>NC_136675.1:4915814-5576739 GCF_903797595.1 Erithacus rubecula
GAGGGGTCAGGCTAACTCCAGTGCTCCTGCATGGCCTGAGGGCAGCTGCAGCTTCCTGATGGACCCTCTGCCCTGCCCAGGTCCTGCTTTACTCCCGGGATCCATCATGAGCAGCTTGTGAGAGGAGCAGGTGCTGGTTTCTGCAGGCAGGATGCCGGGAGGGAGCTGTGCCCCAGCTCTCAGGGTGGCTCAGGGGACTGGGACAGCTGCTGTGTGGGGGGACAGTGAGACCCCCCCCCGGCCATCCGGCACACCTGGATGGCTGTGGATGTCCGGTTAGGTCAGAGCAGGGCTGCTCCAGCTGAGCAGGGCTGGGGATGAGTGACCCTGTGCTCCCTTCCTGCAAGGCCTGGAGTGATGATGCTTTGGGAGGAGAGGAGCAGGGTGGGAGCTGGCAGAGGGAGCAGGGGCCTGCAGGGACTCACACTCTGGTGTCCTGTCCTGGTGCAGTGCAGTGACCTCAGGACAGCCAGACCTGCCCACAGTGGGGTGACCCCGGGACACCCAGCCCTTCCCACAGCCCCAGGGACATGATGGGTGCTCACCCTGCTGCACTGGAGAGCAAACAGAACATCCCCTCAGCGTGTCCCCCACAGCCCCTGGAGAATTCTGCTCCCTCCCAGCAGAGGCTTTTCCCAGGCTCTGGTTTTGCCCTTTTCCTGAGAGCAGCCAAGTCTTTCCCAGCCTGCACGTCTCGCTTCCTGCCATGGCTCCCTCCATGCTGTGCTTGGGAGCTCCTTCTGTGGCCAGCAAAAGCCCTGAAGTGCCGTGGGAGAGAAGCAGCTCTGCTTTACCAAGTCACATCCCTGGAGCCATAGCTGGAGACAGCTACAGTGGAACATGAGGCACAGCTCAGGGTCAATTCCCTATCCCCAGCACTCCAGGACCACTGTGGGTCCTTGTTTTTAGGCCACATGGATCTTCCCATGCCATAAAAAGCTCCTGGCTCTGGAGACAGCATCCCCTGCTTGCCCAGTGTTGCATCAGGATGCTGCCCTGAGCTGCTGGCAGGGTTAGGAGCTGTGCCAAGGTGGGCACAGGGTGCTGGGCACTGCAGTCTTGGTGCCTCCATACGAGGAAATGGCCGGGGGTGGGTGACAATGTCAGGATGCAGCTATTGAGTGTGCTTCCTCCCTCCTGCAGTTCTCACAGGGCCACATTGTCTGCCATGCCCTGCATGGAGGGACCCTAGTGGAGGGCTAAATATAACCCTGGGGAGGAAGGCAGCTCTGTGGGGTTTGCTTTTCCTTCACTGTGCACCATTGGCAGTGGCTGGAAAGGGCAGGATTGCTCCTGGTTTGGGGTTGCCCCAGTGGTGGGTGCTGTGGGCACAGAGTGCTGGGGTCAGGGCTCTGTGCCTGGCCCAGGAGGATGCTCCTGTCTGCTCCTGGAGGGCACACCTGGGCATTCACAGGGTGCTCTGGACAGGTGTGGCCATGCTGTGGCTCTGCCTGGCTCCCTCCTGCCCAGCTCTCTGCCCTTCTTCCCCCTGAGCTGTGATTCTGCTCCCACCTCGGCTCTTCCTGACTAGGTCAGATTTAGTCACTTGTGGTTTGCTGTATGCTGGGAAAGCTTAAAAATAAACTCCTTGATGCTTGGCCAGCACTGCAGGCAGAGCCTTTCAGGCAGGACAGCCCTCTGTCCCAGGCCATGGCAGAGCTGAGCAGGGTGCCCAGCACAGACTGGTCCTAACTGGGAGGAGGGCAGAAACCTCCCTGCAGAGGAGACCCAGGGTTCCTGAGGACTGTGACTGGTGTTAGACCAGCACTCCCAGCAGGAGCTGGGGTTCTGGGGAGTGTGTGGTCCCTCTAGAACTGGCAGAGCTGCCTCAAAGTGTTTCCTAAGTCTGAGGGTGTCAGAGCCCCTGATTGTGCCAGGATGGGGCTCAGCATCATCATCCAGGGCTGGGTGTAGAGGGAGTGAGTGCTGTTCCCACAGGGGACTGGAGGGACCTGTTTATTCAGGAAGGAGTGTGGAGGTGTGAGAAAGGCCTATCCTGGAGGGACCTGTTTACTCAGGAGGGAGAATGGAGGTGTGAGAAAGGCCTGTCTGGCCACTATCTGTCCCCAGGCTGTGCCAAAGGGCTCTGCTGGGCCAACCTGGGCTCTTATCAGCTCCAAACTTTTATTTGCCTAAGGGCTGCCCTCCCACCTTCTGGGGGGCTGCTGCCAACCCCAGCCCTGCTGCTGCCCCCTCCCCAGCCTGGCCCTCAGGTGAGCCCCTGGCTGTTGTTGTTGGCAGCAGGTCCCGGCGGCGTGGGGTCACTGCAGCTGCCCCGAGGCACTTTGTCACAACATGGGAACAATAGTGGGACAGGGAGCTGTGTTTGTGCAGAGCCTGGGCACTGTATCCAGCCCAGGGGGGGTCTCAGCTGTCTTGTTTTCCACCTTGCAGGGTCGCTCGGAAAAGTGTGATGCTCCCCTGGTGCCAACAAAAATAGGAGTGCAGGAGAGGGGAGGTGACCCGGGGACACTGTGGTGGGTAAACATGCTGGGGCTGCTCCATTCCCTTGCACTTGGGAATTTCCTCCTGGCCCAGCACACTGGGCTGCTCCCCCCAGAGCTGCAGGGCTCTGCTGATACCTGGGGAGCACTGGGATGTGGAGACCCCAATTGAGCAACAGTGGGAGCAGAGCAGGGTCCTTCCACAGCACATCTACCCCAACATCCTCCAGAGGGAAGAGCTGGGAGCTGGTGGTGTGCCCAGACCCCCACCCCAGGGGGTTTCACCCCCCTCATCCCCAGCAGGGAGGAAGCCAAGGGTGGGCTTGGCCACCAGCCCAAGGGCAGCTCAGCTGGGTGCCTCCCTCCTCATTTCCTCCAGTGGCCGATAGCAGTGATACTGCCCCATATCACCCATATTTCTTTTTCTCCAGGGTATTTTTAGCCTGTCCCACCCTCACTGGAGAGGCCCTCGACAGAGAGCAGGCTCTGCTCTGGCCTGGCTTGGCTGGGGAACTAAACAACAGCCCCAGTCACATTGTGTGCCTTTATCTGTGGCTCATTTCCACCTATTATGCAGCCACGAGCAGCTCCATGGCCTCTGCTGGGTTTATCTGCAGTGGAGGGAGAAGGGCTGAGCTCTGCTTTGGGAGACCATGAGCCTGGGACATGACAGTTCTGTCAAAACCCTGAGTTAAGGCTGGGCTCAAGGGGACAGGAGGTCACAGCAGGGAGGGTTGTGCTTGCAGTGAGTGAGTGGCACCCACAGCACAAAGGTGTGTTCGCTTTCCCTTTCACCCCAGACCCATCACCCCCCCAGGACAGCATTTCCCTCAGCCCCAAACCCTCACCTGCCCTCCTGGAGGCAGCTGGAGGCTGCAGGAATCACAACACCTTCACCTTTTCTCATTCATCCAACTTTATTCAAAAAGATGCATCATGGAGTCTGCCAGGGGAAGGGAAACAGTGCTGAGGGCAGTGCCCACACCCCACTCTCACACCTGGGTCACACAGGACCTGCAGCCCCTTGGTCACAGCAGGACAATCTCCTCTCACAGCATCAGTGGGCTGGGGAAGCCAGGGTGACAGCTCCTGTGACAACAGTTGGTTCTTCTATCCCCTCCAGCCCCTCAGCCCACAGCAGGAGATGACTAGTGCAAAGTAATAAAACCCCCCAAACTATCAGGTGCTGGGCTGATTCCCCCCTAAACCCCACGGGGCTCCAAGGCACATGGCCAGGTTGGACACATCTCCCCAAAGTCCCTGCAAACTGCACCTTTAAGGCAGAAACTCCACGCTCAGGCCAGCAGGTTAAAAATAACTTAAAGGCACACATCCCATGGGAAAGAGCCCAGGGCTGGGAGGGGAGGAACTCACACTCCTGGGTCACCCCCAGTGACCCTGCAGCCATTGGGATCTGCTGGTCACAACAGAGCTGGCTTAACCCCTCTGTGTCCCATGGGGAGGGGGCAGCTTCTGCAGCAAACCCTGGGCAGTGTGGGGCTGGTGGCCAGCATCAGGCAGCACTGCCCCAGCCCAGCTTTTCCCAGCAGTTCCCAGCTCAGCCTGCCCCGTGTGGAGGCTGGAGATGAGCAGCTTCCCACAGCTGCACTCTGGCTCTGGGGTCTGGCTGAACTGCTGCTCCCAATGACCAGCAGGCTGCAGCCACAGCCTCGGGGACAGCCTGTTCCACGGCGTGGCTCCAGGGCTTTCTCCCTTTCCCATGGCAAGGCACACAGGACACGGCGTCCCGGGGAACTCTGTGCAGTTTCCTTCCTTGCAGGGTCTGTGGGGAAAACCAGTGAGAGCAGTGGCTGTGCTCCACAGTATCCCATCCCGGGGTGGGCAGGTCTCTGGAGAGGGGAATGTGTGTGGCACAGCACCAGGCAGGAGGCACTGCCTGCCCACAGCCAGCACCTCTGCAGGCACAAGGGACTGAGGAATGCCAGCCGGGGCCAGCCCAGCACTACACATATTGCTTTTTGGATGCTGAGCTCCCGGGCCGGCTGCCCGGCTTCTCCTCCGGGGCAGAGGCTTCAGCAGCTCGGGGGCTGTAGGGGTCCGACAGGGGCCTGCTGCCACTGCCCAGTGCCAGGTTCTCCTCGTTGCGGTAGTTGGCCCAGTTCTGCTCGCTGGAGAGCTTGTTGTAGGTCTGGTAGGAGGGCACGTGGCTCTCGGCCATGGGCAGGAAGGGATAGTGCTTGGGTGTGTAGGGACTGGAGACCATGTCATCCACAAAGGCGTCCTGGCTCGGTCCAGCTGGCCCCGACACCTTCTTGATGTTGCTAAGGAGGTTCTTACAGCAGAGGTGGAAGAGCTCCAGGAGGTTCAGGATTAAGGAGATCAGGCCCATCACCAGCATGAAAATGATGAAAATGCTCTTCTCGGTGGGGCGGGAGATGAAGCAGTCCACCTGATGGGGGCAGGGGTCCCTCTTGCACACGTAGCGGGGCACCATGGAGAAACCATACAGGTACCACTGACCCACGAGGAAACCAGCCTCAAAGATGCTCTTGCAGATGACACTGGTGATGTACGTCCACATCAGCGCCCCTCGGATCTTGAGCCGCCCGCTCTCTGACATGTAGATCTTGGACATCTTCTTCTCCAGGGCTGCCAGGGCCTGCTCGATCTTTGGGTCCTTGCTGTGGACAGCCCGAAGCTCGCTCTCCTGCTTCTTCAGCTTCTCCTCCTTGCGGGAGAGATAGACAACGTGGCCCAGGTAAAGCAGGGTCGGGGTGCTGACAAAGAGGAACTGGAGCACCCAGTAGCGGATGTGGGAGATGGGGAAGGCTTTGTCATAGCAGACGTTGGTGCAGCCTGGCTGCTTGGTGTTACACACGAAATCCGACTGCTCGTCCCCCCACACGGACTCCCCGGCCAGACCCAGGATGAGGATGCGGAAGATGAAGAGCACGGTGAGCCAGATCTTCCCGATCACAGTCGAATGCTCCTGGACTTGGTCCAGCAGTTTCTGCAGAAATTCCCAGTCACCCATCTTCTAGGAGCCCTTTGCCTCTGCCAGCAGAGAGAAGAGAGCAGCCACATCAGTTCCCTGTTTCCGTGCTCGGGAGCACAGGGCAGATGTGACCACCTAAACCCCGTGCTTTTTCAGGATATAGCTGCTCTGCGGAGTGCCCCAGCAAACCCTCAGAGGAACATCCCGCTTCTGAGGGAGGGAGGGTTCCAGGAGCGTTTAGGAGCCCCAGAGGGCTCCTCCTACACAGTGCAGAAACGGAGAGAGACAGGGATTCTCCCCTCCCAGCAGCACCCACAGCCCGTGGCTGTCCTGGCTCTGGGGACAGCCCGAAGCTAGAGGCTCTTTTGGGGCTGCCCAGGGAGCTCAGGGCACCTGGAGAGGAGACTCCGGCTCACAAATTTCCTGCTGCTGCCCCGGCTTCCCCAAAAAGCAGAGAGCAGGAGGGTCTAGAGGGGAAGCACAAGCCCTTGGGGTACAACTGCCACCCCGACGCCTATTCAGGGCTCACCCCAAACTGAGCTGACAGTCTCCCACCATCTCTTGCTGCGGGGCGATGGACTCCCAGCCCCAGCCCCAGCCCCCTCCCCTCGCCAGGGGATCCCGGCACCGCTCACCACCCCGCTGCTATTCCCGGGATCCTGGGGAGCCAAGCCCGCACCCCGCGGACGCTCAGCCCGGCTGTGAGGGAGAGACAGGGCAGCCGCAGCCCCAACTCCTCATTAACCGCTGCTAATTAAGCACAGAAGTGGCGGCTGTGCCGTTAAAGGAGCCCCTGGCAGCAGTGGGGTGGGGGGGTGCCCCGTCCCCAGCGCGGTGTCCCCGAGCGGTCCCGGTGCCCGCACTCACCTCCGCCGCTCCGGGCACGTCCCGCGGGCTCGGGCCGCGCTGACTGAGAGGGCTCGGACCGGGTGCCTTCAGTTGTTCGGGGCCTGGGGAAGCCGGAGGAGGAGCACGGGCAGGAAACTGGGGGCCGGGGCTTAGTACCGGGCCGGGCCGAGCCGCAGGTGTGCGGGGCCGCCCCCTCCCGCGGCCCCCGGAGCAGGGGGCGGCCCCGGCGGGCGGGGCGGGGGCGGCCGGACCGTGGGGGCCGAAGCTGGGGGGGGAGCGGTGGGAAGCTCGGGTGCTCCCGTACTCTCGTCTCCGGCTGCTGCTCCGCCACCGGGAAAACTTGCCGAGCCGGAGACCGCGGGATGCTCCGTCCCCTGTCCGGTGTGCTGGGGGTGTTTAGTTCCCTGCCAGGCAGGGTGTCCCCGGGATCCTCCGTCCTCTGCACGGCGGAGTGTCCCGGGGACGCTCCATCACCCGCCCGGTGTCCCGGGGATGTTCTATCCTTGCCCGCGCCGGCCGGACCGCGGCTGCTGCGCTCGTGGTTTGCCCCCGAGGGTCCGTGCGGCGCGGCGAGCGCTGGGTGGTGCTGGAGCCCCACCGGAGCTCGGCTGCGGTCCCGCATCCCGCCGGTTCCCGGGATGAACCGCACCGGAGCCTGGTCCCCATCCCGCATCCCGCCGGTTCCCGGGATGAACCGCACCGGCGCCTGGTGCCCATCCCGCATTCCACTGCTCCCGGGATGAACCGCACCGGCGCCTGGTCCCCATCCCGCATCCCACTGCTCCCGGGATTAACCGCACCGGAGCCTGGTCCCCATCCCGCATCCCACTGCTCCCGGGATTAACCGCACCGGAGCCTGGTCCCCATCCCGCATCCCACTGCTCCCGGGATTAACCGCACCGGAGCCTGGTCCCCATCCCGCATCCCACTGCTCCCGGGATTAACCGCACCGGAGCCTGGTCCCCGTACCGCATCCCGCCGGTTCCCGGGATGAACCGCACCGGAGCCTGGTCCCCATCCCTCATCCTGCCGGTTCCCGGGATCAGCCCCACAGTTCCCTGTCGGGAACTCCCCGCAGGTTCCAGACCGAGCTTTGCCTTTGCTGTCTTGGCTGTGAAACGCCGGCAGACTGAGTGGAGCTGGGAACAGCAGACCCTCCACTAGTGCTACTTAAGGAGAGATTAAACGGAAATAATTTCTATTTATTGTAATATTTATCAAGGTTTAGTAAATAATTGATGCTCATCCCTCCTTGATTTCCTTGGGGGCCAGCGTTCGGTTGTACTGAATTAAAGTTTAACGACGCGTGAGAAGCTGGGAGAGGCGGAACGGGCAGACGTGAGCTCGGCTGTGGGCTTGACCAGAGGCTGTGAGCTCAGGCAGAGGAGAATGACCTGGCTACAGGCTCTGAGGAACCTTTGCAAATCTTCTGCCCTCACCAGTCCCCCGATTTCCACCATGCAGAGCAGATTTTGGTGTCTCCAAATGTGACATTTATTGATCTTTTGGATCAGTAGCTTGTTCCATGTGTGATGTGCATCTGATCTGAGGAGGGGCACAGAGGCACCAAGGGAAGCAGCAAAGCCAGCAAAGGCATTTGGGCAGGACATTGCTTGGTGCTTGTGTGAGCCAAGGGGGAGAAGCTCCCCTGCTCCAGGAATGGCAAATTGGGCCAGCAGAACAGTTGCCAATAGCCTGGAGCCCTAGTCCTCTGTCATTACTTTGGGTGCATGAAGAGAGCTCTGGCCATAGAGCCCAGGATTCCTTTGGTTTCTTGGTACAAAAGGAAGCAGTGCTTGGCACTGTGTGTGTGTGTGAGGCACAGGGAGCTGAGAGGACTGGCACACATTGGGTGACACCAGCCCTGGCTGGGCACCAGCTAGGTGCACTCACAGAGCTGCAGGACCCAATAGAAGCTGCTGGACTCAGATCTGTGTGCTGCTGTGAAGTCCATGCTCATGGCACCGCTGCCTGCAGAGCTCCAGGGCTACCCTTCCTTACCTGTGTCTGCTCAGGCACCCATGGGTCTCTCTCCAGGGACATTATTTTGTTGGGTTTAGTCATTTTTCACACAGGTTGATTCTTGATGATTTGGGGATTTGGCAGGCTGGAAAAGCCAAGTTGGGGGGAATGTGAACCAGCTGGGACGGGTGAGCTCACGGCTCTTCTCCTCTGTGGGAAGAACAGACACCCTCAGGCATGGCCATGGGCAGCCAGCACCCACCTGCCACCAAGCACGTCCACACCACTGGGACACCCAGGGCTGAGCCCATGGTCCCAAGCAGGAGAATTCCCATGGATGTGTCCCCCTCCCCTTACAGCCCCTGAGGTCCTGGCTGAAGAGTCTGGTGGTGCCAACCATCCCTGGCACATACCAGGACATTTCTACCCCCACCACCCTTCCCAGCACCCCTCAGATAGCAGTCAGGGCAGCCACACACCTAGGCTGGGACTTGCTGTCCTTCTCCTCTGACTTGACGTGGCAGTGGCAGGTGGAGGCCTTGCTGTAGCTGACAGAGCGCTTGGATTTCCTCCACTTCCTTGTCCTCTGGACAACTCGCTTGAAGATGAGGTAGAAGATCTCACAGACGGTGAGGATGATGCAGATGGAGGAGGCTCCAACCATGAAATAGGTGAAGACTCTTTTCTCGGTTGGCCGAGCTATGTAGCAGTCCACGGTGTTGGGACAGGGATCCACGTTGGAGCACTTGACCAGCCGTGGCAAATCAAAGCTGTCCCACATCTTGTGGAGGAGGTAGAGGAACAGGATCTCTATGATAAGCTTGAAGATGAGGCTGAACAGGTAGGTCCACCACAGCCCGCCGTGCTTCTTGCCCGTGTTGCTGTAGAGCTTGGGGCAATTCTCTCCATTCTTCTCCCGGTTCTTCCTCTCGCGGTCCTCCCGGTAAGCCACGTGCATGGTGACCAGGAGGGAAGGACAAGTGACAAAGATGAGCTGCAGGGCCCAGAGGCGGATGTGGGAGATGGGGAAGAAGTGGTCATAGCACACGTTGGTGCAGCCCGGCTGCCGCGTGTTGCAATCAAAGTCCTTCTGCTCGTCACCCCAGACCCGCTCAGCTGCCACCACGTAGACCAGCACACGGAAGACAAAGACCACGGAGAGCCAGATGCGGCTGAAGGCTGTGGAGTACTTGTTGACCCCACTGAGCAGCGTCTGCAGCGTTTTCCAATCCATGGCAGCAGAGGGAGACCGGAGTCACCCAACCTGGGGAGGCAGGAGGAGCGCTGGGCGAGGAGCAATGGGAGACACCACTGGGGCTGCACATCTCTGGCTGCACTAAATCTCATTGAGCGCTGAACCCTCTTCCCCACCACATTACACTCATCCAGGATGGGGGCTCTTCACCCTTGCAGACAGTAAATCCGGTCCCCACACACTCCTGGTGACAGAGGTGACTCAATCTCTCTGCACTTCCTTTTGATAGAGCCTTTACTGTAAGGGATGAGCCACCCGGCCAAGTCCCTGCGTGCTGCTGCGACCTGGCAGCACAATCTGCTGGAGCAGGATCAACAGCCAGAGGGGAAATGGCTGCTCCTGCAGGGCTGGGGTGCTGGGACATGCCAGTTTTCTGTCTCACAGGCAATACCTGAGGCAGCCCAAACACAGGTGACAGCGGGGCTGCAGAAAGTGAGAGTCACAGTCCGTGTGTGTGTCACCAGCATGTCACCCTGGCCAGCACTCTGCTCCTGCTCCAGCAGCAATGCTGGAGGTCCCGACGGCCAAACCGGCTCTGCAGCTCAGCCTGGGGCTGCTCTGTGTGGGATGGGTGACACGCTAAGCCTGACCCAGAGCTTTACTACACCTGGATTTACAAACCCAGGTGATTTTTGCAACCCTCTGGGCTGTGAATATGTCTGCCCTGGCAAAGGGATTCACAGAATGCTGGGTCACTCCCACTTCTAAGGAATTAGCAGCTGCCCAGGCAGAGCCTTCTGAGACATACCTGGAGGAGGCACAGGATCCTTCCCCGCTCACGGGGGGCTGTGAGGTGGGAAGTGTCCAGCACGGGGCATAGCCAGGGTGCGATGGCAAACTGGTGATCAGGGTCCTCTCATCCAGTGCACCGCGGTGTCCCAGGGCTGTGGGGACACAACAGAATCCCATGGAGCAGTCTGGGAGCCTGTCCTTGGCCAGGACCAACCCACAGCAAGCCCCAAACCTGTGGCTGTGCTCCCACACTTCTGGCCCAGGGTCACACCAGGAAGTGTGGCTGAGCTGGGAACCCCAGGCTGGGGTCCCTGGCAGCGTGTGCCAAGTGCCAGGGCTGTGCCTCTGCCCGTGCCCGTTCCTTCATTCACTGCCCTGTCTGAAACCAGATCTTCCTCCCTTCCCTGGCAAACCCTTGGCCGGGAGTCAGGGTGGGGAGCAATCATTGTGTTCCCACCCAACCCTTGGATTTAAAACTGGCAGAGGGGAGCTACAGTTTTGCCTCCAAAAGCTGGTGCTGATGGAACAGCCCCCAGAGCCTGTACCCCCCTCACCAGCCTCCCAATTCACCCATGACCCCACTTCTGGTGCCAGTGAGACCAACCCAGCGCCCACCTGCCCATAACCCACCTGCCCAGCACCCGTGTGCCCGGTTCAGCCCAGCGCTGGCTCCGGTCACGGACCCGCAGCGGGGCAGGAAGGGGGTGTGCTCTCCGTGCCCAGCTCCGTGCCAATCCCCGCGGCAGGGGCAGTGTGCAGCGCTGCGTGAGCCCCCCAGGCAGAGCCGGGCTGAGCCGTGCTCAGCCGTGCGGGCAGCGCCGCTTTGCTCCCGCAGAGCCCGGCCAGCCCCGGGATGCCAGCCTGCTGCGTCACGGCCGCCTCCTGCCCCGCGTGGGCGCAGGGCGGGGGACCCGGCAGCGCCCTGCTCCCCCCTGGGCTGCAAACTCAGCACAACTGCTTCTCTCAGAGGGGCTCTGCCTCTTTTGGGAGTGGGACAGAGGGGCGAGGCCTGGGGTGGCCATTGCTGCTCGTCGGGGTGCCATGCTGTGCCATCTCCCTGTATCACCCATGGGATGGGCACCCCAACACCGCCTGTGGGGTGTGTTGGGTCCCGATGTGGCGCCGTGTGATGTTGGGATCCCCATCTCTGACCCCCAAGTCCCCCCTGCACCCCGTTACACAGCGTGGCTGTCCCCCCTCAGCCCTGGCAGCCCCAGAGTTCCCAGTGCCCCGGGATTACCTGTCCAGGTGGGGAAGCCAGAGGAAGGTGTCTGGATCCGAGCGGGGAAGCTCCTTCCGAGCCGCAGCCCTCCTGCACACCCGGGATTTGTCTGAGCGTGCGAGGGGAGGGGAAGGGTGGTTGGTTTGGCTCCCAGTAACTGGGTGAGTCTGGCAAACAGCTCCTGGAGAGGCTCTTGCTGCTCACATGCACACACACGCTCGGCTTGAACAACAAAAGGCAGGTCAAACGCCGCAGGGAGATCAGCACAGACGGATTCCTTCACGGGAAACGCCAGCAGCTCCTTCCAGGTGATGTCCCATTCCCGCAGGGATGGTCTGGGCACTGCAGACCCAGCAGAGACCTCGCACCGTCCCCCAGCCGTGGGCCCAGCTGAGAGTCCCAGATGACGCAATTGTAACCCACTTTTTAAATGATTTTGCCTTAGTAATAGTTTTGCAACAGCTCATCGGTATCTCCAACCTACAGGAACTTGCAGGCACCGCCCTGGCAGGGCTGGTGCGGCCAGATGGGACCTTTCCCAAAGAGCAGGGTCCCCGTGCAGCCGGACCCTGCTCTTGGCTACCCCATGGGACCTGCCAGGTGTCCCTAGGTGGGTGTCCCTCTCCCCAGGAGGCTGAGCCAGCCCCATCCCACCGGATGGATCAGCCCCATGGATGCCTGTGCCGACGTAGCCGAGCAGGAATGCGCTTCCCTCCTCTCGCCTGGTTTCTAGAGTGCCCCGAGGTTTCCCTGGAATCCTCCGGCACACCCTGGGGCTGATCAGCCCTGCTGGAGCCTCGGCACCTCGCCAGGGCCACCCCTCCCATGGGGACACGTCTGAGGAGCCCCGGGGTGCTCTGCTTGGTGCCCGGGGAGATTTGCTGCCTGCTTTCCTGGCAGATAGGAGCCACTTGCCCCGAGGCTTTTTGTCTTCAGGAGATCAAATAAAGCCAGTGAGGGTCTGCCAGGCTGGGGACACACAGGAATGGGAGCCCAGGAGCCCCAAAGCAAACCCTGGTGGGAGCCTGGGGGTGCAGGATGGGGTGAACCTGGAGGAGGGGACAGACAGGGGCACCCCAATCCCGGGTGAGAGCCAAGCAGGGGCTCTGGAGCCTTCCTTCACCCCGGAGCTGCCTGGATCAGGAATTTGAGCTATGTTGTTGCAGAGAGCTGGTGTGGCAGGAGTTCAGCAGGAATCTGGGGGCTGTGGCCTGGGAGGTGAAAAACCCTGAAGAGAGGGGGAAGTTGCCAGGAGCATTGGCAGCTCTGAATCCTTGCAGAGGCAGCTGCTCCCTGCCCCACGGCCAAACCCTGTAAGGGCCAGGTGAAGAGGGGCCAGATCACCCCTGGGCAGCCTCTGGCCTGCAGTTTTGGAATTTCAGGAGTGGCCATGTGGCCACGGTGAGAAAGTTCAGGTGCATTTGGCACGAACAGAAGATTTCCCTCGGGCAGTAGGGTGGGGAGCGGAAACACCCGGTGCTTTGCAGAGTTTTGAAATGCTGAGCTGGGTGTTTGGCTAAATCCATAAATCCATCAAGGGGCACATCCCTGCACCCCCTGCTACCATCCCTCTGCCAGTGTGGGCGCAGGGATGAGGTGCCAGCGTGGTTCTGCTGATCTCAGCACCTGGCAGCTTCAGGAAGATGCCCAGGACATGTCACCCTGCCACCATGCACAGCAGGGTGACAGCTGAAAGGCCTCAGTGCCACCAAAACCCCCAGTCACTTAGGGAGGCCCAACCTTGGCTCCTCCATAAAGGGAAAAAACTCCAACAGTGGAGCAGGCAGATGCCAAACCAGCAGGAAAAGCTCAAACCTAAAACCCTCTTTAGGAGGGTCTTAAATGGGGCATGGCAGGATTCTTCCTGCCAACAGCTGTCCCCTCCAGGGCCACATCCCCAGGGACGAGACTCCCCCGCAAGAATGGAGCAGAGGAGTCATGGGATCCTGGGAGCCAGCAGCCAGGGCCAGACATAAATCAGAGTTTCTCCTTAATTCCCAGCAAACAGGTGGGTTTTGGCCAGGGCAGAAACAAGCCCAAGCTGGGAAGGCCAAGTTACCCCTGACCTGTGCATGCAATCCCCTCCACATCCCTGCCTGGACTGGAGTTAGTGGTGAGTTTCTTTAAAATCCTCTCACTCCAAAATTTAGGAGGTCTTCTGGGACCCCACAAGCAAATACAGGGAATTTCCTGTGTGAGAATGCAAAATCTGGGAAATATTCAGTTTTTATTGGGACACACCCCCTGGTTTGCTGACCCTGGTTGTGCCTCTGCATTTCAGGATATCCCAGTATCCAGACCCCTGTTTTTGCAGCACCAATATCAAAAGAAGCAGCCAAATGCTCACTTTTTTCTGGCTGACCACTGCTTATCCCAAGCCTGGATGGTGCAAGACACCCAGAACTCTGCAATATTTGCTCTAAGCACGACAACACAGCAACAGGATCTTCATGTGTCTCGTAATGGGCAGCAGCTCCAGCTGTGCTTTGATGTGTGGAAGTGGGACAGGGTGGTTTTTCTGGGGCTCATCTCTGTCCCCATTATCACTTGGAGAGGGGAACACCTCGGGGTTTCACTCTCCAGCCTGGAGCAGGAGTGGCCAGCCTTGCTGGAAAACAAACAGCCCAGCCCATGCTCTTTAAATCAGAGCAGTGGCTCGCACACAAAGAACAACTTGTGTCCTCTGACGTTATGGGCTTCATAAAGAAAACTTTCAGGTGGATAATCCAGCAACAGGAGTGCATGGGAGGAAGGCAGTGCCAGCACAGCTTCCCCTGAGCAGAAGTGGAAATAATTCCTTCTGTATTGCACTGTCTCTGAACCCAAAGGTCTCCAGGCTCGCTGGTGTCAGCACAAGGAGCTGTGCTGGTGGCTGGGATCCCCCCAGAGCTTCTCCACCATCCTCACCCCCATCAGTGGCTGCTTCAGTCCCTGCCCTCCCACCCAGCAGTGCTGCAGCCCCAGCTGCTCTTGGCTTCCCTTCAGCCCTGCCTGTCCCTGGTGTTCCCCTGCCCACAGCAGCCCCTCAACTCCAGCCCAGCACATCCAGCTGGTCCTTTCCCCAGGATGGGCTGTGGGAATGAGCTCAGTTTCACCCATGGAGGGTCTCAGCTGGATCACTGCAGTGATCTGTCACTGAGAATGGCTTCAGTCACATAAAGGACACAGCGATGGTGTCCCTGTGCCACTTCCTTTGGGACAGAGCCAGGGAGTGCTGGCACTGTCACTGCTCATGGAAAAAAGAATTATCACACCCTCTGAGTAAAGCAAAACCAGTAACAGATCGAGCTGCATGTTCAATGTTAATGTTACTTGTGAGTGCATTTGCCATGAAATTATTGTTAATTATTCATACCAGCTAAAGCTCAGCTCCCTCTGATGGCCTCAGAAATGGCAGCACTGCCCGTGTCACAGCCGAACGCGATGTATTGCAACAATAAACGAGATCAGATTCTGACATTTAATGTTATTGTTTAATCAATGGTCGAGGTGTTTTTCCTCTCCCATGTTTGGCTGTTTTGCTCAGGTGTTTTGCCCTGGCCAAGCAGGATGATCCAGCAGCCCACAGCTGGTGCTGCCTGCCTGGCCGGATCCTTCTCTGTGGTGGCTGTGGCACCAGGGACCTGTTCTTGTCCCCACTCCACTAATGAGTGTTATTAATGACAATTGCATCAGTCTGAGGTGGCCCTGACACCCACTGAGTGGCTGATGCATGATGAGATAAGGAGAGGGGTTTCCTGGGGGGGTCAGGGTGTCTGTCCTGGCTGGTACAGGCTCAGATCTGGGCACCACTGTCAGTTCACAGCTGCCATGGAGCTGCTGCTCCCTGTCACTGCCATGTGCTCTACAGCCCCTGCTTTACCCCAAATCCAGCAGGATGATGGGAAGTGCCTTTCTCAGGCACAGTCCAACTCAGTGCAGCTGCACTGGGGCACAGAGGAGAAAGAGCAGCTGAAAAGTTGCAGGCCAGGTGAGCAACTCCTGCTTCCTCCTGGCAGCTCTAGGAATGAGCCTCATCCTCGGACAGCGTGCTGGGGCAGGAGGCTGGGAGTGGGATGGTGGCTGTGGGGGGTTTGTAGTCTGCCCCATGGAACACCTGCATGCCCGTGCCCACGGGGTCAGTGTGGGAGACAGAGGAATGGCTGTGCCGCCGGCTGTCCCCTTCTCTGGGCTCCAGGCACTCGTGGCACCGCTTCCCAATCAGGTAGGTGGCCTCAATGAGGTTCAGCACCACGCAGACACACGTGGTGGCCACCATGAAGAGGGTGAAGATGTTCTTCTCGGTGGGCCGGGAGATGAAGCAGTCCACCACGTTGGGGCAGGGCGGCAGCTCGCACTTCACCAGCCGGGGCAGGGTGTAGTTCCTGTAGAAGCGGTAGAAGATGTAGAGGAAAACCACATCCACACAGGCCTTGAAGATGAGGCTGAGCAGGTACGTCCACCACAGCCCGCCCCGCTTCTTGCCGGGGTTGGGGTAGATGCAGCGATAGTTGTCCCCTTGGATCTCACGCAGCCTCTGCTCCTTGGCCTCCCTGTAGGCCACGTGCATGATGACCAGGAGGGACGGACACGTCACCAGGATGAGCTGCAGGGCCCAGAGGCGGATGTGGGAGATGGGGAAGAAGTGGTCGAAGCAGACGTTGGTGCAGCCCGGCTGCCGCGTGTTGCAGTCGAAGTCCTTGTGGTCATCGCTCCAGACACGCTCGGCCGCCACCAGGTAAACCAGCAGGCGGAAGATGAAGACGAGGGAGAGCCAGACACGGCCGAAGGCTGTGGAGTACTTGTTGACACCGCTGAGCAGCCCCTCGAACACCCCCCAGTTCATGGCTCCCCGATGCTGTTAGCCAGCCTGGGAAGGGAGAAGACACTGAAACTGAAGAAGAAGCAGGAGGTCCCCACTGGAGCTCCTGTGTGCCCTAAAGCTGAGCCACGCTCCTGGGACTGTCTCTGCCCTGTGCTGGCATGCAGGGACAGCACTGACAGCACAGACCTGCTCTGACTGGCATGTCTCCTCCAAGCACCCACTCTGTTCCTCCACTCTGGGAACACGGGGATCTGCCAACACTCGAGGTTTCTGCCACAGCCACAGCGTCCTCCAGCCACCGCCACCTCCGGTGCGCGGCTCAGCCCCCATCCCGCCCCAGCTCCCGCCTCGTTGCCCAGGTATTTGTTATTCATTTTCCTTACATTGCCAGGCCTGGCCAAGGCAGAGAACAAATCGGGGCAGCCGGGGCGTGACTCACTCGGACGCGTCCTCTCCCATCGCTGGAATCTGCCGTCGCCTCCGTGCTCCCCCTGGCAGCCCTGTGCCACTGCTCCATGTCCCCACGCACCGGGGAGCCCACGGCAGGGCAAAGGCAGCGGCAGCGGCCGTGCACAGCCCCTGCACGGCCGAGGAGCCAAAACAACCAAAAGTCACCAGCCCCAGGCCCCTGCGATTTAACCCCGACTTGCATCGTGCCAAATAAACGCGCCCCATGCGCCGTGCAGCTGCAGCAAAGCAGGACTGCGTTGGGCACTGGTTCTCCTGAAATATTTTGCCTACCAGTGGAATAAGAAGATTCCCCCTCTCCGAGGGGCTCTCAGGGGTGAACACCCCCCCTGCTCTGCACAGCTCGGCCAATGCACCCACCCGCAGGGCTGGGCGCTCCCGGTTCTCGTCGCTCCCGTCTCACCGTGGCTCCTTGCAGGAACACGCAAACCCCAGATTCCTCCTTCCCGGCAGCAGCGCAGGCTGTGCCCATCTCCCTGGTGTCAGGCTGCACTTCCCCAGCGCCCTCCCCACCTCCTCGGGGCCGGGGGTCGCGGCAGAGGGGGTCCCCAGCCCGCTCACCTGCGGGTGTCGCTCCGCGGCGCTGCTGCGGGTCGGCACCTGCCCAGGGCAGGAGCGCATCGCCCGGCAGGAGAGGCAGCACATGAGTCACCCCCGAGCTCCTGGGAGCGAGGAGGAGATTCCCGCGGGAAGGGATGAGGCTCCAGGCGGATCCCCACGTGTCCCGTGGAATGCCAGATTTCCCGAGGCGGAGGGCGGCCCCGCAGCGCTGCCGTGCGGGGAAGGGCTGAGCCGCCCTGGGGAGGGTGGGAGCTCAGGGCTGTCTGTCCTCAGCTTCTGCAAGGGGTGTTCAGTACAACCCAGGGTCCCTCCATGCCTTCCCTGGACCCACCTCCCCTTGCTCCAAAGTGGCCAAGCCGTGGGAGTCCCTGCCCACAGCGCCGGGAGCCTCTCAGCCAAACACCGCCCTTTATAATCCCTTTTTATTGAAACTTTACACCATGGCAATAATTTAGCAGAGCCTTTATCCCTCGCTACCCTCTGACAAGTTTGTGGCAGTTGATAATTTCACTGGCAAGCAATTACCTGTGCTTACCTGTGCTCCCCTCATCTGCAAGCTGGCACAGGTCTCTTCCCCATCACCTCTCCTTGATACCAGAATCTGGAGCCCTCCCAGCTCAAAGATCTGGATGATACCAGAATCTGGATGAACCCCCCAGCTCAGAGAACCCACTCTTAGAGGTCTGACCCCCCATCTCACAGCTGTGGGGATGGGGGTCAGAGGGGAAGAGGTCCAGGGAGGTATGGGGTGCAGGAGTTCAGGTACAGCTGGAGTCATTTGAGGAGCAAACACATGTTTCATTTGCAATTCTGCTGGGGTTTAAAAAAAAAGAAAAGAAACAAATCTAAACAGCTGTAAAGTAAATTACCAGTGTTTGCGGATGGCTCCAGGGAAGAGTTCTGCAGTTTGAAATCAAACAAGCCCATTTTTTTTTTTTTTTTTAACATGCCTGTGTAGTGGCTGTACCAGAAAGGGGGTTCCCAGGGGCTGTGTCCCCCACAGGCTGGCAGGGAGAACCCAGAGCAGGACCCATCCATCATCACCCAGTGGTGAAGGGGGGACATTCTGCCCCAGGTACCCCTAATTTTGCGAGTGTCAGAAGTGGCTCTTTGTGCCTTTCTGGGTTAAAATCCCTTTTTCTGGGGAGCTGCCAGGTGTGACAGGCAGTTTCTGCTCCAGGCAGAGCCCCTTCCATCCCTCCACAGGTGAGTCCCCAGCACAGGGGACACAAAGGTGTATTAATGGCAGCACTTTATCTTCCAGGAACAAGCCCCATTAGTACATTTTCACTACAACATGAAATATTAATAACACTTTGCATTTATATAGCGTCATTCATCCCGCAGTCACCAGCCAAGCCGCTGACATGAATCAAACACTGCAGCCAGCTCTGCAGGAGACAGGTAAACGGGATTAGACCCATTTTCCTGCTGCACACACCGAGGCACAGGGTATTCTCCAGGTCACCGGTGCCGCCGAGGATGTTTTGGAGGAAAAAACCCCAAACACACGAGGCCAGGGACTGCTCCGACCTGAGCTTCCCCCTCCTCCAGCTGCTGCAACTGGTATTTGCTGTTCGTGATACTGTGCTGACAGTGCAGGGAGGGGAGTTAGGAAACCTGTCAGCCCACGGAGAGCCAGGCCCTGACACGACCCGAGGGCTCCGGCAGCATGAAAGAGCAAGCAGAAAACCAGTGGGGAAAGAGAGGGCTCTTTTCATCTCATTAAAGAGCCTTGTATTTAAACCCTCCTCCAGCTCCGTAGCACAGGGTGATTGCGAAGGCTTTTACACACCAGCTCAGCAGGACTCGGAGATGCTGCATGCAGATGCTGGTTAGCAGGGCGGAATCCAGTGATTGATGATGGATAAGGACACACAAACAAGTCCTGGGCAAAGTTCCGGAGCGGTGCTGAGCGGCACGGAAGGGGTGTGGGCACAGCCCGGCCGCCCACCATTGTTATTCCATGAAGAAGGCACCTTGTTTGCAGATAATTAAAAAAAACCCAAACAGATTAGTGAGAATTAAACACCCAGAGCAGGCTGGATGTTGGCTCAGCCACGGGGAGAGTCGTGTGAGCATCGCTGGCTGCTGCTTCCAACCCGGCTGCTCCGTGCCTGGCTCAGCCCAGGGACCCCCTTTCCTCCCCATCCCATGGGACTGTTTGGAAGTTCTTCCACGGAAAATCTGTGTTCAAGGACTGTCTGGATGAGAGCAGGCAAACCCTTCCCGGCCCAGCCTGGTCGTGGCCGTCTAACACGGCCAGCACCCATTAATCTTACATTTATACGTGAGGCCGCAGGGAGTAACCTCATTTCTAGGGAGACCTTAATTAATCAGCGACTCAAACTGCCTCGATGCGGTGGTTTGCAGCCGAGGAGATAAATTGACACAGTCAGCAGTGGCTGAGGATGAGGATGAGGTTAGCAGGGACCTAAATCATGGCAGATGATGGTGGTGAGCAGAGCAGGGGACAGGGCACATCTGTCCTGTGGAATCTTCCTCTGCACTGGGAGGCCGATGAATGGGACACGGGAGATGCTGCTGCGGGTCTTTGCCCCTAAAAAGGCAGAAATGAGAGTGTTCTCAGCATGTGAGGACCACGGCACTGCAACGGTGGCAAGGGAAAGATGTGGAGGACAAATTCCTAAGCTGGAGGGGACCGTGGGCAGTCACACAGCCCCAAATCCCAGGCAGGGAGGGTTTGGGCGACTTGATGCTCTCACAGCAGGAGCAGAATCCAACCCAGAATCCAACCCAGTCAGCCCCGCCGACCGTCACTGACAGATCCATTACCGCCTGTTTTGGGTTGTTTGGCCAAATAATCACCGTTCAAAAGACATCATCGCCCTTGCCACTGACCTTGGCAGCCTCCAAATGGGCGGCCCGCAGGTCAAAGTCTTTATATCCCATTACCAGTCTCCTGAGTCATGCCTGTCTCCTGGCAAGTTACATTCTTTTCAGATGGCAGCTAAACGGGAAAGAGGTCGCGCTCCCAATACGGCGACAATAGGACATGACAGCACTTTTCTGAGTGATTAAGCCTCAGGTGATGGCAGGGCTACAAGACAAGTGGCTGAAAGCTGAAAGACTTTAATCACCTCGGACACGGCACTGCATCCTCGCACTCCATCCTGCCAGGGTGGGTTTTTAGTGAGAAACAGGAGTGATAATAAAAATAATCCAGCCTAGCCTGCGCACCCACCCGTTAGTTATCCGTGCTGCTGTTAATAACCAGCCCGGGCAGCCTGTTGGCCCTCAAAGATCCTTCTGCAATAAATCAGCGCTGATGCCTTAAAATAACTCCGGGGCCGCCGGAGCTGACACTAGATGGCATTGGGAGAACGCGCGGCGCGGCACAGCCGCCTTCCCCGGAACAGTCTGGCAAAAAAACTCAGGATGACGGAGCAGAAAATGTCTCAGCCGGGGAGAAGCCACCAGCTCACCTCCATCCTCACATCCACCTGCCCACCTTCATCCTGAACCCACCAGTTCATCTCCATCCTCACATATACTAGCTCACCTCCATCCTCACATTCCCCAGTTCAAGTCCATCCTGAACCCACCAGCTCACCTCCATCCTCACAGTCCCCACTTCACCTCCATCCTCACATCCACCAGTTCAATTCCATCCTCACAGTCCCCATTTCACCTCCATCCTCACATTCCCACTTCACCTCCAGCATCTCAACCACACTGAGACCATGGTGGTGTGTCAGAGCTCAGGGTATTCCACCTCTTCTCTGAGCTAATAAAATAGATTGTCCCCAAACTTTTTTTTTCCCAATGAGAAGTTGCACTTGTGGCTCCCCAGAGCCTGACTGTCCTCTCCAGCACCAGCACAGCCCTTTGGGACTCGTTGTGCCCTTACCTGGCAGGGGTAGGTGCACCTGGGCACCTGCAGAAGGGATGGTGATGAGGAGTGGGGTTTTAAAGTGAGTCCTGAACCCCAAATGATGCTGCTGCTCGATCCACCCCCTCCTGACCCCAGCATCCTTCCAGCTCCCTTCACATGGAAAGGTTTTCCTGCTGCAGCCTGGGCTCATGCTTGCCCTGCCCTGATCAATCTCTCCCTGGAGATCAACCCGTTTGTCTGTCTGTCCATCCACCCACCCCTCTGTGTGTCGTGCCTGGGTGCATCCCTGTCCCCAGGGCTGGTGCAGACAGGTCCCTCCTGGGCAGGACCCCGGGATATTCTCAGTGGAGCAGCACAGCTCACTCACACTCCCAGACCTGCAGCTCGGCTGGGAGCCAGAAACTATTTGCAGGTGCTGGCATCAGTCTGGCTTTCCCTCCATCACTCCAGGCTCATTCTACCTGTCAGAGTCAGTCTCTCCTTCCCCCAAATCACCTCCTGCACCCCACTGAGCCGAGCTGACTTTGTCTCTTAATGCTGCATTGTGTCGGCAGCCCTGGAGCCACAATAGAGCTGCTGATTGCAGCTCCCTCCCTCCCTCCCTCCCTCCCAGCCAGCCCTGGCCTCGTGTGTCAGCCCTGCTGGCAGCACATGGCACACGGCTCTGCCACAGCCCACCCTCCCCTGCCCTCCCAGGGACACCCCAAAAGCCTCCATCCCCAGGAAAACTGCACATTGTTTGATTTTATGTCATTGTTCATGCAAGGTGGTGTTACAGGTTTTGGGGTGTGCACCTACCCCAGCTTATCCCCATGTTGTGGGGCTGGGCTCTCATCCCCTGTTCTCCCTGCAGGGTGAAACACAACAGACCCAAGACTCAAATCCTCTCACAGGCACCTGAGCTCCACTTTTTTTGGGATCTCTGTCCAGGCAATCTGACATTACAGGATTCTTCCAAAGGCAAAATCTTGCTTGGACTGTAAGGACAATACCACATTCAAAACAACCCATCAGCCCTCTCAGTTGGCTTGCACCTCTCTTGGAAACTCTGGGCAGCAGAACTGAACTCTGAAAAGGGCCCAGACTTGGCTTGAAGCAAGAGATTTCACATCATCATGTCTTAAAATGTCAGCACTTTAATTAGCTCCATCTGAAGCTCGAGTGGGTTTGTCACCCCTCTCTGCTTTCAGTTCAGGTTGAGAAATTTGCTCAGGCTGACCTTTTCCCTCCCAGACCCAAAATAAGTCCCCAGTTCATATTGGCATTTCCTAAAAATAGGACAAAATAGCCCCCAGAAAGTACCAGCCAGCTGTAGGGATGATGTTGAGCAGCATCACGCCAATGCAGGGAAAAGGACTTCGGCTGTGAGGTGCCTGTCCTAGGAGAGCTGAGGGGATGTTCTCAGCTTCTTGTGTCCCTTTTATCTCCTTCAGACACTTCTGCTGGGCCCCCTTCTTCCAAAGGGAACCCCCAATTAGATCAAGGTGTCCCCTGTTTAGTGTTTTCCACAGCAACATTTAAATCTCCGTATCACACACTCTTTTCATTTTATTTTTCATACCTGTGTGGCTGCTGGAGCCATAACTCACACTCCAGGATAATTTCTTGCTCTAAAGGATGCAGTGAACTTCTTCACAATTTGCTGACCAGCCGAGAACACTTCTCCAGGTGGGATACACTGGGTAATTATTTGATTTGAGCTGCTGGAGATGGAGTTTCGAGCCCACTTATGCCCTGTGTGCGTGTGATAAATTAATGAAAGCAAATCCAGAGGAAACACCTGAAAAAACAGCAGGAAGTGGGATGCCACAATGCCCCACCACAGCTGTTGGGCTTGGGAATCACAGTGCTGAGGTGTCACAACACCTCCAAGGGCTCTGCTCTCCACACCAGGCTGTCTCTAAGAGCAGAAGCCACCAAAACCCAGGGACCACTGTCAGGAAGGGTGACAGGCGTGTCCACCACTGCAATGGCTGGGTGCTATGGAGGGCTCAGGGATGCTGGGTTTGGGTCTGGCTGTAAGGAAAATGAATCCACAAACACCTGAGGTTAATGTCCAAAAAGGAGACAGAGGAGTCCTTTTTGCTTTATTGGAATAAAGGGAGAGGTCATGGGGCATTCCCCTGGAATCTCTCAAAATTTTGGAGGACGCAGCCTCCTTTTTTATCTCTTGGTGCTAACTTTATCTACTAGCCGATCCACAACTTGTTTGTAAAGCCAAATGCAACATTCCTGTCATGGCCTTGGCCAGCACCTCCTGGGGGACGGGTCAGCACTGTCCCTGCCCTTTTGGCGTGGCAGAGCAGCAGTGGTTCTCTGCAGGGCAAGGCAAATCCCCAATCCTTCCTCAGAGCCTGCTAATTCCTCAGCACGTCGGAGGAAGAAGAAGAGGAGCGGCATCAAAAGCGACGTCAGAGGAGGAAGAAGAAGAAGAAGAGGAACGACATCAAAAGCGCTCTGGCCGCCTCCCCGCTCATCGCCGGCCAGCCTGGAGCCGTGCCCCGCAGCGCTGGGGCTTTGGTGGATCGCGACTCGTCAGCGGCGTGCCACGCAATTATGGAAGGGGCAGATCGCCCCGGGCGCAGGAAGAATGAGAGCCAGCCGCCTTTCATCCACACCCACCTGCCGCTGGCTATTCTTATCCCTCCTCATCAAGGCGAAGCGTTCCCTCCTCCTGCCGTTGAAGCTGGAGCTGGAACCGGGATGGAGCTCCCCACGCTGCGGGGCACGACCCTGCCAGGATGGGTTTGAGGCTGAGAGAGCGGCTGGTGGGGATGGTATTGATGTGGAGATGCAGGTGAAGCTCCGGCGCCGCCCGCCCGCCGGGGAAGGTCAGCCCTGGTTCACGCTTGATGTGGGAAATGCCGGAGCTCAGGCGAAGGCGGCAGAGGAGGGGCGGCTCCTGCAGCTGTGTTGGTGCCACACAGACCTGGATCCTTAGGGAAGAGCAGCAGAGGGAAATTTGGTCATTGGGGTTTAAAAATCCCCTCGTGCTTTCACGAGAGGGACTCAGGTTCTTGTTTTCTGCTTGGGTGACTTTGTCCTCGGCTCTAGACCTCGTGAGGAAAACAAAACCCCATGAGTCATGATGGCAATGACCCCTCATAACTCATGGGATCTTCTTTTCCTCGAGGTTATGTCCCACTGCCCTGCAAGAGGATGGAAGTTGCCATCAGCACCAGCCATGGTGCCTTGGTGGTGATGACAAAACTTCCCCAAGAGCCTGTGTCCATCCCATTCCCACAGCAGAGCTGACAGCCAGGCTGGATGGTGTAACACGAGTGCAGCAGGGCCTGAAGAAGGTAACTGGGCCCATCTCTGCTATAGTGAAGCCACATCAGCAGAGTTATCCCAGGGTCTGGGAGCCTCTGAGCAGGAGAGCCCTGAGCCCTGGGGATGCTCACAGCTCTGTGACAGGAACATTTCCCTCGTGCAGCAGATGGGCATTGCTGACACTTCCAGGCTGCCTTTGCCACTCTCTGGTTCTAACAAACTGCTCCAGGAATTAACCAAACCCAAGGTTTCTGGAGATGTTGGAAGAGGAGCACAGGGCATGTCTCCAAAAGGCAGCTCCCCCTGCCCTCAGGAGCAGAGCCAAGCCAGGACTGACCCCCCAAACAACCCCAGGCTGGGCTGGAGAGACCCCACTGAACTCCACCTGCTCCACCACCATGGCAGGCTCACAGCTCTCCTCCAGCCTGTCTGGAAGCAGAGGTTTCTGAGCACCTTCTCTTCTCAACAGAGCTGCAGAAAATCAGCTTCAATACCTGGAAGGACCAGGAGCTCTTCCCAGATATCAGGGATCCCGCAGAGAAATAAAAGTCCAGTAAAAATTCACTCTTTGCATTGTTCCCAGGGAGCTTCTCACCACCAACCCCAAGCTCAATGAGGACTCAAGCCCCATGTTTCAGGAGCCAGGGCTGCTCTCTCCCAAGCTCCAGGGTCACACATACTCAGTCCTCTCGGAGTTAAGGATTTTTGGCTTGTGGCACTGGGGGTGTCCCAGCATCCTGGGGAGATGCTGAGGTGGAACAGCCCCATGGAGTGGAAAGCAGCTCATTCCCACACCTCCTCACTGCAGTTCCATGCCTGACTGCAATCAATGTAACCTTTTAAAATTAATCTACTTTCTCTCCTCTTTTGCACACAAATACAGTTGCTGCAATTCCTCCATTTCCATGACATTTGGGAAAAAAATTGTGCCTCAGTGGAATGCTTTCTTTACACTATAGATGTCATTACTTTAAAGGGGAAATTAAAGTAAAGGTGGTGTGTATTTTTTTAAAATTTGTGATATTGGAAAATAAAGGTTCTTTCTCCCCCTGCACTGCTGTAAGTTCGAGCAACTGCCAAGCAGAACAAGCAGAGCAGCCAGGACAGCCAGGGTCTGCTCCCAGTGCTCCCAGTCATCCTGCTCTGAATCCAGGGGAAAATCCCTGCCACGAGTTCAAGGCTTAAGGTCAGTCACCACAGATCCAGGGCAGCAGCCCCAGCACGAGCACAGGGAGCTCCTGCCTGCTGCTCTGGCTCCTGATTTCCCCATACAGGAGGGAAATTGGGAATGGAGGCTGCCGGGCTCTCAATCACCCACTGTGGGACAGGGGGAGGCAGCAGCTCCCGGCTGATGGATTGGGGAGGAAAGGCTGACAGCCCCAATTCACACATCACTCTGAAATACAAAGTGCAGGCTTTCTTCCCTGTTTTCCAAAAGCAAAGCCCAGGTCACTCATCACTCTCTCCAGCCCTGGAGGGAGAGGAGAGGATGAGGAGCTGTGGCCCGGGTGTCACAAGAATGGAGCTGGATTGGGATGTAAAGGGACACTGTCAGCCAGCTGGTTCCCTCGGGCATGTCTGTAAAACAAATCTGAATGGAGGAGGGAGGAGGGTCTGCATCCATGGAAAGGGTGGGAGATGATTCCTCCTTCAGGGATAAACATGAACACTCAGTCAAGGTGGACCCGTTGTGCTCCAGGACAACAGCCAGACCTTCAGCTGCCTTGGGGAGAGAAGGAGAAGGGTTTAAACAGTTCATTGAAGCTTTGTGCTTTCCTCAGGCTTTGTGGGCATCCCCACCGCTCATCCTCTATCCAGAAATCCCCACACTGTGCTCTGTGTCCCTGCCCAGAACAGCTCCACAGAGCCACCTCTGCCACAGCCACCACGGACACTGCCATCCCTGGGAACATCTTTCTGTGCACACCCCATCCTGTTTCTGGGCATCTAAGGATGCAGGTGTCAGGGCAGAGGACATGGGCAGGGCAGCAGGATGCCCATGGACCACACAAGGTCTCCCACGGACCTCAGAGGAGGATGGAAAGGGCAGGACAGCGGAGTTTGCAGTGTCACACAATGTCCCCAGTCCCCTGGCATGTGCAGGGTGGTCCCACTGCCCACACATCCCTCCAGCCACCCCCAGTCCCGACGTTTTCACTGCCTGGAACAAACCCAGAAGGAGCATCCTTCTCCTCTTCCCAAGGCTATTTTTATCCTCCTCCCAACGACAGATTGAGGGCTTCAAAACCCAGCCTCGTGAACTCTCCCCTGCTTCTCCGCCACGGAAATTGCTGCGCTGTGCTCCAAAATGGGAGAGCAATTTGCAAAACAAATAAGTCTCCGATTAGCTGACGAGTGTCGGGCTGACCTTACAGGGACCCCTTCATTAGGAGACACTGAGCACCGATTAACTGCTCTGGGATGGAGGGAGCCACTTCAGACTGGTTTAATGAATTAAATATATGCTCCTATTTGGCTCTTAATGTTAAAAAAAAACGTTAAGTACAGTAATTGTCACGTTCCCGAAGTCAGTCATCTCCCTACCTCGCAGTTCACCGAGACTTTCCCCTTCCCAGCACCAAAGTTTAATTTGTTAATGTGCTTCTGGTGTCACGGTGTTTCCCTCCATTAACACCAGCCCATCAAAGAGTTCTGCTCAGGGAGCTCGGGAGCGCTTTCCTCCAGCTTTTCCTCCTGCTCTCCAGGAAAATTCCAGCACTTGGATTGCTCCAGGCCCTATCCTGGCCATCCCTTTGGGGACTGCCTCTTCTGCTCTCCTGTTTGTCCTTGAGGAAATGGCCCCAAGCTGTGCCAGGGGAAGGTCAGGCTGGACATCAGGAGGAGTTTCTTCATGGAAAGGAATTTCTTCATGGAGCTGCTCCAGGAGGTTTGGAGTGCCCATCCCTGGAAATGTCCAAGGAAGGTCATTCAGGTGAGGATCAGGCACAGATTGGACTCCATGCTTTTCCAGCCGAAATGACTTGGGAAAAAGAGACAGAAAGGGAAAAACCAATGACAAGGGAACAGTGGAGTAATGAAATGAATGCTTGTCCTGGCCATGGGCTGTCCTGAAGCCCTGCCCACGGGTCTGTAAACTCACACCTTTCCTTGATGTGCCTCTGACTTGTGTAATTTAATTACCGCACGCTTAGAAGATTAAATCCGCGATTAAAAGAATTTATATGGATTAGCACAGGATGATTTAAAATCACTGCAGCTTATGGCAAAGCAAACGTGCAACCTGCAGCAAGAGCAGCAGTGCTGGGAAGGGCAGGGGGAGACCCTGGTCCTGCTCTGTGTGCCAGGAGAGCTGGGCATGGGGCCAGCAGGGAGCCCCCAGCCCCTTCCCAGCAGAGCTGGGGCTCTGCCATGGGCAGGAGGGATTGCCCTGCCCAGCACCCTCCTCTCCTGATCCAGCACTTCATCACAACCATACCTGCTTAAAAACATTCCTCTCTTAGTCCCCAGATGAGGATTTTAGTCCATTTTAAAGCCAATCTGTTGCTTTTCTTAAGTCACTTATTAGATGTGGCTTTATGGCGGAAGGAAAGAAGCTGGATGAAAGGAAAAGTAAAGAATGCAAACTGGGAAGATTTATGAAATCAACTGGTCTAAATCTAATTCCCAGGCCTCCAGCTAAAGCTCTGCCCCAGGAAGCTTTATTATTTCCCTCTCTGGGGTGAGAGGGAGAATGTGAAATTCATTTTTCTATGCTGGGTGGGGAAGGGAGGATCGAAGGCAGCTTTTTCATCAAATCTCTTCTTCCAAAAGAGCCATTTGCAAATCTTCATCCCTTCATCCAAGCAGCTCCCTCACCTGGCTGGTGTGATCACCCCAAACTGGGCAGGGGTGGAGATTCAGGGTCCAGGGTTAAACCAGGGAAAATCCTGGAGCAGTCCCAGCGTGGCCCCCACTCTCTCTCTGCTGCCCTGACAGTGGGACATGGTTGGAGATGCTGGCCAAGAACACTCCTGCAGCCATCTGCTCCCAGCACAGCCAGGCAGGCACTCAGAGCCCCTTCCCAGCCTCCATCCTGCAGGGGATGCCATGAATCTGTTGTTTGGATGCCTTGGGATTTAGCTTTTATTTAGGCCTGAAACTCAAGGACACCTTACTGCCTCAGGCCCCAAGAGATATAAACAGTGAATTAGAGGGGAAAAACTTGGAGTAAATTACTTCATTACTTAAATATAATTGGAGGATTAACCCCCCATATTTAAATGGATCAAACTTATAATTGTATGAAAAACTCATCTTCCATTTTGGATGTAGCCCCTCTGAGAGTTCTGACTACCCAAGGTGTATCTATTGAAGGCCTTCAATAAATACCTGCTTTTATTCTCTTAATCTTGCCTAGCCTCTGTTTTTGGTTGCCACTCTAAGGCATCAGTTTCCCTGTGCAGGGATGGCAGCACGATGCTGGGCCCTGTGCAATCTGTTTGATTTGAAATATTAGTGAAGAGATTAGAAACAGTGCTCATGATTTCGTGATGCATATGGTAATTAAAGTGTTACATTGCAATTATGATGTAATTAAACTGTGGGATGCTCTTCAAGATGCAATTGCCACTCATTTGCATAACTGACGGATTTGCTTATTAGCACCCTTTTAATATATGTATTAAAAAGAGCATCAAGAGCGTTGGCTACAGGAGCAGCATTCCATCTTCCTCCAGCAAGCTGCAGGGCCTGGGCTGCTGCTTCCCAGCTCCCACTGCTGCTGCTGCTGCTGCATTCCCTGGCTCAACAGCCCCCCAAAATTCCAGCCCCAGATGGAGCAGACATTTCTTCCTGCATATCCACCTTCTTACTGGGGTCCCCAGCAGTGCCTGAGCAGCCTCTTGGTCACTCCCCTCCTCACAGAACTCTGCCATGCTCTGTATCTGCTGAGCTCTTATCCCAGAGTAAAAGGTTTTCCCCTTTTCCAGCCTCCCTAAGTCAGTTCTTGTTGTATTTCAGGCTATAGGTGAGTGGTGGAAAGGATAATGCAACATAGTTCCTCGTGCAGTGGAGAAGCAAAAGAGAGCTTTATTTAAAGAAACACTAGACTTATATAGAGTAGTAAGTGAAAAACAAAATAGAAAAGACTCATTGGTCCAAGAAGGCAACACCTCTTTGAAAACATGCTTTCTGCATAATCTCACCAGACACTCACACGGCTCTCACACCCTGCAGGTGCATAATCATTGTTATAATTTATTATCTTTGTAAAGGCTGAGAAACCCAAGGCTTCAAGGCTGCTTTTCCCCTGGTTCCCAGCAGCATCCAAGAACAAGTTCTCAGTTATTCACCCTTTCAAGGATGTTCTTTGAGGGTTCCTGCTTGGAAAGCCACCAAACCTGGCCTTTCCAAGCAATTCATACAAATCCCTCCAGCTGCTACAGCCACCAGCTGTGCTTATCCAGCACAGCACTGCCATGGAAAGGCACTGCTCTGTGCCAGTTACCCTCACTCAGAAAGAACATTTCTGGACCTGTAGATTCTCGTAAAAATCCCCACCTGTAGACTGAATAAAACCCCACCTTAAAAATCAGACCAATTTTTTCCTCTTTAAACTCATCAGAACTCCCTCTGAGGAGCTAAAATTAAACTGTTCTCAGCACTGGGCTGTCCATAACCTTGTCCCAGTCCCACATCTGGGAGTGGGTGCAATATGAGGCAGTGATGTGGGAACACAATGGGGCAGCCAGGGAGAGAAAATCATCACTGAAAGCGAAATTCTGTGTGTGGACCTTGCTTTTATCTTGAGCAGGCCATGCCTTAAAACATCCCTGACTGCTGGTAATGCCTCAATCTGCCTCACTGAACAGTGAGCAAGAATAGGGAAAAGGACTTTTCAAATGGTTCCTTTTACCTGCTGCTTTTAACCTGCACTGGGGAACATGAGATTCCTGAAAAACATGATGTCTGGTGTTCTGCAGGAGTGGATCAATCAGGAAAATAGCAGTGCTGCTCAGAGAAGGTGATGAGTTGGGCTCTGTGGGGTGTTTTGTCCCCTACCTGGTGAGATCCCAGAGAACAAACCCAGGTTTAATGCTCCACAGGCAGGACACGGAGCAATCCCACCATCCTTGAGGGAGGAGGTTGCTGTTTCCCCCCCAGACCATTCCATGGTGGCCTTGGGAGGTGACAGCTGATGGAGGTCTCTATCACTGAGGTCAAACACCAGCTCATAAATCGCCAGCCCCCTGTGAGCCAGCATCTCCGAGCGAAAAACGTTTACAGTCATTTAGAGGAAAAGCTTTTTCCCTTCTCTCCGAGCTACAACAGATCTATGATAGGGCTTTTCAGACTTCAGCATCCCCCTGGCAGCCTGTGTTAGGCCTGGAGGTGGAAATGAATGATTCCTCACTAGATTAAAAGATCTGTGTGACAGCAGAGCAGTGCTGCGCTCGCAGCCCAAGGAGTGCTGAGCACGAGCTGGGCTGGTGCCTGGAGGGCACCCTTGGGGCTCACTCCCCCTGGCAGAGCCACCTGGGACCCCAAAACAAGCCCTGAGCAGCCTCAGCACCCTCCCTTTGCCACTTATTTGGGTTTGGTTGGGAAGCTGTGGACGCCTGCTAATTAAAATTGATGTCGTGTTCACCAGAGCCCAATTCCGCATCGAACTCCTGTTGCTTCCTTCTCCACGAGAGCAGGTCTGCCATATTTAGCCAACTTTTAAACTCATTAGCAGAAGCAGATGCTTGGATCTGCAGTCCCTAATGACTGTAAATGAGAGTATTAGTTTATTGACTGATGGCCTAATTGTTGCCACCACGACCACAAGCGACAGCTCCAAGCACCGCTGCTGTCTCTGTTCTGAAGGACACCCAGCCCAAGGAGGAGAGGGACAGAGGGACAGTGCTGCCAGGGCTGGAGCCAGGACAGAGGCACCAGCAGCCCCCAGGATGTGACCCACATGCAGATGACTCCAGCAGGTGAACAGCAAAGCAGAAGTTAATTAAATTACACTTCCCCCACCAGAGGTCAGAGCCTCGGAGCGCGTGTTGATGCGTGACCTTTGCAGGGTGACTTGACTTCCCCGTGCTCTCTGCATGGTAATGAGGAGCCTGGTGGGGGCTGGAGCAGCAGCCTGTGCCTTCCCTGCTCCCCTCCTCCTTCAGCTGTCCATGGAAGTGTGGGAGGGATGAGTGGGAGGAGGGCAAAGCCAGAGCTCAGTCCCTGTGCAGTCCTGCACTGCTGGGAGATGTGACCACCAGCCCCGCTCCTGCCCCAGCCCCTGATGGACAGCCCAGAGTGATTAACTGTGGCTGTGCTTAATTAAAGCATCTCCAACCTGCCCTGACCCAGATGGGCACAAACACCCCCAAAATGAAGAGGTCCTGAGCATGTCCCTGAACGACCCACGGAGCAGGGACAGACCTAAGCCATGGGAAGACATTGCTGCCTGGGGATGCTGTTGAGATGCATTACAGCTTTTTTTGACCACTATTTTATTCAAGAGCTGCCACACAGAGCCTGTGGGAGCTGCTGCATCATGGACCTGAACCCTCAAAATCTGACAGGGCATTGTGCCTGCCCAGCTGATTTTGGGGAAGAGAAACAGCCATGGGGAAAGTTGTGTCTGCCTTAAAGGGTTGGTGGATGTTTCCCCAACATCTAGAAATCAACAGAAAAAAAAAGCAGATTTACAAGAGGATTTAAGAGACATCAAGTTGCCTGGATACCAGATCCTGTAACTACCCAAAAAGTAATTATAAAAACAAGAAATCTGTCTCGGCTAAAGCAGGTGGACGGGAAATTGGAAATCCATTTGTGAGAGACTTTCTGCTTTCTAACAAGGCAGGTTACAGCTCAGCCCCGTTCTCTGCTGCTCCTGCCTGCCCTGGAGGAGCATGGAGTGGTGGCTCCAGGTCCCCAGCTGTGGTTGTAAAGTTGGGGAGTGTTGAAAAAATATAGTAATACAGGTTTCATTTAGAAAGCAGAAGAACTGATTTATTATAGGAGTAGTTTGCAGACTACTGTGGTTTGCAGAACCAAGGTTACAATAAGTTTATTGGTTTAAGGAAGGTAACACTTTCTGTAAACATATTTTTACTAAAACATTAAATTTTTCACTCACTCTTCTTGTTTATAATACTAGGTGCTAAGCTTTGTTATTAATTTTTTCTTTCCTGTTTTTTTTTTTTTTTTTGAGTATCTTGGGAAAACTCAAATTGCTGTTTTCCCTGACTCTCACCAGCATCTACACCCAGTCACTTGCACAGGCTCTGCTCTCCCCTGGCAGCTGCTCAGCTCCTGCTTTCAACCAGAGATGAGGTTTCAGCTTCCCAGAAAACCTCCCCTGCATGGTGCTGGGGAGCTGGAGCCCTCAATCCCTCCTGACAACCCTGATGGAGCCAGATGGGCTTTGACACCACTATAACAATCCCCTGCCAATGAGAAATCTACTTCAAAACCACCTCTGTTTTTTTTTTTTCCCACTTGGGAAAAGGCTGAGAAAAATTAATAAAAACAAAAAAACACCCCTCTATAATCCCCAAATCTAAATTTCTTTGCACAGACTCTCTCTCAACCCACTGGTGCATCACAAGGACTTGTAATTATGAGTGTAGAAGCCTTTTGCTGCTGTAAATGTTTCTTTGTGGCCTGTGAGGAGATGGGTTGTGCTGCAAGTGAGAGAGATTTTGCTGGAGCATGAAAAGCAAAGCTATTTAGTTTAGGTAACATCTCTGGAGCTCTAGGGGTCAACAACAAGAACTCCAGGAAAATAGTTTTTAGGGCAGGCCAGTCTGGCTAAAAGAGAGGAAAAAAGAGCTGAGAAAATGCATTTATTAGATGTCCAATTTACCCTCTCCCAGGCTGTCTGCTCCATTTCAGCCACCAAATAAGAACAGTGGGGGAAAAGGAGCAGTGGCACTGCTGCTGGAGCCACAGAGCAGAAAACAGGGAAAACAGAGCCAAGGGAAGGTGATGGCAACAGTGGATTTGAAATGCAAGAAGCTGCAAGAGGAAGGGGTGAGAAAAATCAGCAGGAGAATCCTGGTGGCAGCAAGGCAGATTTATCCCAGCATGGTGGTCAGAGCCCCAGGGGTGTTTGGACAATGCTTTGGAGCACAGGGTGGGATTGTTGGGGTGTCTGTGCAGGGCCAGGAGCTGGACTGGATGATCCTTGTGGGTCTTTTCCACAATTCCATGATTGTCTGGTCTGTTCTGCTCTAGCCACTCACAGACCCATGTGCTCCCTCTCCCTCAGTCACTCAAAAAACTTCCACTCACCATCTCTTCCCTTGCAGGCAACATTCCTCTGTACAATAATCCTCATAACTCTGCATTTCTGCGTTTTTGACAAGAAGAAGGGCGGGTTGGAGCTGTCCCTGTGTAAATCAGCTCATTAATGCTGTGTACAGAGGTGCTGTGCAGCAGACAAGGAACAGGCAGGGAAGAAAGGCAGGTGTACCTGAAATATCCCTCACCGTGGAATCACAGAGCTTTGGGGCTGGCTGGGATATCAAGGAGGATGACAAGGATGTGGCTGGTAGGGGTAGGAGCGATCCTACAGCAAGAGGTGACCTTGACCCAGAAGATTTCTTCTTCCTCTTTGTTTTTTTCTGTTCTGCCTCTCAGCAGCATGGGGCAACCATTGTGTTTTTTCAAAGGCGAGTCCCGGGCTCCAAAGAAAGGAATTGCTAAACGTTTATCACAACTTGCCTGGGGGGAATGTGAAATATAAGAGGAAATCTTCCCCCTCTCCGCCTCCCACTGCACCCTACCCTGAATTCGGCAGAAAAAAGTCATTTGAGTGATCTTAGCAGAATCAGAACAAGCGTTTAGTGCTCTTTAAGGACCCATAAACCACTTCAGTAGTTTGCTGGTTTATATATGACTATCTTCTACATTAGCCATTTAAATTAAAACATTTATAATTAATTGAACAAATCATTTCCTCTCCCTGCCCCTTTGGGGATTGGAGCACGTAAGACTTCAGTAAATTTTGGTCTCCTAAGCCATTTCCTTGAGTGGGTTGGTTTTCCTGTGGGGTGGGAAGCAAGGGCAGGCACAGAGTGGTTTTAACTGGAAAATCAATTGATAGGAAAGACAAATTAATGCACATTTTTTTTCAAAAAGGGAGATGAAAAAGGCACCAGGAGCAGGGGTCTGGCAGGGTGGGTCAATGCCCTTCTGCTGGCTCAGGAGGAGAGCAGTGCCCAGGCAAGCAGTGGGTGAACAGGAGGGACATCATTGACCCAAAACACACCATGTAAGGACTTCTCTGTGTGGGTGACACGTGAGGTGACCGTGATAGGGCTCAGGAACCAGCCCTGAGCATCCCAGGAATGGCCACTCTGGGCTGGGCTGCAGGGGATGGAGGCAGCTCCATGGTCTTCGCAGAAAATACAGTTTATTTTGATGCCCTGGAAATGCCTTTGTCAGCAGATCTATTCTTTCATTGTGAAAAAGCCTATTAGCTTCTGCTTTCTACTTCTGTGGGAATTTATTCCTCCATCAGATCTGCAATATAAAAGTGCTTCCCTCTCAGAGATTGATACCTTGTGTATGAAAAGCTCTGGGCCAGGCAGTCCCTTCCCTTAGGAGGGATGAAGGATGGCTTTGAGAGCAAAGCACTGAGCAGCTCCACAAGATAAAATCTCAATTCCAAGGTTTGCTGTGACATCCTGGTGACCTTGGGCTGTCCCTGAGGTGCCTGTGCAGTGCAGGATGAGCCAGGCTTTAGGCAGGAGAGCAGAGCCCTGTCCTGTCCTGGGGTCCAGCAGTGACCTCTCAAAAGAGCCCTGAACTCACCAAGGGGACATGTAATGGGTGTGGGTATAAATATACATATTTGCTATGTATAAAGGCTAAATACTATAAAATAAAAATCTAAATTTCAGCATGAGAGCAAGGGTTGGGTGATGCTGGGACCTCACCCCACACTTGTCCCATACAGACCCCACACCCTGGGGCTGGGAAAAGATTTAAGGCCCCACCCAAGGTCACTCAGAAGAAGAATAGGGACAAATCTGGGTGTCACACACTCAGCTGCCTGGGGTGGGAGGGGAAGGGGACAGAGGATGGGACAGCTGAGCTCTGAGCAGGCTGCACTGGGCTCATGGTGCTGTGACTTCAGCCCCAGCCAAGCAAAATCTGCCTCTTCTCTGAGCTGACCCAACTGATCAGAATCTGTTTGACAGATTCAGCCCCCTGGTTTGCAGCCCAAGGTGTGCAACACCCCCTGAGGCACCCCCAGCCCCCCTGGACACGCTGGGTGCCTGGCACTGCTCCACTGTCACAGCAAGAACAGGAGGAGAAGCTGCTCAGCTGCCTGAGAAATGTGCTCCACCAGCTGTGGGAACCTCCCAGGGCACAGAATCCCAGCCTGAGAGCAGGAGGAGGAGGTCACACCTTCCTCCAAAGGCTCTGGTGTCCCTCCATGTCCCACAACGGGCTGGGGTCACCTCTGGGCAGTGCCAGCACATGGGGAGGGTCCTGCTCTGGCCCAGGGACCCCCAAACGTGTTGGTGCCACACTGGTCTGTCCCTTCCAGCCTTCTCCAACCAGAAGATGGTGCTGGTGTGGATATCAACGCCTTCCTTCCTTCCCCAGTGGAATTTCCACTCCTGCACTCCCTCAGTGCTGCCCTCACTGCCCAGCTCAATCCCCCACACCCCAGAGCAGAGCCTTGCAGAGCTCTGGCTCTCACAGAGGAAACCAGGGCCAGATTAAAATAATAAATAATAACAACAAATAATAATAATTGTCTGCCCAGGCCATTCCAGACCCTCATTGCCATGGCAACTGCCTGCTGGCAGTGATGCTGCCTCGCTGATGGGAAGTGTTTTCTTGGGACAGATGTGAATTCCTCCAACACAGCCCCAGTGTGGAGTGTCACTGCTGGGGAAGGGCCAGGGAGAGTGACAGGGACAGGATGACAGGCAGAGAGAGGCAGGGAGAGGCTGGCAGGATCCAGCCCTGCCTGCTCATCCATCTGTACTGTGGAGGGTCACAAGCACCAGCAGTGCAGCAGAGCACTTGGTGACAGCCCTGACACCCACCAGTGACACTTCCTGGCATGGAGGATTCTTCGAGGCCGAGTGACAGAATAAATTCTCACCAGCACAGAGCCATCACGTTACTTTTAATTATCAGGAAAGGTCCCAAAGCATTGCAGGCTGTTTAACTTGGGCTGATGGATCTTGTTTGTCAGAACTCCTTGGGTTTGTTTTTTTTTTTTTTTTTTTTTTTTTTTTTGTCCTGGAGGTTTTTTTTCTCCAAACAACCCTGCTGGAGATCCAAGTCCTGTAGGGACAAGGGAGTGGGCAAGGTGAGGCAATCCTGCACATCCCACCTGTGCTGATGAGCCAGGACTTGGGATGGCTCTGGTGTGGGAAAGGTGACCAAAAATGAAGTGGGAACTTCTCCTGACTCTGTTTGTGTGAAATTCAGGGTTCATGTCAAACAAAAATAATAATTATTTAAAATCTAAGATGCCCAGGCTGAGTGTGTTGCTCTGAACTGTGGTGCCCTGGAGAAAAGGGTCAGGTCACTGCTGCCTTCTGCTTTATCCAGCCACAATTGTGTTTAATATGCTACAGCTTTACACCAGGCACTCTCAATCTATCACCAAAACACCTTGCAGAGGGTTACCTGCCAGTTTCCTCCCTTAATCACTACTGATATAATGAGGTGACAGTCTGCCTCAAAGGAGGGGGACGTATTTGTCAGGAGGGTTTTTGCTGCTGCTGTGGCTTGCTGTCCATTTGGCAGAGGTTTGGAGCTCGACTGAGACAAAGGAGAGTTGGATGTGGGGGGGACAAGGGCAGGTTTCCAACCCTCCTCCTGCCCACAGCTCTGGCCAAGCCAGGAGAACAACTCCAGCCTCAGTCCCTTGAGCTGAAACACAGTCATGCTCCATGGCAGGGCACTCTGTACCAGTGAGAAAGCCAAGCACATCTCCTCAGAGCTGAGGCAAAAAAGGTGATGTAGAGAAGCAAAGGGATCCCCAAAAAATCTCCTTTCATGGGAAAACGTGGCTGATGGAACATTTGCTGCCTGTTGGGATGGAGCTCCTCCAAGGGTGAGGAGCCTGGCCACATCCAGGGCAGGTGGGTCCTTGCCAGGGTGTTTGGGGCTCACTCTTCAGAGTGTCACTTCTTTTCTTCCAGCAGGATGAGGAAGGCTCCTGCCCAGCTCCCCTCTGTCCTGATGACCCCTGAGCCACAAACATCACCCCAAATCCCAGCCCCAGGATGGTTTTTGTTCCCCACACAGAGCCAGGGGAGGGCTGTGAGCTCCAGCCCACATTTACCCCTTCCCCGTGGCAGGAGGTGGGTGCCTGACACCCAGGCAACAGCCCTGCCTATAAATCATATTTTGCCCAGATTTAGAGGAGAAAGGAGCTATTATGAGAAATAGATCAGAAGTGACACAGCTCATTATTGCGAGGTGAGTCCGAGCTGCAGACAAGGGCAAAGTTAATAGAAAACGCATCCAATCCACAATGGTAACTTTAATTGTTAGCACTAATGAAGCCTATTTAGGATGGATTATGTATCTGGCACTTCAGATGCAGTCCTCAATTCATCTTCCCCGTCACATGTCTCATCACATCAGATCCAGAGGCAGAAGCAAAGCTTTTCCCCTTCCACTGAAACAACTGGGGTTGAAAAACAAATTCTGTGCCATCCATCAGCCCAGAGGCCCAGCTGGCCAGGGCAGGGACTTGTGGGGATGCTCACAGGGGTGACTCCCCCTCCTCAGCATGGCCAGGAACTTCCAAAGGACCAGGAGCTGCAGCATCAATGTCACAGCAGCTGCTCGAGGGCAGCCACCTCCCCAGCTGCCACTGTCACCTCCCCTGCTCTGTTCCCAGCTGCAGCAGCCCCGAGGTGGCTGCTCAGAGTCCTGGAGGTGGCAGGAGGCTGTGACTGTGCCCTGGACCAGCCCTTCCTCCCCAGCCTCCTCCCAACCAGTTTTCCAGGCACACTTCTGGAATTAAGGACAAATTGTAATTACTTTTCTCGGTAACCAAACCTTTGGAGGAAAGGGCTGGTGATAGATTTCAGGCTTTATCAGAGCTGACAAAGAGCATTACTCACACTGCACGAGAGCTGGCACCTCGTCAGACAGGGAGGTCTGTGGTGACCATCCCCAGGGCACCAACAGACACCAGGGTGGTTTTTTTTTTTCCTTAATATGGGAATTAAGCACGTTGTCTTGTCGAGTTCCCTGGGCTGTGCTGAGCGCTGAGCCCAGCCCTGGCACATCTCCCCTCTTTACAAACTCTTGTTTGAAAAGGTCATTGCAGCCAAAATATTGGAGAGAGGTGAAGTGCAGAAGAGGAGGGCACCAGGATTGTGGTGCTGAACTTCCCATGGACACAGAAATACAGAACAGGAGGGCACCAGGACTTTGGGGCTGAACCTCCATGGGCACAGGGCCCTGTTTGGGTGCAGCTCCCTGCTCCTTGGTCAGGCATTTCCCCAGCAAGTCCCAGGAATCAGCAGCAAGATTCTCCAGGATGTGAACAATATAAAACTTGTTCAAAGGGTGAGGGCAGCCTCTCCAGCTGCTGTTTCTACCTGTGTCTGAGTCCCAGCAGCTCCTATTTAGTCTGGATTTAGCTCCTTACAGTTGATCCTGACTGTGAGTGTGTCAGAAATTAATCCCTGTGCAGGGAACCATCAGTCTCCCCCTCAAATGGGATCATTCTCCCTTTTGTCCCCGTTTTCCCTCCTCAGCAGCTCTGCACAAACCGGCAGCAAGTGCTCTCAGGATTTTCTGCAAGGCAAACCAGAGGAATTTATTGTGGCAATGATGACTCCATTGTTCAGGTGGGTTCCACATGTCACATCCTGGCTGGAGTAGTGGCAGCTGGAACCAGGAAATGGGGGCTGGCAGCCCCAAGGGACCCCCACATCACCCCCCTTCCAGTATGAGCATGGAGAAGGTGCATTGAACCTCCCATGTTGTGTCCTCCAGCTTTCCTCACCCTGAAAACTTAAATTAAGTGACTGATGGGAGTCACAGAAAGTCTGAGATGGATGGATCTATCACATCTTTCATCCAGTATCCTCATACCACTGGATTTTGCCCCTTTAAATAAGGCTCCTTGCTTTGCACTGGGGAGGGAAAAGAAGAAAAAAATTTGATTAGAAAGAAAAGGAGGTGAGGGGAAAAAAGGATAATTATGTCCCACAAAAATTAAGGGAAAGAAAAATGATGTAAAAAAATCTATTCTCTCATAGAAAAGATATTTTATAATAGACCTTTAAATCTTTCAATCAAGTGAAACCAACACATTTACTCGAAGTGTTAAAGAGGAACCTTCAATCAATCGGAGAACTTCCTTTTTACTCGGTAATGAATTTAATTGACCTTTGGGTTGCAAAGATACAGTGGTTGAGGCGGAGGGGGAAGGCTCTGAGACACCCCCAGGGCCAGCCTGGTCCCCTCCAGGCTGGAGGAGAAGCCCTGGCTGCTGCTCTGGGGCTCTGAAATTTAGGGAAACAGTGGATATGGCACTTGGGGAAGGGAACATCACTTGCTGGGAGGGTGTTCCAGGTTACAGTGTAAAGATGTGCCCAAAAGTTTCTATTCTATCACCATCTGTTAAACCAGGTGGGGCAGTGACCCTTATCTCCATGGAGATATCCTCTGCTAATGGGCCATCTTTAATCCAGCTGGGGCAATCATCTTTATCTTTCCCACAGCCCATCCTCCCTCCAGGAGATATCTCCTGTTAATGGGCCATTGTTTAAAACTGGGTGTGGCAGAGAATCTTATCTCTGTGGGGATTATCTCCTGTTAATGGGCCATTGTTTAAAACTGGGTGTGGCAGTGATCTTGATCTTTATCTCCTGGCACACATTATCTGCTAATGGGCCATCTTTAAACCAGCTGGGGCAATCGTCTTTATCTTTCCACAGCCCATTCTCCCTCCAGCAGATATCTCCTGTTAATGGCCATTGAGTCCCAGTGCATGACTGATAAAATTACATCATCTCACCGGGAGATGCTCCAGCCAAGGGCAGGAGCTAAACATTTCCTACCTAGATAAAAACTGAGATTTTGGACACCAAGGCAGCCTTTTCCACTGGATTCCAGAGCACAAGTGCTACCAGACCTCCCTACAGGATCACTGCTTCCAGAAGAGCACTTCATCTGGACTGCTGCCACCACCCTGACTAGTGGGGTGTCATGTTGTATTCGGACTCTGTCAGTGTTGTTTTTCTTTTGCACTATTGCATATATTTTATTTTTCTCTTTTTTCCCCCCTATTAAATTGTATTTCTGACTCGGAGTCTTTCACTGGTTTTGCTTTCAAAACCATCACAGAGGGCGACACTGCGGTGTGAAATCCTGAGGTGAAACCTCTGCTCTCAAAGCAATTATCAGCAGCTAATGGAAGGTGGGAAATCTCCTCTCCCTTCCCACTGATTGAAATCCCACTTTGTCCCCACAAAGTGCACATGGAAGAGCAGTCACTTGCTAAACCATGGTGATGCCTTGGGTTTTAGCTTTTACATTTTTCAGAATCTCTGCTGATAGTGGCTCTGAAACTTCATGTTAGGTGTTGGTAAGTTCTCTTCACAGGGAGGCTGGATGGATGAAACAATTCCTTTCTAGCTGGAGAATCAAGGACAACTGGTACCCAAAAAGCAAAGACAACAGCAAAGGGAAAGGGAGAAAGCCAGGGGGCTGAGACTTCATAGCCTGGGGCTGTGGTTGGATAATTGACCCCAAGATGCAGAGGAACCAAAACTTTAAAAAGTGTAAAACTCATCCAGGATCCATCTTGGATTTGATTTGGGTGTAGCCCCGACTGGGCTCTTGCACTGCCCAAGGTGAATCCTTTCAATAAATACCTATTTTATCCTTTCAATAAATTCCTAATTTTCTCCTTTTGCTCTGTCTAATCTCTGTTCCAGGTCAGCCTTTCCAGGCATCAGCTCAAATCAGAGTTTGTGGCTGGTGGTTTCCCACCCACAAATGTTTTGGATGCCCTTGAATGTCACAGGGATGTGGAGCCAGAGGGATTTTGGCTTTGGGATGGGAGGACCCCAGGCCTGTGAGGTTTTTGGGAGCACAGGTTCCACCTCTCCTGCACCAGCAGAGTGTGAGAACAGCCCTGCCCCAGCCCCTGTTTTCCACACCAGGTCTCTGAATCACCCAGTGACTCTGAACAGTCCCAACCCCATCACCAGCCACTGGTCCCAGTCCCAACTTGTTTCTGGGAGGTGCAGCAACCCCAAGCACCCAAACTCTGCTGCTCCAGGGGTGAGCTGCAGCCCCAGCCTTTGCTCTCATCTCCTGGATAACTACTGATAAAAGAGTGGCTAAAAATACAGAAAAAGCATTTATTTCTGAGGGAAGAATCCCTTGAATTGCACCCCGGCTAATTAACATTTATCCAAAGTGCACTCATCACAAACATACATTAACCTTTGAGGCATCTATAAGAGCAATTGGAAAATATATAATGAGAGCAGAGAGAACCCAGAGCACGAGACCTCCCCTCTGAAAATGCCACCCTGGCCTCCTCTTGGCAGCATTTTCAAGCAGTTTCCCCTCAATTCTCACTTTTTCAGTGCTCCCAAAGTAGGTCCTTGACAGCCCTGAGCTCCCCCCTCCCCGCTCAGAGCTGGGGGAAACTCTCACCCACTCTTCCTCCCTCTCCTGCTCCTCCACCAGGGACCAGGGATCAGTTCCTGTGGTAAGCCCATTGAAAAATGAAGGATTTTGTCCAAGATTTAAATTAAACCAGCAATCAATATCGCTGCTGAAAGTGGAGAGGAGCAGTCATGGCACTGAGATGTCCTTAATGATTCCAGTCAAAGTCATTAGCAAAGTTACTTTCCTGGCTTTTATTTTATTTATTTTTTTCTTTTTTTAATTGGGAATGGTGAGAGAGCCCCAGCATTGTCAAGGAAAGACAGAAAAATATTAAAGGCACATGGAAATCACTGGAGCTGGAGAGATAAGGTGTGGAGTTGGTCTCCATGTGCCAGCTGGACTGGAGGGGGAAAGGAAGAGTCCAGAAAAAAAATTTCTGTATTTCTTGACCCCACTTACTCCATGTGGGGAGGAAATGGGCGAGTGGTCACTGCCTGCCCTCATTGAACATGAAATTAATGAGGATCAACCCTCACTCCTCAGCCTCCTCTTTGATTTATTTTATATATTTTATAGATATTTTAACATGTTAAAAACATAAAACATTGTATCTTTATATGTTATATATTTCTACATAATGCAAAGGAACATGTAAACTAGAAATATAAATATATAAATTGGCATATACAGGTATAAATAAAATATAGCTAAATTGTATATATTTATATATTATATTTATGCCATGTAGTTGAAATAATATAGTTGTTTAATAATAATACAGTAATTTCATGCCATTAATTATTATTTAAATTAAATATTTATTCATAGAGTTATTTCATAATATACTTATGTACAATATATCTACCTAATAATATATTTATATATAACACATTTTATATTATATATTTTATACCTATATTTCTATAGATATGGATATATTTATAGATATATAGAGTATTTAGATTATTTTATTTTATAGTATTTAATCTTTATATATATATGTATATATTTATACCCACACCCCTTGCATGTCTCCATGGGGGGACAATGTAGTTATTTAATAATACATTTATTTAATAATAATATGGTAATTTAATACCATTAAATATAATTAAATTTAAATATATAGAAATATAATTTATAGTAATATAATATATAGTAATATAATTAAATTTAAATATATAGTGATAGTATAGTAAATATATAATTATTATTTAATTTATAGTAAATATAAATATAAATTTATAGTAAAATATAGTAAATAATATAATTATTATTTAAGTATATATATTTAAATATATATCATACAGTTATTTAATAGTATACTTATGTACAATATAGTATACTTATGTACAATATATTTACTTAATAATATATTTATATATAACACTTTTTATATTGTATGTTTTATACCTGTATTTCTATATAGATTTTAGATTTTAATCTCATAGTAGTTAGTCTTTATACATAGTAAATACATATATTTATACCCACACCCATTTCATGTCCCTTTAGGGGGTTCAGGGCTCTTTTGAGGGGTCAGTGCTGGACCCCAGGACAGGACAGGGCTGTGCCCAGGGTACCCCAAACATCTCATCCTGTTCCTGAGCTGGGGCCAGGGGAGGAGCAGCAGTGAAGGATTCCCTGCACATCCAGCACCCACCCCAGCGCCTTGGTTTGCTCTGTTTGATTCCATGGGGATGCAAATCCTCAAAATCCACCCTGAGCCAACAAAACCCATCAGAGTGGGAGTGGGAAGGACTGGGGTGTGGCTGAGCATGAGAATTCCCAGAGAAAAATCCAGTTCCCAGAGCTGGGTGGGATCCCACACTCTGCAGCAATCACCACTAATTCCAGCAGGAAGATTGAGATGTTCTAATTACTCCTGTGAATACCAGGGGTGCTGCTGATGAGGGAGGCAGGCACATGCACATCCTCACACACACTCAGAGCAATTAGGGAAGAAAAACAGCAGCAAGGAGCCTGCAGGCTCACAAAGATTTATAATGGAGGAAAAAGAGATCCAAGCTGTATAGCAGTGACCATGGACAAGCTTGGAGAATTCTGATGGTCAGTACCCAGAGCTGTGATGGTCAGTGCCCAGAGTTCTGATGGTCAGTGTCCAGAGCTGTGATGGTCACTGCTCACAGTTGTGATGGTCAGTACCCAGAGTTATGATGGTCAGTACCCAGAGTTATGATGGTCAGTGCCCAGAGTTGTGATGGTTCTGATGGTCACTGCTCACAGTTGTGATGTTTCTGATGGTCAGTGTCCAGAGTTCTGATGGTCACTGCTCACAGCTGTGATGGTCAGTACCCAGAGTTCTGATGGTCACTGCTCACAGCTGTGATGGTCAGTGTCCAGCAGCAAAGCCCAGCACAGGCCAGGGGAGGATTCCTCAGCCAAGGGATAAAGCTTAATTTTCAGCTGATGACCAACAGCACCACGCTCTGGGTGACTTGGGTGATCCTTGTGGGTCCCATGTGCAGATGTTACTTCTTGAAATATTGGGTGGGGATGGAAAACCCAGGGTTGGATCTGCTGAGAGGGACAGACAGACTCCACTGCCTGGGACAGGCTGGACACAGGAACTGCCCCTCCACCTGCAGCATCAGCTCCTCAGAGCAACATACTGCTCCCTTTTCCTCTGCCAGGAAAATAGCACCTATTTAGGAAGGCTTTTAAAGTTACCTGGCACAAACTCAAGCCAAGAAGAAAGCGAAATCCTCAGATCTTAAATATAAATGATCAAAAACCCTCCTAAAAAAAAAAAAAAAAAAAAAAATCTGAAAAATTAAAGAAAAAAATTGAAAAGTACACAGCTGACTTTTAACCTCGATGCTCTACAGTCCTCGAAGAAACCCCTGTTGCTATTGATTTCCATGGAAAATGCTCTGGTATGCTCCAGATGGGTGGCAGGATGAAACATGAGGATCCAGGCGGGGATCGTGACCCTGCAGCCTCCCACCTTCCACCCTGGCCCCGCCAACGCCAGAGAGTGGGAGCTGCTTTGAAATTCATTCTGCTCTCAAACCAGGCTGGACACAAGGTGTTCCTTCCCCTGGTTTCTTTGAATCCAAGTTTTTTTTGCAGCTGGAGCTGGGGATGGGCAGAGGAGGAGCTCCCTGGGCTCTGGCTGCTGTAGCTGGCTGAGTGTAGATACTGCAAGTTCCCAAAAAATCCCTCACTTATCTGGCTGGGGAGGATGTGCTGCTTTAAATGTTGTGTGAGCAAACAGCAAACACTTGTCTGAGCCTCTGAAGGGCTCTGCACACAGCCTGGTTTTTAATTTGGGGGTTTTTCATTCCTAGCAATGAAAACATCCACTATCAATATTCTTTTAGGATTTTCTTTCCTCAGTGCAGACACACATTTTCCTCTTTTTTTCTCTCTCCTCTGGCTGTGCTGTTTCCAAGGCTTGGAGCTTTGGGCTGTGTTTTCACAAAGAGTTTAGAGGAGGAAAAGAATTCCACTGTTTCAGGGTAAAATCCCCAGTTTCCTTCCCAGCTCTATCACTGGATAAGAGGAGAATTCAGTCAAAAGTTTGTGGTAAGAATGTTTAGAGCTGAGAGGGTTAAAGCCTGGATCTCCAGTGAAACCCATTTCACTCCCTTCCTTTGGTTCCAGACACTGGGAATGACCTGTACTCCTGCACTGAGTGAGCTGGGAATAAGGACCAACCCTCCTTTACTTGACTAAATGAAAGATAATATCTGAAAATGTCAAAACTTGCATCAAAATGAATGGGACTTAGATGCCAAAATAGCTTTGTGTATGTGGCCCTTTAGGTCTTTATCTTGATTCAATACTCTTGGGAAGTCAGTGTGGAGTGAAGGATGGGTTTTCATCTCAGATTTTGCTGACTAAAAGTCATGGGCTGTAGGTAAATCTCACCTGGTAATATCTTACCCGTCAGAGCCCTTTCAAAACCCTGGGCAGCACAAGCATCCATCAGGGCTGACACATTAATACAAACCATCTTATTTTCACATCATTTAGGGCCTCTCTTCCCACTTTTGTTTTGCAATTGGAAATATTTTCGAGGCATAACACAACCACCATCCTCACACTGCTGCCTGCAACCACAGGGTCCTCAGGGACTGTTTGCATTCCAGTCAGAATTCACCATTTGAAGGGGGTTTAGATTTAATCCCATCCAAATACACATTTTGCTTAGGAGAAAAGGAAAAACAGCATTCTCTTGCTGAGACAAATGGAGCCTGGGTGATGCTGAGGGGTGGTGGGGGTTTCTCTGCACCTCATCCCATCTGCAGGGGACAAATATCAGCCACAGGGAGCTCTGGGCACAAGCTCAGCTGCCACAGTGGGATTGATGCATGCACTGAGCAGAGGTGACAGCGTGTGTTGAGACACCAGATCATCCCAGGGGACAGAGGGGACTGGGGAGAAGCAGGATCTGCTTGGAACTGGGAGGAGATTTGCTCAGGATGCTCATGAGATCTACAGGAAAATCAGTGGCCAAACATCCCAGGTGGTCCTGCTGGGTCCCAGCAAGGTTTGTGCAGATGACAGGGGAATTTCTGTGGGAGCAGAGGGGATGCCAAGGCTCAGGGCAGGGGTGAGCAGAGTGGGACAGGCTGGTGCTATTAATGAGCCCCAGTTTGGGTTGGAAGTGTCTGGAAAATTAATCCACAAACACCAGAGGTTTGTGTCCAAAAAGGAGACAGAGGAGTCCTTTTTGCTTTATTGGAATAAAGGGAAAGGCCATGGGGCATTGCCTTGGGATCTCTCAAATTTTTGGAGGGTGCAGCCTCCTTTTTTATCCCAATTTCCCTCTCTCTTTCCCCATTGCTGAGGTTCTTGAGAGGCACAGACTGCCCAAACATCTGATACCTGAGATTCCCCTCTCATGTACAACCCTTCCTTTTAATTTTTCATTCTTACAGAATTCATAGTTTTCCCCCCATTGCTTCTTTCATCTTCCAATATCTATCAGCAAACCTACAGTTTGTTTGTAAAGGCAAATCTCTTTTTCCACTCATCAATCAGTGGAATCCATCCCATTGCTTCTTTTCTCTCTCAGTGCTGGTTTCATCTACCAGCAGACCCACAGCTTGTTTGTAAAGACAAATCTGACATTCCTCTCAGAAGGGATTTTAAAGTCATTCCAACCCCTTTCCATGGGCGAGGTCAGATCTGTTTCCAGCAGAGACAATTCCCTGGCTGGCACTGTCAGGCTGTGCCATGGGGGTTCCCACAATTGCACAGGGGGCAAACACTGACTTTGGACTCACTCACCCTCTTCAGGTTTAATTCAGTTTTTCCTCATTTTCAGCCAGATTTGGAACACCTAAAAACCAAATTTCCTCTGAGGATCTCGCCTTTCCCAGCTGTAGGTAGAGAGACATAAAACAGGTCCCAGATGGAAAATCAGGGACTGACCATGTGAAAAGCTGCTTTGCTCATGGGGAGAAGACCTGGGGCTCCAAGAGTTGTGGGCTGAGTTTTTCCTCATTCTCTTCTTGCTGCACCTTGGGAAAATCCTGCCCTGGAGCTGCTACATCACCCCAGAGCAGAGGGAGAGACTGACACCAGCACAGGCTCCCCAGCCAAGGAGTCTGATCCAGCTGGTTTATGACAGGCAGAAAAGTCAAATTGCTGAAAATGAAATCTGGAAGTTAAAAAACGGGGACATACCCAATGAAAAATGAAGCATTTATTTTCCTAACATCGATTTTTTCATCAGTTTAAAAAATGTTCATTTTGAACACTTTCTTTTTCCCATCAGTAAGAAGAAATAAAATCACAGTATATAATAAACATTTCCCTGCTAAAAAAGTTGATTTTGATGCAGCTCCATAGTTCATTTGTTCAGCAGTAACTGCTCCGCTGGATATTTGGATGAACATTTAGGGATGAAATTTAAGGAAAAATAGTTTGCTGAGATTTTTCTTCTCCTGGGTCCTATCCAGTGTGTATTTAGGGAAGGAGCAGCACCAATTTGCCTCAACAGAAAGTCAGCATTCCCCTTCCAACCAACCCAAGCAGGTGGATGTGGGCACTGCTGCATCTGCTCATCCCCTGGGATCAGATACGACCCAGAGCTGGTCACAAACGACCTCCTGGCCAAAATGCCTCTGCTCTGCACTAATTACCAAATTAACTTAAACAAGCATAAAATGAAGTCTATGGAGCTGAACTGTTGGACAAACAGGGGATGGAATTAAATCCCAGGCAATGCAGTGGGGGGAATATTGGGATTGTTCAGCCTGGAGAAGGATCAGGGGGGAATCTCACTGTGACCTTCCAGGACCTAAAGGAGCTACAGGTAAGATGGGGTGTGACTGTTTGCAAGAGATGGAGTGACAGGACAAGGGGGAATGGCTTCAAACTGGAAAAGTGGAGATTTGAGTGGGATATTTGTAAGAAATTCTTCCCTGTGAGGGTGGGGAGGCTCTGGCACAGAGTGCCCAGAGCAGCTGTGGGTGCCCCATCCCTAGAAGAGCCCAAGACCAGGTTGGACAGGGCTTGGAACAGTCTGGGACAGTGGAAATGTCCCTGTCCATGGCAGGGGTGGCACTGGAGGAGCTTTGAGATCCCTTCCAACCCAAACCAGTCCAGGGTTCTCTGAAGATGAGTTACCCTGTGCCCACACACACCCACTGTGAGGAAATTCCCTGGATGTGACCCAGTTTCTCCTTGGCCATGAACCACCCTGAGCCACTTGCCAAGGGCTGAAGGCAGTGGAAAAGCCAGAGCAGGAGGTCCCTTGAGGCTGGGGAAGTGGCTCCTGTGGCTCCTGTCCTGCCCCACTCCCATTCCTGCTGCTGGAAGAGCCCACGTGTCACCCTGACAAACACAGCCCTGCAAACACACTTGATTAAGGGTTCTTTGCTCCTACATTGAAATGGAATACAAAGCTTTTTTTTTTTTTTTTTTTTTTTTTTTTTTTTTTTTTTTTTTTTTTTTTTTTCAGTTATTTTTTTGGTCCTAAGAAGCAGAAAGAAGCTCTTGGATCCACTCCCTTTCTCATCCCTTTGTGTGATCAATCATGGCAGCATTATTCTGCCCTCAAACACTTCCAATGAGAGGGGATATCAAAGTGGGGTTTCCTGGGTGAGCTTTAAAATGTCTTGTGGTTTCTCAGCCCATTTTCTTCTCTTTGTGTGGTGCATCTCCCTCCCTCCTCTTCTTTTCTTCACTCCAGGAAGGCTGAGATTTCTTTTTAAGCTAAGAAAAAGTGTTGTTTTTTTTTCCTCTTCTTCGTTCTGCTGCTACTTCTGCTCCTCCTTCCTCTCCCAGGCCCCTGAAGCAGCATGAAGGGTGAAATTCTGGAGAATTTCAGGCATCATGGGGTCATTCCCATGGCCTGTGGATGGCAGTGGGTTGAAAGAAGGGTTGGTACAGACCAAGGTGAGAATTCCTTCCAGCATCCATGGGCAGGAACTGGGGAAATCATCTGGGAGGCATTGGCAGGAGTTCCCTGGCTCTGCACTGGCAGCAGAAGGGCTCCCAGGTGAGCCCACACAAACACATCTCTCCTGGTCCTCAGTGTCTCCAGAGAGGAGACTCCTCATACTCCTTTCCAGTGCTCTGACACCCTGATGGAAAGAAGCTCTCCCTCAGTTCCTCCTGCTCCTCCAGCAGCTCTGTCACACCCTGTCACCAGCACAGCAGGGCTGTGACCTCCAGCAGCTCCTCCAAAGCAACCAAGCACCAATTTCTGAGCCCAGCATCACAAGCATCTCACCCTCGATAACCCCAGCAGCAAATCCAGGTTCAGGACAGAGTCTCCAGTCAGGATGATTTATTCTGGCAGTGATTAAATGATCTTAACAATTTTCCAGACAGCCATCATAGATCCAAGTGAGTTTATGATGAGGACCAGGAAGAAAAAGCAATTTGTTTAGTTTGTTTTTATCAGGATGGGCCCAGACATCCCAGAGTTGTTAAGAGAAGAAAAGTCAGCTCCAAAAAGCCAGAGCTGCTTGATTACAGCAGGCACCACAAGTGGGCTTCCTCCAGCACAGCAAAAGACTTTCAAAGGGCATAAATCAAAAACTGCAGCAGCGTGAAATTCAACCAAAGCAAGTCAAATGAGGTGTCCAAAGCCCTGGGCACGAGGGGCTTTATTTAATAGCTTTGGTGACCTTTAGGGGTGGGCAACCTCTCATGAAATGAGAATTTCTCTGTTTGTATGGCTTCTCTGTAGGTAAGCTGCATGTATAAGCTGGGAGAAAGGGAATGGGGGAATGCTAGGAATGGAAATCAAGCTTGGAAGGAGAACACCCAGGAGAGCTGGAGGGCCATGAACACACATCAGCTGGAAGAGCTCATGGCCTTAAACCACCCTCCAGGTCCTGTGTGACCTTGGGAAGTCAGAGTGAGGGTAGAGGTGGTGCTGCAGGAGGAAGAGGATGGCAGTAGAGTTGAAGTCTTTGGAACACCTGTCCTAGGCTACAATATAAAGATACGCCCAAAAGTTTGTATTCTATCACCATCTGCTGAAACCAGGTGGGGCAGTGATCCTTATCTCTGTGAGAGATATCCCCTGTTAATGGGCCATATATTAAAAACCATCTGGGGCTATGTTCCTTATCTTTCTCACAACCCATCCTCCCTTCAGTGCATGACTGATAAAATTCCATCATCCCACTGGGAGATGCTCCACCCAGGGGGAGGAGCCAAACATTACCTACCTAGATAAAAACTGAGATATGGAACACCAAAGCAGCCTTTTCCACTGGTTTCCAGAGGACAAGAGCTACCAGATCTTTCTACAGGATCACTGCTTCAAGATCATTTCATCTGGACTGCTGCCACCACCCTGACTAGCGGGGTGTCAGGTTGTATTCTGACTCTGGCAGTGGTTTTTCTTTCGTACTATTGCATGTATTTAATTTTTCTCTTTTTCCCCCCCACTATTAAATTGTATTTCTGACTTGGAGTCTCTCACTAGTTTTGCTTTCAAAACCATTATAACACCCCATTCCAAAGGCACCAAATCCAGCTCTGCTCCTGCTCACAAAGCCTTGGGAGTTGATTCAACACCATCACCAAAGCCTCAGGGCTCTGCTTTTCCCAGCCTGGCGCTGTTACATGCACACACCAGACACCACACACACCATGTGCAAAAGCAGCTTTGGTGTCCCATCCCCAGGAACAAAGCCCTGTTGAACAAACCTGCACATCCCGTGGAAGCTCGGCTTTACTGGAGCGCTCCCAGCCAGCTCCGGGAGTGCTAAAGCACTTCGCAAATCCACACCTCATCTTCTATTCCATTTAAATGATCTACCATCTTTAGCAGGGCTCAGCCTCTCCAGAGCCTGTATCCAAGGCAACGAGAGCTACCAGGGAAAAAATGGATCCAAGAAGTTATTAAAATCACAATATCCTTTCTGAGCAAGGTAGAGATAATGAGTGTGTTCCGCCGGCTCTGGCACCACGGGCTGGCTCCCAGCTCCTGCTGGGTGCAGCTCCTGGCTGCTGACCAAACTCCAGCTTGGGGGAGGCATTTAAGGTCCTAAAGTCACCAAGCAGCATGCCCACACTTCCAAATGTCAGCCCCAAACCCAGACAGACCCCGAATTTATTCACTGCCTGAAGAATCATTCTCCAGCGTGGGACAGCAGTGTTTCTAAGAGTTAGGAAGGGGCCTGGATTTCAAATTTATGGATATTTTGGGAATTTTAAGATGCTGGGGAATCAGGAGGTTGCAAAGAGGAAAATTAAATGCTAGCCTTGTGGTACCCCAGATCAGTGAGTCATAGATGAGGCTGGGACCCCAAGATTGCTCCTGGATCCTTTTCTTAACATGTGCTTCCCTTCTCCACACTGCAAGAGCGAGCGAGGAACGAGATGAGCCCAGCCCTGATGGTCGTGATATTTCTGATCCCAGAAACACCCCAGACTGGGGAGAGGCGAGGAGCCCTGGCTGGCAGTTTCCACATGCTGTATCCCAGCTCCAGGGCTGTGCTGCAGGATTGGATTCCCTCCGTGTGCGTTTATAAATCCTGGGATTAGCGGAACGCGTTGGACGCTCGCGCTCCGCGCACGCCTGGCACAGGGCAGCACCTCCCGGAGTCAGGCTGAGACAGAGATCTCTCTGTAATTTGTTTTCATGTCTCACGACCCTGGAGCCTCTGATCCCATCCCAGAAACTCCCGTGGGAGTTGAAGACAAGCTCCCACTGGTTTTACAATGAAGGGCAGCTTTGCCTTGCAAGCTCAAAGGCAAAATCTGGGATTATCTTTCCTCCTCACCTCTCCAGAGCGAAGCGCGACGTTAAAGATTTGATTTGCAAAGAGATTGTGCAAACATTTCCCTTTATCCATCCCTCTGTTTGAGCTCAGAGATTTTAAAGCAAAATGCTGATCTCTCCTGGGATTTATACTGAAACCAACAGAGTCGGCTGAGCGTCAGTTCCATAAAATGCACCCATATTTGTTAAAAAAGGGAGTGGATTCTCCTCAAAATAAGCCCAGGAGCAGCCAGAGAGTGGAGGTGACCACTGGAAGGGCTGTCAGTGCCTCCAGCAAACCCACAACAAGCCTTAGTGCTGAATTCCCAAGAATAAAGAGATTGTTGTAGATGCTGAAATTGCCCACAAATATTTACAGAGTCACGGTGAGCAGGTTCCAAACAGACACATGTAATTAATAGGCAATTAATGCCTGGTATTAACGTGCAGGCTGACACCTAAACCACTTCCCTGGGCAAAACTGTGGGAACTCCACCCAAGCCACCCCCCACATCTGCATTTCCTGCCTCCACCATGGGCACCAGAGCAATTTGTACCAGCACCACTGCATCTGCACACAGTCTGTCTTGCATAATTACAGCAGCAAAACAACTGGAACACTTTATGATATCTCTCAGCTTGCAAAATTCTACCAGGATTGCTTTTAAAATGATGATCAACCAGAATTCACAGCCTCAATCACTGAATCGTTAATTCAGTGGTTTTTAGTGTATTTTTCAAATGAAATGTTCAGCAAAGAGTGTTTATTCATCCTTCATTGCTTTCTAGCTGTAAAAATAATCAAATTAAATTCCACTCTCAAATTCAAACAAGACTTTAGAGGCAGAGACAGTCAAAACAAGCGTACGAGAGCAGCACAAATGTTCACGGCATTTGCCCACCCATTTCTGATCAAAACTCCAGGCTTTGATCACTGGGTTAGTTTGGCAAATCCTGCTGGAATAATAGGAGCAAAACCGCCTCATTAGAAAAGTTTGGACCTTTTCCCTTGTTTTTCCCTCACTCCAAAATCAATATTTTGGTGGCAGTGCTTGTCAGACAATGTGTCAGCAGCTTCCCTGTCAGCACCAAGCACCAGCACCACCTCTGTTTCTCTGAAGAGATGAACACAGCAATGCCCCAAAGGCCCAAACCTATATTTGTTTGTCTTCCTTTCATCCTCCCCGAGCTAAAATATTTATGAGGTTTCTCTAAACTGCGGGCCTGAAGCATTTATATCTGCTGGGTTAAACACCCACACGCCCGCTCGGAGCTGGGCTTTGGGCTTTGCTGTCCCTCCAGCCTCTCTGCCTGCTCTGGAATATCCCTGTGCTTGCCCACTCTGCATCCTGCAGTCCCTTGCTGATGCCCAGCAGGCAGGGACAGGCTCTGCACTGCTCTGGCACAAGGAACATCTCCCCAACACCACCCTGGGGTGCCCTGGGCAGGTTGGTACAGTGGTAAAGCTGGAAAAGGCAAATGCAGATCTGTTTCCATTGAGGGAATGCTCCAGGAAGCTTCTGGGCCTCCTGTGTTAAGCCTGACTTAATGCTGAGTTTACTGGAAAGTGGAAAAAGAGGAGCAAAGTGAGGGGACATGTCCCTCCACTGCCCCCAGTTTGTCACTGCCCAGGGCAGCAGCGCCTGCAGCCCAAGTTTTGGGGAATGCATGAGCAGTTTTAGGGTGCTCAGCCCTGTGCCAGTGATTGAAGCAATTTCCTCTGCCCTCAGACAGCCACAGGGCTTGCAAGGAACCAGGAGGGATCTCCTCTGCAAGGGGAAGGAGGGAGATTTTTTTTTGTTCTTTTCCCTCTTCTTAAAGGGATGCAAATAAGGGAAGCAGCAGCAATCAGGCTGCCGGCCCCAGGACAGCTTCTCTGGAGCTTATTCTCCTCACCGTGGGGGTTTGATGAAGGCAAACTTGCCCAGCTCGCTTCAGCACATGTGGGAAGAGCCTGTTTCCAAGGAAACTGGGATCTTTTGCATGTCCAGCATGTGGTCAGAGAAGGGTTGTGAAGGCAGAGCTTGCCTTCCTCCACGGCTGCTGCTGCCTTCCTTCCTTCCCTCCCTCCCTCCTTGCCAGGCAGGAGCATTCCCAGCTTCCCTGCAGTGTTGGGGTGCTTGTTTTAATTTGGAGAAGAGGGAGATGGGCAAAGCTCATCTCTGCATCACCTGTAAATTTTAGGGACCACAGCATCCCCAAAAAAGCAACACCCCCAGCCATAAGGAGGCTGAAAGTCCAGGCAGGACCAGGTTGCTCACTGGAGCAAATTGCTCTAAATCAGGAGCCAATCTTTTGTTTTACCATTTCTCCAGCCAGGAATAGGCAGCAGCAAAATCCTCCCTGAGACCCTGTGCAGTTTGAAATTGTTTTAGTCACTTTTTGGGGTCAACCTGGGCAGATACTGCCAGAAATGAGGGAGGGTCACAGATGTGATCCAAGCTCTCTCCTGCTGGCAATCTCTGTCTCTGAGCTGTGCATGGCTCCAAACCCGGCTGCATCTGCAGCTCCACGTTTGCAGACACTGTTTGTGTCTATAATTAATTAATGTTTGCACAGAGCTTTTAAGATAAAGTGGCACATAAGTGCCAACTATCATTATTATTAGGCCCATCGTGATTCAAAGCCATCAAAAGGCAGGAAATTGGGGGTTTAAGAGCCTGGCAGCCTGGTCACAGCAGCACTGCTGCAACTCAAGGCTTTGTGCTCGGGGTTTTACTCAGCAGAGTGAGTTAAGTCACCAACGTCAACTGGAGATTTGCAGACTGAGCCCAGAATTTACTGACTTTTGTGTCTTGAGGAGAGAAATCTCTGATGAAAGGGACCTTCGTCAGGGAGCCAGGAAATAAAAATCTCCTTAATGCATTAATCCAAGGGACCTTCAAGGCCCCTTCCCAGGCAGGTGCACTCGGGTGGCAGCTGGGATCTGTCACCTCCTCCACTGAGGCTGGGGTTTGTCCCCTCCGTGTTCCCATTATCAGCACAGAAAATCGACTACAAAAGTACTAATTTCAGCTGAGTTCATTTTAAATGTCAGCCTCTAAGAATTGGGGAGGACTAATTAGGAAGGGGGAATGGGAACGGGGATGTTGGGAACTTTAATTTCACTCAGTGCAGCCAAGCCTGAAGGGAATCCAGTGCTCGTAATTAGTGACACGCCTTTAATTGACTCCAAATTTGAGTCACTAACCCTGACAAAGGCATGCTTAAGCCAGGCCCAGGTGTCCTGGGGTGAAATGCTAATTGGGGGTTCAGTGGGTGATGAACAAACCATCCCAACCACTGGTTTCACTGGGGTTCAAGAGGGGCTGGAGGCTGAGCCCCCATGGGAAAGGGAACAACAAAGGGGTGTCAGAAATTTCACTGAGCTGCTCTTGCACTCATTCTGAGTTCTGTGCCAAAAAAGGAGGGAAAGAAAGGGGAGAGGGACACAGAGAAGGGAGGGGTGAGAGGGCAGAGGCTGCTGCATCCTTCCCCAGGCCAAGGCTGGCACAAGGTGCTGTGATCTCTGCCAAGTCCCCACCTCGTGCCTCACCTGCTGCTCTCCACCTGGTCACCAGCAGAAAGAGAAGAATTCATTCCTTTTGCTTCCAGGACTGCTTTTATCCTGTTTCAAACCTTTTTCTTTTGTGCAGGATGCTGGATCAGCACAGGTTTGGGATCGTCTCCCCTCCCTGTCTACAAATCCTCAAACAGACACAACCAATTCCTGCCAACACCCCCTGGACTCTCTTCCTCCATCTGTCCCATAACTCACAGTGTTTCCAGCTCCTGGTCCATAAACCCTGTTCTGTCTCTCCAGTACCAGCATCCATGCAGGATCATAAATGCCCCAAAGGTTTGGGCAAGCAGAGGAACCTTCCCATGCCCCCCCAGCCTGTAGGATCCTGGAGAACCCAGCAGAGCAACTGGTGGTTCTCACAACCCTCCTAATTCTGGGCACACATCAGTGGGACTCAGAAGGGAAAGTCAGATGCTGGTGGGTCCTGGGGCTCCCTCCCTGTCTCAGTTTTGCTTTCACCAAGCACATTTTAGAAGGTGATCAAAAAAATTATTAGATTTCTGGAGGTTGTGGGACTGAGCTCCTCAGGGATCCATAGCCCTTGTGGAGTCCTGTGATCTCAAAAGCAGCCAGAGCCCCAGCTGTGCATCCCAAGAGCTTTGCTGGATTATTCCCAAAGCCTGTGCTCCTCTTCAAAACATTCCCAGGAGTGGAGGGATCAGTTTCTGAAGTGTCCATTAGTTAAATCCTCCCCTGATAAAAACCTCACCACTGTGTCTGGCTTGGATCATTTGAATTTCCCTGGTCATTATTTCAACATTGCTGTGACACATTTTAACCCCTGTGTGGCTGGGTTCTCCCAGTGCAGGTGCCTCCACAGGGCCCACCCAGGGCTGGGGGTCTGCACTGGGGTTCCCCCTCACCCTCAGGGCAAGGATGAAGGCTGAATCCTCCCTACACACCTGCCCATCCCACCTTTCCCCTGCCAGGCTCAGGATGTGGTTTCAGAAGCTGCCTGAGTGAAAACTCTTCTGAAATATCAATGCTATAATTTTATCTCCCTGCAGAACTGACAGGCATATTTCAACAGTGCTATATTATCAATTATAAGCCTAACAGAGCATGTTCTCCCATCTGATTGTTGGAAAGATCACTTGTCAAGGGCTGGTAAAGACCACAGCTGTCTCCTTGCTGCAGACAGCCCCGTGCCAAGCTCTGGTGGTACAATGCTTTCTCTTTTGCTTCCTTTCTTCCTTTTTGTCCTCTCTTCTTTAATAGGGGAGAACTGAATAAGGTGGTTTCTATAGTGTCTTTACCTGACAGTGTTTCTCCCAGCAAAGCCTCAGATCCTGGCAGTGCAGTGCCAACGTTGATCAAACACAGTTTGGAGAGCAGCTCTGAGGGGAAGAGCTGAGACAGCCCCGTGGGCAGGACCCTCCCCTTCCTCCCCAAACAGGGGCTTTGCTGTTTTCACAGCATTCTCCTACTCAAGAGGCCGTACCCAGAACCCTCCAGCTCCTTCTGGAGCCCCATCCCTGTTTTGTCACCTCCAGGGGCTCATTCCTGTGTCATCACCTCTCCCTCCCAGCCCTGAGATGTTCCTCTCCCAGCACAGGCTGTGGGTCTCCCTCAGAGAGGAGGAGTGACAACATTCCCCACCACGTTTTGTGCTCTGGTGGCATCACCATCCACGAGGACACGATGCCAATTAGAGCTACTCACAGGCAGGGCGATGCCAATTATAACCACTTACAAACAGGACGGGGGGATTTCTAATTATTAAAAAGCTTTAACGCCTTAAAATGCCACAACAAGGGTGTGAGAAAGAAAAGACTTAATCAGTTTTGCTTTGGAGTTGCCTCAAATTTGTAATTCAATCAAACCTCCCATAGCAGGAAGGATGTCTTTCTGATATTCACAGGAGCTTTCCAGGGGCTATAATCTCTGAGAGATTTATTCATACTTTCTGCATTAGCTTAAGACTGTTTTGGAAGAAACATCTCTCCCTCCCTCCCATCAGCAGAGCTCGAGAGAAGCCATTAATATTAAAACAATTCAATTACTGTGACTTGGGGAGAACACAGGGCCTGGGGAAGGGCTGCTCGTGCCAGGCCAGCCCTTCCTCTGTCCTGATTCTCCTGCTCCTTGTTCTCAAAGAGTTTCCTGAAAAATGGAGCAGAGCTCCTGAAGACTGAGAGGAGAGAGCCCAGCTCCTCTCCTCACACACAGCTCGGGGGTGGCACTGCTGTTTGTGAGCCCTGAGGTGCTGGGGACACCTCAGGTGACACTGAGGCTTCCCAGCACTGCTTTGGGCTCCAGGGCATCCTCCCAGCTCATGCTCTTCCTCCTGCTGCATCAGCCCCAAACTAAGTCAATAATCCCAAAATCCCAGACAGTTTTGGGTTGGAAGGAACCTTAGAGCTCATCCCCTTGCACCCCTGCCACTGGCAGTGCCACCTTCCACTGTCCCAGGGGATCCCAGCCCTGTCCAGCCTGGGACAGGCAGCACTCCAGCATTCCAGGATTGTCTGCACAGGGCTTTGAGGTGCTTCAAACAGCCACTCCTGACTTTTTCTGTTTCCAAACCCCCTCGTGCAGCCCCTGGGGGGATGGGTCCAGCCCTTTGGCCATCAGCAGCACCTGCAGGAAGCAGCTGGACTGAGGCTGGGATGAGGAGGAGGAGGAGAAGAAGACTTAGGGGGGGGGGAAGGATAGGGAGTACTTTACACTTCAAAAGACACATCATCTCCTTGCTTCACAAGATCACAAGGAAGAAGGAATAGCAAGGCTAGAGGATAGATTAACCTTCCTTCTCCCTGCTGCTTCCTTGTTCTATCCAATCCATCCTTCATGCACCAGCTAATTAAACATGAAACAAGGAGAGGGGGTGCTGAGCCTCATCAGCTCAGCTCTACGTGCAGCAGTGCTGCTGCTTCAGCCTTGCAGCAGGGAATGCTCTGCTGTAGAAGGTGCTGCAGGGGAGCCACAGCACGGGGAGGCCCAGAGGGGACAACCTGGGACATACATGGGACACACCTGGGACACACATGAGACATCCAGCCTGGGACACACCTGGGACACCCTGCCTGGGACACACCTGGGACACACATGGGACACACCTGGGACATCCCTGGCCTGGGATATACCTGGGACACACATGGGACACGCCTGGGACACATATGTGACACACCTGGGACACACCTGGGACATCCTGCCTAGGACACACCTGGGACACACCTGGGACACACCTGGGCCACACCCTCACAGGTAGCCCTGCCCACTCTGCTGTGCCTCCCTGTCACAGACTCACAGAATCCCAGGATGGTTCGGGTTGAGAAGGTTCTCAAAGATTTTCCGGTTTCATCCCCCCTGCCATGGCAGGGACACTTTCCACTGTCCCAGCTTGCTCCAAGCCCCATCCTGTCCGGCCTTGGGCACTCCCAGGGGCAGCCACACCTTCTGGGAATTTATCCCAGCCCCTCCCCATCCTCAAGGGAACAATTCCTTCCCAAAATCCCGTCTAACCCTGCCTTCCTTCACTGAAGGCCACCCCCTTGTGCTGTCACCCCAGGCCCTCTCACGCAGAGCTGACAATCCTCCCGATGTTGCTGTGATTTCTGACTGTAAGAACACAGCCTCAGCAATCGAATTAAACCCCACTGCTCCTGATTTACAGCACTACAAGAGATGGATGCTGAGCTGCCTCTGGAGAAGAGGATTCTCACGACCTGAGCTGGTCCCAGCGGGGTCCCTGCTGCATGACACAGTTTGTTCTCAGCGAGATAAACCTGACACACGACCTGCATGGCCAAGGGGAGAAGCTTTGGGGAGGGAGGGCAGCTCAGACACGGCCCCTCTGCAGTCAGGGGATGTCCAGCAGTGCTGATTTTGGTAATGAGTTCACTGCTGAGGGCTGAGCCCCGGCAAGCTCACTGGAAATGGATCCTCCTGCTCCACACAGCTCCGGCAGGAGTGGCACAAAATCCAGCTGATGGCAGAGAAGAGGGATCAGATTTTGCAGTGCAAAGGAGTCAGACACTCAGCTGTCACACTCATCTGCACATCCCTATCCATAAATCCAGAGCAGTGACATCTGCAGCCCTCGCTATCAACATCCACACATGAAAACGCGAGAGGACTTGGAGAGGGAAATAACATCGCTGGGATGAGAGTGTTTTATCTCCCTGCCCGGCTCTCAGGGGCAGCAGCCTGAGAGCTGGAGATGTACAGAGCAACTGCCAGCAGAGGGGAGGAAGGTACCAACAGGGGAGTCTCTCTTTTCCCTGAGGATGCTGTTATTTTTCCAGCTTGCCAGTTCCAGTGAGTGCCTGCTGCATGTGTGTGCATATGCCAGCACTCTGCCCAGCAGAAAATGTGCTCTGGAATCATCCAGCACAGGCACAAACCCACACAGCCAGGCTGAGGCTGCCCCAAACACAGCTTGGGGTGGGCACAGGTGAGAGGAAGAGCTGGGAACCTGCTCCCTGCCATGGGTATCAGTGCCTTGCTCCCATCTCTCACCCTCCCAGGTGAGCCCTGGCATTCTGGAGCCACAGGGATGGGAAAAGAGGAGGCAGCCAGAGCAGGTCCAGGCAGGGGGAAAGGCCAGGACCCAATTTACTGCCAGGTACCACACACTTTGTGACTTTCTGTTTGTGGGTTTCTATTTTTGACCTAATGATGAGCCCATTCTGTTCCCTTCTCTAGTGTCACCTTACCAGGGGAGTTATTACAGCAAATTCCCAACACCCACCACTGGGATGAGGTGGCCAGGGCCTGACCTCCCCCCTCACTCTGTGACTCAGAAAAGGTTCCCCTTTTTAGGTTTTCCCCTACAGACATTTTGCAGAGTAGGTGATGTTGCTGTGGGGCTGGGAAGCAGTGAAAGAATACAACAACACAACTCCTCTTGCAAGCAGCAAGAAGGAGAGAATTATTGAAAAGCCATGGCATTTATATAAGGGAGATCATGAAAAACAAAGTAGAAAAGACTCATTGGTCCAAGAAGGCAACACCTCTTTGAAAACATGCTTTGTGCAAAATATCACAAGACACTCACACAGCTCTGTGGTCAACACCAGGTGTCTGTCTGTGTTTTCTTTCTACCTTCCTTTGTTTTGTCTCTGAGAAAGATCCCCCAGCCTGGGAAAGATCCAAGCTGGAGCTGAGAAAAGTCAGAAATCTGGGAAAACCCAGATTAGGTTCTCCATGACCCTTCAGCAGTGCCCACAGGGTGAGACCTTTCAGGAGAGTGGCAGATTTCTTGTGGAGCACAGTGTATCCTTACTCACCAGGGAGTCTGGGACACAGCTGGCTGCTCCCCACATCAATGTGTTTGTGGTCAGAGGGGCAGCTCTGCAGAAAGGAGCCACCTCTGCCACTCCAGATTTGGTTGCTTGTAAGAAAAGCAGGAAGTTTATTTTTTCTGTTACTGCCACCCAGCCCATTTTCTCCAGTTCCAAGCCTTGCTCTCCCTCCCTCAAACATCAATGCCTCACCCCAAAAATATCCTTGCTAAGTGTTTCCAGCTTTTGTCTGCTTCATCAGAACAATCAGATTTTCACTTTTTTTGTGTGTGTGTGTGCTGAAAACGTATTTACCTTGTTGTAATCCTGAGTGGGGCATTCTGAGGACTATCTAGATCTGAGGGTTACATAAATCAAGTCAGACCACACGTCTGAGGCTGTGCCCAGAGCAGCAGGGCTGGCAGCTGATCAAGGGATGGAAATGCCCTTTCAGGTCTGCTCTCACCTGGCTGTGGCAGCCTGGCTCAGACAGGGCTCTTTATTCCCAAGTTTTGCCAACACTGAGGTTTGGGTCCTGCAAGGCAGCACAATGACCTCGGAAAAGACAACAGGAATGATTTGACTGGAATGGAATCAAGGGACTGAGCTGCATTAACAACAGGAAATTGCTCAGAGAAAGAGCTTGCAATAACAGGCAGTTCTGCTGTCCCATGGCAACTGGGGATTAAGTGTGCATGTAGATAGGGGATAAACATGCAGATCTGATCTGAAAAGCAGAAATTTACCTAAAAATGTTCCACTGTCTTCAATCCTCCCTTATCTGTGCTGTTTTTCACAGCCACCTGCTCTTATCTCCAGGGGGCTCGCTGATTCCACACGGGAAGGATTCACTAAGGAGGAAGGGCAGCTCCAGCTTATCCAGCATCTTCTTTCTGCCCCAGAGGTGCAGCACATCTGGAAATGAGCACTGAGACCTCTGGGAGCTATTCAGGCTCCCAAAAGAGCTTCCTCAGGAGCAAAGCATTTTGTTCCTTGCAAGCAAGTTCAAGCTCCCTCCCTGACCTCCCAAAGCATTGGAGCAAATCCCAAACCACAGCAAGCAAATTCCACAATTGCACTCAATGATCCCCTGAAGAAGAGAAGCCCTGGATAAGCCACAGGCCCACTGTACTCCTGAAAAATGGCACAAAATGGTTCCTGTCAGCCTTGGATATCTGCAAAGCCTCCTGAGTTCACCAAGTCTTCTCCTTGTCCACATTAAAATTTGGTCTTGAAGAGTCTGACATTGTTCTGAGGCTGATCTTGACCTTCATGGGTCTTGAAGGTAAATTCCCCCTGCTTGGTTCTGGCTGTGCAATGCAATTATCAGCCCATTCTAATGAAATCCACCCCAAGCAGAGAGGCAGAGCAGGCTCCTCATCCTCAGCCAGGTTCTGTGCAGGGCAGTGAATGAAATTCAGCCTTCCCTTCATGGGTCAATTCCAGCTCTTTCAGGCCTGGATGTGAAATCCTTTTTTAAACAATTGCCTGCCTAATTAGACAGCTCTGGGATCATCCTGTGCTCTCAGGGCAGCAAAGTTTCCAGCAGCAGCTAACAAAGAGTTTACTTTGCTTTTTCCACACCTCTGGTGGCTAAAGCATCCCTGGACAAGGAACAACCCAAAATTATGGGCAGAGGGCTCTTGTTTCTACAAGTCCTGTCTCTTGAGAGCTCTCCACTCCTTACTGTCACATTGCATCAGTCTCTGGTGAGGTTTCCTCTCCTTTTCCAAGTTACCAAGGCTGTGACCAGCTAATAGCTTGAAAAGGGATCCTCCACATTTTAAACTTCTCTTGAGAAGAAGGATTTTTCAAAATTTTTCTCTGCTTTATATTTGGAGATATAACTTGCCCCTTGCTGTCCTGTGATGCTCTGAAATGTCCAAGCATTGGTTCTGGGCTGGAAGGAAATAATTAATGAGATAATTGACATGTTTGGGGGTGCTCCCAGAAGCACAGGAGGTGTGCCTGCAGTGACCAGCCTTCCCTGCCCTTGCTGTGGCTGTCACAATGGGGGACCTCATGAAAGCAGAGAGGTTGGGAGGGATCAGAAGTGAAAAAACAGGCTGGGTTGAGCAAAACCTGCAGCCTCATGCTGAGGAACCATGTCTGAGTGAGCCCCATGGCAGCCACATCCTCATTTCACTCTGTGCATCTCCATCCAGCCCAATTGGCTTGGACAGCATGGGGAGATGAGCAATTAGAGCCCTAATCAATAACATCCACAGCCCTCCCTGCCTCGAGCTCCTTAATTGACATCCCAGCATCAGGGGAAGGTCAGGCCAGGGCTGTGAAAGCAAAAGGGGGAAGAATTCCCAGTGCAAAGTGCAAACAATTCCCAGAGCAGGAGGTTCTGCTTCAAACCAGGTTTTGTTCAACACCAGCAGAGAGGGATGGATGGGAGGAGATACAGGTTGGGTTCTTCTGGTGAGGATAAACCCAACCCACAGCTGGGCAGCTGTGCTCTGTGCAAATGGATCCCCACAAACTCAATTTTGTGGCATTTTCTGGGGTTTTTTCCAGGCCCCACAGACTAAACAGCACCTTTTGCCATGGGGCTGGGCTCTGTGGAAGCCCAGGGTGTCTGGCTGAGGAAGCAGCTGCAGCCACAACTGGCCATGTGTGGCCCCATCAGAGCCTCCCCCAGGGCCAGGCACCCCCTGACACCTCCAGGATGAAGGATCACATCATATCCTCTCCAACATTCACCTGGGCAAGCAGCATCCAGCTCCCTTCCTCAGCTGCTGAATTTGGGAAAGGGTCCAGGCAGGACTGGGTCTGAGCTGTTCCCAGAGCTGCTTTCCTCTCCCAGTCACTGGGGATTCCCAGCCAAGCCACCTCTCCCACATCCAAATGCTCCTCTGCTCCTCCCAGCCTCAGAAAATCCTGATGAATTTTCTGAAATAGTTCATATGAAACTGAAAACAAGCCTGGAAGGTTTTGTCTCTGAGGTAATTTGCTAAATAGTTCATAAATGTCTAATTTAACAGGAGCCATCCTACCTTGAAATCACTACCTGGAGAGCTCAGGAGCGTATTTCCTTTTTTTTTGTGATGGAAGGGATAAAAAAAGAAATTCAGCAACCCCCTAAAAATGATGACTTTGTTTAAATTCCTTCCAGAATTGTGCTTTGATACCAAGAGACCCAGGCCTGCTACCAGGACATCTTTTTTCCAGGAAGATGACAATTTAATTGAGCCAGCACTCTCCATGCAGAAAAAAAGGGCACGGGGATATCTGAACTGACACGAGGAGTATTTCTGTAAAACACTCACATGCTTAATCCTGAGTGTGTGCTCAGCCCTGCTCCTGCTCCACGTGCCAGGAATGAGATGCCAGCCTGCAAACTCACAGATGAGCTTGCAGACCTCAAACCAGCAGCAGGTCAGACCCCATCCCTCCCAAACTGCCTGGAGGTGAGCCCAGCTCGTCCCAGGTGAGGATCCATCCTAAGATTTCCTACTGAAGCATTAAATTGGAGCTGTATCCTCAGCCATCCCTGGGCCCCTGCCCCTCCCAGCAGCAGCAGGGTGGAGGTGCCAAATTCACCCTTGATCTGCTTTGCCCTTTCCCTCCTCTTCAAATGTCCCATCCCAAGTAGCAAAGGTGACATTAAGCAAAGCTCTGTTATCCCTGCCCTTCTCCCTGGTTGTGCTGGAATATTGAGGCCATGTCAGCATTCACAGATGTTTCATTCTTGTCACTGCAGGCCCAACCTGGGACAGAAATAGGCAGAAATTAGTGGCAGATAGGAAAAAAAAAAATCTTAATATATCCACGTGCAAAAGGGAGGGTCTGTGAGAGAGAGCAACAGCAGCAGCTCCTGTAAAAATCAAATTTTGCACAGCCAAGAGGCTCCATGGGTTGAGCACAGCTGGAAGAGGCACCTCAAGAGCTGGGGCTGATGTGGCTGCAAAAATCCCTCAGGAGGGGGTGATGGGGTCAGTCCCAGTGGTGCTGACAGGAGGTTTGGTGTGCTGGGCTGAACAGGGGTCAGGAGCCCTGGGGGACTGTGATGCTGAGTGTGGGATGTGGGGACATCAACACAAAGTGCTGGTTCCTTCACCCAGGTGCAAACAGGGATGAGGCAATCAGGGGGGTTTTAAACAGAATATGGGAGCACCACAGGGTCAGTCCATGAACAGTTGTGGTCACACAATGAGGTGTTGGCAGACTGGGAAAAGAACAAATTCATAATATCATAAAATGCCAGCATGGTTTGGGTTGAAGGGATAAAAAAATCCCAGAATGGTTTGAGGTGAAGGGATAAAAAAAAATCCCACAATAGTTTGAGTTTAAGGGATAAAAAATCCCACAATGGTTTGGATTGAAGGGATATAAAATCCCACAATGGATTGGATTGAAGGGATAAAAAAATCCCAGAATGGTTTGAGGTGAAGAGATATAAAATCCCAACATGGTTTTGGTTGAAGGGATATAAAATCCCACAATGGTTTGGATTGAAGGGATATAAAATGCCAGCATGGTTTGGGTTTAAGGGATATAAAATCCCACAATGGTTTGGATTGAAGGGATAAAAATTCCCACAATGGTTTGGGTTGAAGGGATATAAAATCCCAGCATGGTTTGGATTGAAGTGATATAAAATCCCACAATATTTTGGGTTGAAGGGATGTTGAAGCTCATCCCACCCCCCTGCCATGGACAGGGACACCTTCCTCTGCATCATCCAGCCTGGCCTTGGTCTCTGGTTTTCCCAAATTTATAAAGCACAATCCCAGCTAAAGGCGCACCACAAACCCTGCCTGTCCCCACCTCTTCCCCTCCTGCAACACTTCCCTTTCCAGGAGTGCAGATTATTGATTGTGGAGCTTGTTGTACAGGCTGGCATGATTTATTTTAGCATTTGCCAATAAACACCAGGATGGGAGGCTGTTTTTCCAGCGTTCCCACAGTGGAGCACTAGAGGAAACAATAACCAGCCCCGTGATTGTTACTGTGGGACTTCTCCTGCCAATTACACTGAGTTACAAGTTTCAGTTATGGGATATAAAATAATTAACTTCATAAGGCCCAAGAAGAATTGCTTGCTCTTTATGAAGGATCTTCTTCCTCTGCTTTTTTTATGCCAACACAATGTATAATGACTGGAGGTTAAAAAAACACTCTGCAGGCTGCACAGAACTCAGCATTTCATCAATTCTGCTGCTCACCACCATTTTCATAACAAAAACAGGTTGTCAGGGTCATAAACCCCAGGTGAGCATTCCCTTCCTGCCCACATTCCCGTGGCAGAAAAGGGACTTTCAGCCAGAAGAGCATTGCATGAAAACAAAGTGCATTTAGCAACAGCTCTGGGAGATTTGTCATATAAGTTTGAGCTTAATGAAAATAAAAATCAAATTAAGGATCTTGTAAAGTCTTCCTTGGGATTTTTCAAGTGATGAGTTTTAATTAAAAGTAAGCAAGGAAAAAGGAAAGTGTTGGACTAAGAGGAATAACCCAGAACTGCATCCAGGACAGTGTGAGCAGAGACTGGGAGGAAAAATGAAGAGCAGTGGGGAAGGATTTTTCTCAGGGATGGTTTCACTTGTCAGAGCAGGCTGAGGGATCTCTGCAGGCTGGAGGAGCCTCCTCCTGCCCCTCTGGTTTCACTGAGGGCTGGGACAACAAAAAGATCCCAGGAGCCTGGTGCTGTGGATTATTGATTTATCTAAAATCATGGAATCCTGGAGTGGTTTGGGTTGGAAGGGACCTGAAAGTTCATCTCATTCCACCCCAGCCATGGACAGGGACACCTTCCACTGTCCCAGGTTGTTCCAAGCCCCATCCAACCTGGCCTTGGGCACTCCCAGGATCCAGGGGCAGCCACAATTTCTCTGGGAATTCTATCCCAGCCCTTCCCCACCCTCACATGGAGGAATTTCTCCCTAATCTCTAATTTAAACTTCCCCTCTCTCAGTCTGACTCAGAATCACATACATTTATGGACTACTTTCAGCCCTAATAAATATCTGAGATGTGTAGCTGAAGGTTCAGATTACATTTTGGATCCAAACTAGGTCACATTTGCTTCCCAAGCCAAAAATAAGCTCTTATTCCAAAGCCACAGGATAAACAGAAGCCTTTCCATCATCATGGAGCATTCTTCAGCCTGATGTTCCTTTCAGAGCACAGACCCTCTCATGCATAAATGCCATGGTAGGACAAGGATTCAGGAGTGGCGGGTTAATGTAATAATGTTTTGCAAAATGAGAAAAATAATCAAATAAGCCCTCAAATGGAAATGCTGGCATTCACTCCCAACAGTGCAGTGTAAAAAAAAAGGAGATTATAATTACCTCTAAGGCTCACGACAGCAAGTGCAGTTTCCCACAGGAGTTTTACCTCCATAAATTAAAAAATATCCTAATTTACAGGTATTGGCTCCATTAAGCCCTATGGAAATCCTGCACATTTTAAAGCCCATAATCTCCCCCTCAGATCTCACAGCACCTGGGGGTTGTCCCCAGCTGAGGAGCAGGAAAAGCTCTGTGTAAAACCCAAGTGCAATTCCCTCACTTGCAGCCCAGGATGGGCTGAGCAGCAATGACAGATGCCTGTGGCTCAGAACCCTGAGGGGTTTCAAAGCACATTTCAGCTCTTGCAGAACACAGGGTGATAATCCCTCCTGCAGCACCCACAGTCCTGGCTAAACATGAGAGGAAAACCTGAATTTCCAGGGATGGGGCCTGGGCTTTGCTCCTAAGTGAGATTCAAAGTCATTTTTTTGGTTACTTCATTCCTGTTTTGCAACCCAAGGTGAAGATCCCACCCTGCCCCTTCACCCCCAGGGTATTTTCTGGCAGCTGGACATAACCAGGGGTGGGAATGGACTCAGGAATCTCATGGGATTGCTGCTCCTCTGCTCTGGCTCTGAGCAAAAGCTGATGAGTTCAGAATCTTTTCAGATAAATCCCTCATACACCCAGATCAGAGACCAGTTCTGGTATTGAGGCTTCCCAGAAACTCTGCATGTTCTGCACCTGTCCCCCAAATTGCCTTTTAAAAACACCAGTTTTATCATTTGCCTTTAAGATCAGAATTAAAGATGTGGAATTAAATAAAACCCACAGCAAAACAGAAACATCTCCCTGTTCTTGCTCTTTTTTGACCTTTGTTGACCCTCTTGACCTTCGGGCTCCCTGACTTCAGGAGGATTTTGCAGGTAATTTTGTGGCTTCTCTCCTTTTCCTCAGCTCCAACCACAGCCTCAGCATTAATAAATGGATTTACAAGTGGTTTTTGCTCACTCCACTGAATCACAGTGCCCAGGGTGTGTTTCCAGGTCCTGACTTCCCCCTGGGATTTTGGGAAGGGGCTGGATGCTGGCTGTGGTCTCTTATTTAACCACCCAATCTTTTTCATTTGCAAACCCACAAAGGTGTGTGAAGATTTGAGTCATCTCTGAGTCAGCTCCTCTGAGCACACCAGACCCCAGGCCAGCAGCTGGAGAAAGGGAATTATTTTGGATGGTGGATAAACCATCCTGGCAGGAAGGTCTGAGGCTCAAGGCAGGTCCTTGCAGGAATTGCTTAATTTAAAGGGAGAGTGAATCCTCCATCAGTGTGGACACTGCTGGAGGCTCATGGAGAAACCTAATCTGACTTTTCTCAACTCCAGCTTGGATCTTTCCCAGGCTGAGAATCTTTCTCAGAGACAAAGCAAAAGAAGGTAGAAAGAAAACACAGACAGACACCTGGTGTTGACCACTGAGCTGTGTGAGTGTCCTGTGATATTTTGCATAAAGCATGTTTTCAAAGAGGTGTTGCCTTCTTGGACCAATGAGTCTTTTCTGCTTTGTTTTTTGTGATCTCCCTTATATAAATGCCATGGCTTTTCAGTAAATCTCTCTTTTCTTGCTGCTTGAAGGAGTGGTGTTGCTCTATTCTTTTGCTGCTTCCTGGCCTTACAGAGACACACAAGCACTGGGAACATGAAGAGAGGGGAAATGATGGATTTTTCCTCACTACAGACCCCAAGGAGGAGCCAGCATTCCTCAGCATCCCCCTCTGGATGGTGTCAGGCAGCTGATGGAGCAGCAGGACCTGATGGGATCCTTCCTGTGCTGCAGAAAACACCACAGATGTCTCAGAAACAGAATGGTTTGGGCTGGGAGGGACCTTAAAATGGACTCACTCCAAACCACCATGGGGGGCTGATTTGATCTTAATATGATCAGAAAGGTAGTGAGAGCAGGGTGGGGACGGGGGAAATGGTGGAGCAGGAAAGATCCACAAGTTTTTGGGATAAAAACCTCTCAGGGCTGGCTACAGGTGGAAGGAATGACAGAGCTGGAGAGTCTCTTGTAACTGGGAACCAGAGCTGGAGAGGCACTGGAGCCAAGAGCCCAGCACAGGCCTCATTGCTGGCATTGATTCTGCATGGAAAGTGTTCAGCCCTGATTGCAGCAGGTGTCAGAACAAACCCCTCCAATTAGATCAAGAGAGAGAGGGGAGGATGAGAAAATCAAGAGGTGCCATCTCATGGATCTGGCTCTGCTGGGCCCCAGGCTCTGGCAGATCCCAGCTCATCCCCTGGGTTGTTTGATCCCAGTTAATGTCCTTGTTCCTCCTGCTCTTCTCCTCTGACACTTGGGCAATAACCAGCTGGACCAAAGCTTCCATTTCCTCAGCTTTCCTCATTACTGCTTCTGAGGATTTTAAATCTCCAGGCATCTGATAAATAAAAATCTTGCTTTTCCCACACAGCTCTGTGTCCTACACCCACCAAAAAGTGAAAATAATAATTTTCTTATATGAAAACAAAAGCATTATCAAATAGTGATTTTCTAGATGCCTGCTCACACTCCAGTAAGAAATTAATTCCAGGGAGAATCTTGCTGAACTCCAAGGCCTGACAAACTTTTCATCCTGTAATCATTTTTCAGAGGAAAGGAAAACAAAATACATAAAGCAGACAAATGGAAATATCACTAATCCCATCATGGCTGCAGAGGAAAGGGTAATAAAGAGAAAGATGACAGAGTGGAATTGCTCCACAGTGAATTTTCAGCTGAAGTTCTCTATCTCCTGAGCTTTCCAGACCACTGCCTCACCTGGGGGAAGGAGCTCTGCTGATGGCAGCCAAAGCTCTGCTTCCACTTCCAGGAGCTTTCACCATCCCTTAGAGCTTGTGCTGAAGGGGCAGAACAGCTCAAAGTGGGGAGAAAAGCTGGAGCTGCCACCACCATGCAGGACACAGGAAGATTTTGGGGTTCAGATTGAAAGAGGGCAATTTTGGTTGGATGTATAGAAGAAATGGGGCTGTGGCTGCCCCATCCCTGGAATTGTCCAAGGTCAGGTTGGACATTGGGGTTTGGATGGATCTGGGATAGTGGGAGATGTCCCTGCCCATGGTGGGGAATGGAATGGGGTGATCTTTAAGGTCCCTTCCTAACCCAAACCATTCTGTGATTCTATGATTTGTGGGGTTTTTGTTGAATTGTAACAGTTTTTTGTTAATAGAGAATCCCAGAGTCATGAAGGTTGGAGGAGGCCTCCAGATCAAGTCCAACCCTTGACCTAATCCCACCATGCCCTCTAAACCACATTGTGACATGAGGAAGCTTCCATAGAGGAAGAAAATCCTCAGCTTTGGTGGCAATGGAAAATTTTAGGAGCATTAAACATTAAAAGCCACCACAGTGAGCATTAGACACCCACAGCCCATTTACACCGTGCACAGCAGAACTGGACTTCAACCCTGGCTTAACTGTGAGGAAAATAATGAAATGCTTTGATGAATTGAGGTTCTCCAGAAGGAACAGAAACTCTCCTTTCATGCACAGCCTCAATAAAGCATCACTGACTCGATTCCAGCCATGAACCACCATTCAGGCAGCCCTGCAGTTGAGCTGTGCCCTTCTCTTCCTCCTCTCTGAAGTCTGTGGCTGGCAGAGGAGCTGAGCTGCAAAGAAATTACCCCTTCCTCAAAAAAAAAAACCCACCCCAAAACCCCCAAATCAACCCCCCAAATCTAAATTTGCAACAGTCAGCAAGCAGCATTGTCAGCAAACTTTTCACATCCACCAATTACAGCTCAGGCTCCCCACTCACTCTGTCACTCAAATATCACCTGCAAGATCAACCAGACCTTGATCCAAGTGTTTGGCATCTTTCTTGTAGAAAGATTCAAGGGATCTCACAGAGAAAAGCTGTTCTTAGTTTTATTTTTCTGCTTCAAGTCTTGCTTATTTAAGAATATTTGTCTCAGTGGTTGAACCCCCAATGTTTTACCTGTTGCAAGGGAGAAAACAGCAGAGAAAGAAGCTAAAAGAACCTCCCAGGGGTCCAAATGATTTATTCTCTCTTTGGTCCTTCAGACTCCTCTTCTATTAAAAAATGGGTGAAGTTTAGCCCTCTGAAAATTAATTGCTGACAACTTCCTGCTGTGATGTATCTCTCCAGAGGTTTTGTTGGCAACTGAGAGTTGCTGCTCTGCACATCTGTACTAAACACTGTCTGCTGGCCATAAATCCCCCCTGCTCCCCCGAGCCATGTGTGCCTCTCATCCCATATTTATTCCAAATGGGAATTATCCAGGCAGGCTCTTCCCAGCCAGCCACAGAGCCCCAGAACTGCCTGCAGCTAACCTGGGTGAAGAGAGACAGCCAGAGCTTTATTGATGGTTTGGGACAGCCAGCAGAAAGCCCAAACAATAAAATCACTGGAATTGCTGCTTCATGCATGCAGGTTAAACCTCCTCCAGTTTTCCCCATCATTTCATTTCCCACCCCTCTTCCCCTTCGGGTAAAAGGAAAAAGCTGTTTTTGAGCAGAATTGAAAAAAAACCAGCAATGCCACCACCAAGGAAAACCTGTCAAATTCCAGGCTCAGAGGGCTCAGAACTCCTTTTGTTCTTTTGAACGGGGGCAGGAAAAGAAGTAATGCATGAAAAATGGAACAAGGTGTCAGTATTTATATCCACAAAGCCAAGGCAAAGGAGCAGCTCCTTGATAATGGCTTTCCTGCCACCAGGCTGGGAGCCCTCAAAGGGAGGGATAAAAGAAGGGCATGATCCAAGCAGCTCAGCTCATGCAGAGGAAGAAACTCATCTGAGACCCATTATTTGCCAAGCATGACCTTTGTTGGCTTGATGGGAATCTCATGAGCTGGAGGACTAAAGGTCTTTGGCACCTGGGAGGGGGAGCAGCACCCACACGTGTGGATTTGCAGCCCCCCCATCACTATTGTTTCAATTTTTTCTCTGGTTAACAGCTGATCCCTTGGCAGATGAGGGGAAATGAGCTGAAAATGAGCAGTGAATGTAGCTCAGATTGATATTTTTGACTTGGCTACTGTGAGTTATTTCGATTTCCTTGTCCCACCTCTGGCAGAGTTGCAATTTTGAGAGGGAATCACTGCTGAAAACTCAGCATTCTCTTCCTCATCCAGCACCTTAAAATCCTTTCTCAACAGCTCAGGAACCACAGGTTGGTGCAGCTGGGAGTGGAGGCTCAGGGAAGCATCACCCACCCAAAATCTCCATCCCTGAGTTCATTGTAAGGATAAGATCCTGCTCTCCCTTCCAGAAAGCAGACACAATAAGGACATCAAGCAGCAGGGAGGAAGGGTTGTTTAGTGTGCAAAATGGAATAATAATATTAAAATGAGTGATGGAGAATTCAAGTGGAATATATCAGGGGAAACATCCACCACAGAGAATCACTGAGCTCTGCCAGTCTCTGATGTGGAAAACACTCCTTAGCATGGAGAAACCATCAGCCCTGCCCTGCTCCAAGGATTGCTCCAAAGCCAGGATTTTTATTCAAACCAAGAGCCACGAACCCTCCCAGCCTGTGCCATCCCTGTTTCCAGGGCTGAAGAGACCAGAGGAATCTGAATCTCCTTCTCCTGCTCCCTCTCCGTGGAGAATTTCTGTTTTTTAAAGGTGAACATCTCCTGCCTTTCCTACCTGCAAACTCTGCAGTGTTTTCCAGCAAGAGCTGCCCCAGGAATGTAAACCAGGCACATTTGTGCAGAAAGAATGACAGGATTAAGTTTTGTTTTATGTTTCCTTCCTCTCAGGTACTCTTGATGCCAAGAAGAGATGCAGATCCAGAAGGAGCAGAATATGACTGTACAATAAAACAACAATAGGTTGCGTTGAACCATTTTAGGAGCGAGAGCAAATTTAATAAGAAAAAAAAAAAATTCAACTTAAAATATAAATAGTTACAGCAGGAGCACATCCCAAGGAAGCAGATGGTATATTCTGTTTTACTAATTAGTTTACAGACCCAGTTGTAGAAATTAGAAGTGATAAACAACATTTCTCTATCAGGATCCAAAAGTGTTTGAGACAATCTAAGAGAGTTGAGGGAATGTTCACAGAGGGATCTGCAGTCACTATTTCACACTAGTTCAGTGTGGGTTTTATTTCTTTAAGTAAGTAGTGATAGGCCATGTTCTTCCATTGAGAAGGAAAATAGAATCAGGAAATCATGGGATGGTTTGGGTTGGAAGGGAATGTAAAGATCCATTTTTATTCCCTACCACAAGCAGGGATGTTTCCACCAGACCAGGATGCTCCAAGTCTGGCCTGGGACACTTCCAGGGATGGGGCACCCACAGCTTTTTTGGGAAATCCACCCCAGCCCCTTACAGGGAAGAATTTCTTCCCAATATCCCATTTGACCCTGCCCCCTGGTACTGGGAACCCATTGCCCCTTGTCCTGTCCCTCCAGTCCCTGATGTGGAATCAGCTAGGATTTACCTCATTCTGATTTTCAATTAGCATTTTTTAATTATCTCCATATTTATTCCATTCCTTTTCCCCCACACACTGCCCAGGCTCTGTGACAGATGTGATCACACAGGACAGGCCAAATTTTGGGAGGTCCACAGACATCTCATCACCCACAGACAGACCCCAATTCCTGATCCCCTCTGTCTGGAACACCCCCCCAGCTCTCTAATCAGCTCACACAAATTAATCAACCTCCAGCTCTTGTTTTGTAGAGCAGACACAACAAAATGTTGCTATTCCCATTCCTCTCTGGGCTCACAGATGTGCTGTGACTTCACAGGAGCATTAACAACCCCACCATCCATTATCCAGGGAGGGGAAGAGAGAGGCAGAGTTTATTCTCCCCAAATTCATGGCTGTGCCTGCAGTAATGACTTTGCAAAGGCAAGAGGAAGCAGAATTGTTCAGAATTATCCTTTCCCAGCCCAGAGATGGAATCTGAGAATCGTTAAAGTTGGAAAAAACCTCCAAGATCATCAAGTCCAACCTATGAAAATTTGCATGGTTTTAGTGCCTGTCAAGAGAACTTTCTGCAGCCTTTTGAAAATTATCAGAAAAGCACTTTTGGGGCAAAAATCTGCAGTTTGGCAGAGAAAGAATTTGTTTCCTTTTGTGTTGGAACAGGCAGCACAAAAAGAATGGTCTGACATTAACAAAGGCATTTAGGGTAAGTCAGAAACAAAGAATGGGTTTCCTTCCTGGTGGACTGTGAAGCACTGTGAGGAAAACAGCCCTGCCATGAGGAGAAATGCTAAATTCAGAGATTCTCTGGGAAAATGGCACCTCCATCCCCAGCCCCTCCTGGCTGCAAACCTTCCAGCACAGCTCCACATGTCACAGCAGCCTCTGCTCAGGGCACCAGGGAGGAATGGCCTTGAATCCCTGGGAAACCAGGTGCTCCAGGCAATCTGTTCTGTTTCATGGAGAAGAAATTCTATGAGGAAAAAAATAATAGGAAAAAAAAAATAAATCAATGATTCTCACTCAAAAAAAATGGTCACAAGTCATAAATCCCATTTTGTACCAGCACAGCTGGGCTTGGTCTCTGCTCCCTCCCACTCTCCCTTCTTGCAGGGCAGTTGAGCTCCTGGATTTCAAACATATTTTAAGGAAGAGCAGACTGCATCCTGCTTTGGCAGGGCTGAAGACTTGGAAAAGCAGAGGGCTCAGCATTTCACCTGCAGAGTTTTGGGCAGGGGAGCTGTGGCAGCAGCACAGCCCTGGGGTGCTCTGGCTCAGTCTGGACCTCACCAGAAACAAAACCACAACCTTGTGAAGGCTGGAAATGCCCTCCAGGATCATCAACTCCAATTTTTGACCAAGCTGTGCCCTCTTAGCCCTGCTGTGAGAATTTGGGACAGGCTGACCCTCTCAGCATCCCCCCACCCTGAGACTCTCATTGCCCACAGCAGCATCCCCTGGCCCAGGAGCAACATCTGCCAGAATATTCCCACAGCCCTTCCAACAGCATTCACGAGCCTCTCTGGCACAAACACACACCTGGAGCCATTTCTGTGAAAGCATTTATTTTTGAACCCAGCAGGAGAGAACAGCTGTATTTTATAGGGTTTGGGCTTTATGGGGAGCAGTGAATTTCTTTAATTGCAGCGTGGCAAGAGCACAGTTCTGCTTCTCAACTCCAAGGAAAGGCTGGAAAAGTGTCCAAGTGTCACAGGGCAGAGCTGGTGACGTTACACACGTCCCTTCTTTTATTCAAAGCCTCCAGTAAACAGGGATTTAATTCCATCTGCTCCTCTCAGTGCCCTCCCTGGAGTGCTCCTGTGCAGGTTGAGGTGACAGGCACAGCTTGGTTGTGGCACCCAGCCAGGGTGCTGGGCTTGCTCCAACACTGAGGGACCTGAAAGGACCCAAATGTCACCTCTGGAGTTACAAACTTCAACACTGCAGCTCTGGAGCAATAAAAGAGCAGATGGAAGCAGGAGATCAAAGTGCTTGTGCTGCAGAGAGCTGCTTCCAGGAGAAGTTACTCAGCACCTTTCCACTTGAAAAGCATCTTATTGTGGCAGGGGGGGGGGGGTGGAACAGGATCCTGGGATCTCAGAACAGTTTATGGGATCACAGAGGGGCACCTGCTCCAGCAGGGCCATCCCAGAGCTCAGGGCACAGCAGAGTGTCCTGGAATGTCCCCAGGGAGGCTCCACAGCCTCTCTGTGTCTGTTCAACAGAGAAGTTCTGCCTCCTGTGCTGGTGGAATTCCCTGGGATCAGCCCCTGCCTGTGGCTCTGGTGACATTGCTGGGCCCTGGAGCAGAGCCTGGGACTGCTGTGACCCTGCATGGACACAGGGACAGACAGACAGACAAACAGGGACAGACAGGGACACTCAGGACAGATAGGGACAGATGGACTGACAGGGACACCCAAGGACACAAAGAGACACACAGGGTCAGACAAGACACATGGGGATACTCAGGGACACTAAGGGACATCCAGGGACACTAAGGGACATTCAGGGACACTAAGGGACATCCAGGGACACTAAGGGACATGCAGGGTCTGACAGGGACAGACAGGGACACATGGGGACACTCTGGGACACCCAGGGACAAACAGGGGCACACAGGGACACCCAGGGATAGAGAGAGACACTCAGGGACACACAGGGACATCCAGGGACACAAAGCAATACCTAGGGACACCCAGGGACACCCAGGGCCCCTCTCAGCATCTCCTCAGCCCCAGCTCCCTCAGCCTTTCCTGGAGCTGCTCCAGCCCCTTCCTCATCTCCACAGCCTCCCCAGGAGCTCCCCATCCCCCTGCCCTGAGGAGCCCAGGACTGGACCCAGCAGCCCAGGGACAGCACTGGCAGGAGCTGGGACACTGCAGCTGGGATTTGAGGTGTTTGGGGATCATCCCCATGGATTTCACTCCCAGCACCTGCCAGTGTCCCCACTGCCTTCAGTCCTGCAGCTCCTCCAGCCTCACTGACCCCTCCAGCCAAAACCACCCAAACCAACCCCCTGCCCCAGCGCTGGAGAGGAGAGCAGGGCTATTTATGGAACACCTGATTGCATCTCTCCTTGTACCCCCCCTTTCCCATTACCTCACGTCTAGGGCTTGATTTCAATCACAGCCCTATTTTCACATAAAGCCCCAGCTATTTTTAGGGCTAAGTAAGTAAATGGCTCATAAATAGCTTCTTGATTCCCACCAGTTCATGTTGCTCTTACATGTGCTGCTTCTCTCCTCTGAAACTTTTGTCCCTCCCTGATGACAACGTGTCACAGGGAGCTGTGCCCTTAAGTGTTTTCTAGTAAGGGAAGTCAGGGAGGGAGAGGAACCAGGTTCCTGTAATTGCCTCAGCAAACAGCCCAACATGCACTTAGACACCAGGATTAGGGTGCCTGGGTGACAACTTAATTTCACGCAGCTCATGATTAGACCTGGTAGCAAAATTGATTTCTCTCCCCGTGCTGCCCACATTCCAGTTTGGAACAAGCCACCCAAACTTTTCACAAAGGATAAATTGATAGAGGGAAATTAATTTCAATTGATACAGCTTGGGTTTTCTTCGGCTAATCAAAGGCAGCCTCCTAATTAAAGCAGTGGGTAAACAGCAGAGGGAAAATAAAACTGCTGTCCTTTCCTGATGCTTCCTACCTGGCTGGATTTACCTCACTGCTCAGCCTGGAGGAGGAGGATGCTCTGCTCCATGCAAGGGTGTGGAATGATCTGCTGCAGGGCTCTGAATGGAGAGCAGGGGTGGGAGAAGGAAGGAGCTGGGTGGTTCCTGCTGGGCAGCCCCCAAAAATGTGGATCAAAGTCACAAAGCCTGGGTCCAAGAAGTCAGGGTGAGGCTTGGCTGGGAATGGGAATATTTGACACTGCACAGGTTTCCAGCTGGGAAACAGGGACAACTCCCTTCCCTGCCAGTGCTGCAGATGTGTGGCATTTGGGGACAGTTCTGCCACTCCAGTCTGGGACATTCTAACCCCTCACAGCTGAGATCTCCCACAACATCCATCCCAAACACCCAGCTGCAGCAGCAAGTCCCTAACCCCATACCCAGAGTTCTGTGACCCCATTGCTTATTGTAAAAGCTTTAAAGGAGCCCAGCTTGACCCCCAAACCAGGGTGAGAGTGGCTTCCCCTAACCCTGAGACCTCTGGGAGACTTAAACAAACTTTAAACACTGAAAATACAGCAAGTAGCAGCTAGGCCAGGAGAAGAAACTTGTTCCTAATGGTGACAGCAATAAAGCTGCAGCACGATTTGCTGCTCTGTGCCACACATTTGTTTGGAGTTAATCTTATTTGCTTTTGGAGGGTTTCTCAGGTTTTCAATAAGCAGAACATGAAAGCAGTGACAGGTTCAGCAGGTGCCTCGTTCCAGCAGGGAAATCCTGCTCTGGCAGTGAAGTACTCAAACCACAAAGAATATTCTGTGCAAATTCTCCAGCACAGGCTGTTCCCACATTTCCCTGTGTTTCCATTCCCAGGGGAGGGTCCCTGGGGGTCACCCCAGTTCTGTTTTGAGGGCTGGGCAATCCCCACCCACCCAGGACCCCTCAGCTGCCCCAGGGCTCCCCCAAAGCACAGTGACACCGTTTCACAAGTTGTTTCTGTGCACAATGGGGGAGAAAAAAAAAACAACTCGGGGCCATGGAGTCTCCAGAAACATTTTTGGGACTGCAGGAAGTCCAGGCAGCTGTTATTACATCTCATCTGAGCTCCCTGTCCCTGAAAAGGGTTATCAACAACTTTTCAGATGACAACTTTATTTGTGTATTTATTCTTAAACACAGAGATCTGTCCTAGAGAGGTGCCAAGTGACATTTGATGTGGCAGCCTTAATCTGAGAAGGATTGCTCTATAGTTTGCAACTTACTGTACATGTTTGCTTGTCAGGGAAAACTACAAACCTATTTTAATTAAAAGTGGAGCTGGGACTGACAGCTGAACTGAGCTGCTTTGAAAAGAAGTGCTGAGAAGAGTCTGGAACGAGTTTTAAGTTTCTAAAATAGCCCCATGTTTTCTATCAAAGGGAAAAGGGAACATCCCTCAATGGCATTTTACACAGTCACCACAGGACAATGGGGAGCTGAAGGTTCAGAATAATTCCACTTGGAATTAACTCTCCTGTGGGATGTTTGTTTTATCAGCCAGGCACACAAGGCTCCTTACACTCCTTACACAAAAAGCACAAATCCCCTTCCTCCCCCCAACCACCAGAACCACGGGGCAGGGAGAGGGAGAAAAAAATTGGTTTGATTGCATACACTTAAATTGAATTTGGCATTTTAAGGAATAGCTGCACTTTTCCATTTAAGTTGAAAGTGAAGCCTTGGGCTTCCCTGCACAGCATCCTGAGGGGAAAGGGAGGGATTTCATCTATTGCTGTCCTTTGCTGACCCCAAAACCAGGGCTGGGGACCACCAGTGACTCTGTGCCTGTCTCAGTTTGGCCACAGCTGCTCCTACAAAAGCATCTTGTGCCAGCTCTCCAAGCACCACCTAATTGAAACATAAAACCACACTCCAGCTTTTTTATAGCATATACAAATACTGCTTCTCCTCCTGGAACATTTGAACGTTCAGGAGGAGAGCATGGATCAATAATTCTTCTATTAGATAATTGAAACATGCCTCTTGATTTACACTAATGCACTTGTTAAGCAATAAGTGATGGGGCTGTGGGCAGGTCTGCAGTGCTGGAGCTGGGCTTTGATTCATGGGCTGGGAGCAAGTGAAGGGCTGGCCCAGCTCAGCTCAGCCAAGCCCAGCTTTGCTTTTCAGAGGGCTTTACCCACCCAACATCTGCCTGAGCAGCTGGAGCCATCAGGGCTGCTCAGGGCAATAAACTCTGACTCTTGGATTTAAGGGGCCATTCTCTCTACTTAAATAAAAAGCCCTTCCAACAGCATTCATGAGCCTCTCTGGCACAAACACACACCTATAGCCATTTCTGTGAAAGTATTTCTTTTTGAACCCAGCAGGAGAGAACAACTGTATTTTATAGGATTTGGGCTGGGGCAGGGCAGTTCCATAATGTGTTGGGTTGATGGGGCCAGAAATGTGGATTCTGTCACCATCTGTTAAACAAGGTGGGGCAGTGACCCTTATCTCCATGGGAGATATCCTCTGCTAATGGGCCATCTTTAAACCAGCTGGGCAATCATCTTTATCTTTCCCACAGCCCATCCTCCCTCCAGGAGATATCTCCTGTTAATGGGCCATTGTTTAAAACTGGGTGTGGCAGTGATTCTTATCTCTGTGGGAATTATCTCCTGTTAATGGGCCATTGTTTAAAACTGGGTGTGGCAGTGATTCTTATATCTGTGGGAATTATCTCCTGTTAATGGGCCATTGTTTAAAACTGGGTGTGGCAGTGATTCTTATATCTGTGGGAATTATCACCTGTTAACGGGTCATTGTTTAAAACTGGGTGTGGCAGTGATCTTGATCTCCTGGCACACATTATCTGCTAATGGGCCATCTTTAAACCAGCTGGGGCAATCATCTTTATCTTCCCACAGCCCATCCTCCCTCCAGGAGATATCTCCTGTTCATGGCCAGTGAGTCCCAGTGCATGACTGATAAAATTACATCATCCCACTGGGAGATGCTCCACCCAGCCAGGGGAGGAGCCAAACATTTCCTACCCAGATAAAAACTGAGATTTTGGACACCAAGGTACCTTCTTTCCTCTGGATTCTAGAGGAAAACCAGACCTTTCCACATCATCTCTGGACCTTCAGAGGAAAACTGCACCTTCTCCAGGAGCACTGCTCCAGCTGAACCACATCTGCCACTGCAGGAGGATGCAGCCACCATTGAATGGGACTGTGCCACCACCCTGACTGACTGACTGTGTCAGCTTGGATTCTGACTCTGGCAGTGTTTGGGATTGTTCTTTGTAATACTGCATTTCTATTTTAATTTTCCTAGGAAAGAACTGTTATTCCTAATTTCCATCTCTTTTCCTGAGAGCCCCTTAATTTGAAAATGATAATAATTTGGAGGGAGGGGATTTACATTCTCCATTTCAAAGAGAAGCTCCTGCCTTTATTGGCAGACACCTGTCCTTCAAAGCAGGACCCACATTCAGCAGTCAGAGGTTCTCACCCCAAATCCAGAGCCCTCTGCCCAGCAGCCTTAGGAAGTCCTTCCCTGACACACACCAGGCCATGCCAAGGCCCAGAACTCTGCCAAGCAATTTGGTTCATCAAAGATCAACACTTTGGCAGCACTGGAGGGAGCTGGGAGTGCCGGGATCACCACGGGACACTGCAGCAGCTCAGCCCTGGCTCGGGGCTCAGCTCTTGGTGCATCACTCCTGGCTCAAACTCCATGAAAAGTTCAGCTCAATTGTACTTTCTGGAAAGTTAAGCCATAATCAATGCATGAGCAGGCAGCCTGGTTCTGCTCCAGCACAGGCACGATTAATTCCCATCGGAGGGGAAGCAGCAGGATCTGTCTTGCACTCATTAGCGCGTTACTCAGCTCCTCAAGGAGCAAACACTTCATGTGCCATTTTTGGTCAGAGCTGCCTGATCAGTCATCCCCAGGGCCTCAGGGGAAGTCATGAACGTAGGACTTGTGCTTGCTGGAAGGGGTGGGTGGAAACCTGATGCTCCAAGGTCTGCCCAGAACAGGAAACAAAACCTGGCAGAAAGGTTCACCTCGAGCTGGCTCACGAATCACCTGCAGCAGGAAAAAAACCTTCAAAGGCTGTGCCTAGAGGCTCTGGCAAGCACAGCTACACAAACAAGGTTGTGAAGATCAGCTCCAAAAAGGCACCTGAGCTGTGTGGCTTCACCCCAGCCTTGTTTATCCAGAATCAGAGTGGATAATGGAGTAAATCCCTTCAATTGCACTTGCTGGAGCAGAGGAATGGTGACCTGTGGAGCAGAGCTCACCCCCTGCCTGCCAGCACAGCCTCCAGCTCCTCCAGAGGATCCCATCACCCCAGATTCACTGGGGGACAATGGGAGGACCATGCCATTATTTTCCTGCCCTCTGATAACAACATGCAAATGCTCTCAGGCATTAAGGTGAAGCTGCCAGGCAGCCATGGGAGGTGTATTTAATCCCTTGCTTATTCAAGCCTCTGGCACCTTAAAGAAATGCTGACAACATTCCATGAGCAGCCATTCCATAAGTGTGAGTCCTTCCCCAGCCCCTCCTCACAGCTTACCCCGAGCAGGAGGCATCCAAGGGCCTCACTTGTGAGAGGTGGGCTTTTAATAAAAGCAAGGTGGGTTTGGGACACGTGGCAGAAATGTCACCAGCTCAGGGTCTGTCCATGCCACCTGAGGAAAATGATTCAAACATGCACCCCTCGGATTATTTGGCTCAGGTGGTTTTAAAGGCTTTTTAGTATTTTGTATTTCCCTCCCTTCCTTTTCTTTCTGAAAGACAAAAGGATGAGGTGTCACCTTTTTCCCCTCTGTCAGACCCCAGTGCTCCCCTCCCACTCCCACCCACCCAGCCAGGAGATAACCCAGGGATTTTTTTCAGATCTCATCCCTCTCCCCTGCTTGTCCAGCAGCAGCTGAAGAAGCAGCCACGTGCTCACAGCTCAGGACAAGAAGGTGCAAGGACATAACAAGGGGTGTTAGATAAATAGAGCTGGGCTCCCCTCACAGCACAGCAGGCATCAACCATTGCACCAGCCTGGAGAGTTTCCAGCTGATGCCAAAGCCCAGCTGGACACAGTTATCTCAGTCTAAGCCTAATTGTGCACACAAAAATAAATCCAAAAAGTAAAAATCTGCATGTGCTTCAGTGACCAACTACTGTGAGCAGGCAGGGCCAGGGGATCTCTTCACATTCTTTGCTTCAGCAACTGCAAGTAAATGCATCAATATCTCCTCAAGAGCAGAGCAGAAGTCAGGACAAGTCCCTGCAGCTGCAGGAATATGTGGGAAGATCCCAGCAGACTGTGCAGGCTTTATGTCTCACCAAGGAATGAGGGAGGTTATTGTGACAATTAAAAACTGAGAGAGCTGGCAGAGCTGCACTTCCCTTCATCAGGGCACAGATGCTGGAGTTAAACACAGGTGTTTTAATGAGAAACCTGCATAAAGTGAGGTCTGGGCAGCACACAACCAACTGCTGAAAACACTGAGAATGCCAGAAGGGTTTGGGCTGGAAGAGACCTCAAAGATCACTCTGTTTATCCCATACCATGGGCAGGGACACCTTCCACTATCCACAGGTTGTTCCAAGCCCTGTCCAGCCTGGCCTTGGACACTTCCAGGGGTGGGGAATCAATCAGGGTCAGCCTCAGCCTTGCCCTGCCAGCAGCTGCAGGAGAAGGGAGAAAGTCCAGAGTCCTTCCTCCTTAATGAGCATTCATAATGAATTGTTGATCTCAGTCAGGCCAGCAGTGCATCAGCTGAGCTGGAAGATGTTGATGTGCTGCTCAGAAATGTCCAAATGTTTGGTGGCACCAAACACCTCCCTGCACAGCTCACCTGGGGTGGCAGCTCAGCTCTGGGCTTTAAAAGGGGCCAGGGACACCAGAGAAACTGCAGAAGTGGCTTTGTGTCTGCTCTGCCTTCTACAAGGAGGAGTTCACAAAAACACCTCCAGGCATCCACCTTGCAGACACAATCTGGTCTCCCTTTTTTAAATTTTTTTTTTGGACATCCCAGGAGCATCCCTTCCCTGTCACTTTGCTGGATCAGCTTCTGAAGTGATACTTACAGGAGTTATTCATAAAGTGAACAAGGGGTTTCAGAGTCGAACATGAAATTGCTTTTATCCACTGCACAGAATGACAAATCAAGCAGCAGCACTGATGACTCCCTGGGAAAATCCACCTCCAAGAAGGCTCCATGAAGTTTCCTAATGCAGTCAGGGGGAGCTGCTGGGAAGGAGGGAGGCGAGATGGGGTCAGGAAGAGCTGCCTGATCTCTAACAAGTGTTCTCAGCTTGTTTGCTAATCTCTTGTGACCGATTGCTGAACCAAATCTTCCTTCCTGGACAGAGAAGGGAACAAAAAACACACAAAAAAGGGCAACACTTCAACAGTAAATAGGATGTCAATTAAACATGAGAGCATTCACCTGCACAACCAGCTCGAGGAGCAGGCAGGACTGAGCACAGCCTTTGATCCCCAGGGAGATGAAATGTCTGAAACCCCCAACGAGCAAAGAACAGCTTTCACAATGAGGTCAGGGTGCATCTCCTCTTAGCTAATTGTTTCTTTTTATTTAGATAAATAAATAACAACTGTCACTGCGGCTTGCAAATGGATTTGATGAGAAAAATCCATGGGATGAGTTAATTCACAGAGCAGATCCCAAGGCTCTGTCCCTGCCCCAACTTGTCTGGCTGAACAAAGGCAGCTCAGATCACCTGGACATTTCACAATTCTCCAGGGCCCCCAGTACCTGTGGGAGGTAAAATCCTCAGATTTTTATTGAAAGCCAGAACCCAGGACTTTCTTAAAAGGAGGTTCCCTGCACAAATGTGGGCTCTGTCCCTTCAGCCATCCAGCCTCTGCCAGTTTGCATTGCCCAGAGATGGGGTTGGGGTTCTCTGCTCCAGAGCTCCTTCTCCCACCTGCAGGTGAGCAAAAACTCATCCATGTCAGAGCCTGGGCTTTCAGAGCTTCCCCAGGAGAGACTGACAGAGCTGCACTGGAAGGAAGTGCCTGGATGCAGCCAGAACTTTGCTGGAGCCCTCATAGATTGATGCCAGGTCTGGTGTGACCTTGGGCACCTTCATTTTGGGCCATAAAGCAGTTTGGGATGACCCTGTGTGCCTGCAGCACGCCCCCAGCCTGTGCCATCCTCCTGGGAATGGTGAGCTGGGCAGACAGATGAACACATGGATTGAAATTGCAGCTCCTGGGCGAGTTCCAAAACACAGGTGGTGATTTCTGGACACTGGATATGTTATCTGCTGAAAAGCAAAAATTACAGTGATCAACCAGAAAGGAGCATTATCTTCCTTCCATCATCCCCCCCTCTGGAAACCCTCAACAGGTCAGCTGCTTCCGAGCCTGCCCTGATCAATCACTGCAAACACTAAAAGCAGGGAGATATCCTCATTCCAGCCATTTGTCAAGTGGAACCTGGCAGGTTTTAGTCCTTTTATTAGTTCTGCTTGTGAGAGAAATTCACTTGAAGCCAATGCTTAATGCAGTGAGGACACAGCACATATTTCTGTAGGAGAGGGAGCTGTGATCCAGCTGAGAGCAGGGGTGGGAAGGGGATTTACAAAGCCCTGGGCTGGAAGAGAGAGGAAGAGAGGGTGGCCCTTGCCTTGACCTGCTGTCCTGGACACACATTCCTTTATTCTGCACTTCAGCCTCTGCCTGAAATGTGTTACAAATGGGGAAAAACAAAGCAGGTGTGTGGTGGTGGAAGGAAACAGAGTGAGCCCAGCACAGGTTGTGTGAGCTGCACCTGCTGCTTCATCCAGAAAAAACCCTGGATGGAGAGAGAGGATCCAGAGGTGCAGCAGGGATGGGTGGCACAGGCATCCCACTGGCTTTCCATCTGTCCTGCCTGGCATGGATTGTTAAGACTGGAAAAGGTTTCCAGGATCATCAAGCCCAACCTCTGACCTAATTCCCCGTGGTTACTAAACCACATCATGAAGTGCCACGTCCCTGTGTCCCTCCAATGTGGTTTTTCCTGGTGTTTCACATGGCCCCAGAGCAGGATCAGCTGCTCCTAAACCCCCTCCAATATTATTTAAGCCTGGAGAACTCAGGCACAAAGGGATTATGAGAACTGCCCAGAGACTGCACAGAGGAGTGCGTGTCAAATTTGGGAATGGAACTTTTATCTCCTAAAAACCTCTCTGGATCAGTGCTCAGTGGTTTATGTCAAACTTTTTTTAGCTGCACAGCAGCTGCTGGAGGGGTTTGGGCTTTCCCCTCCCAGGCATTTACACTGTGATCAGCACTGCTGCTGCAAACCCAGCAGTTTTACAAGCCCCAGAACGAGCAGAGCTGGAAGAGCAGCGGGAGAGGAGGATCAGGGATGGGACAGAACCCGCCTGGCACTGCTCTCTGCTCCCTCCTCACTCTCAGCTCTCATTATTTTCCAGCAAGGGCAGCCGTGTTTTGCTCTCTCCCCTTGTCAGCACGAGCTGACATTTGAGCTGTGCTGATGAGACCTACCAGGGTGAGACACATGTTTGTGGTCGCTTTGGGCGACCAGCTGCCAAGGCCTTTAACTGCTGCTTTTTGATTTTCCTGCCCAGCCCAGCTCTGTTCTTCCCTGGCAGCTGGAGCAGCTCTGCCTCCCGGGGATCTGAGCGGAGCAGGGGCTGCTCTCACCTCAGCCAGCCTCTGTTTTGGGAAGGGAAGGGGATGATGCTTTGTCTGGGGGCTCAGAGGTGGCTGTGTCCTGTGCACAATCAGATTTTGGGGAGCACAGCTGGCTCTGTCCCAGCTGCTCCATCTCCAGCAATCCTGATTAATGCCAGGCAGGGATCTGGCTCCAAAAATCCCTTTATGACCTAAGGCACGTGACAACATTGTCAGGAAACCTCTACAGACACTCTTTGGCACAATGTCACTCTCCCACTTGTCCCAGTGGCAATTCCCCAGTGAGGAGTTGGCCAGTCCCATGGGATGGACTCTGCACAGGGACAAGGCTGCAAACCCCATCCCCCTGGCTCTGGAGCAGCACTTGGACAGTGTTCAACATCAAACTCTGTCTGAGCTGCCATCAATCACCAAATTCACAGTGCCTGAGCCACGTGTCACATCTCAGGTCCTGTCACATCCCAAAAACTGTCACAACCCGGATCCTGTCACATCCCAAAAAGTGTCATATCCCAAAAACTGCCACATCCCAAAAACTGTCACAACCTGATCCTGTCACATCCTGGATCCTGTCACATCCCGGATCCTGTCACATCCTGGATCATGTCACATCCCAGATCAGTGGAGGGGGATGCTCTGGTGTTCCTGCTGTGACAGGGATTTGTATCCACAAACACTTCAGGCCCAGCTTGATTCTGCTTTGCACATTCCCTGACAATTTCTATCAGTGCATAAATCAGAAATAAAGTAGGGATTCTCATTTCACTTTCATGGACTGGTTTCATATTCATTTTGCAGGAGTATAAATGACAACACAAGATGTGAGATGGAGGAAGATTAAAGGGAGAGATCCCAAATCATTTAATCCAATGCAAGTGTGACCAGGTGTTGAAGGAAGCCCCAACATCCCCAGACAAACCCACACCACCCCCAGACCATCTTCCTTAGATCCACCCAGCTCTAACACTCCCAGAAAAGGCAAATAAATATAACAGTAAAATCCAATCTGCCCTGTGTGAACACTGATGTGTGTCACAGATTGAAGACAGCTTGTTTTTCCCAGCATCAAGCCCTGCTCGGAGCAGTGAACGATTTCTGAACTGGAGCTGTTCTAATTAGTAAGGAACATTTAGGTCAATTACATCAGCGTGCTGGCCACTACAATTACTATTATTAATTGTATTCGATTACACATTTGCAGCTATTAAATACAGTATCTCTCAAATACCTGTGTGGAGTTTTAACCCAGCAGAAAACGGGGAGAAGTATTTAACACAGAGAAATAGCCAGGTAATGGCAGCCTAAATCCACCCCAGCCCCATGCATCATTTATCTCCTCTCTGCGTGTGCCTGGATGATACAGCACATGAAACACTCAAAGGATTTGTTTTCCTTCATCCTCTTTTCTCTCTGGACCAAAGTGCTCTTTCCTCAGCTGTCCTGTACCTGCTGAGGCTGCTCGACTGCCCAGGCACCTCACAAGGGCAGGACAGGTGATTTATCTCTCTCACAGGTGCCCAAAGCAGCAAAATGCTGGTTTGTGGAGGTTCTGGCCCAGCTTTCACATGGTTACAAAGGCTCGTGCATTCCCTCCCCCACAGCCAGGACTTTACACTACTTAAAAAAGAAAATCACTTTGAAGAAGTGTTTCTGTGTCCTACGATGTTAAACTGCTAATGGGAAAGGAAATGTATTCATGATTCACTGTATAAAAGCAGCCTTGGAGGAATGCAGATTGTATTTTCCCCTCTGCAAACATTTGATCATCCCAATAAAAGAGCAGCCCCACCTTTCCCACCAGCTCTGTAAATCACGGGGAATGGAAACAACAGGTTTATGGTTGTCACGGCGCTCGTTAGCACAGGGTTTTATGGGTTCTGGAGAGAGGGGGAGCCTGGTGATGGGCACGAGGTGTCTCCTGAAGGACTGCGGGACTCTCTCGAACTCATCCTGCTGCTCCAGGCTCTGTTTAATAGGGAAATGATGCTCCTGGTTCAGCCTGCCCCTCCCCTGCTCCAGGGTGGTTCTCCTGGAAATGCTAGCACTGGGATCTCCTGGCCTGGGGCTGCTGAAGCACCCACACACCTGGGCCACTTCAGGGGGCAGCTCTGAGCTGCTGCTGTTGCCATTAATTAATGCCATTAATTGGGATTTGATCTCACAGCAAGGATCAAAGCCATGTTCCTCAGTGGAGTAGAAGGCAGCTTCAGTCCAGGAGTGGTTTTTATCACCATGTGCTGTTCCCTGGGGAGCTGGACACTCATCTACCATACCCAGGAATCATAAAAATTTCCTGAATTGGAAGGAACCCACCAGGATCCTCAAATTCCAACTCTTGGGACCAGCAGAATTCCTGGAGGAATCCACCTGAGCCAGCAGCAACCCTTTGGAAGGAGATCACCTCTTCCCAGGCATCTCCAGAGGAAGCTGGCAGGGATCACCCCTGGCTTTTCCCCACCTGAAACCTGCAGCATTTTGTACCTGCAGCTTCCTCTGAGCTCCCAAACCCCCGAGGCAACACCTGGGCTGTAAATAAGGCCAGAGCTCAGCCAGAACGTGTGGCAATAATTTGGGTGATGATTTAAGGCCTGAATGCTCCTCCCAAAGCCTGTTCACCCTGAGTGATGCTGACAGAGCCAGGAGCTCATGGACAGCACCACAGGGACCTGCCCCAGCTGCACCCCTGGGCTCACTCTGTCCCCTCCACTGTCCCTCCTAAGGGGAATGAAGGATTTGTCTTTACAAACAAGCTGTGGGTCTGCTGGTAGATAAAATCAGCACTGAGAAATAAAAGAAACAATGGGAGGGATTCCACTGACTGATGAATGGAAAAAGATATTTGCCTTTACAAACAAAGTGTAGGTTTTCTGATAAATGGAATTGGATATTAAAAGATGAAAGAAGCAATGGGGAAAAATCATGAATTCTATAAGAATTAAAAATGAAAAGGGAGGGTTGTACATTAGAGGGGAATCTCAGGTATCAGGTGTTTGGGCAGTCTGTGCCTCTCAGGTACCTCAGCCCATGGGGAGAGAGAGAGGGAAATTGGAATAAAAGGAGGCTGCATCCTCCAAAAATCTGAGAGATCCCTGGGCAATGCCCCATGGCCTCTTCTTTTATTCCAATAAAGCAAAAGGTCTCTGTCTCCTTTTTGGACATAAACCTCTGGAGTTTGTGGATTAATTTTCCTGACACTCCCCTCCACCCCTCTGGCTGTAGGAGCTCTGTGCTCCTCTACAGAACATCTTCCTCCCTTTCTCCACAGGATTTCGCCCTCTGGAATGATCCTGTACAGTGAAATATCTGTATTGTAACCCTTGGAAATGGTTTTGTTTTATTGGAATCTCCTGCCTGTTTTATGGCCAGCTCTGCAGATGAGCTGACAATAAAGGAGGGTGAAGGGGAGTGTTTGAGAGGGGCTGAGCAGCTCCAGCTCCTGCCAACTCACTGCTTCCCAAGGAAGCCCTCAGCATCTGGCAGGATTGAGATTTTGCAATTTTTTTTTTTTTTTTAAACTCTCCCCTTCCTATTTTTTACAGTATAAATTAAGTTTAGCAGCAAAGAGTGTGCAGTGGTGCTCAGGGCAGGACGTGCTAATGAGCTGAGCCTCCCTGTCCACCCTGCTTCCTGCCTTTTTTGCATTTTAATACTTAGCCTTTTCTAAAAATAGCCCAAATTCTTAGTCCTTTTAATGCTGTCTTCATAAAAAGTAGTTCTTAAAGTTCTCTAAAAGCTTTGCTTTGGATTTAAGGAGCTGGACAAAATGGCCATCCCAGGAAACGGCAGCAGAAACAGCGAGCTCTGATCCCAGAGACTGAATACAAACATTCCCCACAGGGTAATGCCAAGCACAGCTGCCTCAGTAAAATAATGAAGATAATAAATCACGAGGCCATTTAGCACCTTTTTCCCAGTAGCTGTTCTTCATCTCCCACCAGGGAGAGAAGGAATGACAGATGAAGTTGGACTGAGCCATGGGAGCAGTGAAGAAGCATTTCAGACCAGGATGGGTGAGGAGCTCTCTGCCTTCCCCAGGCTCAGTGACACAGCTTTGCATCAGAAAGGGGTTGCTGCACCTGAAATTGGGGTTCTCATCCCACAGCTGCTGCTGGCAGTTTTCCTCCCATAACCAGGTGCAGGTTTTGGACTCTCTGACCAGTTCCTCATTGGTGTGATGTCCTGGGCTTGTTCCTGCCCTGTCTGAGCCAGGATGGAGATCCAGGACAGGACCTGGCCCAAGCCCCTGGGCTGTTTCTGAGCTCAGGTTAACAGCACTGCACCTCTTGGCAGTGGCTGTGCATTCTGGCAAGTCACAGATCTGGAGAGGGGGTGCTGAGGAGGCCTGTGAGTGACTCAGGCTCGTGGAAATAAATGGCTTCGGAATGGAGACTGTGAAAAGATTAATCTCTTTAAACTTATCAGGAAGAAACTCAAAATGTAATTTGATTACAGTGCACAAACACTTTCACAGGAAGAAACTATCAGATACTGAGGGCTCTTCAACCTGGCAGAGATGAGCAGGGACAGAATCTCTTAGTGGAAATTAAAGACAGGCAAATATATAATAATGTGTGGGGTTTTTTTTAATGGGGTAGTGAATCACTGAACAACCCAGGAGTGTGGACCCACTGCCAGCTGGGTTTGGGCCTCTTTGCATGACACATCTTGTAGGGAGGAACTCAGAGAAATCAGAGCAGGGATCTCCAGATCCACAGCCAGAGCAGTGGGGATGACTTTACCCTCTGTGTGAGTAGCTTGGGACCCAGCTGGGCTCAGTGGGGCAGGTGAGGAGATGTTCACCCATGGATTCATGTTCTCAGAGCTGAGGGAATCCAACAGCAGCTGGGGAGCAGAGCCAAGGAATCCACAGGCTGGGATGGTGCTTATTCCAGAAGAGGAAAACAAATGGGAAGAGCAGCAGCCACCCCAGCACCCAGCACAAATCCAGCATCACTGGGTTGCACCACTCCAGATGTCCTGAAATGATGCTCCTGCCTGGCAGGATCTCACTCAGGAATGGAGACACTTTAGAACTGATTATTTCCCTGCACAGCAAATTAGCAACAGAGTTTGGATGTTCATTGACAGGAAAATCTTCGCATCCTTTATATACTCCTGGGTGGCTTCCCCCTAAATCCAGATATCACATCATTTATTTAACTTAGAGAATAAAGTAATTAATACCAGGGAGTTCTGACTGCTTGGCAGGATATGCTGTTACAGCTAACAAATTTTATGTCTTTAGGCTTCACAGCAGAACCTGATTTAATTTGTCCCAAGGTTAAGAAAGACGGGGAGGAAATTTGATGGCTCCAGATCACAAATTCACTACAATTTATCACCTTCACCATGTGGCGTGGACAGACACCACTTCCAGGTGGAGATGGCAGAAGTTTACTCAATCATCTTTGCTTTAATCCTGCATTCATCCATTATCTGCCACCATATGTCTCAAATATTCTGTGTTTCCCTGGGAGCTGCCTCCAGCCATCCCCAGCACCCGCCACATCATTGGGATAAGGACCCCCCCAAATTTTGGGATTATGCAATTAAGACATAACACAATCCCAAGGAAAGGTAGGGAAGCATCTTAACTAGTTTTTCCCCCTAAAAGTTCTGTTTCAACAGCATTTTAAAAAGTCAGGAAACTCAACAAAATGCATTGAATTGTGGAACTTTTAATTTTGGTGAGAGAAAAGAAAGGGAAAATGTTGCACAGGGGCTGTTTCTTAATCACATCCAGGTTGCTGGATTAATTTATGTGGCTGGATTTTCTTCCTTATATAACAGAAAAAAGGAATAGTTTCTCCATCTCATTATAAGCTGATGTTTTCTACAGAGAAAATCCAGACAGAAAGGAATTCCCCCAGTACCCAATGTCAGCTTTGCAGAGCACCAAGACCTCCCCACAGAATTCCCTTTAGGACCCACTCATTGCAGGGAATTTGTGATCAATGAGGCTTTTAGTGCCTCCAAACCCAGTGGCCAGGCCAGAATGTCACAGAGCAAAGGGAAGGAAGGTAGAGTTTCCCTCTCAGAGCTGAACACCTGGCCAGGAGGTCACGCTCAATTTGCAGAGCAGGGGCCACAATATCCCAACAGCTTCCAAGGGCTGCATGGGGCTGCAGCTCCTGAGCAGAATTAGGCAGCAATTGTGCACCAAAAGAGCTCCCAGATGTGCAGGGGGTGTGATAACAAAATGCCCCAGTTTATGGCACTTTCTCCCTCCCTCTCACTCTCCATCATTGTCCTTCAGAAAGTAAACATGAGGAATAAAGCTCTATTTTTAGAAACTAGTCCAGGTCCTAAAAAGCTGGAAAATTAAGTGCAGACATTTCCATGGTATAAGGAAATCACACTCCCAAGCCAACTCCAGCCCCTCTTGTTGGGAACTCTCTGTGGGGCCTGGAGCAGCACTGAGGTGAAATCCAGGGAAGTCAACAAGGTGGGAAGGTAGATCTTCCACCAAAAACTGAATTTGACTCTTCCTTGTCCATGTGACAAACACTTCAAAAGCCAAGTCACTTTGTCAGAGCTTCAGAGCGCCTTGAAGGGGACAAACCACTTCCTTAGGAGCTCTTCCTAAAGGTTAATCTGATTTTAAGGGCTAGGTTTCCGCTGTGGCTTCCCCAAACAGCTCCATGAATGAATCTCTGGGTCAGATGAGATATTTGTCAGTGTTCCAGCAAAAAGCTGGGCAATGAAACAAGAGGAAAGAAATGTTCTATTTATGGCTAAGTTGGGTGAAATTGTTCTGGATTAGAGTGATCAAAAATTCGGATGGAAAATCAGACTAATGTCTCTCAAACCACATCTTCTCTGCATGGGGCTTCACCCCTGGCACGCTGCTCTGTCCTGGAAAATTGTCTGAGACCCACCTGGACCTGAATGCCTATAAAGAGGTACCAAACCACCACAATGAAATGACCATCAGTCTTCTCCCAACCAGAGCACTCCAGGTTTTCCAACAGAAGAACAAACATCCCACCCAGGAAGAGCTGCCCTGGAACTCCCAGACCATCCTGGAACAAGCCAGGGCACATGTCCAGGGGCTGGCTCCAACCCAGGCAGTTCCTTGCATGATTTATCTCACACATGACACAAAAGTAGTATTGCTGATCACCTCAAATTGCATTCCTTGTGAGCACCTGCTAGATGGAATGTAAGAGCAAACCAGGGACAGTGCAGGGCTTGTGAAACACCAGCCCATGGGTGAGGTGGTTCTTTTGGGCCCGTTTCCTGGGTGTCTTGGGTTGCAATACAGGATGTGATCAGAAATGTGGATTCTGTCACCATCTGTTAAACAAGGTGGGGCAGTGACCCTGATCTCCATGGGAGATATCCTCTGCTAATGGGCCATCTTTAAACCAGTTGAGGCAATCATCTTTTATCTTTCCCATAGCCCATCCTCCCTCCAGGAGATATCTCCTGTTAATGGGCCATTGTTTAAAACTGGGTGTGGCAGTGATTCTCCTCTGTGGGAATTATCTCCTGTTAATGGGTCATTGTTTAAAACTGGGTGTGGCAGTGATCTTGATCTCCTGGCACACATTATCTGCTAATGGGCCATCTTTAAACCAGCTGGGGCAATCATCTTTATCTTTCCACAGCCCATCCTCCCTCCAGGAGATATCTCCTGTTCATGGCCATTGAGTCCCAGTGCATGACTGATAAAATTCCATCATCCCACTGGGAGATGCTCCAGCCAGGGGGAGGAGACAAACATTTCCTACTCAGATAAACACTGAGATTTTGGATACCAAGGTAGCTTCTTTCCACTGGATTCCAGAGAAAAGCCAGACCTTTCCACATCATCTCTGGACCTTCAGAGGAAACTGCACCTTCTCCAGGAGCACTGCTCCAGCTGAACCACATCTGCCACTGCAGGAGGATGCAGCCACCATTGAATGGGACTGTGCCACCACCCTGACTGACTGATGGGTGTCAGCTTGGATTCTGACTCTGGCAGTGTTTGGGATTGTTCTTTGTAATACTGTATTTCTATTTTAATTTTCTTAGTAAAGAACTGTTCTTCCTATTCCCATATCTTTGCCTGAGAGCCCCTTAATTTCAAAATTATAATAATTTGGAGGGAGGGGGTTTCCATTCTCCATTTCAAAGAGAAGCTCCTGCCTTTATTGGCAGACACCTCTCCTCCAGAGCAAGACACTGTGTCTCATTAATTCTCATTAATCTGTGGTTTAATTAGATCAGGAGCCTCTGCCACAAACCCTTGGCAATATTTCTCCATCCCAGCCCAAGGCCGGCTGCTCGTGCTGCTCCCCAGCACCTCCTACACAATCCTCCTTGCTGCTTCTTGCACTTTTTATCTCACTTAGTTCTTGTCTCTCATAATATTTAGAGGCTCTTTGGGATACAAATAGTATTGATTTGTATGTACAACCACCTAGAACAAGGAAGGTTCAGGTCCTCAGCCCAAATAATAAATAATAGTTAATATAGTTCAGACATGACCAGCCAGTTTCTACCTAAAAATGTCAATAAAGCAGGGCCATATTGATGCAAAGAGACATAAAATGTGAACTCCTTCAATACATGCACTTATTTGTCTCTGTTTGCGAGGCCAGGAAGGAAAGGGCTGTTAGTAGTGAATAGTATTTTATTAGCATCATAAACCCCAAGAGCAAAGTTTGTGTCACAGAGAACTGCACATGCATTTGAAGGCTTAATTTATGTTCTTGAGTCCTTTTTTTTTTTTTTCTTTTTTTAATATTTTTTTTTTTCCCAAACAGGGGCGTAACTTAAAATAAAGCCCAGTTGTATCTGAAGGCACCTTTGTGTGAAGGGGATGTTCATGCAAAACCAAACTCACACCCTACAGAAATAATGTTTGAGGGAGCTCAGTGGGATTAGTATATAAATCCATTCTGCAGAACTCCATGGAAGCTTCAGGAAAACCACATTTTATGCTCACCAGCTCCTGTAGATCAGCACTGGAGAATGCCAGTAATCCCAAGGAAGAGCCAGATGGGGAAGAAGTGAGTTCCTGAGGAAAAAAACATTAGCAGTGGAAAAGCAGTGAGCATGGAAAAGCCAGCACAGCTTTCCATGAAGTGGAGCTCAGCAGATCTTTGGCTTCAAAGCTGATGGGAGACACAGCAACCACACCAGCACAGTCCCATCTCCACCCAAACCAATCCAACACAAAGGGTCAAAACTCCTGCAGCCCCTGCTCATTCTCCTGCATTCCCAGCATTTCCTTCTGATCTGGCTCCTTTGGGGAGGGGTCAGGTTTCTGGGGATGCTTGGGAATAGATATTGCAATATAACCACAATCAAGCCCTGGTAATCAGCAAATTACAGCTTTCCACACATCCCAAAGCTTTTAACTCCCAGCTGCTTATCATGGTCTATTTACAGGGTGACAATTCTGCAGAGCAGGTTCTGTGCCTGTTCCAGAGCTGTAAATATGGCTTTAATGACCAACAGGCATTTATTTAACACTGCCTGTTTCAGAGAGGGAAATCAGACAAAGTGAGTGGTGGAAGTACAGAATTAAAAGTTTATGGCAAAGAAAAAGGCTGCACAAGGAAAAACTGTGGAAAAACTGAACAGCGTGGGGCAGGTTCTTCAGGAGCCTGAGACTTGCTGCTTACAGAGCAGGGAAGGTATTTGTGGCTCTGAACAGCAAGGTGAGGCAAATCTCTGTCACTGCATAAACACAAAGGTTTGGGAGTTCAAGAAGGAGCAGCCTTTGTTGGTAAAAATATTCCCATGCTCTCTGCTCGAGCAAGGTCTGTGAACTCACACACCAACTCAGCTCAGCAGCCTTTAGGGAAGGGAAGTGTGGAATGAGAGCCGAGTCCAGCTCTGGTCCCTCCTGGCAGGAGAGACCCTGAGGGGCTGGAGGGAAGGGAATGGAGCTGGGAAGGGGCTGGAAAGGGGCTCAGCCTGGAGAAAAGGAGGTTCAGGGGGAGTTTCTGGCTCTGCACAACTCCCTGACAGGAGGGGACAGCCAGGGGGGATTTGGGATCTTATCCCAGGGAACAGGGACAGGAGGAGAGGGAATGGCCTCTGGCTGTGCCAGGGGATGGTCAGGGTGGGCACCAGCAGGAATTTCTGCATGGAAAGGGTGCTCAGGGGTTGGAACTGCCCCGGGAGGGCTGGACCCCATCCCTGGAGGTGCCCAAGGAAGGGCTGGAGGTGGCACTGAGTGCTCTGGGATGGGGACAAGGAGGGGATGGCTCAGCACACCCAACACGACTTTGTCACTGCCTTTGCCTTTGGAGCCTCTCAGCACAGCCAAAGAATTGCTTTTACAGGGGCAAAAGCACCCAGCAGAAAAGGCTGAAGCCCCCATTAAGAGTTTATGGTATTTTTAATTACCTGCTCTGTGCTGGTGCCTGGGGAGTTGTCTGCCCTTTCCACCAAGTCTGCAATCCCACGTGCTGGGCCCTTTGCTGTTCAGCCACAAGACAAATGGGGTTTGCTGCCACAGGGATTGGACTTTTCAGGGCACAGAAGAACTTCAGGATGTGATTTGCAGAACACCACAAGGGTTGGGGGTGCATTTCTTCAAGGCACAGGGTGTCAAACCATCTGCATGGTCAGCAAACTGGGCTGAAACAAAACTAGCAGGGTCACCACTTCCCAGCTGTAGTTCTGAAGGAGAAATGAGCAATTTCATTGTCCTGAAATGGTTGCAGGAAAAGGAAATGAGAAAGGATCATTCTCTTGTCTTCCACCCGGAAACTGCAGATATTGCTCCATTTAAAATCACACTATGGAACAGCATCTTTCTCCTTCCCCCTCTTCTTGTAATTTCAACTTTTTATTTCCCCCCCCTCTTTTCTTTCATAGCTTTTAACTGTGCCCAATTGTCCCTCTTAAATAATAATTAACTCCCTGGTTCAGCCTGGGAAGTGCTTTAAGTCTCCAGCAATTTTATCTTCTGTGATAATGTGGGAGAGGATTAAAGGGAAAAGTTAAATGAGGAGGTTCCTCAAGAGTTGCCCCTCTAGAAAAACTATTCCATGCCTGTCCCTGGTGAAAGGATCCTGCCAGATCCCAGAGGAACCAGCAGGGTTTGCTCAGTAATTAATGGGGAGAGAGGAGGAAAAAGGAAATACACGAGTAGGCAATGCTGTTGTCTGCACTCTCCAAAATGTTGTCTCCCAATAGAGCCACATCTTGAGTCATGATTCTGCACAACAAAACGATGCCTGGCACTGGGTGACCCAGAAAAAAGAGGAGTAATGGGCTGTCCCTTGTGCTTTGGGGCTGAATGGCACTGAACAATTTGGGGCTGCTCTGCAGCACGACATGGGTGAAAAAACCCAACCACAAAGAGTGGGACAGCACTTCCTTTAATTACAAACTGGGCTAAATAAATTATAAATTCAATCACAGCACTGCTTGCTGACAAGGAACTCAAAACTCTCAGGCTCTGAGTTCCATGAGTTAACTGATTTGTGGGGAGCCACCCTGTGCCCTAGCAATGAAAATAATGAGGTCTGAAGTGGGGCAGAGTGTGCTGGGTACAGTCTGAGACACTCACTGAGAACCAGAGAAGCAGCAAAACGTTCACTCAGAGCATTTTTCTCCTGCCAAATTGCTCATTCGGGTACCTGAGGGCTGGAAAAGGGAGAGCTGCTCTGCTGTAGGAGCATCCCTGTGGTTACAGAAGTGTTGACAGCAAACAAACAGCCTCACCTCCAGCAGCCCAGGGGCTACAGCCTGTTCCAGGCTCCCCCAGGGGAGCTGGGATCTGCCCAGACACACAAACACACATCCCCAGGTGAGAAAAGGATGTCTCAGCTTAGCCACGACTGAAACTGAGAGCAAACTCAGTTCCCCCTGGTTCCCTTCCTCGAGCAGATAACCCCAGGAGCCAGGGATTATTAAATCACATCCCTCTGCCGGGTCGATACCCGAGCTCTCTCCTCCTGCTGACCTCTCCCACATGAATAATGCACGAGCTGTGGTGGGGCAGCTCTGGCTGGAGCAGGGCCAGCCAAAGGGCTCTCTCAGCAGATCAAAAGCCAATCAAGTTCATTTCAATATTTATGTTTAATCTTTCATTCTGAAACGATAAATATTTCATGCTAGGCCCTTACAGGAAAGCAAAGCCAAGCAAAAGCAGAGGAGACACTGGCCCAGACAGAGAGGCTCTTTCATGCTAATTCTGCCCACAGCTCCTGATGCCATTCTTATTCCTCCATCAGCATGGATTATTTATTTGAGTCCTGACAGAGCCTGCAAGGACAGAGGTCAGAGCAGAGGAGCACAGCAGGCAGGTTTGATTCCTGGAGCCAGGATTCATTCCTGGAGCCAGGATTCATTCCTGGGGGCTTTCACCAAGGTTTCCTTTTCTGGCCTGCTGTGAATATTCCGTGGCAGCATCGTGGTGCTGGCAGTGCTCAAATATCCTGATGCCTCCCCATCCCACCCTGGCCTTCCCCAGGATTATCCCAACCCACAGATTCTCTCAATACTCACAGGGTTTTCCCAGCAGCTACTTCCTGTCAGAGCCCTACCAAAAGTTTGGATATTTTGATATTTGGTATTTTTAGATCTATTTATCTCAGCAGACAAACCCCTCAGGCTTCTTTGCTGATAATCTCCATCACCTGTCCATTCTCCACACACCTGAGGATGAGAGGTGGGGAAAATGCCAAGTGAGGATGCACAAGGAGGCAGCACTGTGGGGCTGCACAGCCCTGTGGATTTTATTGACAATCAAACCCTGCCTCCCTGAAAACCAGCAAGGAGGAAAACCCTGGATTAAAGAGATGTAAACAAACTGAGGATGAAGGAGAAGAGGCTGAAAGGTAACTCAGAGTTTTCTCAGAATCCACCTGCTGGCTTCCCTAACCATGATTTAAAGACAGCACCCAATTCCTAACCAACAGTGTGAGGAACAAAGCCTTTTTGATGGGGATTCTGTTTTCCAGAGAGAACCATTTAATAAGTTTCACTCAGGAAGTCTCTGTTCCCAATAAAGACTTAACAAAGTTAATTAGACTAAACAGTAATTATCGTGTCTCTTCATTGTTCAATTATCTTGCTGAACTGGTGTTTCCTGATTAATTTTCTGATTAAAATGTATTAAATTGAAAAGCACTTGCAAACATGAGATGACAGGCTGTCTCCCAGGCAGCAGGATTTCCGGAGGTCAGGGAGACAGGGGTGGCTGGCACCCACCCCCCAAACAGGCCAGCTCCTCACCCCACACAGCCAGGAGCCCAAATCAGAGCCTTCACTGAGTGCTCTCCAGTTTGAGATCACATCCCTGGTGTGTTCCTCCTGGGCACAGCTCCTGCTTCTCTCCTCCAGGCCCTGCTGCTCCCTGCACTGGCACAGAGCAGCTGTGGCTGCCCCTGGATCCCTGGAAGTGTCCAAGGCCAGGCTGGATGGGGCTTGGAGCAGCCTGGGATGGTGGAATGGGGTGGAACAGGATGGGCTTTAAGGTCCCTTCCAACCCAAACCAGTCTGGGATTCTGGGATTCCTACTCCTCCACAATTTTACCTTTCTCTGAGGCTTTTCCATGCACAAACACAGTGCAGTACAAGTTCCTGTGCTCAGAGCAGCCCTGCAGCACAGAAGGAAGGTCCTGGAGCTGTGTAAAGCTGTTTCCATGTCCAGTTTCTCCCTCCCACTGCATCCCACAGTCTGGGCTCCCTGAGCTCCCACCCAGCTCAGGCTGTTCCTTCCATCAGCAGAACACCACAGAGGAACCCTCTGCTCTCCCTCCTCCCACCCTGACAGCAGCCAGCACAGAGAATTCCCACAGCTGAGCTCACACATGGAATCTGTCCAGCCCAGTGAACATCTTTGGGTCTGGTGCTGTGTCTCCTGCAGTTCCAGCATCATTCTGTTCTTCTCCCAGGAGCTCAGCTCCCCTCTGATTGTGTTTAACATCCCAGCCTAACTAAGCTGGCCTGGCCAAGGCCACCCCCAGATTCTTCTGGTGGGATCAACAGACTTCCATGGATCATTCCAACCTGCAGCACTTTGGTTTCAAGCAGCAGAGACACCCCTGGTGCTCCTGAGCCAGCACAGCCTCTCTTTCCCAGGCACTGCTTTAGTATTCACCCATGGCAATCCAGCAATCACTGGCATTTTGAGCAGCACCTCACATCATTTGCATATCTTTTATGAGACAAATCAGAAAAGGGGATTAATTTTCTTTTCTTCACTTGAATATCACCTGTGGCTGGCAGGAAACAAACAAATTCCTCGCCTCCTTCCCCAAATCCTTGCGATTAGGTTATTAGAGCCCCAGAGTTATTATAAATTATTGAAAGGACACAGCTGAGCCCAAATCCCACAGCGGGCTCTCTTTGTCTTCCACAAGGCTGGCAATTCTTGATTAACTCCCATCCAGCACGAGGCAGGAGGGATGAGCAGCATCCCAGACGTTCTGGGGTGAGGAGTCTGGGCTCTCAGCACACAGCCCAGCAGCTACAAAGGAATTTTCTTCCCTTTTTGCTCCCCCTCTGGGAAATTCAACACCAGCCTCCCTGCTACTGCTGGGACCAACCCAGGCTGGGGGGTTTTGGAAAGGCAGAGAGCTGGCTGTTGCTTTTGGATATCCATCCTCACTTCTGAAAGGGCTGTTGCACAGTTTCAGCTCCAAGGGGATTATTCCATGCTCTCACACACTCCAGATTTGTGAATCTGGAATGGCAGCAGCAGCGTTTCAGGTTTCTCCTGCTCACTGCCTTGTTTTGCCCTGTTTTAAGTCACGTTGATAAAAGCAGAGGAGGTTCTGATAAGGAGTTAACTTTGTTTGTGATGTAGGAAGCCTCCAAAGGGAGCTGCAGCTCAGCTAAGAATAAGTCTCTGTCTATGAGCTAAGAGCTCACACCTCCAGATAAGATAGAGACAGAACCAGCATTTACAGCAGCTCCATCAAACACACTTAGGCTGAAGTGTTGTTAGGAACATTTACCACTAGTTTAGACTCATTCCAGAGTCCAAGCCAAAAAAAATTAAATCCTAATAACCAAAGCAGCTTTGCTTTTCTTTATTTTTCTTTTTTTTTTCCTATTATTTTTTAATAATCATATAATCATAAGTAGTGTATCCAAGGGCTTCCTGGCTCCTGAGCTATCATTTGGCAAACAGCTCCAATTATAAACCCCAAACCTAATGACTGTGCTTTGCCCGTGTCCCTCTGTGCTCACAGGAACATTTCTCCTGCACCAGGCTGAAAGGAGATGTCCACGGGGAGTTCTCTGTGAAATGCTGGATTTCAAAAGCCTGCAGCAAGTTGATTCATGTCTATTTAATTTTTCCAGGCAGTTTCACTGGAATGCTGTATATAAATCAAATACAAGGCTAGCAGCAGAGACGGACCAAGCTGTGGAAGGACTGTATGATTTTAATTAAACTACACACACAAATCAGGCAGGAGGGAAGGTGGAAGAGGAGAGAGAGAGAGAATTCTATCACTGGGGATAAGCCAATGTTTTTGAGCAGGAAAACAAATAACCATTTACTGTGAAAAGTCTGATTTCAAAAGCAGCGTTTTGTCATTGTGCTGATTTTCATAATCAATTTAAATCTGGAAGAAACCAGGCTTGAGCACAGCAAACAAAGAGCCTGAACGGAAGTTAATTAGACTGTATCAGCTCAGCCTTCTCATCCTTTACTTACTGTCGAGTTTATGGGCTCCAGCAGGCTCTTCCCTGCCAGTCCTGCTCTGCTGGGGCTCCAAGGCCATCTCCTGAAGTGTCCTGTGCAAAATCCCAGAATCCCAGACTGCTCGAGCTGGGAGGGACCACAGAGGCTCACCTGGTGTCACCTCAGGGGGACAGGGGACAGCAGAGAGTCCATGTGGCTCTGGAATGTCCCCAGGGGGGCTCCACAGCCTCTCTGTGTCTGTTCCACAGGGAAGCTCTGCCTCCTGTGCTGGTGGAATTCCCTGGGATCAGCCCCTGCCCGTGGCTCTGGTGCCATTGCTGGGCCCTGGAGCAGAGCCTGGGACTGCTGGGACCCTGCATGGACACAGGGACAGACAGACAGACAGACAGGGACAGACAGGGACAGACAGGGACAGACAGAGACAGATGGACAGACAGGGACAGACAGGGATACCCAGAGACACCCAATGACACTCAGGGACACCCAGGGACAGACAGGGACACCCAAGGACACAAAAGGACACACAGGGACAGACAGAGACACAAAGGGACACTCATGGACAGACAGGAACACCCTGGGAAACCCCAGGACAACCCAGGGACACTCAGGGACACTCAGAGACACCCATGGATTCCCAGAGACACACAAGCCTGGAGGAATTGGCTGTTCAGAGCTGAACCCAGGGGCTGAGGTGCTGCTGGCACAAGGTGATCCAGAGGCAGCCTGTCCTCAGAATGATTTTTTGGGAACACACCAGCTCTATCCCATGGCAGAGCTCTGTTCACAGCCCCAGGGCAGAGCTCCCAAAGTACTGCAGCACTGGAAGGGAGCAGAGGGCTTGGCTGAGCCCAGTGTGTGGAACTAACACTGCTGTGCCAGGTGCTGCACCAGCTTTTACAGCAAAAACAAACAGGGCTGTAAAAAAGGAAGAGGCTCTCAATAAAAAACAGGATATTTGGAGCTGAAGGGTTGTTTTCCTACATGAAGTGAAGCTCCCAAAAGGCTTTGAGTTGGTGATGTGGACTGGAATTGTGAGGCTGTGTCAGGGGAGGGTTTAGGGAAAGGTTCTTTTCCAAGAGGGTGCTGGGGCACTGGAATGTCACATTCCCATGGCTGCCAGAGCTCCAGACATGCTCCAGGTGGGTTTTGGGGATGTCTGTGCAGGGCCAGGGCTTGGAGGTGTGGATGATCCTTTCCAGCTCAGGATATTCCATGATTCTATGATTTTCTTCCACTACAGGGTTGCTCCCACAAGAAAGAAAAGCTCTTCCAGCCTTTTCTTTCCTGCAGCACTGCAGATGCAGGCTGGCATTTTTAAAAGAACACTGGAGAAGTTCCCACTCCTCTGTGAAAGCCCCTTTGAGTCCTGTCCTGTGGATGCACAGAGGCCCAGAAAATCAAAGTTATCAAGCCAGGCTCCATTCAGAACCCAAGGCAGGGGCATTTCTGGAGCAAATTCTCTCTCCCTGAAAGCAGCAGCAGCTCCAGCCCAGCTGCTCCAGCCTTGCAGCTGAGGTGATCAGCAATAAAAAGGAGCCTGGTCTCCATCCCTGGTGCTTCCTGAAGCGAGTCCAGCTGTGACCTGGAGATGGTTTTGGTTCGTGCCCTGCCTTGGAGCTGTGCCCTGCCACCTGATTGCCTGCTCAGGCTGCAAACTGCACTTTGGGGGGCTGCTCCTGCCTCTGCACAGAGCAATCCCATCTGCAGCCTTCAGATAATGCAGCACTACACTGAAATATCAGCACTAAATGGTCCCAGAAGGTGTTTACTCCTCCAGGCCAATGATGCTGCTCTGTATGAGCATGTTGGGCTTTAATGGAGATACTGGGACACCTCTGCTGTGCTGTGGGGAGGGAAACCCATGGATTGCAGTCAAGTCCAGCCTGATCCAAATCAGAGGAGTCATTAAGAGCTGGAATATTTCAATAAACCCCAGAACCTCAAGGAATAAATGTTCCCGGTGTATTTAATGGCACTTCAGCCTCCGGTGTGTGTAAAGAGCAAGGCAATTAGTAAGGTATATTTAGCATGCCAGGCTGAGGTGTGCAGCTCCCACAGCAGCTGAAACACAGCAATTGAAATTTTCAACATTTATCATAAAGATCAGCCTTGCCTGAGCTGGGGCTGCTGCTCTTCTCACCTGGGAGCACCTTCTCACTGCCTCACCTGTCCCTCCAGGAGTTCCAGGCAGGGCTCTGGTGGTGGCTGCAGCTCAGGCAGAAGGATTTGGATGCTGTTGGACACCCCAGGTACCCTGGGAGACCCCACTGAGACCTCATGGGCTGTTCCCTGGCTTGTGCAGAAAATATGAAATGAGCAGATGGTGCTTTTCCCCCACTGCCCAGTCCCTGCTCAGGTTCAAAACCAAAGGAAGGAGAGGCCTTTTCTGAAATAAAAAGGAAAAAAGAAGCAGAAATTAAGTTCACCAAGCTATAGGATGCCATGAATGCAAAAGTTTTCATGGTCTCATAAACCAGCTTGCTAAATTTGTAGAACACAGGTCATACCAAGAAAACAAACTCACAAAGCTGATTGTAATCCCAACGTTCAAGGCCAGATACCTGAATGGACAATAAAAGCCACAACACCTTTAAACAGCTGTGAAAGATGACTAAATCCTTGCATTCCACACTAGCTGTGCAATGACAACCCAGAACACATCATCCAGCCTCCCTGTAAATGTGACTTTTCCAAGCATTAAAAAGATTTCAATGGTGTTGAATATTTGTGTAGAAAACAAGGACAGGCAGAGTTACTGATTAGAATAATGAATGTTTAGGATGAGATGGAAAACTTCACGTTTCAGTGTTGAAAAGATGTGCTGATTACAAAGGGAGAAAGGTCTCCTTGAGTGAGTTACCCCTGCTTGGGTTGGGAACAGGATCAGGAAGGACAGGAGGTTGGGATCAGGGTGAACACCTTTTTTCTAGAAAAATGCCACTTTTTCCCTCAGAAATAATGATACCAATTGTCCCCCAAAGACAGAAATCCCCCTACTCTGAGCCAGGCAGAAGCATCACAACCATGCCAGGGAGGGGACACAGCCACACCCAGCCCAGAATCTGAGCCCAAACTCCTCCGGTGCTGTTTACAACAGTGATTTTTTAAAAACTTTTGTTAATTAAATCCCCTCAGTTTTTATGAGAGCCACTCAAAAGCCCAGCAGTGGGGACTGCAGCCGGCTTTGAACAGATGAAATGTTTTCCCTGCCTTTGAACATACTCGCTGCCTGTTCCCAGCCTGTGGCCACCCAGTTTGCCCCGAGGTGCCTGGCACTGGAGTCTCCAGGATAAAAGGAGCTGGTTGGAAGTGGAATTAGTGTCCTGCATGGAAGGCTGTACTGCAGATGGAATCAAAGGAGGAAATAAAGACCTGAGCTAAGCAAAATCCGCATGCAGATAATTAGTTAAACTTCCGAGTCTTGACATTAAGGTTTTGGAAGCAGAATGTTTGGGAATCATGTAGAGAGTCTGACTGTCCTGCCAAGCAAACGTTTGGGAGGACAGGTCTTTGTGTGGGGTTGTTTTATTGTGATTTTTAAAGTGTCTGCACGACCTTGGATGTAACTGAGAGGTCACCTGTCCTTGAGGCAGCCCCAAAAGCAAAGGAGAGAGACCTGCTATTGGTGGAGAAGGTGGAAATCCCCCAAATCCTGTTTTTCCTGCTGACATTTGCATACCCCAGCCCCTGCAGAAGGATTTGGTGAGCCTGGCACTGCTGGCAGGCTCCAAAACATCATCCCCAGCCACCCAAAGGGACCCACCAGGGAACCTCTGTCTTGGGTTGCAATACAGGATGTGGCCAGAAATGGGGATTCTAACATCATCTGTTGAACCAGGTGGGGCAGTGACCCTTATCTCCATGGCACTTATTATCTGCTAATGGGCCATCTTTAAACCAGCTGGGCAATCATCTTTATCTTTCCACAGCCCATCCTGCCTCCAGGAGATATCTCCTGTTAATGAGCCATTGTTTAAAACTGGGTGTGGCAGTGATTCTTATCTCTGTGGGAATTATCTCCTGTTAATGGGCCATTGTTTAAAACTGGGTGTGGCAGTGATCTTTATCTCCTGGCACACATTATCTGCTAATGGGCCATCTTTAAACAAGCTGGGGCAATCATCTTTATCTTTCCACAGCCCATCCTCCTTCCAGGAGATATCTCCTGTTCATGGCCATTGAGTGCATTGAGTGCATGACTGATAAAATTACATCATCCCACTGGGAGATGCTTCAGCCAGGGGGAGGAGCCAAACATTTCCTATCTAGATAAACACTGAGATTTGGAACACCAAAGGTTCCCTTACCCACTGGATTCCAGAGGAAAGCCAGACCTTTCCAAATCATCCCTGGACCTTCAGAGGAAACTGCACCTTCCCCAGGAGTACTGCTCCAGCTGAACCACATCTGCCACTGCAGGAGGATGCAGCCACCATGGAATGGGACTGTGCCACCACCCTGACTGACTGACTGTGTCAGCTTGGATTCTGACTCTGGCACTGTTTGGGACTGTTCCTTGTAATACTGCATTTCTATTTTAATTTTCCTAGTAAAGAACTGTTCTTCCTATTCCCATATCTTTGCCTGAAAGACCCTTAATTTCAAAATGATAATAATTTGGAGGGAGGGGGTTTACACTCTCCGTGTCAAAGAGAAGCTCCTGCCTTTACTGGCAGACATCTGTCCTTCAAACCAGGACAACCTCTTTCCAAGAAACTTCTGGAAACAAACATTTGTGGTTCTCAGACTTCAGGAGAAGTTGACAACAGAGAGCTGCAGACCCAGCCAAGTTCATGCAGAGGTTTCACAACCAGCCAACACTCACAGAAGCTTCCTCTGCCCTGGAAATATTTGTCCCAACTCCCCTCTGCACTAACAAACACTCGTTTTCCTCACGATAAAATCAGCCCCAGGCTGTGGCAGCTCATTGCTGACCTCAGCTCTCTGCTCCCCAGGATCTGACAAAACTGTGAGAGCTCCTCAGATTCGGGAACAAAACATCTGTTTCCTCTGGAGCAGCTGCCACCTGGCCAAGGCAGCCAGAGCTTTCCTGAGCAGAGCATTACCTGCCTGTGGAGGATGCAGCCCCTCCACAAGGACACTTCACAGCCCTGAAAGGATTGGCAAACACCACAACAGCCCCACAGAGGGAGGAGGCACTTTTGGGTGGGAGGCAGGCTGAGATGTGGGGATGGTTTCCCTGAGAAGGGTCTGAGAACACTCCAGCCTCCCTTGGCTGCTGTGGAGAGGGCAGGGGAGCTGCTGACACACCTCAGTGCCAGCTCTGGGCTGGGTGATGGTGGTGAGAGCTCTCCTGAGCTCTGACATCTCACCAGAGGGATTCCTGCTGCTGCACCTTGTTGGGAAGGTCAAAAATTTAATAGAAAAGTTGTACAGATATACAGGAGGTTCTATAGAAACGAAAGCAAGTTTTGATATTTAAAAGATGCTTTTAGGGCCAGTTGTGTTAGACTTTGTTATTAATTCTTTCCCTTCTCTTTTCCTTTGAGTAGCTTTGGAAAACTCACACTGCTTTTTACCTGATGCTCACCAGCATCTACAACTACTACCTCAGATGATTGGCTAGTCACTAACATTATATGGTAATTTTAGCATGTTTGATAGGCTATATGTGAATATAAAAGGTATTGTGTACGATGCTGATTGGTTGTTATGTAATAAGATGCACAGCAAAAAAAAGAGATATAATGCTTTTTAACATGAATAGAACAGAGCTTCAGGACACACAGCTTGCCTCTAGCCAGCAGCTACAGGTCCACCCACAATCCACAAATACTGTAACCTTGTCTATGCAATAAACAGCATTTTAAGAGTTGTCTGAAGTCTCCATCTCTCCCTCAGGCTCTTATAGCACCTGATGCATCAGCCAGAGCTGCACTGGCTCTGCCACTCTGCCCAGAGTGGGTCACACCTGGGAGCAGGATGACCCAAGGTGTGCTTAGAGCAATTTCTCTTCAGCCTTTTTGGCTGTCAGTTTGCACTCTGAGGAGGCAAGAGGGATGGAGAGGTCTTTTGCATTTTATTACTCTGGGGAATTTGGGGTAAAAGACAGAAAATGCGAGTGTGCAACAGCTGAAATATGAGGGAGGTTCAAGGACAGGGTACAAATCATCAGCAAATTGGAGAAATTCTGGGGAGAGGTAAAAGGCAGGGTTCACGAAAGCATGGTCCAATGAGGGATCTGGGGGGGAAATTGGGTCACATGGATTAATGGGACATCAAATTTTAGGGGATTTTTGTGTGCCCCCCCAAGCAGGGGGCTGGCACAAAGCAGGATTGACAGGGAATTCAGGTTGACAAGATGGGTGGGAGGGTATAATTTGGACCAAACCATTAACTTGGGCAATAACAGAACACACCATTAACAAGAAGCACACTGCAACAGCACCCCTTCATTCTGCTGCTGCTGTCCCTGGAGCCAGGATCCTGCAGGATTCAGTTCCTGCCCTCAGCACCTCACTCAGGAGTTTAGTCAGGATGTGTCCCCAGGAGCCAGACAGACACTGACTCAGGGCTGAGTCACTCCAGGGAGGGTTTGTTCCCTGGCTTTCACTCCCCACTGATCCTGCTGCTGATGAGACACTGGAATGAGCCCTCATGAACATTCCCAGCCCAGCTGAGAGTCACATCTCCCACCCCAGACAAGTGACTCCTCATATTTACAAGGACATGTGGTGACAGGACAAGGGGGAATGGCTTCACACCGAGAGGAGGTTGAGATGAGATATTAGGAAAAAATTCTTCCCACTGAGGCTGTGGCTGTCCCACCCCTGGGAGTGTCTAAGGACACTTAGAACAGCCTGGGACAGTGGAAGGTGCCTGCCCATGGCAGTGGAATGGAATCATCTTTAAGGTCCTTCCAACTCAAACCATTTCATGATTTTCTGGCTCTGTGATAACTGATCAGCAGCAATGAAAGGAAAGAGACCGTTTTGATTATAGGAATTAAAGCTTTAGAAAGGGGTAAGATAAGAAAAAGGAAAAAATTGAAAAGATATCGACTATTCTGAAGCAAACAAAAGCCACTATAAATTAAACAAACAATGCAGCCCAAACTTCTCCTTAGAGTGTTCTGACAGATAAACAGCAACCTCCAATAATTAATTGTGTCCTGGCACAGCTGAATGAGCCACCATATGGGAGTGGTGACAAAACAACCTCTGTTTTTTTGGTGGCAAATTGTGCAAATCATCGAGTCTGCCTAAAGCTGAGAACTGGCACAGCTCACTCCTGCTCTCACAACAGGGCAGACAAATCTGTGAGGGACAGGGATCTTTGGGGGCACTGGAAATCACTCCAGGCAGAGTTTAGGGTTTGGTGCAGGTGAGGATTCACACACTGAGAGGATGCTGCTGTGGTCACCTTCCTAGTGCTGCAGTGATGGCTTTGTCACCCTCAGACCAAGGAGGAGGTGGCAGCATGGCCACAGGGTAAGAGACTTGAAGGAGCACTGCAAAGGATCCTTGGGAATGGACTTTGCAGGAATGGTGGCAGAGCAGGGCTGCAGGAAGGAGAGGGAATGTCAGCCCAGCTCAATCCTTGTGCTTTCTGATTCTCCACGAGCACTGAGTTCACTCATTTTATTTTCTCTAGAGGTATCCATTAATAATTGCACTTGAAATGGCTGAGGAAAAATGATACAGCAAAGCCAAGGAAGCATCTTGGAGATGGTCCAGCCTGGCAGAGCTGAGATGCAAATGTGGAGTGACTCTTGCAGGGTTGGGTCAGACATAAATCCACAATAGCTCAATTAAAGCTGCTCCCAGTTCACATCACAGACAGGGAGCCATGCTCCAGTCCTGGGACTGATCCTGGATTTTACCCTGAATGAAAGACAGGCCCTTGGAGAACAAAGTCCTCTGAAATCCTGGCACTCTGTCCCTCCACGCTCACAGCTCTCCCCTCCTCTGCATTTTCATATCAAATGAGACAAAGCACCACTGTCAATTTGGCAGCCAATGATGCCCTTAAAGCCACCTGCCCCTGGCTCCATCCCTCAGCCTGAGCACCAGGCAGGACCACACACTCCTGGATCTGCAATCAGAGGAAATCAGGGGGGAAATGCTGCAGTGAGAGTTCTCATCCTGCCCCTTGAATAAAGGTCACTTGGGAGCAGAGAGAGAGGCTCTCAGAGAGCCCCAGCAATGCTCTCCCCACTCCAGGGCAGGGTAGGACAGGCTTCATGGGCAGCTGATTCACCAGTGCAGTCTCTCTGTAATGAATTCCTTGTAGCTCCCAGCCTCTTCCCTCCAGGAATCCCCTGAACACCTTTAATTTACAAGTGCCATAATCTACTCGCCTTCTGCTGCCTCTTAAAGCTGATTTCCTCCTGGGTGCTTTGCAGCCATGACATTTTCATGGCACTGCCTGTTCCTTTTGCTTGGATCATTTTTGGGATGAGGAGTCACAGGCATCTCTACTCTGGTCCTCCCTCCTAACAAGGATTGCTTTTGAATTTCCTGCCTTTTTTCCATAGCTTAAAGACACAGAAACTGCTGTCAGGGACTGGCACATTCCCATCTATCCCAAGCATCGTTGGAGTTTATGGGCTCACAGTACAGGAAGAAATTAGGTAATAATAAAAAATACACACTAAAAATACTCGGCCATAAGAAAAATTGATCCTGCCCTATGGGATATTTTAGTGCCTCATTATGGCACCCAGACCTCACAGAATGGCTTCAGTGACAGCAGAGGGTTTTTAAATAAACCAGTGGGAACTTGCAGGCTCCAGGCTCATGAATCCTGGTTCCCCACTGACTTCCAGCCCAGCTCCCACACCGTGCTCAGCAGCCCTTCCTCCTGCAAAGGTGTTTCCCATCCCACAGGAACTTCCAAGATCAGGCAAACAAAATGTTTTCTTTGGTCCTTCTTTTGAAGGGGTCAGGGAGAGGATGACAGGAGACAGAGCTGTGAATCCAGTGCCTCTGGGAACGTCTAAACATGATTTAGGAAGAGAAGTGCATGGGTTCAGGTCACGGAGGAGGGACCAGGCTGAATTTTAGCCCTAGTATTTGTTAGTCTTTCCACCCAGGTCAGTCACTGTGAAACCACAGCTCTTTTGGCACAGTCCCCTTGTCCTTCCTCACATCTTTAGTGACAATGGCAGCACAGGACTCCTGGAAAACACAAACTCTGGCTCTCCAGAGCACTCCAAACTCCTGGCTCTCCATCCCATCCCAGCAGGGACCCAGGCCTCTTGTTTGGCTCAGATAATCCAAGGTGCCTACTCCAGCTCTACACCTAACGTGGCATGTGTCTCCAGGAGATTATTTGAAGTGGTTATTTTTATTCCTGGAGCCTTCAAAGGCAGAGTTATTAAGTGTATTTAAAAGGAAGAACGGGCCCAGATAAAGCGGGGATGTAATTAGTTACAAGCTACTGTACTTTGATGACAAAGCAGCATTTCTGTGGAGCAGCAGCTCGGTGGGGTGTGCTAATTACTGATAGCAGTCACAGCCAGGGGAAGCCTGACACTCCTCTGATAAAGCAGAGCTGTCCACAACACCACGGGCTGGGCTTAACTCGTGGGGTTTGAGCCAAAGCCTGGACTATGTAAAATTCAGCGCACGCTGGAAAGGGCATAGGGGGAAAAACCCCAAAATTTCAGTGCAGTGAGAGGCCAGGTTAGAGCCCAGGATCCTTGAGGAGAGACACAAGGTGATCAGAGGGATGGAGCAGCTCTGCCATGAGCAAACGCTGGGAGGGTTGGGATTGTTCCTGGAGAGGAGAAGGCTCCAGGGTGATCTGATTGTGACTTCCAGGACCTGAAGTAGTCAATAAGAAACATGAAGAGAGACAATTTATAAGACCTTTGAGTGACAGGACACAGAGAATGGCTTCCCACTGCCAGGGAGTGGTTAGGTGGGATTTTTGGAAGGAATTCTTCCCTGTGAGGGTGGGGGGGCCCTGGCACAGAGTGCTCAGAGCAGCTGTGGCTAGATATCTCCTGTTAATGGGTCATTGAGTCCCAGGGCATGACTGATAAAATTACATCATCTCACTGGGAGATGCTCCACCCAGGGGAGGAGCCATTTCCTAATTAGGTAAAAAACTGAGATTTTGGACAGCAAGGTTCCTTCTTTCCACTGGATTCCAGAGGAAAGCCAGACCTTTCCACATCATCCCTGCACCTTCAGAGGAAACTGCACCTTCTCCAGGAGCACTGCTCCAGCTGAACCACATCTGCCACTGCAGGAGGATGCAGCCACCATGGAATGGGACTGTGCCACCACCCTGACTGACTGAGGGTGTCAGCTTGGATTCTGACTCTGGCAGTGGTTGGGATTGTTCTTTGTAATACTGTATTTCTATTTTAATTTCTCCTAATAAAGAACTGTTATTTCTAATTTCCATCTCTTTGCCTGAGAGCCCCTTAATTTCAAAATGATAATAATTTGGAGGGAGGGGGTTTACATTATCCATTTTAAAGAGAAGCTTCTGCCTTTCTTGGCAGACACCTGTCCTTCAAACCAGGACACTGATAAAGGTGTGATTGGTGAGGTTGTGGTTGGTTGGGGTGTGGTTGATGAAGGTCTGAGGAGCTCTGGTGCTGCTGCTCTGCCTTTCCCTGGTGTGTCTCCCTCCCCAGCCCTGCTCTTGGCTCCTCCCAGGTGCAGCAGTGCCAGAATTCCCAACACTCCACAGGCTGTCAGCAGAGGCCTCAGGAATGCCAGTCTGGCTTTAGGGTTTCTTTTTAGATTTTCAGTGAAGCCTTTACATTATTTATTATTTATTTATTTCCTTATTTATTAATTTTCTGGCTGAGGTAACAAAGCAGCTGTGGACAGAGCTGTCTGTTCCCTTGTGCTCTCCCACTGGGGCTCACGAGTTTGGGCTGGTTTGTAGGAAATGCAGAAGATTCCATGAACTCTCCTCATTCCTTATTCCCTTAATGCCAAAAGCTGCTCTGGGAATCTGTGGGAGTTTGCTGGGATGGTCAGGGCTGAGTGCAGCAAAGCCACCCCAGTTTTACCAGATCAGAGCAGATCCCCCTGTCTCTGTGTCACAGCTTGGGGACAGCAGCCTGGCACCTGGTGACGTTCCCCATGCTGACAGCTCATCATCTCAGAGCTCCTGCCAGACTGAGAATCCACTGATTTCTTCCTCCTCTCATTTCCAGCATGGGAAGGGAGCTGTGAGCTGTGAGCCTGCTCCCTCCTCTCCCTCAGAGTGTGAATTGAGCCCAGAGGAAGGGGAGAGACGCTCAAACATCTGCGCTGGTGCTGTGCCTTGCTCAGCCTGCCAGACTGTCTGGGGCTGTCACACTCTGTGAGCTGAGGGACACGCGGGGCTGGCATCACTGTGGCTGCAAATGAATCCTCAGGGCATATCTGGGGAGGAAATTCCTCAGGACAGGGGGATGGGGAACTCCTGGAGAGGATGCAGAGATGAGGAAGGGCCTGGAGCAGCTCCAGGAAAGGCTGAGGGAGCTGGGGCTGAGGAGATGCTGAGAGGAGCCCTTGGGTGCCCCTGGGGGGTCTCTTTGTGTCCCTGTTTGTCCCAGAGTGTCCCTGGGTGTCCCTGGGTGTCTCTGGGTGCCTCTGTATGTCCCCAAGTATCCCTGTCTGTCCCTGGGTGTCCCCAAGTATCCCTGGGTGTCCTTGTCTGTCCCTGTGTATCCTCTCTGTCCCTGGGTGTCCCAGGGTGTCCCTAAGTGTCCCTGGGTGCTCCAGGGTGTCCTTGTCTGTTCCTGTGACCATGGAGGGTCAGAGTAGAGCCCAGGCTCTGCTTTGGGGGCCCAGAAATGGCACCAGAGGAATGGACAGGAGCTGATGCCCAGGAAGATCCACAAAAATTTGGACAGGGCTTGGAGCCACTTGGAGGCTGTCCCCAAGATGGGCTTTAAGGTCCCTTCCAACCCAAACCATTCCATGATCCTGTAATTTCACCAGAGTTTGGAGCTGATCTCTTGCTCAGTCTCAGTTTTGATGAGGTTGTCAGTCCTCGTCTCAATTTTGTCTCAGAGCACAGAGCTGGGGGTCTCACACCTGTAACCCCCAGCCTCTCTCTGCTGATTTCTGCTGCAGCAAAGTCTCTTGCCTTTGCTTTTCTAGGAAGCTTGGAGTAGCCTCATTTGCTATTCCCACACATCTGCTCTGCTGCAGCCTGTCATTAATCTCCTGGTAGGTTCAGGTTTCCCCCTCTCCCACTTGCTGCATGGCCAGCCAGCAAAGAGACAACTAAATGAGCATGATACACAACAAATAGCAGTTCCAGGGCTACCTGATAATTGTTTTCTTGCTGAAAAAGAGATGATGCATCTCTCAGTTGAAGGAAAAAAACAGTTTGAGGAGTGGGGAGGCTCCTCCAGCCCCATCAGGGTGAAAATGAGCAAAATTATGGTCACACAGGGTGCAGAGGGTTGTGCTTTGGGAGAGGAGCCTGGCCTGGCTCTGCCCTGGACACCCCCAAATTCTCCAGATCTTGTTCTAACACAAAGAACTGCCCTCATTTGTTAGCAGTGTGTGATGGACCCTGGCCAGAGCCTCCAGCAAAGCTCTAAATGCTCTGCTGGGACTGCAACGTGTGGACAGAAAAGGGGCATTTTTAAGGCTCTTCCTGAAGTAAGATGGAAATTAAAAAGATATTTTTGTCCCAAGGCCAGCCCCTGAGTAAGCGTAATTTGGCTCTGACGACTCCAGAGGAGCAGTGCCAATTTCTACAGCTGAAGGCCCATCTATGATATTAAGAAAAAACAAATCTCATTTATTCTGTGTCCTTGTTGGCATCACAATCCAGCTATTAAAAAAAAATGAACACATTGCAGAGCAGTCCTGCCATCATGAAGTGAGTACACACCAGGGCAGTTAAAATGAACAGAAGGGATTGTTTGGTTTAATTTTTAATTTTTTTTTTATTTTATCTTTGGACCTTGAGGATTTTATTCCCACGTTCCTTTTGTAAACACAAAGGTGAAGGAACCTTTCTACTGCTGGAGTGCAAAAGTAGGTAGGGAAGAAATACTTTCCAAAAAAAGCATTGCATTGTGAGGCTGAGAGTCCTGGATTTTTGTAGAATAGTGGAATGGCTTGAATTGGAAGGACCTTAAAGATATCCAGATTATCCATGGGCAGGGACACTTCCACTGTCCCAGGCTGATCCAAGCTCTGTCCAAGCTGGCCTTGGACACTCCCAGGGATCCAGAGGCAGCCACAGCATCTCTGGGAAATCCATCCCAGCCCCTCCTCACCCTCACAGGGAGGAATTCCCCAGAAAAACAAGGCAGAATCAGAATTTCTCTGGCAGCCCCTTGTCCCTGTCCCCAGCCCAAACCTGCTCTGTGCAGCTGTGCTGGTGTAACCCACACATTGGAATTAAATATTAAATGTGCTCTAAAATTGTCAGATAAAACCTGCCAGAATCTTCTCTGTTTGTTTTTTTTTCTCTCTCACTCACTTCAACACAAGGAGGGCGAGGGAGTCAAGCCCTTGCCAGGCTCTGGGTGAGAACTGGGGGCTCAGCTGGCCCAGAGGAGCCACAAACACACACACACAGCATTTGTTCCACCCCTGTCTGCTCAGTAACAGCTAATTTACAGCTCAGTCCTAATGAGGGGGTTTTAATGGCGATTTCTTTCCAAAGTATTGCTTATAAATGTGCTGTAGCCAATGTAAAAGTATCTGCAGGCACAGAAATCATCATCACCAGCCACTGCTGAATACTGATACACAAAGAGGGGAAATTTATATTTTCTCCAAAGTGGGAAGCAGACTGTAAATTGAATTTGTCAATAACTTTGGAAATAGTTCCTGTTTTCCTAGTTTTAACTGCACTGGGAAATCTGGTACTGTGTCACTGCTGTGGCAAGAGAAATTTCCAGGTCCTGCCCTGTCTGTGCTGAGGGGCCCCAATGTCCAGAGATTTGTTGTCACCTCTTCAGGTCAGGGGTAGAAATAATACAAATCCTTTAGGAACAGAGTCTGGAAGGAGATAATTGCATTTAAGGAACTCAGAAAGACATCATGGATAATTTACCTTCCTGGAAGTGTGTGAATGGTGGAGGCAACAACACAACCATCAGGCTTTGGTCCATGCAAGTGATCTTCAGGTGAAATTCCAAGTTCTGGTGCCTGTGGAAGTTCCCATTTCAGTCCTAATTTCAGTCCTGGAGCTCCACCCAGGTACACTGTGTGGAAATTGTGTCACTTTAAGGGGATGTGAGGGGGAGATGTTGTCCTGGGTTTGGATTTTCCTGTGGACACTGCACTTCCATGGCTCCTCTGTCCCTTGGAGAGACAATTTCCTGATTAGAAACCAGTGCAGTGGCACTGGGAGCCATGGATCTTTCTTCAGCTCATGGTTTTGGCTTTAAATGTCTCTTGGGTGAAAGGATTTGCACCTCAGTGTTTGCAGAATGTTCAGCCATCACCTGCTGGTGATGGGAGTTGAATTTAAGAGAAGGCAGCTCCTCAAAGGAAGAAGGTGAACTCTGAGGACACAAAACTGAGTTATAAGGCAGCCCTTAGACTCTCCCAGAGAGGCCAAACAACTCCAACCTATCAAAACTGCAATCCCATCACTTTGATAAGTGGAAAAAGTCACCCCAGCATCAGAACAAAGAGATAATTTCATTTTATCACTCCAGGGTCGTTAGCTTGGGGAGCAGAGACACCCTGCTGGGAACTGTGATCCCATCAATCCTGCCAGGGCTGCTCTGATATTTTGGTTTAGTGGAGTTTGGGGGATTTTTATTCCTTGGTTCATCAAAACCCCTGGCACAGATGTTCTCCCCGTTAACACACACCTGCCTGCCAGGTGAGCAGTGGCTGTTCCTCGTGTGTGATATTTGGCTGTGTCCTGGTTTGAAGGACAGGTGACTGCTAATAAAGGCAGAAGCTTCTCTTTAAAATGGAGAATGGAAACCCCCTCCCTCCAAATTATTACAATTTTGAAATTAAGGGGCTCTCAGGCAGAGGGAATTAGGAATAACAGTTCTTTACTAAGAAAATTAAAATAGAAATGCAGTATTACAAAGAACAATCCCAAACACTGCCAGAGTCAGAATCCAAGCTGACACCCCTCAGTCAGTCAAGGTGGTGGCACAGTCCCATTCCATGGTGGCTGCATCCTCCTGCAGTGGCAGATGTGGTTCAGCTGGAGCAGTGCTCCTGGAGAAGGTGCAGTTTCCTCTGAAGGTCCAGGGAGGTGTGGAAAGGTCTGGCTTTCCTCTGGAATCCAGTGGAAAGAAGGTGCCTTGGTGTCCAAAATCTCAGTTTTTATCTGGGTAGGAAATGTTTGTCTCCTTCCCTGGCTGGAGCATCTCCCAGTGGGATGATGGAATTTTATCAGTCATGCACTGGGACTCAATGGCCATGAACAGGAGATATCTCCTGGAGGGAGGATGGGCTGTGGGAAGATAAAGATGATTGCCCCAGCTGGTTTAAAGATGGCCCATTAGCAGATAATGTGTGCCAGGAGATAAAGATCACTGCCACACCCAGTTTTAAACAATGACCCATTAACAGGAGATATCTCCTGGAGGGAGGATGGGCTGTGGGAAAGATAAAGATGATTGCCCTAGCTGGTTTAAAGATGGCCCATTAGCAGAGGATATTTCCCATGGAGATAAGGATCACTGCCCCATGTGGTTTATCAGCTGGGGATAGAAACACATTTCTGGCCCCATCCACCCAACATAATCAGCCACACCCTTATCAACTACACCTTCACCAACCGTATCCTCACCACTCACATTTCCAGCCAAAGCTGGCCAAGCACTGCCCTTTGCTCAACAGGCAGGAACAGGGCTGGAGATTCCCAGTTCTCCTCCTTTCCATCCTCCTCCCCATGGCTCCTGATGGATATTCCAGCCCAGGACACCCTGCAGGGGTGGGCTCAGACTCAGGGTGGACATTCTCCAGCACCATCTGCTGGTTTTATTTCTATTCACAGGCGAGTGACACCGCCACCATTCTGAGAGGTAGGAACTCGTGTGCCACCTGCACCAGAACCACACAGGTGTTTTCATGTGAAAAACAACAGGTTTTGTTAAATGAGTTGTTTTACCTGGGTGAATGTCACTGCTTGTCTGTATTTTTCAATGTGGGATACTCCCATGTGAGAAGAAAATGTTAATTCTCACTGTATTTTTACTTTGCTGCTTCTTGGCAATTATGAAATGAATTATTTTGATTATCTGGAAAAGCAATAAAGGGAGAGTTTTGTGTTTTCTTTTCTTTCTTTCTTTTTTTTTTTTTTTTTTTTTTAATTCTTTTTGGCAGAAACTGTTTGCTGAATCTGACCCAAATTCACAGACAGCTTTGCCTCCTCCACTCCAAAACTGCATTTCTGGTGAGCAAAATTCTTTGTCATCCAAATTACCCAGGTCTGCTGCTGCCACTGAGCCACCCTCTCCAAGCAGGGTTCAGTCTGCTGGGCAAAACAAAGGGTTTAATTTGGGATTAATTGTCTTGGAGCTGAAGAGGGGAGGGAGGCAACCTTTTCAGGCAGTGCTGGTATCAGAAGGGCTGACTGCACTTCTGTCCTTCCCTGAGGTTTACAGCTCTGGCTCAGCCAAGGCATCACACAAATCCAGAGTCTCTCCCTTCTCAGTGGATGAAGCAGAACAAAAATCAAGAATGCAGGTGTGGAATTGGAAGAGAAATTCAGTTTGAGGTTCAGTGTCTCTCCTGGATGCTGCCACAGGTGAAACTGTGCCCAGCAGCCCCATCCACTCAGGAGATTTATGGTTAGGCTGGAGGTAAAACATTGCAACTCTCAGGATACTCAGGCACAGAAATAAATCAGGGAGGGACAGCCCAGGGGTTGAGGAGCAGGTAACAAACTCTGCCCACTTTTCTCTTGGGCAATGCAGCTGAGCCCTTCTCATATTTTATTCACCATTTCACCTTTGCCTGGGGAGGCCCCACATCTCCCAAACAGGAGAACTTTAAGTACAGCTTAGACAAGGAACCATCCAGAATGGCTTCACTGGGTTGTCCTACCCAAAATTCCAGTGCTGGACCTCCATCTCCACCACTCTTCCCTGAACCTGGGCATCAGGAGCAGTGACACTTCACACGATGGCAGCGAGCACGGGAGGCACTGAGGAGCAGAAAACCAGGTCAAGAGGCAGAATTCTGGATAAATAAAGTCACTCCAGAGGAGGACTCTTCAAGAGGGGCCCCAGAGTGTTGTCACTGCAGGGACCAAGGCTCCACACACGTCTCCATCCCTCCTCCCCTTTGTGCCCAAAGAGAAGCCTCGCCTTTAATCTGAGGCGAAACTGGGATCGTCACATATCACAGGAGACTTCACACACAATGGGGATGAATAAAGGATAAGAGAAAAGTAGATGGGCCTAAACAGATGGATTCTATATTGGCATTAAAAGTCAAACTTCATTTTTCATCCAGTCCTGCCTGTAAAGCACTTCCGATGGAATCCGCTCGACGCGGTCATTCCTATTTTACCCTGTGTTAGTAAATCTTCCTTTGTGACAGGGCTGGAGATAGCAATCAGTAACCTCTCCACTCCATTCTTCCTTCACAGGCCTCCTTTTGATGGGGAATAAAGAAGAGCTCACAGGAACAGGAGAAAAATGGGCTGATCTATTTTGCCATTAAAGCCGAGCTTGGCTTGGGGTTATCGTCAAAGCAGCTCCCCAGTGAAAAGCACATCTCACTTCTCCCCATCCCAGCCCTGCTGCTGGTGTACATCAAACCCACCAAGCTGAGAAGTCAAAACAAGATTACCTTGTCCTAATAAATATTGATCACCTTACAAGTCCTTCTTTTGAAGTCCTTAATTAAACACAAAACCCAACTTTGCCTGTTTTTCTGTAGAAGGGGATCAATATTTTATCATTGATGCAGCCAGAAGGAAAGAGCCTGGTGTGAATTGTCCATGCTGTGTGTTCCAGGGGTGCCCTGGTGAGACCCAGCCCTGCCTTGGAGTTGTGTTTGCTCCAACACAACCAACACCAGGAGCTGGAGGGACTCCCCAAGAGCAGAGCCAGACCTTGGAGCACCCACTCTCCCCATTTCAGATTAATAAATCCCTGACAGGAGGCTTGATCAGCTCCCAGGGGCATGGGAAGGAAGGCAGGCAGGCAGGGAGAGGTTCCCAAAGCCCACCCCAGTGCTCAGCACTCCTCCAACCCCAGAACAGGTCCGTGCACTCTCCTCACCCCCATTTGCACCTCCTTAGCCCGAGAAGGAGTCGCAGCTCCACTGTTTGACAGGAGATATTACAGGTGTTGTCATGGCAATGATTTATGCAGGAATTAGTCACTGCAGCACTTCTACAATAGACTGAAGAACAATAGGAAAAACCACACGTTTCCAAGTTCCTGTGATACAGAGGCTGAGGGTTGGGGAAAAGAGATTAAATTCCTTTCACCCCTCTGATTCCAGCGGTGACATTTAAACAGCTCAGGGACAAGTCAGTGCCTAATCACCAGTGTTATTAATAGCAATGTGACAATAACCCAAACTTCATATTAAACTCTGCTGGCAGTTGCAATTGTATATTCACTACTGGCCCATTTCTGAATTAATCGGGGATTGAGTAACAACTGGAGCAGAGAAGAAATTATTACATTTGCATTGTTATATAATGAGGAAAGAATCAGAGTTTACTGGCACTGGAGTGGTTTATCCCATGGGCCCCACTGCTGTCAAAAGTTCTGCTGACTGTTTTAAGTCATGGATCCGTGCTAGGTAGTATTAAGCTTTAGCAAAAGATAAAAAACCCCCACTAAAACTGTAAGAAAGAAAAAGGTTTGAAGCCTGAGCACTCAGGAGCTGGGAAACTCCAGCACTGAAAGTGAATCATCTGAATTCCCACTGAGTTATTACTTATTGGAATGTGGTTTTTCATTGGAGGATGTATTGGTTTATATGATTTTGGCAAAGCCACGAGCCAGGTCAAGCAGGGCTGGCACTCAGATTTAAAACCAGTGAGAGCATCCCCCTGTAATTCAGGGAATCCTTCCTGACTGCCACATGCTGATATCCCACCCTTGCTCCCTGGATTCCAGGGCAATTCCCCTCATCTCTTGGGAATCAACTGAGATTCACAACAGGCAGGGTCAAACCAGAACAAAACCCAACCCAAGAGATGAAAAGATTATTAAAGATTATTTGTCACATTGCTGGCCCACCCCCACGAGGACAGGTGACAATTGTGATGGATTGGCATGGAAGAAAGGAGCAGGGGCTGGGTCTTGGGTGGAAAACCCAAAGGTCCTTTATTCTTCTTCTGTGTAGGACAGGTGCACTCCAAAACATAGTCAAATCAGGACCCCAAATTGTTGGATCCCAGAAATTTGGGGGTTTTGAGCTTTCTGTGCTTTCTGGCACTGACCCCCAGGAGAGCACTGCTTTTGACCTGAGCCCTTGGAGAAGGCTTCCAAATTTTAGTGATGGAGTTAAAATCACAAGTGTGTTTTTAAATGGAAGTGTGTGATGTCACATGGTGAAGGGTTTTAAATTTGAGGTTTTTATAAGATAGTAATAGGTATGGAACAAGATGGAGTATTTTGGGTGGTGTTTCTTTTGGTATTCTTCCTTCTTCATTGTTTCAGGCAGTAGTTTCTGGTTGATCAGTCAGTGTCACAGTGAGGGTCATGGGAATTTGGTTACTGGGTTAAAAGGATAAATAATATAGGTGTTAATTCTCTATTGGACTGTTTAGCTTTAAGAGACCTTGTAGCAGCTGGATCTTCCTCCATTTTACTCCCTTCTTGCTGGTGGCTGGAAGTGCTGCTGAACTTTCTGTACTTTTAGATAAGATTTAATAAACAACCAAGCCTGAACACGAGAAAATCTGTTTCCTTCATGTGTTTTTAATCCTGGCTCTGAGTGAAGGCAGAAGAGACTGAGACAAACCACTCACTAATCAAGGGGTGCAAAGTTGCCATCACTGTAATGCCCAATAAGGGGTGAACACAATTTATACACTCTTGGATTGAACATTATTGAAACACTCTAATCAAGCACAAGTGGCAATTATTTACATAGTAACTCCCATGATTCTGTGCAAACAAACTTTAACTCTCCCTAATCAAACAATGTCCCTGAATTTAGGGTGTTGTTTCCATGGCAGTGGTTGTGTCACTGAATTAAAACTGAGCTTGGAAATGTGCACCTCCCACTTTTCTTGTTCTCACGGGTTTGGGGGTGTTTTTTTTCTTTTGGCATCTGGAGGCTCAGATGTTGTTTCTCCATTTTTGTGGAGTCACAGGGTGTTTTAGGTTGGAAAGGAACTCAAAGTTGACCCAAACTCTTGGGCAGGGACACCTTCCCCTGGCCCAGGCTGCTCCTAGGGTTGGAGTGAAGGCTCTGACAACAGAGTTGCACTTCCAAAACACTTCATATTTAACAACTTTGGCCAAATCAGAGAATGAGCCCAAGAGCTGCCACTGTATTTTCCAGCCCATGGAATCAACAATCCCCACATTTCACTGTCATTCCCGAAGCTGGGAGTTACTGTCCCTTCTTTGTTTTGGGAACCTTTCCCAACTTTTTTTGTGGTTTCATCATCAAACTCAGCAGTTCTGCCCAGTGGAAGCAGCCAAACACAGAAGGTACCTGCACAAATGACACCAAGTTGTGTGGATGCCTCTTCAGGAAAACAAATTTTTCTCTGGTTGCTTTTTATTTGATTCCCTGAAATGTCTCTGAATTGAAGGATCACCTGTCTGGATGAGAAACAGAGCAGGGAGTGGGCAGGCTTTGCCAATTTAAAGCTCTGAGCAGGGGAAAATAAACATCACTTTGTCCTTATCCTCTTTTATTCTTCCAGCCTTCTGCACCATTTCCATTCACAGGAGTGCTTTGTGCCCTCCAAATTTAACTCCTGACAGGAGAGAAAAAATAAACACAGAGACAGCAGAGCAGCTGCTGAGAATTTAGGGATCTCAGTGTTCCATAGTAAACATGACAAGCTTTGATGATGGGTGGGAATGCCCTTTCCCTGGAAAATCCCCAGCTTCAGGCATTTCACACTTGAAAAAAACCCCAAAACAACCAAGAACGAAAAAGATTTTGGAGGAAATATTTTGATAGGTGGCACATGGAGATGCAAATTTGGAAGAATTCAAACCAGCACTGGGTATCCTTGTGTCCTCACAGGCTCTTTGGATCTGGCACTTAGCTGGAATTTCCTCTCTTCCACATCTCTCAAGCATGGAAATTCTCCAGGTGCACTGAGCGTGCTGAGCTGTACAAAACCTGTACAAAACCTGTACAAACCTGTACAAAATCTGACAAAACCCAGCAGCAGGAACCCTGTGCAGCAGGCAGGAATCCACGCTGGAGCTGGATGGGGAACAGCTCCTGTGTTTAGCAGAGGAAATGTTTTCCCTTCAGTGGGAAATGGAGCGGGCACTGCCACCCTGAGCAGCAGCAGATGGGACAGCAGAGCTGGGAGCCAGATCCAGGAACTTCCAGGCTTTTTGCTGGGCAGGTACTGCAGCTCCAAAGCAGAGGTAGGCAGGAAAAAACTGCCAAGAAACCATCCTGCCATGGCTGCCTGCATCCCTCCCGATCCACAGTCACTCTGGCTCTGAAAACAGATTTGGCAAATTGGCAGATTCTGATGGCAAACAGAGCAGCATGGCTTTGCAGCAAAGCTCAGTTCCCAGCCCAGGATCAGCTGCTGTGATGAACCCAAAGCTCCAGCAGCACTCAGACCCCAAAGTCAAATTAGCAATCAGAGCTCCTGCAGAAAGAGCAGGCCAGGCTTTATCCAGTGCAAGTTATAATTCCACTGATGTAAAAAAAACCTGGATTGATTTGTGCCTGCTGAGAGCCAACTCTTCATATTTTGCATTTTTTTTGTCTTTCTCTTCCAGCTCTCCTGCTTGCAGTGAGGACTGGGGGGCAGAGCTGCCAGCCTGCAGACCTGTTGGGATGATCCTGGCATGGATTTGCTGGGTCACAGGAATTGCAGTTAATTGCCATTCTGGATGTTCCCAGGTTTCCCTCTGGAGTATTTGTTGGACACTTTGCATTTGCTCTGGGTGGATTTTAGAATCACAGAATGGCTTTTTTGGAAGGGAACTGAAAGATCCTCCAGTTCCATCCCCTTCCAAGGGCAGGGACACTGAAGTCCTTATGGCTGTGTGCACTTAATAGCTTTGCTCTTGTCCTTTCTGCTTTTTGACCACTTGTCCAAACCCATCCAAGGTGTGATTCATTGGAGTGGAGGCTTCCAGACCTGCAGGTCAAGGACTGTGTCAGGATTCCACTTTCAGTGATCTGCCACTTTCTCACACGAATACCTTGGCTGGGTGAATGAAGGACCAGCATCTAAGAAGAGCATCCCAAATCTTTGCCTAGCTCTGGGAAACAGAAATACTCCAGTGTTAAAATCTCGTGTCTGGGCTATGAACGTGGGAGGGCTTTTTTAACAATCTTGGTCAGAATTTCCAAGAAAAAGTCTCTTTTTGTTTTTATTCTGCCGAACCTCTCCCTTCTCACACACTGACTGACACAACAATGGGTTGATATGTCCAAGCACAGCCCTTGGTGCTTTCCAGGAGGGAATAAAGAGAGGATTTGATCTCACAGCCCAGCCCTGCCCTTCCCAAATCTGGGTGAGGTGGCAGAGCCACCTCTGTCCTAGCACAGGGGGTACAGGGGGCAAATCTGGCACTGCCAGCTGCAGCAGGGAAGGAGCTCAGTGGTGTCTCTGCTCCAGAGGCCACTGCAGCCCAGCTGTGCTGACATTTGTTCATCCACAGAGCTGCTGGAAAAGCAGGAGGAAAAGCTTGGCTGGGAACCTTGCTGGCTGGCAGGGCTTTATCCTGAGGCTGGAAAGCTGCAGCCCCGGACATGCCTGAGCACACAAATGCACCATGGTTGGGTGGGGAGGCGTCAGCAGGCACAAAGCTGGAGCTGGGTGTTTGTTTTTGCTGGGCAGTTTAGAGGGAAGGCTTGTGGCAACATCAGAATGTGATAATTGGGATGGAAGAGGCAAAGGGAACTTGGCACAGAGACAGGATACACTTGGATGCCTTAAATCAGGGAACTGCTGTCCCCTCCATTCCCTTTGACATTGTGGTGTAACAGGGATGTGACAGAGTGCCAGCTGCACGGAGCAGGCAGACTTTGCAGGCTACAAGGACCCACCAGGGTCCGTGCCAAATGTCTCTACCTGGGGGAGGGGTCTTCTCCTCCATCTCTGTGTGTCTTCTTGAGCTTACCCTTCTGGGGGTCTTACCTGCCTTTGCAGGCTACAAGGATGATCCAGAGGGATGCCAAGTGTCAGGGTCCAGGGCTCTGCACCCACCTTTGGGGGCTGCAGCCCACCAGGGACGCCAGATGTCACTGCCCACCCAGGGACGCCAAATATCTATGCCCACCCAGGGATGCCAAATGTCCCAGTCTGAGGTTTCTCCTTAGACACGAGATCACCTCAGAAGAACATGCAGCGGTTCAAATCCTGTTTTTTCCTGAAGCAGCCGATGAGAGATTGCAGGAGACGGTTTTCAGAGGCTTCAAGGATTGTTTATTGTTTCTTATCTCAGGAACTTTTTGCCCGGCTAACAGTGGTCTGCTCAGCTGGGCATCCAGGGTGGAATCTGCCTGGTGAAGGCAGGGCTTATTTTATATAGCCTAAATTACGTGCTACATGTTTACAACAATTTTCCAATACAATACGATACAATCTTGTTAAATGGTCCAGCTCTGAACCCATCCAATCTAAAAGTGCCAGCATGTCACCTAGCATGGATGACAGGGAGAAGGAGGAAGAAGTATCCACACCCCCAAATTCTCCATCTTGGCCACGTGTCCCTTATCACAAATATTCTCAAAAGTCTATTTATCTATGTTCTGACAATCTAATTTACACTTTACTAATTTTGGTGGCTTGTTTCCATTCCCTCTATGTTGGTAATTTCCCCCAGGGTTTAGAATTCAGCGACTGAGACACCAGGGTCTCACTCAGGGGTCTTTGGGACCCTCGCCAGGGGGATTTTGAGACCCCCAAGGAGGCCAGGGGTATGCCCTGGGCTCCAACACAGGAGAGCCCTGACCTGCAGCAATTTCCTAATGAAAACAGCACCTGGAGCACTGGGGGATCAGAGCCAAGGCTCCAGCAGACACAGCAGCCAGGAATGACCAAAGGGTTCTGCAGAGAACTGCAGGCCTGGGTATCTGAGTGACCAGCCAGTGACCCTCAGCACAGGTTCTCCCTGCAGGGAACTGATTCACCACCCTTCCCTGGGCACTGTCACAGCTCAGGGCTGGGTCACAGTGCCCAGCTCATGGTGTCAGGGGATCTGTGGCACTAATGGGGTCACTCTCCATTCTCACAGTGAGGGAAGAGCAGAAACACCTCCAGGGAAGAATGCCTTTGCATCTCTGATGCCATGGAGGTGGGGTGTGCAAAACTCCACCAGCACTAACTAGGCAATTACATTCCTGCTAATGTCTTCAACTGGTCTGGCAACACACGCTGGCATAAGACCAGAAAGTTATAGCAGCAAGGTGATTAGGGACAGGTAACAGCTAAAAATACAGAGGGAGATTAATTAATAATTGATGGTGTAGGTAGAACACTGCAGAAAGTATAATTAATGCTGAACAAACTTGATATAACTCTGTCTTGTTAAAGGCTAATAAAATGTTTCAGTGCTCTTCTGGATCTGGGCTTCCACAGCTCTAAGGATCAGCCCATCCACTCTGGGGTCTGCAGAGCTTCCCTGAGCAGGGCAGACCCTGCTCTGGCACGTCAGGGTCACACAGGGACATCTCCTGAGCACATTTCACACAGAGTCACACACACATGGACATGTCTGAGCTGCTGGAGAGAGCCCAGAGGAGCCCAGGGTGAGCAGAGGGATGGAGCAGTTCTGCTGGCACAGCTGGGATGGTTCAGCCTGGAGAAGAGAGCAGAGCTGATCTCACTGTGACCTTCTAGGACCCAAAGGGAGCTCACAGGGAAGATGGAGAGACTTTGGGCAAGGGATGGAGGGACAGGACACAGGAATGGTTCCAAACAGGAAAAACAGAGGTATGGGTGGGATATTGGGGAGGAATTGTTCCCTGTGAGGGGGTGAGGCACAGGGTGCCCAGAGCAGCTGTGGCTGCCCCTGGATCCCTGGAAGTGTCTCAGGCCAGGCTGGAGAGGGCTTTGAGCAGCCTGGGACAGGGGAAGTGTCCCTGCCCATAGCAGGGGTGGAACTGGATAATCTTTGGGGTCCTTCTCAACCCAAACCATCCCATTACTCTACACATGCAGCCCTTAGTTCTCAGACCCTGGTTTTACCCAGAGGCCTTTTGCAAACCTTCTGAATTGCTGTGGAAAAAGTCATATTTAAGTTACCTCACTCACTGCCTCATGGCTGGAGCTGCTGGTGAGTGATTTGAGTTGGCCAAATCAGCCAAGGATGGAGAGAATCCTCACCTGAGTCAGTAAGAAGCCAGGGGCTGTGATTGCTGAATTCTGAGCAGCCAGACCCCTGCTCTGAGCTGCCTGCAGCAGCTTTTGCAAATCTCCCCAGAGCTGATGGGCAGGAAAACTCTGCAGCTGCCTGTGAACCTTCCTGTGCCTGTGATTCTCTTGATCCCAGGGCACTCCCAGGGCTGGGAGTGCTGGTAACATCCTCAGATGCAAATGGGACATGAACTGCAGCAAAATCTCTGTCCTGGGAATCTGCATCATCCCTTCAGATCAAAGAGCTGAGCTGTCCTCAGATCACAAATGGAGGAAAAAAAGCCCCTCTCTGACTAACAGCCAGTATGAAGTATTTATTGAACTACTAGAGGAGCATTAAAACATTCAAGAGTTGCCATGATTAGGAAAAGAGCAGTAAAATATTCACATTTCCATGTTCTACACTGGCACAGAGCACAGGGTGACACTCACAGAAGAGTCAAGCAGGGGGAACCAGGCCACCCCTCACCAAGACAAGAAACCTTCCCTGCTTGTATTAATTCTGTAATTGATTGATTGATTAATTGATTTGGCTCCTGCCTGTGCTATGGCTCAGGGATCACAACTGCCTTGATCATCCCCTGCCCCCAAATCTTGTTGAAAACAGTCCCAGACCTCAAGTCTGAGCTTTGAGGGAGCTCCTTCCCATTAAGGGCGCTCAGGGAAGAGCCTGACAGGGCTGTGAACAGAATTTGAACAATTCAAGGGGCCAAGTTCCCAGCAGCTCAGTCACCTCTGAGGCACAGGGTGGGATTGGGGTGTCTTGTGCAGGGCTAGTTGTTTCTTGGGGGGTCCCTTCCAGCTCTGGACGTTCCATGATTCCCTGATTCATGGCTCAGCTGCTACCACCCCATTATTCAGTGTGGTGACCCCAAACAGGACACTCAGGACATCCCCACTGCGACTTTGAAGGAACCCAACGCTCCCCACCCAAGGCCAGTGTGAGAATTAATCAGGTAACATTGACAAAGTGCTCTGAACACAGAAAACTTGAGCTGCTGTGCCTTTGTTTACTCATCTGCTAAGTCAGGAGCATAATACCCACCCCAGAGGGCTCAGAGGAGGCTTATTGAGCTTTTATTTGCAGAGCACTCGCAGATCCTTGACGAGAAATGCTGCAGGAACATCAAGGGCTGTTGTGATCAGACAGGCAGGCACTGGAGACTTCTTGGCCAGCTCTGGATTCCAGGAATAAAGTGGGAACAAATCAAGGCTAGCTCTCAACCCAAGGCCAGCTCTTTTGTTTTATCAGAGAATAAGGAGCAACTGCTGGACCAGGTTTGTTCTCCCCACAGTGGCAGGGAATGATTCCAGCCCAAGGTGGCTGGGAATGTGATGGGCTGCCAGCAACTCCACCAGGGCTGACTAAAGCAGCACCCACCTGCAGCAAAACAGCAAATAAAGCATTTTTAAACCACTGTGGTGGTGATTTCCTGCCTTATTCCCTGCAGCACACGAACCACAAGGCTGTGCTTTAATCACCACCGAGTAAGGGATGCTCCAAGGTGTGTGCTTCCATCATGGGGCTCTGCCAGGTGCCTTCAGGCTCCTGAGGAAACCAGTGATGAAGGGAGCTGCAGGAGGGCCAGGGCTGCCTCTTGTTCTTGCTCTGAAGTGAAATGCATCTCCTTCCTGGAGACACCTCTCCCCACCAAAGCCTCCTCTGCTCGGCATAATGAGGGCATCACTCTTTGCAGGTAGTTTTTGAAGCAGCTAATTATGCTGTGCTGTGGGAAGCTGCTGCACATTCCTCATGTTCTGGGTGATCCAGGAGAGTTTAACTAGGAATAATGGCACAAAGCTGTGCAGGGAATATATTAAGCTGAACTTCTTGCAGGGATGTACATCCTGAGGAGAGACAGGAGAGGGATTGTTTTATACTGGGCAGGACCAGCAGGAAGGGAACATCTCCCAGGGCTGCAATTTAATCTCTTTGGGCACCTAATATTGGGACAACTTTCACTGAGGAAAGGGAAAACTCAGGGAATTAAGGAGACCAACTTCTCACAATTAAAAATGTGCACCCACTTGGAAGGAGTAAAAGGCAAATTAATCATGAAAGAACAGCTTGGAATGGGAGAGCTGGGAAAGGGAAAACAATATACAGATTGTGTGTTCACTGAGTGAGGGCAGGGTCACAAAATAACCTTTGTCTCATCTCACTTCTAAATCCCTGGGGGCAGAGAACAGGGAAGGATTTCACTGAATCTCCAGCTGCTGCTCCAGAGGGAGGAATCCCACTGTGAGGTCACAGGGCTCCTGTTCCCAATTTTGGAAGGTCTTGGAAAAGGCACTGAGAGCTCTAGAGTTAAATCAGGAGAAACTGAAACACACTTTCTGCAAAGCTCTAACAGAAGCAGAAAGCAAAGCTTGCAAAGGAATTGAGGAGTTTGTGTCCAAGTTTTTTGCTGTCCCACTCCCTCCCAGTCCAGACACAAGGCCAGGGAGAAAGAACATTTATCTGCCTGGTGACATCTCTCTCACATTCTCCAGATTATGTGTGGAAGGAAGAAATCCTTTTTTATCCTAAACTTCCTTTTTTTTTCCTTTTTATTTTTTACCCTGCAAGTCACATCACTTCTTTTCATTCCTGGCTGAGCACTACAAAGTGTCACCAGCACAGCAGTGTTTTAACTGCTAATAACAGACAGCAGCAAATCCTCCCCTGCTCTAATGCTCCTGACAGCCTCTTTTACAGCCTCTCCACACCCACCTGAGCCGGGCTGGCCTCACACAGCTGACCTGGGCTCCTTGTCTGCTGCTCCTTGTGATCTGCACTCGAATGCAAATGTGCTTCCAGTCAGCCCTTCAAGTCTCCAAATGCTGCAGTTCTCCAGGGGAGCCAGGCAGATGCACTCTGATGGATTTTAGGATGAGATTCCAGCAGGGCTGGGTCTAATCAGCAAATCAGGACTTTGCTTCCTAAGGGGTTTTGTTTGTGTGTTTGTTTAACATGAAAGGCAGAGCAGAACATTTGAATAACGCAGGATTAAGGAAGGATAAACCTGGCCAGCACAATTTAACAGTCTCAGAGTCAGAGACCAGTGTCAGGAGTCTCAGGGAGCTCCAAGCAAACCCTGCACCAGCAGAGCCTGGGGATGCTGCTCACAGGCTGAGGATGCAGCAGGAGGAGGGACAGAGATGCTCTGCCCTCCTGCACCCTGAAAAACAACAAAAAATGGGGAATCACAGAGTCCCAGACTGGTCTGGATTCAAAAGACCTTAAAGATCATCTCGTGGAGGGCAGGGACACCTCCCACCAGCCCAGGTGGCTCAGCCCCATCCAAACCCAGGGTCAGTGCTTTCACAGCTCAACAAAACTGTGCCACAAAAATGTCACCACTCTGGGCCTTCCACCCCTGAGAGTGAGGATCTGGCAGTGTCTGAATTCTTTACCACACATCATGGTTCACATCAGCTTTGCTTCTTTCAGAGCCAAGCTAAAACCACGGGAGCACAGACTGTGCTCTGTGCAGGAGGTCACCATCCCAAACAACAGCCTGCAACATTCCCTAAAAATAATAAAAACAGAGCCCCAGCCTGAATCCCAGCACCTTGCAATGCAGAGCCACCTCCACCTGCTGGAGGTGAGGCTCACCTATCACTCCCCACCCCAGGGAGGATGGAGGGTGTGAGGCTGCAAGGGAACACAAAGGTTATTTTCATGTTTTATGTGTTTCAGGCTTTGCCTGAGGCACTCTGCAAAGCTGCCTGGAGTCCCTTGGTGGTTGTTAGCAGCTGGCAGGCCCAGCAAGTGGCAGCAAAATGAAGAGTTTAAGTGGAACAGTGAATTAAAAAAAATAAAATAAATAAATAAATAAAACAAAACACCAAAACCAAGTGGCAGCCAAGTTTTCCAGCACAGAGATGGCTCCACACAACTGCAGGTACTGGGCTTTGAATCATCCTCCTCCTTTTCCTCCTCCTCCTTTTCCTCCTCCTCCTTTTCCTCCTTCTCCTTTTCCTCCTCCTTTTCCTCTTTTTCCTCCTCCTCCTTTTTCTACTCCTCTTCCTCCTTTTCCTCTTTTTTCTCCTCCTCTTCCTCCAGGGCTGTCCCAGCAAGGACAGGAGCCACAGTCACATCCTCACCTCCAGGAGCCCTCGGATTTACCAGAAGGTAGAAATGCTGATTTTTGGCCAGGGCAGGATGCAGATGAGCACATGCAGGTGCCTGCCCTCATCTCTGCTGCCCATTGCCTCTGTCCCAGCTGGGCTCAGCAGGGAGAGGTTCCCTCTGGGACCAGCAGCACCTGCAACAGCAACGTGACCTCTCCAAGGAGAGCAGGACAAAAAACATCCAAGCCATCTGGATTGTGCACTTTGCCTGTGAAATCTGTCCACTCTTGGAGGTGATTCTGCTCACCAGACCCTCAGGGAAAGGAGGAGATGACAGTAAATTGATAGTCAGGATGCCTTGTGTGTCTTGGAGTGATATTTGGGTGGCTTAAATCCCACCCACAAACTCTTCTGTCACCTCCAGGTTGCACGAGCACCTTTCTCAAAGGAATGTGACCCTGTGGCTGTGGCTGTGGCCCAGGTCACCCCCAGGGCAGGGCACAGCCCCAACCCCTGGCTCTCCATCCCCACCACCCCCTTAGTGCATTTTCCACGCACAACTTTGCATCAACTTCCATGGACAAGGCCATCGGTTCTGTCCAAATAAAAATTAATGATTCTAATAATGAAGAGAACCCACAAATCTTCAGTGAAGCCAGTGAGTATTTGGGGAGACAAATGGCTCAATTAGGGAGGCTGTGGAGGAGCCCTGAACCATGGCCATGGTGAGCAGGAGGCCCTTCTGCTGCAGCCAAGGGAACTTTGTTCCCTGACAGAGCCTGGCCCCTCCTGAGTTTCCCAAAAAAGCCTTTAATGGCTCTACATGGTCTGTGCTTGTCCCCCAGTCATTGCAAATGACAATAAATAATCACTGCGCTGTCACAGCCAAGGCAGCTGAGGTTATGCATTGTGCAATCAACAGGAGGAGGGGAAAAAAGGGAGAAAAAAACCCCAACAAAACTCAGAATGAGAATCCAAATCACTGCAAGGCAGGTCTAGCACAGATTAGCCCATCACAGCCTCTCCCACCCCAACAACATCTGCCTGCAGCTGCATCCCTGCCATGGCAGTGGGGCCTTTTGGGGACATAAAACACAGGCCAGGCAAGATTAAATTAATAAAAAGCAGTTTATTTATATTTATTGAGGGTATTCAGGTACATTTAGGGCAGATGAAGCCCGCCCAGGGGATACACCCAAAATGGATGATGGGTCATGAATTTACACACTTTTATAGGTTTGGTTCTTTTGCATATTTGGGGTTAATTTTCCAATTACAGCTTCAGGTAATGAAGTCATTCACCCCAAGTTTGCTCCCCCAGCTCAGTTTTGTTTCCATCTCTGAGGCAGTGAAGTGTCCTTGATTCCTAGCCTGGAGAGGAATTGTTGTGTCTGCCCAAAATGGGAAAGCAGCAGTGACACTGGATATGGAGTGTGGAGTTATATACTAAAGAACTGCAGGGTTACAAATATATGAAAAGAGAAAAGCTAAAATCCTAAGACATCAGTAGTGGGGTGAAATTGGATGAGCTTTAAGGTCCCTTCCAAGCCAAACCACCCCACAATTCTGTGATTTCCATCGCAATCTGCAGACCCAAAAACTCCCCCTGAAGTGGGGGAAGGCAGAGGAGCCATCCCCATCCCCATCATCCCCATCCCATCCCCATCCCCATCCCATCCCTGTCTCCTCGTTGCCCTTCCTCTGAGCAGCCTCACCACGGTGATGTGTGAGACACAAAAGCAATTTCCAGCACTACAAGGCAAATCTGCCCATCTGCAATGTCCTGGGAAGTTAATACACCCAGGTTCTCCCCTGCCTGCTGGGAAATTTCCATGGAAATGGGGCTGTGGATACCACCTCACAGGCTCTGTTCCCTGGTGCCCAGGATTATGCAAAATGGCCCCTTCCAGACATAAAAATCTGCCACTTTTCACTCTGTGAAGTGAATTCCCCAGCTGCACAACAAGTGACAGACAGGGAGAGTGATGGGCAGAGTGATGGAAGCAATGTCCCCTCAGCAGGAAGGGATCCTGCAGCACCTGCATCCTCCCCAAGGACTCTGTGTCCAATCTTCCCTCTCCTGCTGCCTGGTACAGCTCCTCAGTGCCCACAGCAGTCAGACATGAAGGGAAAAAACAACCCTGAAGCCTCATCACACAGCAGGAGGGCAATGGCAGATCCAGGATGGGCTGGAAATATATCAGAGTCATCATGGGATGGTTTGGGAAGGGACCTTAAAGATCATTCCAGCCCTGCCATGGGCAGGGACACCTTCCCCTATCCCAGGTTGCTCCAAGCCCTGTCCAGCCTGGCCTTGGACATTTCAGGGATGCTCCTCTCTCTGCACAGACCCAGCCCTTTCCCACCTCTCTACAATTCATCAGTGATCTCATGGGCCAAGTAACATGGTTTGATTTAGGGACAGAGCCAAACTCAAGTCTCTGGACACTCCTCCTGACATCAGTGAGGCTGAGTCAACCCTGATGGAAATCCCAAACGGAAATCCCAGATGGAAATCCCAAATGGAAATCCCAGCCCCTCCAGGGCTTGGCTAAGGTAACGCTCCGGGCAAGGGAGAAGCTGCATCAGGAGAGAGTGGGATTTTTGGGAATCATGGGTTGAAAGGGACCTTAAAGATCATCCAGTGTCACCCCCTGCCATGGGCAGGGACACCTTCCACTGTCCCAGGTTAGTCCAAGCTCTGTCCAGCCTGGCCTTGGTCACTTCCAGGGATGGGGCAGCCACAGCTTCTCTGGGCATATGAGTGTTCAGCAGATCTCTATCCAAAATAATTTATTGAATACACATTTATATATGCAAGCAAAGCAGCAGAGATAAAACCTGTATCTGTTTGTGCCTGGATGCAGAACCCTATGCAGAGATCAGCATCCCAAAGAAATAGAGCTGACACTCCTACAGCCCTGGAATAGCTGAGTCTGGCACAGGATCAGAGATCAGAGATGAGGATGCTTCAGGAGCAGAGACAGCCCTTGTTTCTAGCAGTGAGGGCTCCAGAGAAACCCCCAAATCCTCCCACCCCAGATCACAAACCTTGGCAGGAACCCTGGGCCCCCGCTGGATGCTGTTCTGGATTTGGGGACATTGGGATGCCACCACCTGCCACCTCAGCAGCAGGACCCAAAGGCCACATCCTCTCCCTGGCAGGGCTCCAGGGCCTTGCTCCATCTGCCCCTGCTCAGGGGAGCACTGCAGGTCTCAGGGCTTTGGCTCCACGATTAAAAACATAAACACAAACAGCCCCTGAGCTCATCCATTGCCAGAGCAGCTAATTTGTCCCCTGGGAGCGGCTGGAGGCGATGGGGGGAGGGAACCAGCACTCTCCCCTCTGTTATAAAAATAACAAAAAGTGATGAATGACCCTCAGAGCCCAGGATGGGAAGCAGCAGCTTTTTCCAGCCCGAGATAAATTGCTGCTGTCACTGCAGGTAGAGCTGTGATTTACCCACCACGTACCCGGGCCAGCTCCTCGCGACCCGGCTTTGCCAGCCCCGCTTATCTCATCTCCAGAGGGTTTGTCTGGTTTGAAATCCAAACTGGGGAGCAAGAGGAGAGGCAGCAGCAGGCAGGGATGGCAGGAGGAGCATCCACATCTCCCTGTGCTTCCCAGCAAAGCCAGGAGCTCATCCAGGAGCGTTTCACAAGGACAACTCTCCACTGCTGCCACCGAATCTTTTCCCTCCTCCACGTATTCCCAAGCGCCATCTATTGGCATTTATTCCCATTAACTTCCCCTAACCCGAAGCCAGGCAAGGAACATTCTCCTCTCAGGCAGCAACTGGAAAATTGTGGAAAAGCTGACAGCACACAGGAGACAATCCCAGCGCTCAGCGCCAGGTTTGCACAGGGCTGGCTGGGCTTTCACTGCTGGTTTTGTGTGGAACACCCCACCTTAATAGATTCATTTATTCAGGATGGGGAATTGATAGATTTAGTTTGATTTTTGTTTCATAAGCCTCCCTCCCCGAGCTACATTTCTCTTTTCATTAATGTGCTGATGGAGGAATAAACTTTTAACTCCGAGGATCAGCCCTGTCAAACAGAATCTGCTCTGCTGCCTGGGAAGGGGAGGGAGCTGGGCTGGAAAAGGGCTTCCAGCCAAGGGAGCAGCCTGGCAGGTGATTTTAGGAGAGCTGCTGAGCCCCATTTCCTCTGTTCTTCATGTACTTCTTCCATGGAAGTTCTAGTCGTGGTTTTATCTTGCTCCTCTGCAGTGTCTCACACAGAGCTGCAAAACCCTCCTGGGAGCAGGAGTCCTTGGGGAGTGAAGAGACAGGCACAGAGTGGGGAGAAAGGTGTGGAAAAACAGAGATTTGGGCAGATACAAACAGGAGAAGGAAAGCTTGGGATTGTGGCAAGGGAAATCACAAGAAAATCCAGCTGAAGAACTGGAAGTGTCTCTTATGAACCAGTAACGGTGGCCCGAAAGAGATTCCTCCTGAGCCTGCCCTCAGGAATTGGCTTTTCTCCACAAAATTTTGGGATTGCCCTTTCCCCCTAAACATTTGAGATTGCCCTTTCTTCCCAAACCTTTAGGATTGGCTTTTCTTCCCAAACCTTTGAGACTGAGTTTTCTCCCCAAACCTTTGGGATTGGGCTTGACTGAGCTTTCCTTAGTGCTCCTCCCCGTGAGCCACATAAAGCACATTCTATCTTCTCCCACTTTGCATAAAAGATGGAGTTTTCCCATTTTCATGCAGACCCAGCCTCTGCTCATGCATACATTGATTCAGCTCCTCTTCCAGAGTGGATTCCTTCCGAGGGCAGATCTGTTATGGCAATGCAAACACGAAACACCCTGAGGTGTTTCCAGATTTCTAGGACTCTCTACAGATGAGACATAAATCTGTGGGTGATCTATTCACATCCCTGACTCACCATGGAAATGAAAGATCCCCAGCACAAACCCCACTGGACTCAGCCTCATGAAACTAGCTGTTATCCCTCATTCCACGTTTTTGTTCCACTTCAGCAGCTCTAAGGCCAAGCCAAGCTCTGATCAATAGGATCTGACAATAAAGTAAGCAGCTCTTTTCCACTCCTCTGCTCAACTTTGGGCCTTCCCATTGCTGTGCTGAAGAAAGAAAGGATCCAAAAGGATCCAGGCTGGAGAGCATCTTGTGATGGAGCCTTGCTAATGAGAGCAGGACCAGCTTTATCCACAGAAATAAAAATCCCTGGAGAGCTGGGAGTTCAGTTCTGAGTCACAGCCAGGAATTTGGGCAACAAATACACAGCTGAACCAAGTTAGTACAGAAATAATAAAAATTTTCGAGCTGGGGATTGTTTCTGTGCAGGAGCTGTGAGACCTAAGGGGAGAGGCCAGCAGACCCCTCAAGGAGGCAGATTGGCATGTGATTAAATCAATTTTCTCCTCAAGACAAATCCTCCTGAGCAGAGGGAAAGGTTGTCCCGAGCGTGACAGTGAAGGTGTTAATTCCTCTGTAAATAGGGTGTGAAATGCCACAACATCAGATGGGGTTTCTACTCACTTTGCTAATTATGTTCGTCTGTCATCATTCCGTGGTGCAGCAGGAGAAGGGCTCAGCTCGGGGAAGCAACACACAATTTTTAGACTTGAGTGGAAAATTTGCCAGAGGCTGTTTTTTCAGAAGGGGAGAAAAAAAAAAAAAAATCTAACATATGATCTACCAGCACTAATGTAAGGAGTTATTTTTCAGAGTCCCAAGTCATAAATCCTGCCTGGGCTTACAGAGATGAACAAAGAGGGGAAGCAAAGAATGAGTTCATGGTGTCAGCCAGCAGTTAAGTACCCTGACATTTTACTGACAGAACCTCCTGCTATTCCCACCAAATATTTTTGTGCAAATGTCACTTTTTAGGTGCCACCACTGCAGGCACTGGCTCAGGTGACAAAACTTGGTCACTGCACAGTGCAGGGGTCTGTCAGGTTCATCACCAGGCATTGGTGACCCCAGATGCTCCAGCTCATCCAAATTCCCATTTATTTTCCCTGGGTGGGCGTGGGAAACCTCACTGAGCTGTGTTGGTCTGATGCAGGAAATTTGGGAAGTTTTGCCCTTTTACAAGGGCCTGGAGTGACAGGACAAGGGGGAATGACCTTAAGCTGAAGGAGGGCAGGGTTAGAGAGGGGAATTTGGGAAGAAATTCCTCACTGTGAGGTTGGGGAGGGGCTGGAATGGATTTCCCAGAGAAGCTGTGGCTGCCCCTGGATCCCTGGGACAGGGCTTGGGGCAGCCTGGGTGGTGGAAAATGTCCCTGCCCATGGCAAAATCTTTAGTGGGACAAATCTTTCCCAAACCATTCCATTATTCCAGGGCTGCTGGCTTTACTTCCGTGCAGGGATGGGGGGCAGGAATGAATTCCTTCATTTATTCCTCAGTTCTCCCTCTGTGCCAGACCCTGCAGCAATCCCAGGATCCAGGAGAGCTGGGATAACCCTTCCCTTGCCCATTTAATGCCTCCTCCTCAGCCACCTGGAACTTTCCAGAGTGCTCCTGCCCTTCCCAGGCTCTGCCAGGGTTAACCAGGAGGGAGGTTTGTGTGCAAGGATAAATAATGCTCATTTAGGATGATGCTCTGCCTACCACAGGCCAGGGACCTTCCTCCCTGCTCATCCCTGCTTGAAGAAGGGCAGGCTCAGGGAGTGAGCTGAGCTTGAGAAAAGAAGTCTGCAGTCCCATTAAAGTCCCTGGTCAGTTGTTGTGTCATTAATTATCCTCACAAGCAAAAAATATTCACCTTCTTGCTCTGAATTTCTCTCAGCCAAGCTCCTTACTCTTGTTTTATCCCAGGAAAGTAGGAAGAAAATTACCTTTATTGACTTACAGCAGGTTCCTCCTCGTTTATTGCAGGTATACACAGGGAGAATCAGCCCCTCTGGAGTTATTGCTGATTTACAACAGCAAGTAGGTACACAATTACTTGTGGTGATTTACAACCGAGTTACCTGTTATTTATTCTAGGTATTTAAGGGTATATCCACATGGGGGCCCTAAGGAAAATTAAACCAAATTAATTTTAAAGTAGATTAGTTAAACTGTGTGAGACCATGACACAAACCCTCCTCTCCTGAATTAAAGAGGCCTTAATGCTTTTGAGTTCATCTTAACTCCTTCCCCAGCGAGAAGCAGCTCAGCCCAGGAGGTGCTACCAAGGAATTGCCATGGCCAAGGAGGAGGAAAACCAGCCCTGCTTGCTGGAAAAGGGAAAAAGAGAATGAATCCCACAAAATTCAGTGGTGCAGCACCTTTGGCTCTCACTGGAGAGCCCAGGCAGGTTGATGGACTGATCACATCTTTATTAAATTCCCATCAGCTCACTCCCTCAGCCCTTTCCAGCCTGCTGTTCCAGAGGAGGATGGGGCTGTTACACTTTATTTAATGCTCCTGTTTCACATTCCCTGCTTTGGCTGCTTCATCTCTCCTCCCAGAGCTTCAGTTTCTCTCAGAGGCTGAGAATGACAGAATTCTCAAATCTTTAAGATTGGAAAACACCTCCATGACCAAATCCAACCACAGCTGGACTGGCTGTGCCAAGACCCCACCGTGGCCCTGCCAGAACCACTTTGGTGCCCTGGGGATGATGTGGAGCCTGTGGAGGCTCTGGAAAAGGAGGCCACGAACCCCCTGCACCCACAGTGGCCACCAGCCACGATTTGGTGGCCCTGGGAAGGGATGGGATGTCCCAGGGAGGTTCCCAGGAGGGAAATCCTTCATTCCAGGTGAGGGTTGGAGCCCCAGGAGGGAGATCCCTCATTCCCAGGTGAGGGATGAGAGATCCAGTAGGGAAATGCCTCATTCCCAGGTGAGAGCACAGCACATAGCTGACCATTCTCCATTCTCCATCTTTCCTCCAAACTCCCTTTTACCTCCTTACTCTTTTTCTCACTCCACATTCCTCTCCCTTTCTTTTTCACTCTCACACCACGTTTTCCCTCTGCCTCAGCTGACTCACATTATTCCTTCTGCAAGACAGCAAAACCTCCCCCTGTCTCCTCCACTTACTCCTCTTTTCTCTCACATTTTTCCTGCCTTCCCTGTGACCTTTTCCTGCTGCTGCTGCTCTCCCAGACGTGCCCAGGGAATCAGCCAGAGCTGGGAGAAAACCACCCAGGGCCAGAGAAGGCCCAGGGAGGCAGAGAAACACCAACAAACACTTCCCAACAAAACCAGAGGCTGCCAAACTGGGGAGGAACATTTTCCAGGAGAAAGAGCAAAATGTTTCTATCCTCTGTAAGCATTTAAGATTTATGAGGTTCCCTATCCATCACCAGGCTGGAAGCTGAGCTATTCTCAGTTCTGAGGTGGAAGTGGATATTGCCATGTGACAAAAGCTTCCTCATGGCTTTTTCTTCCCCTCATTTAATGAGAAGTCACCTCCTGGACAGAGAGAAAAGGTTTCCTGCACTAATTATATTGATAAGCACTGTGCAAACTGGGATGCACTGGGGCCACTGGTGGTGACCTCAATGCTACAATAAAAAAGCCCTGAGAGCTGGTCAGGCCTGGCTCAGTGCAGCCTCAGGGTGGCTCATGGGTCCCTGCAATCATCTTAGAGACCAAATTCCAAATGGCCAGATATTAATTAAAATTCCCCTTTTGATTTAAAGGCAGGAATCCATCTGGGAGCCTGGCAGGATGTATGAGGTGCCAAAGCAAGGCCAGGCCACTGGTGGCTATGGGAAAGGGCAGCACCCAGGGATGCTTCACCTGTTTGAGTCACACTTGTGCGGCTCATCCTCATTCTGCCCACCTGCACCAGCACTTATTAAAAAAAAAACAACAACAACAACAAAAAAAACAACAACAACAAAAGTTTAAAGCCTGCAAGAGGATTTGGTTGGGGTTTTTTTTTGCCCTTTCACAATAATCTGCAAGTGTACATTAGTCACAAAGCTGGGGGAAGCAGATCTCTCAGATGTGTGATGCTCTGAGGACACAGCAGTGTGACCACTGCTGCAGATACAAATCAAATAAGGCATTTGCCAAATCTAACAGACTCTGCCACCTTTGATCATGTTAATTTTTCTGCTCCCAGTTCCTGCTGTAATGTTATTTCATGAGACACTCAGCCTTCAAAAGAGCAGAACAAAAATTCAGCTTCCCATCCTTGGGCCTTTGAAGAAAGTCTTGGAAATGTAACTCCAGTGTCAGTGTTCAAAATCCAGGAGTTGAGAGGAGAGGTCACACTTGGAGGAAGGCTGACCTGCATTTTAAAGGGTGATGCCAGCTGGGACAAACTTTAAATGTAGGGACTTCTCCAGTCACGCTGTCTAAGAGCTGAGTTTAAATTCAGCTCAAGCACTTGGGGCTCAAGGAACTCGTCAGCTTCCTCAGGAGTGCAGTTTGGGGTGTTTGGGTACCCAGGTGTCTTGGGTTGCAATAGAGGATGTGACCAGAAATGTGTATTCTATCACCATCTGTTAAACAAGGTGGGGCAGTGACCCTTATCTCCATGGAGATATCCTCTGCTAATGGGCCATCTTTAAACCAGCTGGGGCAATCATCTTTATCTTTCCCACAGCCCATCCTCCCTCCAGGAGATATCTCTTGTTCATGGGCCATTGTTTAAAACTGGGTGTGGCAGTGATTCTTATCTCTGTGGGAATTATCTCCTGTTAATGGGCCATTGTTTAAAACTGGGTGTGGCAGTGACCCTTTTCTCCTGGCACACATTATCTGCTAATGGGCCATCTTTAAACCAGCTGGGCCAATCATCCTTATCTTTCCCACAGCCCATCCTCCCTCCAGGAGATATCTCCTGTTCATGGCCATTGAGTCCCAGTGCATGACTGATAAAATTATATCATCCCACTGGGAGATGCTCCACCCAGGGGGAGGAGCCAAACATTTCCTACCCAGATAAAAACTGAGATTTTGGACACCAAGGTACCTTCTTTCCACAGGATTCCAGAGGAAAGCCAGACCTTTCCACATCATCCCTGGACCTTCAGAGGAAACTGCAGCTTCTCCAGGAGCACTGCACCAGCTGAACCACATCTGCCACTGCAGGAGGATGCAGCACCATGGAATGGGACTGACTGACTGTGTCAGCTTGGATTCTGACTCTTGGCAGTGTTTTGGGATTGCTCTTTGTAATATTGCATTTCTATTGTAATTTTCCTAGTAAAGAACTGTTATTCCTATTCCCATATCTTTGCCTGAGAACCCCTTAATTTCAAAATTATAATAATAATCTGGAGGAATTGACATTCTCCATTTCAAAGAGAAGCTCCTGCCTTCATTGGCAGACACCTGTCCCCAAACCAGGACACCAGGGTAACCATGAGGCACAGCATCCCCTCTGTACAAGGCATCCACATCTTCCAGGAGACAAATGAATATCCCAAGCCTCCACAGCCTTCCAACACAAGAGGTCTGGCTGGGATGCAGCATTGGAAGTCAAAACCTGCTGCTTCTGGAGGCTGAGTCCTGCCCAGGGTGTAGATGCCTCATCCCTGGAAGTGTCCAAGGCCAGCTTGGACAGGGCTTGGAGCAGCCTGGAACAATGTAAGGTGTCCCTGCCCATGACACAGGTGGGAAATGAGGTGACTTTTAATTTAGGTCCCTCCCAACCCAATCCATTCTGTGACTCCATGATTCTCCATGGACAAAAGGAACGTGTTGGTGTTACAAACACCACGAAAATAAACGGGGAAATTTTACAGAAGTCAGCACTGCAGAACAGGGATGAACTTCACCTTCAGTGAGATACAGCAGAGCTCAACTCTGCTGTTTTGTTGGGTTTTTTTAAATTTAATACAAACCTAATTGCAATCTGAGTGCAGAGTAGCCCAGCAGCAGCAGAGCAGCCCCAGCAGTAGCTCTTCAGAGCTGCTGGGTTATGAGCAGGGAGATGTTTATTGCCCCATCCATTCCTGGGAAAATCACTTCACTGACTCATCCCCTGCTCTACACTTCCTAAATAATGGGCAGGAGCATCTCTGAGCAGCCCAGATGCACCTTGTGAGCAGTTTTGAAATGCAGAGGTGAGGAGTACACGGAGTTCAAGGCACTGCAGCCTGCTCCATCCACAAGAAAAGTCCCTTGAAGACAAGGAATGCAAGGTTTGGTTTTTTCAGAGGCACGAATGGGATTGGCAAGGCCCAATTCCTGCTGGATTTTAATGAGATTTAAGCACTTGGGCTGCCTGGAAATCCCTACTGACAATAACAGCACTGTGGGGTTCATATGGATCCAGGTTGGGAAGCAGGAAAAGCAGCAGCTGCTCTGGCTGTAAAAATGCTCTTCTCCCTCCCACCACAGCCTCAGGCACTGAAAAGTCCTGTTGAGTGCAAGACAAAGTCCAGGAGACTCCACAAAACCCTTGGATTCACCTCCTGCTCTTCTCCCAGGTCCTCTGAGGTGTGGCTGCTCCCTTCCACCACTCCATCCCAGTTTCCCCGTGGGGATAACAGCCCAGGCTCTGGGAGCAGGATTCCAGAACGTGCTGTCCACCAGCTGTCCAGATCCCTGTCCACCTCTATGGAGTTGAGAATCTAAATACTGGTTATTTTCCAAGGGGAGGAAGCCCAGGGCTGAGCTTCAGCTAAACAGTTTTCTTCCACTTCTCTCTGAGGAAATATTTTTCCCTGAACCTGTTGAGGGTCTCCATTTGGAGGTTTCCTTCCACATTTGCCCTAAACCAGGACACCAGCACAGAGCACTGAGTTCCACATCCAGGTGTTCCTTAGACACCTCCAGGGAGGGGAACACCTCCATGTTGGATTTGAGCTATGGGAGAGTGGCAAAATGGATAATGAAACATAGTTCTAATGGAGGAGCAAAAGAGAGAGCTTTATTTAAAGAAACACTACATTTATATAGGGTAGGTCGTGCAGCACAGAATAGAAAAGGCTCATTGGCCCAAGAACGCAACACCTCTTTGAAAACATGCTTTCTGCAAAATATCACATCTTTCATGTCTCTAGGAGGTGTTTAATCATTGTTATAATTCCTTGTCCTTGAGCAGCCTGAGAAAAGGCTGCTTTCTTGGCTCCCAGCAGTATCCTAACATATCCTCTTTCTGAAATATATGTTAAAAAAAAGGAAAAAATGTATCTGTGCTCCCCAGCTGGGCCCTTTGATAGGGAGGACAAACACATGCAGGAGACTTGAGGATACTAGCCTGGGAAGGTCCCAAATTTGTTGACTTTCCTTGCCAAAAATCCACCACCAAAAGAACCTCCAAGGGTGCAGACCCCAAGAAGGGTCAATCCAAGAAGAGAACTGTCCCAAGGGATCACTCCCAAGGCTTGGAAGGGTCAGTCCAAGCAGAGAACTGTCCCAAGGGATCACTCCCAAGGCTTGGACACCCTCACTGCCATGTGAGCCCTGCAAACGAGGCTCAAATCCTCAGAGCAGCTGCTCTTTGCTCCATTCCCATTTCATTTTCCTTCCATTCCCAGCCAGAGCTGTTTTCCCTGAGTTTGCTGCAGAATAAGCTCTGGGTGTGTGATGCATTTGGGCTCAACAAAGTTCCTTCCACACAACAGGTAAGCAAAAAACCCCTTTATTTAAAGAAACACTACACTTATATACAGCAGATCGTGGAGCGAACCGTGACATAACCTGATTGGTGGAAGGAAGGTAACACCTCTTGAAAAAAATGTATTTATGAAAACATCACGTCTCTCAGGTCTCCAGCAGGTGTTGAATCATTGTTATAATTCCTTGTCCTTGAGCAGCCTGAGAAAAGGCTGCTTTTACTCCCAGCAGCATCCTAACAATATTCTGGCAGCTCTGATCCAGCTCCCCTGCCCTCCCAGCGCCGTCTCCTTGGGAAATCCGATGGCTCTTCCGTGGAGAAGGCTCTGTTCTGCTACCAGGATTGTTTCTTTTCTGCAGAATCTGGGTGATAAATCAAGCTGACACTTCCCAGGCCCCGCCAAGCCGCCTGAGCCGTGGCGAGAGTTGCGCGAGGTTTTGTCGCGACGTTCCCAACATTTATTTCTTTACCTTCCCTTCACAGCAGGCATGGGGAGATGGATGAGGGCGACACTGCCAACACCCCCTCCCTGTCCCCAGGCTCACAGCCTTCTCTAGAAGCACAGCTGAGCCAAAAATGTGAGTTTTAAATCTGAAATCCCAATGAAAATCCTCAGGGCATGGCCACCCCCGTGTCCCCATGGGAATCTGGGTGATATTCCCAGCAGGAGGACAGCCCTGGCAGGTGCCAGGGAGAATTCCAGACCAACTTCCAATTCCTGCTTTGGACAAGAGCTACAAAGAACTCACTCATTAATTCACTGTGTGAATTAACAGCTGATATTTTCCAGAGAGGATCCCACCAGACACAAGGATTGTCCAATCCTTGCACGCTGATTTACAGATAAAAATATTCACATAGCACATTTCTTGTTGGATTTCCTTCCTTCAGAACAGAGGAGAGCAAGGCAAATTCAACAAGCAACCTGAATTTAAGCCACCCTAAATCTGTCCCACAGAGCCTAATCCCTGTTCCAGAGCTCCAGAGATTATTCTGACACAAACACAACCAAAAAGCTGCTGTGACATCACCCCTTGCTCAGAGACCCCAAATTTTCAGAGTCATTCAAAGAGAAACTTGTACATATTTTGAAATCTGCGAGAGGCACAAGGTGGAAGCCCTAATCCAGGTGGCAGCCCCCCTGGAGTCCCACCTGGGATTTCCTAAAACACAGATTTCCTCAGGAAATCAGCAGCTGAGTTTGCACAATCCTTTAATCCCTGGGTGGAAGATCCCCATTATCTGTCCAGTACAAGACACATTATTAATGGATTATGTTTGCAGCAGGTAAAGGTCACTTTTAATACTTTTAATGATTTTCAAATGGATTTTTCTTTTCAGATTTACTATTTTCAAGCAGCTTGGCTGTAAAAACCCTGCCTGGTAAGTAATATGAATTAAAAGGAAGAGCTTCACTTGCACAGTTCTCCAAAAAAGACCCCAAAAGGGATCAATTATAATATATGGTGGCCCAGTGCAGATGTGGGAGCCAAAAAATACAGGCCAGGATTTCAAAAACCCTCCAAAATTATAAACTTCAATTTAAAGAGCAAGTTCAGACACATTTGGTGTCCTCCCAGTAAGTAAGAAGTGTTTCTGGATGGCCAAATCCCATTTTTGGTGCACAAATATCATAGGGCCTCGTTTATTTGATCCCTTCTGCATGAATTGTGAAGCCCAGACCCAGCCCAAGCTGCTGAGTCTGTCCTGTGATGTTTGTTCATGCTGAGCCTCCAGGGGACTTTAAATGAAAGGAGTGACAATCTCAGCTTCACCATCCAGTTCCACTTGTCTCTTCCAGTGCACCCAGCCCTTTTCCTGGCACTGCCTCTCCAGTGGGATGACAGATCATCATCCCTGCCAAGGACCCTCTTCTCCTCATTAATTGTGCAGCCAGGCTAACCAAAGCAGTGACAAAGGAGTGACAAAGGAGAGCTCGTTCAGGTTTGGGATGTTTCAGTTTGTTCTGTCACACCCACGCAGCAAAAGGAGCTCAGCAGGGGCTTGATGCTTTCTGAGATGCTGCAATTCCCTCTTCCCAAAGAGTCTGAGCTTGGTAAGGCCAGAGCATCACAGCCAGGGATGGCAAAAGCACTGAAAACCTTGCCAGGAAATCCCAACCTGTGCTGAGCCCTCAGCTGAGGTCAGAGCAAACACAGATTTCCAGGAGCTGTAAAATCCTCCTCATCCACAGGGCTGCAAACCCAGACCTGGGTGCAAACACAAATATTGGTATTTTAGGAAGCCTCACTAATGGAAAACATGGAGAAATAAATAAACAGGGGAGCAACAGTGTGTCCATGGAACTGGAATCAGGTGCCAGCTCCTGGGTGGGACTGGGCTCCATCCTCCCTGTGGATTCACCTTCTGCTGGGACCACGGGAGCCACAGCCCTGCAGCAGGGCCAGCAGCTCTGCTGTTCCACCAGCTCTCTCTGTCCCAGGAAATCAGCTCATCAAATCATCAGAGGCACAACTCCTTGGGCAGGGGCCAGGAGCCTGGAGAATCCATGGGAAGGAGTGGAAGAGCTGATGGTGATCAGATCCTTTCTGGGACTACCCAAAACCAGAGGTCTGACAGAATTAAGGGAATAAAAAGCAGATTATTTCTATTTACTGAAGGGCCTTCAGCTACATTTAGGGCAGGCAAAACCCCCCAGAGGCTGCACCAAAAATGGATGATGGGTCACAGGTTTTCACACTTATATAAGTTTGGTCCATTTGCATATTGGGGGTTAATATTCCAATTCCAGCTTCAGGTAATGAAGTCATTTACCCCAGTTTTGCTCCCCCCAACTCACTTTTGTTTCCATCTCTCAGGGCTTGAGGCAGTGAGGTGTCCTTGATTCCCAGCTTGGAGAGGAATTGTTGTGTCTGAAAAAATGGGAAAGCAGCAGTGACACTGGATATGGAGTTTAGAGTTGTACACTAAATAATTGCAGGGTTACAAATAGATGAAAATAGAAAAGCTAAAATCCTAAAGCATCACTGAGAAAAAAGTCCCCACACAATATGGGACAAACTCCCCATCCTTCCACCTCTTCATTATTCCAGCAGGTGGATTTTATTTTAATACTAACAGCCCAAGTGGTGCTTTAATGGGAGTCCTTTGGGAAAGGACCTGAGTCATACAATAAAGAATTGCAGAGTTACAAATACATGAAAAATATAAAAGTAAAATCCTAAGGCACTCATGGCAGCACCTGGCCCAGCCCACTTAGGGGTTTTATGAATGTGGCATTTTCCCTTTGGGGTTAGGTCACCCCAAAGTTGTGGGATCAGCCCAGGACAGGAGGTTTTGGGCATGTCCATCCCCAGGATCTCCTTCTCCCAAACCTTTTTTCCAGGGTTGTTCCCAACCTGTCCATCTGACACAATCACCGCATTTCCAGTAATGTCAATCATTAATTGCAAACCCTCCCTAACAGCCTTGGAAAGTGCTTTGGGATAAGGGAATTTCAAAACATCAGCAAGTCACTTCACACTGCTCACTCACAATTTTCTATTATTCATAACAATCACTGGTGTTGGATGGAGCTGTGTGGCTTTTTAGTGAGAAGTGTTTTAAAGCAAGTAAACCCTTCCCTTTGTAATTTTTCAAACACTACACAAAAATATCATAATGCTTTAAGTCTGCACAACTGTTCTATGGACTATTATGCACTTTAAACTACCCCTGAGATGAGGCATATTTAAACAAAAAGAGCTTTTAAAAATAAAATAATTGTGCATCGAGATAGCATCTCCTTGCTCTCCCAGTGCTTCAGGAACTCAAATACCTCCCATAATTGTCCTTTTGATTGCCAAGTAAATGAAGAACAGTGGTTAATGACCACCAGACACTGGAGCACTGGGACTGGATGGTAAGTGCAGCTCAGTCAGGCAGGAAAAAATTGCTTTGAAGTTCTTCATTCCCAGGTAGTGACATCCACCTGTCCCAGGCACCTGAGAACCTGGACAAGGCTCTGAGACAGACAGACCTCCTCCCAACATGGACAGAATTTCACAATTCCACATCCACAGTGTTATAACTGGAAATTCAGGATGCTGCAGGAAGAAGGAAGAGCAGAAATGCTGCTCAGCACCATTGCCTGTCACTGATGAAGCTGCCAGGGGTCTCAGGACATTTGTGATTGTTGTTGTGGCTTCTGTCTGTCCTGGTCCCAGAGCTCAGGGCATTACACAGAGCAATCATTAAGCACTTTGCTGTTACAACTCAACTTGTGATGGTAAATGAACATTACAGTGTTCCAGCCCAGCTCAGAGTCACAGTTATTTACCCCAGCCACAGATCTCAGCCCTGGGAGTTGATTTGCAATGTCAACCGTGTCCTGGAATGAAGGAAAGCCACTCATTTCTGTAGGAACCTTCCCTGCCCTGAATCCATTGCTCCAGCCAGACAGCAGGAGTCAAAAATCATCACATTTCCTGGCAACTGAAAAGTTACATAAGGAATTTGTTTACCCCCAACTCCTGCATTTGGCAATGCCTGGCTGTGCAGAGGCCAGGCAGGAGGGGACAGCAGACAGGGACAGGCAGGGCCAGCACAGCCCCAAGAGCAGCAGGCAGAGCCCTGGGGAGGAAACCTCACACTCTGAATTCTGCACCTCTGAAATTGTGCAAGACTGGGAGGATTGGGATTGTCCAGCCTGGAGAAGGGAAAACTCTTGGGGGGATCTAATTGCCCCTTCCAGTGCCTAAAGGAACCCACAAAAGAGATGGAGAGAGACTTTGGGGAAGGGATGGAGTGCAGGACACAGGGAATGGCTTCAGAGTGGAAAATAGGAGATTTGGGGTGGGCTATTAGGAAGGAATTGTTCCCTCGGAAGGTGGGGAGGGGCTGTGGCTGCCCCTGGATCCCTGGAAGTGTCCCAGGCCAGACTGGACAGGTCTTGGAACACCCTGGGACAGTGGAATGTGTCACTGGATGGGATTTAAGGTCCCTTCCAATCCATTCTGGGATTCCCTTGGCAAGGTGCTGGGAAGGACACATCAAACACCACAACCCCAGACCCACAAATCAGCTTTTTATGGTTCATTTTGAGGACTGGAGGGTTTCCAGCTGGCTGGGCACAGTTTCCTGGTTTCCCTTCACCTCATTACTCTTTTTTCCAGTTTGCTGGTGGTGAGGAAATCAGTCCTTGGGGTTCTGGTTTTTCAGCCCCCTCCCAGCTGTGACATCAGAACTGGCACCTGCAGTTGGGTTTATAAATCAGAAGAATTTTCTCCTTTCCTGCAGAGATCTCCACTGCAATTGTGACTCCCTGAAACATTTTGAGCCCTTTCCAGCCCAATTCAGAGCAGCCAGAAGCTCAGATGTGGCTGTAGAAGGTGAGACAAAGGACAATAAACACAGGGGAGGATCCTCCTGCTCCTCTGAGGGGCACAGGCACATGTGGGGTCACTGCTGGTCAGCAAAACCCTTTGTGACACAGAAATCAGAGGGAAAACAGGAGGGATCTCAACAACATTTCACCTGCAGATGCAAAATGCTCCCAGCAGTCCTTCCCCCATCCCACAGCCAGAGAAATAAAAGCAGGATGCAGCTCCATCACCAAGGAAGGCACAGTGCAGAGAGGCTCTCCCAGGTGATCCCTTCTGCTTTCCAGCAGCCCCAGGGAGATTCTTCCTGACCCAGGGATGGGAATAAACCTGGATTTGCACAGAGCAGAGCCAAAGAGCCAAGGCCAGGCTGCATCTCTGAGAGATGCTGCAAACACCACTCCAATCCCAGCAGTTCTCAGCCAGCCTGAGCCCCCCAGGTTCAGCTCAAAAACCCTCCCTGTGCACAGGAGCACGAGGAGGAAAAGCAGAAAATGTCCCTCAGTGTGGCCTGAATCAGCAGGGGATCTCCAGCCTCATTATGCAAAGCACAAGCAGAGAAAAATTAAGTCAGGACAGGAAGGAAATAGTTTTTGTTTGTGCCAGCATCATTTAAAAAAAGCAGATTTTCCCTTCCCTGCAGCAGTCATTTGGTTGCTGAGCTGTGCTTTGTCTCTTCCTCTGACCCCTCTGTATTTTGCTTTGGACAAACACTTTGAAAATAATTCAGCCAGCAACTTCCAGCCATTATTATTAATCCAAATTTTTGCATGTCATTAATATATCAGATTGATATTAAGATTTATTTAACCACTCAACTATCAGTTCATGTCTTTCCAAAACTGGCTCTGATCTACTCAGAATATTCTTGCAGGGGCTTGAAAGAAGAAACCCCTCATTTTTCTCTAATAACTTAAACACCCCAAAAAAACCCCCACTTTTCTTTTGCCTCTCCAAACCAACCACACAAATTTGGTGCTTTTATCAGCACCAAACACATCTCAGCTGCCTGAACAGAACCTGCAGGGAAATCCTTCCAAGGATTTTTAGGTGATTTGAGACCAGGACTCACTGCACTGTCAGATCCAGGCTGAGATTGGATCTCTGCACAGGTCCACACCCAGCACAGCTCCAGTGAACGTTTCCCACCTGTGAAATTGGATTTGTGCTCCCAGGGGGGGATGGTTGAAACCCTAGACTGCATTTTGGCCAACATTTTCCTGCTTAGCTTTTTCCTGTGTGCCAAGAAAAGCTGGATGGCCAGGGCACTAAAGGGCTCCAAAAAGGACTGTCCTTGCTATTAAGTGGGAATTGAATTATTTTTTCCCTCTATCTTAGATTTGGTTGATTTTTTTTTTTCCAAGAATATTTTCATATTATTACAGAATGGTTTAGGTCTGGAGAGACCTTGAATCCAGTTCAATAAGGGACACCTTCCCTTATCCCAGGTTGCTGCAAGCCCTGTCCAGCCTGGCCTTGAACACTTCCAGGGATGGGGCAGCTGCAGATTTTCTGGGCATCAGAGCTGTTTTTAGAGGGTGTTCCGGGAATTAGTGGGTTTTGCAGCATTTCTGCAGCACTGTCTAATTTGCTGTTCCACTGATTACCATCAAGTCCTGTCCAGCCTCTGCAGTGTCCATCCTTTGGTCCAGCCCTGGCAATTCCTGCAGGAATTCCTTCAGGAGCTGAGCAGGATTCAGTTCCTGTTCCCATTCAGTGTCAATCCAATGCCAAGGTTGGATTTTTGCTCTCTCTTCCTCATGGCCACTTTCACCTCATTTCTGATCTGCCCAGATAAAATCCTGGAGGATGAACCTGCTGTCCCCAGCCCTGAGATTCCCCTCCAAATTCTCTGGACACTGAAAACCACCCACAGAATCTTTTTTTCTACCAGACATTCACATCCTGCTCGGAGCTGTGACTCCAAAACCTTCTGCTCCAGCTGATTTTAATGAAGATTTAGTGATTTCTCTCCAGCCCCAAGACTCAGACCAGTCTGAAATAACAAAACTCTCCCTGGGATTTGCCACATCCTCCCAAATGTTCCTCAAGTGCCACAGGCAAGGATGGAAGGTTTGGAAAAGGACCTAAAACCTTCCCCACAGCTTTGGGCAGTCTGTGATTATATGACTTAATTCCCTAAAAATGATGGTTGGAACATAAAGAAAATGGGGAGACTGGAATGAAATGTTCTCCTAAAAATGGCTGTAGGTCAAAGCACAAGGAATAAAATGTAGGGAAAAATATGGAAAAAGAGAGTTGGGGAAAAAAAATAAAATCAAATCAATAACTGCCATGTTGGTGTGTCCTGTGCTCTGAGGATTTCAGTGACCTTAATGTCACTGAAAAGCACTTGTGTGCTGTCTCTGCCACTGATTGAACACTCAAAAGCTTCAAACCTTGTTTCCTTTTTGTGTTCAAGCCCTAAGAGAGGAAGGACAGATTGAGCTACTCCTTATCCTTCCCTTCCTACATAATTTATCAAAAATAACAACTCCTTTTCCCCTACAACTGCTTTGAAGGTTCTCTGTGTTGTGTCACAATGAACACGAAAAAAGAGCATTTTTATAAACATTGAAGAGCTTCACACCAAGATGCAAAAATCAAAGCCTAAATCCAACTGGAATTACCTCATTATGTAACTTTGTGTTGGCAGCAATGGTCTGGATGAAGTTTGGTTGGTTTTATTTGGGTTTTTTGGGGGGGGTTGAGGTCTTGAGGTTATTTTTTATGTGATTTTTATTAATGCCATGGTCAGGTTCATTGATTTTCTTGGTTTTTTGTTGTATGTCAGCCTCCAAGAGCCACTGGGATGATTATTTGTTTCGGGGGGGAAACTGCATCTGCATTTCTTGCATTAGGAAACTCTCACTGCACAGATACAAACCTCAATCTCCACCTCCTGGACTCTTCCAGCACAATAAATTCCCCATTCCACACGGATTTTTCAAAGGTAAAACACCTGCCAAACATCCTGAGATCAGATCCTGCCTCCCTGCAACACCCACAACTAAAAATACTCCAGCAGAAAAATTCTAGTTTTAATCTAACACTGTAAAAATAAAAAAATAAAAATTAAAAAAATCAGTGCTTCCTGCATTGGTTCCCAGCAGAGCAGCCCAGCCAGGCATTCCCAGCTCTCACAGCTCTTGCTGCTCCCCCTGCACTCACAGCAGGCACAGGGTGTTCAATAAACCAAATAAATCCCAATAAATAAATCAATAAATAATAAGAATAAATTCCAATAAATAATTCAATAAATCCCAAACTCACCCCATGGCCCATATTCAGTGCAGAGCCTCCCTGACACTGCCCTGGATTTGTTTTCCCTTCTCATCATCCAGAGATACCCAAAAAATCACCAACTGCACCACCTAACCTGTGAATTTGAACCCCTCCCTTTGAGGAGACACCTCCCCAGCTCTGTACAAATGTTACTCTCCACTCCTACAACACTGATACAAAACAATCCTATTTTTGCACTATTTCAAAGTGCTCTGAATTGAAGAGACAACCCTTTATCAAAGCCATCTCAGAAGATGAAATAATTTTATCATCTGTCCTTTGAAGAGCTGATTTTTTTTTTTATTTCTCCCCCTCTCAAATATCCAGGCAGTTTCTGCAGACTGCAAAATATTCTGTTGTTTCTGTCAAGTTTTGGACAAACCTCTTGATTAACGCCCCCCTCAAGCAATTCTCTCTCCTTTCTGTATTTTTTTCTCCTCTTTTACAACATTTGCTGAGGGAAAGGCACATTATCAATAACAGGGATTGCACATGATGGAATCTGATTGATAGGCTGTAATAAATGATATTATAATTCAAGCAGTGGCCCTGATAAAGTAATCTGATATAGCAGAAGTGTGAGAAAGAGGAAATTTCTGCAGAAAATGGTTGTGGCTTTTGGCTATATTGCTGCTTTCCTCCAACCATTCAGACTGTGGCAGGGAACTGAGGGGCAAAGCTCCCACATGCAGAGGGGACACACATCAATCAGATGTTTGCAGGGAGCTGAAGTGGTTATATTTAATAGATTCAACACCAAATGTGGTATTTTTATTAGGGAGAATGGAGGCTGGAGGGTTCCTAAAGCTGAGGAGATGCTCTGGGGCTGTGTTGGGGTCACCCCTGATGGGTGCAGCCCCTTAAAAAAGGCAGATCCCATCACCACAGGAACCTGAGCTGCTTTCACAACTGTCCTGGTTTGAAGGACAGATGTCTGCCAATAAAGGCAGGAGCTTCTCTTTGAAATGGAGAATGTAAACCCCCTCCCTCCAAATTATTATCATTTTGAAATTAAGGGGCTCTCAGGAAAAGATATGGGAACAGGAATAACAGTTCTTTACTAGGAAAATTAAAATAGAAATACAGTATTACAAAGAACAATCCCAAACCCTGCCAGAGTCAGAATCCAAGCTGACATAGTCAGTCAGTCAGGGTGGTGGCACAGTCCCATTCCATGGTGCTGCATCCTCCTGCAGTGGCAGATGTGGTTCAGCTGGAGCAGTGCTCCTGGAGAAGGTGCAGTTTCCTCTGAAGGTGCAGGGATGATATGGAAAGGTCTGGCTTTCCTCTGGAATCCAGTGGAAAGAAGGTACCTTGGTGTTCCAAATCTCAGTTTTTATCTGGGTAGGAAATGTTTGTCTCCTCCCCTGGCTGGAGCATCTCCCAGTTGGGTGATGGAATTTTATCAGTCATGCACTGGGACTCAATGGCCATGAACAGGAGATATCTCCTGGAGGGAGGATGGGCTGTGGGAAAGATAAAGATGATTGCCCAGCTGGTTTAAAGATGGCCCATTAGCAGATAATGTGTGCCAAGAGATAAAGATCACTGCCACACCCAGTTTTAAACAATGGCCCATTAACAGGAGATAATTCCCACAGAGATAAGAATCACTGCCACACCCAGTTTTAAACAATGGCCCATTAACAGGAGATATCTCCTGGAGGGAGGATGGGCTGTGGAAAGATAAAGAGGATTGTCCCAGATGGTTTAAAGTTGGCCCATTAGCAGAGGATATCTCCATGGAGATAAGGGTCACTGCCCCACCTGGTTTAACAGATGGTGATAGAATGCAAACTTTTGGTCACATCCTGTATTGCAACCCAAGACAACAAATCAACTTAATGTCTCTCAGAAATATTCCAACCAGCCTGCACTTTTCAGCAGTGAAGGGATTTCTTAATGGAGATTGCTGGTAATTAGCACAGCCTGTCCTGTAGCCAGGGCAGATAGAACAGCTCAGCCTCCACTTGGGGTTCAGCTCAGCTCAGCTCAGCTCAGGCTGTGCCTTATCACTCTGCAATTCCTCTGCAGGTGAAATAAACCCCAGGTTCTCTCACTATCCAAAGTTCCCTCGCTGTCAGACCCTGAGGGAAGGCAAGGAAATGAACTTTCTCCCCTGGCAGAAAGGCAGCAGTGACACACACCACTCACTGTGGGCTTGGAATAGAGTAACAAATATTAAACCAAGCACTAAGTGTAATTTGAGACAAGAGCGAACAAATACCCAGCAGAAGATCTGTTCTTGCACCTCTGTGAGTGGCACCAGTTTTACAAAACCTCCAAGTCTTGCTCAAGCCCAGGAATTCCATCAGTCTGATCCTCTCCTCTCTTTGCTCAAGGCAGTCCAAGCTGAGCTTTTCTCAAACTCAGGACCCAGTTGGGAGCAGGGGAGAAGGTGCAGCTCCTAGCCAGCAGCTGGAGTCAGATCTTGTGGCTTTTTTTATTTTCTAGGATTATTTTGCCAAACTGCACCACCTACCACAGCCTCAGCAAAATCCCTCCCCACCCAGGGGTGCTGAGAGGACCAAACAAGTTTCCACAGAAGCCCAGATCCATCATTCTGCTGAACAGAACTCCTCTTTTAACTCCTTGGATTTTCTCCTCCTTTGAATCCTGCAGGCAAAGACAAAGCTGGAGCCTGTGCTCAGAATTCCCTCCTCTCCCTGCAGTGCCAGGATCATTCCAGACACAAACCCATGCAGATCTGGATCCTCTGCAGGACCCAGGAGCTTCATTAGGAGCTGTCCTTTGGGGACAGGTCAGGATTATCCTCCTTTTATAGATGGAAAATGGGATAACTACAAAGGGATGCTTTCCACATCCTCATAACTGCACTAGAATTTAATCTGCTGCTGAGCTGGTCCTCAAAAACACCTCAGCAAGGTCCATTTCATGCTGGGTGTGAGATGGAAGATGAGGGTGGACACCCCTGAAGGATTCAGCTTGAGGCTTTGAGTCCATCTCCACGTGAAAGATTCCCATAGATGCTTTTATGTACCTCAAGTTTGGAAAGGCAATAAATAAATAAATGAGAATTTCAAGGTCTGAATGTTTGGGGCAGGGGGGCAGAGCCACCCTTGTCACACTCAGGTTGTGCAGGGCAGAATCCCCCAGCAAGTGACAGTGACAACAGGACAGGGGCCAGCTGAGTGAGATTCCCCCTGACCAACAAAAAAAAATGGAAAGGTAAAATCTTGGCTCCAGATGCAACATCTTAAAGAGGAAAACGCTGGGGCTGTGCAGAACAGGATGGCAGTTCCAAAGACATCTGCTTTTGGAATATAAAAAAGATCTTTATTTCTGCTCTAAAGTGCCCATAAAACTATAAAGATCCATGAGAGGCTACAATAAATGCACCAGACCTTTCCTATAGAATGTGCAGAAGGATTTTTTTAAAGTGCATTTTTAATTATTAAAGTCATGAAAGCAGCACATTTCTCTGTGCAGCAGCAGCCTCTCACCACAAGGATGTTTTGGGGAGGAAAAGGCCCATTTTAGGTGCAGCCCAATTTGATGAAGGTAAATTCTTCCAGGGAAAGGAGAGAAATTGCACTGGTGAATCAGCTCCCTGTGCTGTTCCATTTTAAAAAAGTTCCTCAGAACCCAGTCATTCAGAAAAGAATGGCTCAGGGCAGGTGATGCCCTATCTTAAAATTTAAGGCCAGATATTGTTAAGGGATATATAAAAAAGGGCAAAAAATCATCATGGAATGGACCCACACAGGCAACAACAGCAAAAACCCCTCAAGACTTTTCCTGGAAGCAAGAGCAGCCTTAAAGGACAGGGGTGGAATTTCTGTCACCACTTTGTCCCTGAAAATGTGCAGGGAGAAACATCACAAAGGATGGGGGAAATTTTGAGAATCCCTCAAAGCAAAGCTGTTCCCACAGTTTCCTGGAAAACCACATCCTGATTTCTGTCTTGTTTCCCCTAATCTTCCCAAAAATCAGTTTACTCCACTCCTGGCCAAGCCCAAACCAGGCTCTGATGAGGCTGCAGCAGGGCTGGACACGACTCTTGGTCACTGCACAGCTCCTCTGGCTCACACAGAACAAAAAACCTCAGCTTAGAGTAATTCAAGAATCAGTGAAAGTGTCCAAAGGAAGCTGCAAAGATGGTGAAGGGTCTGGAGAGGCCACAGGAGGAACTCACTTGGTGAGTTCAGCTGGAGAGGAGGAGACTGAGGGTGAAGCCTTAAGTTTTTCTGAGCAGCTTTTAGTTTTATATCAAGGGTTACCAGGATCTTTTCAAAGGATGGTGAAGACAAAACAGTCCTATTCCAGCTGGGGACTCAAGGACAATCTCTTCAAACATAAAGTAAAGCATAAAAAGATGAAACCTCATGATTTGAGGTTATTAATTGGACAGTTGACTCCTGCATGCAAATGGACTAAAACCTATAAAAATGTGAGATCTTGTGACCAATCCCTCTTTTGATTCCATTGGAGCCATCAGGGCAGGGTCACAACTGCCAGGTCCCTAAATAAATTACATTCTATTCCCCTTAACTTTGTCTAGCCTCTGTGCAGGGCTGGGGTTGAAATCAATGATCCTCCATCCCTTACAGCTCAGGGCATTCCATGGTTCAATAAATTCACCCCGAACAACCCAGCACAGGAATCCCTCACAGGGATCCTTCCACATCCTCACACAGGTGTCCCTCCAGCCTCGTGGTTCCTGCAACTGCAAAACCAAGTTAACAGCAGTTTTCATCTGCAGGAGGCACAGTGAGTGTAATTTAACTGAACTCTGAAAGGTGTTCACATCTGCTGATAATTAAGTTCAGCTGAGTTTCAATAAGCTGCTAAATCTGCCCAAGGAAACCCAGGAGTCCAGGGCAGAGAAGCTGGAAAATCAAAGCTGATTCCCCAATTCAAGAGCTCAAATGGAATATTAGCTTTCCTCTTTTTTAAAAGAGAGAAAAAGATACATTTACCAGACTGAAGAAACATACAGAAAACAACAACAACAAAAAAACCCAACCTGACAAAATGACACAGCTTCCCAAACAGACAAGAAATAAAAAATTTAAACACCATTCCCTGAAATGCAAGTTGTTCCTGAACAGATGAAATAAGGGAGGGGGTGTAGAATCAAAGCCCAGAACTCTGGAGAGCGCCAAGCACTTCCCTGCTCAAGAATAAAATGCTTTCTGAAAAGGTTTTGTTGAACTCATTTATGGATAATGTAAGTTACAGCTTAGCAGTGTGGTATAAATATTTTACATGCCACCACAACGAGCTTGGTGCTGAGAGCCCAGGAAATGTGGGGGTTTATTTGCCACTGTTCTGCAGGAATCAATTCCAATTGATCCGTTTGGAAGGGCCTGTGCTGCTCCCAAGCTTCTCCCAGTCCCTGCTGCTGGTTTAGCTGGGTAAACTGTGGGAATGGAAATGGTTTTTTTGGGGTTGCACGAACAGCAAACAGGAGTCACTCCCTTCAACTCCTCCAAGGGAAGGTGTAGGATGTGTAGGAAGTGCTGGAGGTGCTTTGGAACAGCTGGGGAAGGACCTGGAGCTGCTGGAGAGAGCCCAGAGGAGCCCAGGGTAAGCAGAGGGATGGAGCAGCTCTGCTGGAATGGTTCAGCCTGGAGAAGAGAGCAGAGCTGATCTCACTGTGACCTTCTAGGACCCAAAGGGAGCTCACAGGGAAGAGGGAGAGAGACTTTGGGCAAGGGATGGAGGGATAGGACACAGGGAATGGCTTCAAACAGGAAAAGGGGATATTTGGGTGGGATACTGGGGAGGAGTTGGGAGGGTGGGGAGACCCTGGCACAGGGTGCAGGTGTGGCTGCCTCTGGATCCCTGGAAGTGTCCAAGGCCAGGCTGGACAGGGCTTGGAGCAGCCTGGGACAGTGGAATTGTCCCTGGCCATGGCAGGGGTGGGACAAGATCTTTAATTTTCCTCCCAATCCAAACCATTCCATAATCTGCAACACTCCTGAGAAGTATCAGCACCATTAGGAATGAGCTTCAGTTTATGTCACAGGACACCACTGATCCTAAAAACCCCTAAAACTCCAGCCAGGACCTGGCTCCCCCTGAGCTCTGTGTCCCTCTGTTCCCTCTCAGGTGTCTCCAGACCCCCTCCCCTGGGTGTTAGAGCTGAGATCAGCTCCTGCTGTGCTTCCTGCAGGCTCCCAGCAGCAATCCCTGCCCACGGGGCAGGAGAGTCTCAATCCTGGAGGAGAACAGGCTGGGGAGAGTCCCACAGCACCCCAAGTGCCACCTGTGCCACCCAGCCCAGCTGTGTCCTGGCAGTGTCACCTGTGCCAGCCAGCCCAGCTGTCCTTCCAGTGCCACCTATGTCACCCAGCCCAGCTGTGTCCTGCCAGTGTCACCTCTGTCACCCAGCCCAGCTCTGTCCTGCCAGTGTCACCTGTGCCACCCCAACCCAGCTCTGTCCTTCCAGTGCCACCTATGTCACCCAGCCCAGCTCTGTCCTGCCAGTGTCACCTCTGTCACCCAGCCCAGCTCTGTCCTGCCAGTGCCACCTGTGCCACCCAGCCCACCTCTGTCCTGCCAGTGTCACCTGTGCCACCCAGCCCAGCTCTGTCAGGATGGATAAATGTGAGAGTTGCTGCCTGTGCCCCTCAGTAAAGGCAGAGTTTGCAGAGCCTGCTGGCTCTGGGGAGTGCTCAGACAGGCTCTGAGGTGCCATCAGTGATCTTCAAGGTCTGCACTGGGCAGACACAGAGTGTGAGCACCAACACCCATGGAGCAGTGACAAATTCCTCCTTCTGCTGTTGACTCAGAGCCAAACGACAAATCAGCCACAAAGCCAGGACACAAGTCACTTCAGAGTCCTTCAGCCCTCACCCTCTCTTATTTCCTCAAACAAAATTCCATCCCAGCCTTATTGAATATAATTGTTTACACAAGGACAGTTATTTTTACATTTCAATTTCTCTTGGCACGTGTCTAAGCAAAGCAACACGAACAAAAGGGACCTGTCTTCAGCTGATCATAATGCCATCAAATTAAAAGTTTATGTTTCTTAAACACAGCAATGCCTATCTTTGATGCCTCCAGGAAAAAAAAAAATAAAAAAAGGTGGTTCAACAGAGGATGAGCAGGAGTGGAGGTGGGAACCAGGTGCATCAAAAGGAGGGAAACAAGCACTGAGCTAATGAATGTAAAGGCTCTGACTTGGTTGAGTGGGATGGGATTTGTCATCCTCCAAAGCATTGTCTTTGTACTGGAAAAATAGGATATTTCAAGTTGGTTTTTTTTTAATTTCCAACAGGACAAAAGATGAGATGCACCACTGGCTGTCACTCTGAGCCAGGAGTTGCCACTGAATTTATCATCTCGATGTAAGAATTTCCCCTGGACTTCTTGTCACTTTAATACCTGCCCATTACACAGCAGGGAGCACCACACTCATTCCCAAGAGAAAACTGCATCCTAAAGGGCTGGGAATGGAGTGGGGAGTGATGAACCACTGGAAACACCTCAGCAGGGGATGAGGCTGCCTCATCCTCACCTGGAGGTTTTGAATCCCACCTGGGAGGGGCAGATGGGCTGGAGGGGGCTGCAGGGTCACTCTCCCTGTCAGGTGAGATCATCCTGTAGCTCATCCTGGTCCTAAAATTCTCAAGCTCCCAGAGATGCCATGGCATCATTTCCCAGGATGCATGTGCTAAAACTGAGGGGAAAAAAAGGTTTCTGATTTAAATTCACCCTCCAGGCAGGCTCGTTTCAGAAACGGCAGCTACTTACTCTGAAAACATTTTGGTCTGGAAATCTTATGAGATTCCAAATGTTTTATACATTTTACTGCTGAGTGGGCAAGAAATACAGACTTGTCCTTTCAATTTTATCAGCTCGTGTTCAAAATGATGGAGAACAGGGAGAGCTGTTGGAGCTCTGCTGCAATTTGGGAAGTGTTGGGGTTCTCATCAGGCCCCTGCTGAAGATTTAGGGCTGCTCCTATTACAGCTGAACCATCTTTACCAAGCCTCACTCCTGCATCCCACAGTTCACTGGAATTGTGTCCTTTATTGGGAAAAAGAGAAGTAAATAAATGCAAACCAGACGTGAAATAAAAGTCACCTCCATGACGAGCACCCTTCCCTGGCAACAGCCTCATTGCCTTCTTCTCTCATCTATAAAAAAAAAAATAAAAAAAAAAAAAATTAATTGCAGCAGCACATTTAGAAGGGAAAATAAAAGGCTTTTTATGCTGCTGCTGCTGCCCACAGGGTTACCATTTGCAAAGGACTGAGAAAGAGCCTGCGGACATTGTAATTACCAGCTCAGAGGGCTCCTCCCAGCACTCACAGGGTCACCACTGCTCCTGCAGCTCTCTGGGCTCCACAGAGCTCCAGCACATCCCAATTGTACCAAAAAAACCATGAACCCGACTGGGGCTCTGTGCTGAGGACATGCAATGCTGCATTGCCCAGCAGCAGTGATGTGCTTTAAGTTGTGCCACGGGAGGTTCAGATCACAAGTTAGGAACACAATTTGTCACAGAAATGATTATAAAGAATGGAATGGGCTGCCCGGAGCAGTGGTGGAGTCACCATCCCTGGAAAGGTTCGGAAAATGTGTGGATGAGGCACTGGGGATGTGGGTTAGTGGAGAACATGGTGGTGCTAGGCTGAGGGTCAGACTTGGAGATCTCAAAGGTCTGTTGCAGCCTCATAGATTTATGGAGCTGTCCTAGGTTACAGTGTAAAGATGTGCCCTAAAATTCTATCACCATCTGTTAACCCAGATGGGGCAGTGATCCTTATCCCTATGGGAGATATCTCCTGTTCGTGGGCCATTGTTTAAAACTGGGTCTGGCAGTGATTCTTATCTCTGTGGGAATTATCTCCTGTTAATGGGCCATTGTTTAAAACTGGGTGTGGCAGTGATCTTTATCTCCTGGCACACATTATCTGCTAATGGGCCATCTTTAAACCAGCTGGGCAATCATCTTTATCTTCCCACAGCCCATCCTCCCTCCAGGAGATATCTCCTTTTCATGGCCATTGAGTCACAGTGCATGACTGATAAAATTCCATCATCCCACTGGGAGATGCTCCACCCAGGGGGAGGAGTCAAACATTTCCTACCTAGATAAAAACTGAGATTTGGAACACCAAAGCAGCCTTTTCCACTGGATTCCAGAGGACAAGAGCCACCAGACCTTTCTACAGGATCACTGCTTCAACAAGAGCACTTAATCTGGACTGCCACCACCCTGACTAGCGGGGTGTCAGGTTGTATTCCGACTGTCAGTGGTTTTTCTTTTGTACCATTGCATGTATTTTATTTTTCTCTTTTTTTTTCCTAATAAATTCTATTTCTGACTTTTAGCATCTCACTGGTTTTGCTTTCAAAACCATTACAGGAGCATCTCCCAGAGGCCTTGGGTTTGCCAGGGAGCTCTTCTCGGGGACAGCAGCACCCTCCCTGCATCCTAGGAGGGAACAGGGTGACAGCACCCATGTCCCTCCAGGCACCCAGGAGGAGCCCAGCTCCTTCCCAAGATAACAGAGCTGCCCTAGCTCTCACAGAGGCTTCTGCCTCTAAACCAAACAAGTTTGCTAAGATGAAATCAAAGAAGAATTAACATGGAGCACTCAGGAGAAATTTCCATCCCTAACACACCTCCTTCCCTCTCCCTGCCTGCCTCATTAAGGAGGCTTCAATGAAATCCTTTCAAAAACAGGCACAAAAACAATGGAGTGATTGCAGTTTGTGAGGAGCTGGGATGCAATTAGCATATGTACATCAAAATGGTTCTGCAACCTCCAGCAGCTCCGGGCTGTCAATATCTTTTTAGATTCCCAGGTTTGGGGTTTTTATTTGTGATTCTGTTCCAATTCTTCCCCTTCAACTGAAGTTCAAATAACCAGGGCCAGGTTGGCCAGGGCTTGGAACTGGTCTAGTGGAAGATATCCCTGCCTTGGAATGAGATGGGTTTTGAGGTCTCTCCCAACCCAAAGCATTCTAGGATCTTGTGAACAGCAGGAAATCTGTCCAAGGGAGTGGTGCCAAGCAGCACAAACTCCCAGGGGTTATTCAGGAGTTCATGTCACTGCTCAAGAGCCCCAGGGCACAGGGAGAGGTGAATCAAGGTGTCACTAGAAAGCCTTGGAACATCATCCCGGTTCATCAGACGGTCTGGAAACAGCTGCTTCACCTGGATCTGTCAGAGACAGCAGCTCAGGGGGGTTGGATCTTCATTCCCCGTGCCCCACAGAGGTTTTCCTGGGACAGGGACTGCACCCAGCCCATCCCTGCAGCCCAGAGAAGCTCACAGTGCAACTACCCGGTAGCTGGTTATTTACCAGCTCATTAAATAATCAATAGTTATCTTGAGAGGAGTCTTCCTGTTTCCTCCACACATCTCATCCTGCACATCTCCATGCCCTGAAGCAAAGGAGGAGACTTCTCTGAGTGTCACTTGGCACAGATGGTGCCTTCACTCGGGCCCCAGCAGATGGAGGATGCTGGCTGCAACGCTGAGGAGCCAATAAATGTTTCCCCCCAGACACCTGGCTTCTCTTTTTCTTCCTCTTTTTCTTCCTCTTTTTCTTCCTCTTCTCCCTTCTCTCTCTATGAATTAAGATTTCTCCTGTTCACCACTTCCTCTGGCCCATGCATTGAGTCACTTGGACCCTCTTAGGTCTGGTTTAAACACAGCTATTCCCCCTCAGTTCTCCTGGTGGCCACATCGTTGTTTGCTGTGCAAGTGTTTTACACTCTGGATTTACATAGGAATTCTTAAAGCAAAGAATTACACAGCACCTGGGCCACCCCCCTCTTGACAGTCCCTGTGTCCCACCACCACTATTTTATTTACTGTCAATAACTGCTTACTTCAGGTAAAAAGGAATTAATCCCTTGCACCCAGCCAGGAGGTTTAAAACCAGAATTTTCAGTGTTAAAACCACACAGCTTAAACCAATGGAAACAATGCCACTAGTCAGGAGCAGCAGCCAACTAACCCAAGGCTTCCCCTGCTCTCCAAAGGCTGCAAAGACAATCTACCTTAATGAAGAGGCACTGAAAGCAATTCCAAGCCCACGCAGCCCTGAGGTGGCAGAGCTGTGCTGGCACTGAGCTCAGAGCTGTTCTGCTCTCAGCAGCCCCTCATTCCTGCCCCTCATTCCTGCTCCTCATTCCTGCCCCTCATTCCTGCCCCTCGCTGCCTCCTCTGGCTCTTTGCTGTTCCTCTGTGCCTCTGAGGTGTCACAGGTGTAAATATTCCAGCCTTTCCAGCTGTTCCATGGAAGGGGTTCCCCTCTTCCCCAGCCACAGCCAGAGGGAAGGTCATTTCTGCCTCCACTGCTGGCTGAGAGGAGGTTAATAAATATTTATAGGGATAAATGCTCAGGGGTGCAAACAATCAAGTCTTTTGCAAATGTCACCGAGTGTGATATGGAGTGTGCAGATCCTGAGGTGTGACACAGAGTGTGCAGATCACTGGATCTGATTTAGAGTGTGCAAATCCTTGGGTGTGATTTAGAGTGTGCAGATCCTGGATCTGATTTAGAGTGTGCAGATCCTGGATCTGATTTAGACTGCAAATCCTTGGGTGTGATTTAGAGTGTGCAGACCCTGGGTGTGATTTAGATGGTGCAGATCTCTGGGTGTGATTTAGTTTGTGCAGATCCTGGATCTGATTTAGTGTGCAGATCCTGGATCTGATTTAGGGTGTGCAAAGCCCTGGGTGTGCCCCAGCAGGGTGGGCAGCTCCTGCCTTTACTTACACGGAGAAACACGAATTTCTCTGACACATCCAGGAAGACCCAGAGCAGCCCTGCTGAGAAGGGATGGGAGAATGAGGGGCTGGAAATGCCCAAAACCAGGCTGGACAGGGCTTGGAGCAGCAGGGATAGGGGAAGGTGTCCCTGCCCATGGCAGGGGTGGCACTGCATGGCTTTAAAGTCCCTTCCAGGCTGCTCTATGATAATTATTCCATGAGGATGACTTCCATCGGCTCAACTCCCACTCTGAACATCAAAGCAAAACCCTCCCAGGCCTTTTGGGCAGTTCAGGACCTGCTGATATCCATGACAGAGCAATTCCCAAAGAACACAATTCCAGGAGCTCACTGTGTCCTGCAGACACACAACAGGCTCTGTGCAGGCAGTGTGCAAACCAAACAGACAAGAAGGGTGGCATTGCTGCAATCTGCCATCAAAGCAAGTGCCCAAAATTCTAGAGAGCCTTGTGCCCTGCCTCAGTAAATCTGCCTCAATCCCAGCATTTCACATACAAACTCACATTTAAAAGTATCTCCCCAAGCACTGCATCCATCACTGAATTTTGGCTGAGGGATACTGTCCTGTATCTCTGCTGGGATATGCTCTGCATCTCATTGTGCAACTCCTGCATGTTCAAAAGCAATTTCTGCCTATGTAGAAGGAGTCAGAGGTGCTGTTCCTTCCATTCAGCACAGGATTGAAACAGCACCTCCCTCAAATTGCCCCAAAATGCAGGGTGTGGCTTTTACTCGAGTGGAACTTGTCATTTGGACAATAGAGGGCTCAATCCTAATGTGGAAAATCACACACACCACAAAGTGCACTGGGGAATGTACAAACATCAGGGGGAAAAATGGCAGAAATTGCAGTTATCAAATGAACAAGGTAAAAGGAAAAATCTGTGACCTGGCAGGTGACCTGCTTCAGGCTCTCTGAGAGCTGCACGTGTTTGTGCCACAGCTTCAGTAGCACTGTATTCACTTTGCACTGAGAAATGGCAATAATTTCTTTGTTTGTGCATTAATGGAAAGAGGAGGAATCAATCTGACCAGCTTGGGGATGAATCTTTAATGCAAGGTACAATAATGTGCTGTCACTGGGTGAGGATGAGCCATAAACAAGATGGAAAATCCTTTCCCTGCTTGTTTGCATCCCAGGCCATGTGCAGCACCCTTGGTGATACCCAAAGCTCCCAATCTGTGTGTCCTGGGGCTTCCAAAATGAAAGGATTGCTAAATTCCTGCCAGTTAACTGCATTATTTCTACTCCTGGTGGATTTAAAGTGAGTTTTCCAATGAACACAAGTAGTTTTGCAGCCTCTTTTTGTTTCCTCCACCCTGTCCAACGTGTGCAGGGTGTTTATTTGAATCTTTAAGCCCATTTGAAGTTACTTGAGCACCAGAAATTACATCAGTGCCCAGGAAATGCTGCCAGTGTTGGCCTTTCTGGGAAATGGAATTGGAAGAGGGAATATTGAGTTTTCCCCACAGATTTCCAGATGGAGACCAGTGGTAGAGGCACAGGGGTGGGAAATTTCCAGGTTCCATTGGTTCAGGTGATTCCACACAGGTGCAGAGTGACATCCAAGGGGGGCAGTGACTGAGGTGGGACCCAGGGAAGATTTGCCATCCTGGGATGTGATATCAGCCAGATTTGCCATCCTGGAATTTGATTATCAGATGGATTTGCCATCCTGGGATGTGATTATCAGCGAGATTTGTCCTCCTGCCTCCTGACCACTGCTAACACCTCAAGGATGACCTTCCTCATGGAATTCCCACATTCCTGTGCTGAAGCCCTGAACCCATCTGACCCAGAGCATCTTCCTTATTTTGGCCACTGAAGAGAAACACAGGGATGAATCCCACATGTGGATTATGATCCAGAGCTCAGCTGAGTCCAACAGAGAGTTGTCACAGCAAAACCAGAATCCTCCCAAAACCAGGACAAATATTCAGAATTCCATTCCAGATTCCACAATTTTCCAGGGGAATTTCCTTGGAGCACACAAATCCAGCCCTCCCCACCTTTGGCACCACAGGCAGACCAGCAGTCCTGGCTCTTGGAGCTGCTGGTTCTGTGAAGATTCTTCTGAAGTTCTTTCCAAGCCCTGTTTTGGAAACCAGCCAGCACTATTTGCTTCTCGGGCAGAGGATATGGAATTACCGTAAATTATATTGAAAAATTAGATTTATTCACCGCTGTGATAATTGATCTCCCAATTGGTCTCGGAGAGTTAGCAGCTGGTAAGAAAATAAAATGCAATTTAAATTTTTATTTATTTTTAAAACCCCCTGCTTTAATTCGAGAGTGTCAACAAATAAGGGGGAGAGGAGAGGGTGAGTTTCTCACTTGCCAGTCCTCATATTAAATCCTGATGATGAGAAGACATAGCAAGAGGTGATTGCAGAGGTGTTTGAGAAATTCACAGCGTGCTGGCATTAAGCAGCACAGGCTCTGCAGGGGGTTTGATACCCTTGCACGTAATTATAATTATGTGTAATTGTACCTCAGCCCTGAGCAGAGGGATTATGGCCAAGGACGTGCCTGGAGTGGAATCCCCAGGCTGGGCTGTCACTCTGCTGGAGCTGCTGCTATTGATGTTGACAAACCAACATTCCACCAGTGACTCCAGGAATTCTGTCAAAGCCTCTGTAACTGGGCCCATCAAATCTCTGCCTGTTTTCTCTCAGGCCCTCAGAGAGAGAAGAACCAGCCCCAAAATCTGGTGCTGGTGATGGCTCCTCTCATTAAGGCTCTTCTCTGTCAGCCCCTGCTCAAATCACATCACACGTTACAGATGGAGACAGGATTTGGGTTTTACACCGAGATTAGCTCTGAGGAAATGTATTTTTATCTGCTGGGAGCAGAAAGAAAGAACTCCATAATTCACCATAACCCAATCACTTACAAAGTGATCGGCCAAACAGTGTTTGCAGGGGCTTGAAAAATCTCATGCTGTCATTGGTAATAAAATAAAAATGACAATTCTGAAAGAGAGCAGAGGAATGGACATGCCATTAAAAGGCAGGAAAATGGTGTGAGGGAATGGGGAGATCCTGCATGTCTGGCAGCCCCATTCACAGCAGCAGATAAACACCACAAGTTCCTAAAACTTCCAACCCTGGAATTTCCAACGTGGAGCAACTCTGACTTCATTTCACAAGGATCAGTGAGGCTGCAAAAACCCTCCAAGGTCACCAAATCCAACCCACCTTGTCCCCACCTCCAGCCCCTCCTTGGACACCTCCAGGGATGAGAACTCCAAACCTCCCCAGGCAGCCCCTTCCCATTTCCCTCTGTCCCTCCTGGGGATGAATTTGGGGGAACTGGGCACTGAAAGGGAAGCTTGGAAAGACCCAGTTCTCCCCCAGGCAGTGGAGGAAATAGAGAGGGAGAAACAGAAGGAAATAGAAAGGAAATAGGAAGAAATATAAGGAAATATAAGGGAGTATAAGGAAATAGAAAAAAAAATAAGGAAGTAGAAAGAAATAAAAGGGAATGGAAGAAAATATAAGGAAATAGGAGAAAATAGAAGGATACAGAAGGAAATAGAAGGATATAGAAGGAAACAGAAGAAAATAGAAAGAAACGAAGCAAACAGAAAGAAACAGAGGGGAAAAGAAGGAAACAAAAGGAAACAGAAAGAAATAGAAGACCTGACCCTGACACTCAGGTCAGCAAGTCAGACTGAAATGCTTCACCAATAATTCATGATACTCGACAAACATAATTCATCCTGGCTGTGTTATAGGCTTTGATACATCAGGAAACAAATTATTAGCTGGAGTGACCTTTAATTTTCTAATTACAACAGTAAATAATATCACAGAAATAAAAAATGGTGCAGAGAATCCCAACATGGCATCAATGCCACTAAAACCTGGTGGCACAGGAAGGGTTAATCAGTCTGAGAATTCAAAATAATTTTCTTCCACACTTGTGCTGTGGCATTTGCACAGATTAGGAGTGGAGTAGCTCACATAGCTTAAAAATTACATTATTTATATATATATTATATATATAATAACATGTAATGAAATAACAAGTACCCAGGCAGGCCAAGTGTATTTTTGTTCTCTAATCTTCACATCCAGAAGCCACCTCACTTGCAGGATCATCCTTCTCTGTCTGCAGCATTGTTCCAGCAGTTGAGTAGGTTAAGAACATTTGTATTATTATTATTATTATTCCCACTATTTCTGATTTGCATGCTAATAGTTATCTAGCAGTTCAAATCTCAATTAGGAGCCCACACAGGCAAGAGCAGCACAATTCACGGCGAGGTTGTAAATGTGGAAATGTACTCAGCTCACAATGAAGGCAGCTCATCAGCCAGCACTGGGGTTTAGTATTATTAATTTGGTGTCATTGAAAGGCTTCAGAGTGCTTGCTTCAGTTAATGCACGTTCCTGGATACATTGGCTGCTTTTTATTGTGATGGATTTTATGTTTCAATCACACAAAGTTGCCCAGGGCCTTTCAGCAGGGCTTTTTTATCTTTCATAGAATCAAAGAAAATGAAATGTGTTGGTCCATCAGCGCCTCTCCATCAGGATTTGCCTCACCAGTACTTGGGATGAAACCCTGCAAAACTGCTAAAAAAATGGAATTCCCCAAGCCAGTCCTGAGCTAAATGGGGATTAATTACTGGCTGAATAAACTCACATCCCTTCAAATCATATCATCATCATCACCTCAGACCCCAAGTCCTCATCCTGAACTTCCCAGTTCTGCCCTACATCTTCTGCACCTCTTTGGAAAAATCCCATTTGTGCCTCCAGCTCTCTGTTTTCCCTGATTTTCTCTTTTTTTTTTGGTTTCTCAGCAGGGACAGAGTGACTGGCAGTGCACTGAGGGCTGTGAGAACAGCAGGCTCAGAGACAAGGGCAGCACCAACCTCTGCAGAGAAACCACGACCATAAAAACAAAGGGGAGCTTTACCTGGCAGAGGACAGAGCGACTCGTTCTGCTTATTTAGGATGTTTTAGTAATGGTGTCAACAGGTTACTGGGACATGATTTCAATGCTGTTTCCCCCAGCACGGTGACAACAGCCACCTCAGCAGCTTCTGACATGCAGGAGCCTCTCCTTCCTCCCTTCCTGCACTCAGCAGCAACCTCCAGGTAATTATCCACAAGGGCAGAGCCCAGGAAAAGCCATTTCTCACTCCACTGCTGCTCAAGGGCCACCAGGTTAAACAAGTGATGGAAAACCTCTGGGAGCTGCTCTCCTGCTTCCCCTGCACAGGGGGGTCGTGTCCTCCACCCCAGGCAGGGTTTGGAGGGGGTTTATGGCACCTTGGAGAGGCAATACATTGGCAGCAGCACAGGAGACATGCAGCTCGTGGTCAAATGACAGCTGCAAAGAGGGAGAAATGGGGAGGAAAAGCTGCTGAAAATGTTTTTGTAACAGGCACTAAGAAAAAAAAAATTAAAAAAATTTAAAAATCAAGTTTTGGGGGAAATCACGTTCCAATTTAGCCAACTCCAGTACTGGGAAGTGTTGTTAGGATACTGCTGGGAGCCAAGCAAGCAGCTCTTTCTCCAGCTGCTCAAGGACAAGAAATTATGATTAAACAATGATTAAACACCTGCTGGAGATGTGATGTTTTGCAGAAAGCATGTTTTCAAAGAGGTGTTGCCTTCTTGGGCCAATAGGTCTTTCTTATTTTGTTTTACACAAACTACCCTATATAAGTCTAGTGTTTCTTTAAATAAAGCTTTTTGCTTCTCCATTCCACAAAGAACTCTGTTGCATTATCTGCAGGACTCTAAAAATGCTGCTGACCACCCCCAAAGGGCAGCAAAGCAAACAGTGGGAAGGAGCAGCACAGAGTTTGGGGTTCCTGGCTGGAATTTGGCACCTCCTGAGCAAAGAAAAGGATCCAAGCACTGGTGTGCTCACCAAACCCCTCTGATCCTATACCCTGCCAGAAATCCACAGGATTAAGAAACCAAGAAGGTTTCTTAATGTGACTTATTACTATGGTAACAGCAGGCAGTCAAAGGGAATTGTGCAAGGGCAGCCCCAGGGCTGGGAGAGGGAGAGGCAGCTCCACTCACCGAGCACCTGGAGCTCAACAGGTGAGGCAGGGAGGGAGAACTGAGAGAAAACCTGATTTTCCCCACTAATTAGCAACTCAATTAATATTGCAGAGCCACCTGGAAGCCGAATCTTTACCTAGACCGCTGGGCCTGGTGCTGTACAAAGCACAGAATTTTGGTTGCAAATCAAAAGGCTGAGAGAATTGGGATTGTTCAGAATGGGAAGCAGAAGTTTTTGGGTGTCCTAATTTTGGCTTTGCAGCGCCTGAGGGGAGCCTACAAGAGGATGGCAGGGGGTGAAAGGAGATGATCCTTAAGGTTCCTTCTAACCCAATCCATGCTGTGATCACATTTTGCAATAAACACAGTTTCTCACTCCTGAAGTGAAAGAGAAGGAATTTGCCCCAAACCACACCATGGATTTCTCCACTTGGACATTCTCTTAAATCTGACTCGGGTAGGGCACTCTCCATGAGGTGTCAGCACATAAATGAACATATTATTGTTATCTCTGGGCTTTGTTTCATAGCACAGCCTCCAAAAAGCACTTGTTGCTTTACAGAGGGGAAATAAAACCCCTTTTATATCCCTAAAAGGAAATGATTGGATAATTACTCAGCAGTAAAGCAGAACACATAAGAAAGTGCTGTTCTCATCATCATTCCTTGAAGCATCTTGTCATTATTATTAGGAAATGATCTATTTGTGCCAGGCTAATTCATATGGATTGTAATTCCAGGACATAAATTACCCTGCCATGTGTACTCAGAGCAGAGAAACAGCAGCAGAGGTGCTGAACGTTCAAACCAATTTGCTAACAGGCTTTTCCTCCCCAACCTACTGCCCTCCATTTTAACCTGCTGCATCCCAAAGATTTTCCAAGGGCAGATATCCATATATATTTATTAGAAAGCCGTGCCCTAAAACATTTGAGGTTACCTCATGGAACTTATTCACAGGCTCTGTCACAGGGAGAGTGGTTTAATGGTGCAGGAAATACATCTTCATAAAGCTGTGTACATCCTGCTTTAGTGGTGACAGAGAGATTATGGTCCATCAAATAAGTAAATTAATTTAGTGCATGTGAAGGAGGATGGAAGCAAACGGAGAATTCCTCTTGTGAAACTCATTCCAAGCACCAAACTCCTCTTTCCTTGCCTACAACCATTGAGTTGTAGCTTCCAAGAGTTTTCCAGAGTGGCCGAAACATCTACACAAAGTGTTTGGAAGGTTCTAGGAAGGTTGGGACTGAGCCTCTGGTCAGGAAAATTAATCCACAAACACCAGAGCTTTGTGTCCAAAAAGGAGACAGAGAAGTCCTTTTAATTATTTGAATAAAGGGAGAGGCCATGGGGCATCCCCTGGGGTCTCTCAGATTTTTGGAGGGTGCAGCCTCCTTTTATCCCAATTTCCCTCTCTCTTTCCCCATTGCTGAGGTGCCTGAGAGGCACAGACTGCCCAAACACCTGATACCTGAGATTCCCCTCTCATGTACAACCCTCCCTTTTCATTTTTAATTCTTATAGAATTAATGTTTTTTCCCCCATTGCTTCTTTCATCTTTTAATATCCAATTTCATTTACCAGCAAACCTACAGTTTGTTTGTAGAGGCAAATATCTTTTTCCACTCCTCAATCAGTGGAATCCATCCCATTGTTTCTTTTATTTCTCAGTGCTGGTTTTATCTACCATCAGACCCACAGCTTGTTTGTAAAGACAAATTCTTCTCACTCTTGTCCCTCAAGTTTCAATGTTCAGTTTTTTCTTCCTTGCCCACCTGGTGCCCACTCCAAGGTGGAGAACTGCAGGGACTTCTCCCCTTAAAAGGATGAAAATTCCTCATCCCTCTCCATCAGAACCTTTCTCCCCATACTCTGAACACACAGGGATCAGCTCTAACTGGGTATTTTTTACTTTCCTTTTTACTTTTTTTTTTTTTTTTTTTTCTGGACGATGTTTCACTTTCTTCAACCATTTCTCACCGAGAGGGCGAACAGAGGCGAATTCTAAACAACCCCGAGCTGTGTCTTTGCTGCCTTTGGCATTTCTCAGCCCTGTTCTCACCCTGTTAAACACCGGCTCTTTGCAGAGAGGGAAAGGGGTCTGACAATCCGTGGCTTTGCATAACAAAAACCCCGTTTAGTCGAGCAGTGGGGGACGGGGACACTTCAGGAAACCAGATAATCCAGAAACTGGTGCTAATAAGTTATTGACTTTCCCACTGCTCCTCCAGGAGCAGCTCATGGCTTCCCATAATCGCTTTGCTTCCACCCTCAGAGTCCAGCTGTGGCTCTTGGAAGAGCTCATTTATGGCAGCTTGTGATAATGGGATATTTTAGCAATGTCAGCTTTTGCACAAGATATAAAAATCCACCGATTTATTGCCCCCTGCTCCCAGCGCAATCTGAAAAGGCTAAGAAACCCATCAAGTGTGTCTCAGTCACGTTGAGGTGAACACGACTCCCCTGTCCTGTGGGTTTGGATGGATTCCCTGCCCTGGTGGTGCTGTGCCAGGAGCTCAGCTCAGGTGCAGATGCAGCAGGTGGGATGCTGCTACCTGAGAGCTGGGAGAGGTTATTTCTGCTCCAGTCTCTGTTCTGACCCCTCTTTGTTCTGCCCAAAAAATGATTTGTTAACAGATAAAATGACACCAGGGTTGGGAGGACCATGCAGGTCCTGTTGTCCCCCCAGCCTGTCCAGGTTCCTGGTTTTTCCTGGTGCAGGATCTGCTTTTCCCCTTGCTGAATTCCAGAATTCCTCTGTGCCCAGCTCTCCAGCACCCCGGGGTTCTCCTCCAAGTTTTGTGTCACCACAGGAGGCTCCTGCCCCTTCATCAAGGCATTGATAAATAAATTAACCCCGGGCCCAGCACTGAACCTTGAATAGTCACAGAATTACTTCTGATCCTGTCCTCTCCAGGACACCCCTGCAGCTGGAGCTAAATTTTATATTTTAGGCTTTAAATCAGGCAGCTTGAGCACAGCCAGATCAGGGTTTGGAAGTGCTGGTTCCAGGATTTATCTGGGTGAAATTCAGGACAGTTCTCAGGGCTGCAGCTGTGAACAGATGTGACACAGGCAGCTCTCCCCTCTAATTGCACCAGACTGCATCTTCTTGGGGACCTGGAGTCTCTTATGCTGCCTTTCCAAAGCACCTGGCACAGCAACATGTTGATGCAAGGAGGCTCCCAGGCAAGGATCTGATGCTAATTAAAAAGATGAGCACGCCAGACCTTCAGTCTATAAATCAACAACATCTCCTGCCACAACCACACAGTCAATTTACAGCAGCTAAGTTCTTACTGTGGGGAGTGACACTCCAGCAGCAGCCAGAGCTGCCCACAGGTAACCCCAAAAAATACATCACATGGACCAGGGGGAAAATGCTTTGATAACAAGATGCTGTGGAGGAGAACAGAGGGAGCATTTTGTGGGCTGGTGGCACTTGGAAAGCACTCCTGGAATGTGGGAAGGTCGGGAAAGGCTTCACAGGAACCAGGGTCTCTCCAACAGCTGCCCTGCTAATGAGGCACATCCATCTCCACCCAGCACTCCCCGTGTCTCTCTGCCTTTGGTGCAGCTGATTTTGGAAAACCAAGACTTGCACATGGGTGTTTTCAATAAAACCTGACTAAATAATCACAGCTGGGCCCTTCTGCCCTTAAAAGCTGAACATTTTCTACAGTAGCGAGGAAAGTTTCTTGATAGGATGGCAGGAGGGAAAAGGGGGGCAGTGGAGACTTTCAGGAGCTGGAAGAAGAGAATAATAAATATATTTTCCCCCTTTAACTGAGGCAGCTTTTACAGCAAAGCTAAAACACTGCAGGGACTCCTGGGGATCAGATCCTGTCAAAGGTTTGCATTTCATGGCTGAGCTTTGAAAGGTGAGGGCAGTGCATTTGCTGGGAGACAGAATGATAACTTCGTCCTTCAGGCTGAAATAACAGAGCTGAACATATTTTCATTCAAAGAGGAGCAGAATCTCCAGGATAAAGGGTAAGTGGGTGTGGATGTGTGCACTGGAGGAGAAGCAGAACACAGAACATCACTGTGAGGGTCACAGGGGAGATTCTGTGCCCCTGGCAGGATGCACTCAGGGGCTGGGCAGTGCTTGACCTCCTGGGCTCTGGAAAGCAGGAATTGTTTAACACAGAATCATTGTGGAATGGATTGGGTTAGGAGGGGACTTAATTCCCACCCTGCCATGGGCAAGGACACCTCCCACTATCCCAGGTTATTCCAAGCCCTGGACTTGGACACTTCCAGGTGTGGCAATTATGAGACCTGATAACAACCCTGCCCTTCAGGGTTCAAAGTTTTCGAGATGAGCTGAAGGAGGAAGAGCTGATCCACCAAAAGCCCTCAAATGGCTCCATCCCAGGGAGAGCAGCAGGGGAGAAATCAATAACCCGAGCAAGAAACTGTAATAACAGCTGACATTTATCCAGCATGGATAGCCAGGTGTCCCCAAACACTTGACAGATATTACAGGCTGAGCTGATTTACAAGCAGGGATCTGGCTCCGTGCACAACATCGATTGCCACGCTGCAGTGAAGGAGCTCCTGTGGGTTCTGTGGTAACCTTCAGCCAGCTGTCCACTCCAGGGTGAGTGTTGGGGTGCTCTGACCTTCCACACCCCACAAGGTTTAGCATGGGCCTTCTCTCCACCAGGAACAAAGCAGCTCCCATCCGAGGGAAGGCAAACATTTGATTTGGGCAGCTGCACAGAAAACACCCAGATATTGTTAGAGAGGCTCAGAAGCACCTTCACGGTGCTCTGCTCACCTTGCAATCTCCTCCTTCCCATCAGGAGCCCAGGCTACACATCCCTCTGCTTTCCATTAGACAGGGAACTATTCCAGGCAGCTCCTCGCCCTGGATTTGCCTTTGGCACAGCAGCTCAGCACAAGAAGCAGTGACACTTTGAACAAGGTGTTTCCTTGTCTCTGCCTCAGCCTTACATTCCTTCTACAAAGGGAGAAAAAGGAAAACTGGAGGGGATAAGAATGAGATTCAAAGGCTCAGAAAATAAAAACCAACCAAACCCCAAAACAAACAACAACCCCACTGCCTTGGAGCTGGTAGGGCAAGCACAGGTCTGATGGCACTGAGGGCTCCAGGACCCCAAATTCTTGTTAGGCTTGAGGCACTGAAGTGTCAGCACTCCATGTGACACTGCCCACCTGCAGCAGGTGATGCTTTCTCTGTGCTGGAGTCCAAACAGGACTAGCAGCCCTGAGGGAGTGCTGAAACCTCTGTAATTTAAAGAGATCTGAAGAGCAGATGAATTGGGTTGGCATGTCCTGGTTTTGGTGGCAGGGGACTACAGGGGTGGCTTCTGTGAGAGGCTGCCAGGAGCTTCCTCCATGCCCTGCAGAGCCAGTTCCTGCTGGCTCCAAAGATGAACGTGCTGCTGGCCAAGCCTGGGCCAGTTAGAAATGGTGGGAACACCTCTGGGATAACAGATTTAAGAAATCAAAACAAAAAAATAGTTTATGCATGGTTGGAATTGCAGCCAGGGAAGAGTGGGGTGAAAACATGTGAGAGGAATAATTCTGCAGACACCAAGGGTAGGGGAGAAGGAGTGAGAAGAGCTGGGATTCCTCTGCAGGCTGGGGTGAAGAGCATGGTGTGCCCTGCAGCTCCTGGGGAGCCAGGGGGGGGTGCAGAGATCCCCCAACGCCCTGGAGATCCATGGGAATGTGCAGATCCCCCAAAGCCCTGGAGATCCATGGGAATGTGCAGATCCACTCACAGCTCCTGGAGATCCATGGGGATGTGCAGATCCACTCACAGCTCCTGGAGATCCATGGGGATGTGCAGATCCACTCACAGCTCCTGGAGATCCATGGGGATGTGCAGATTCCCCCAAAGCACTGGAGATCCACGGGGATGTGCAGATCCACCCACAGCTCCTGGAGATCCACAGGTGTTTTTAAGAATTTATTTTACTTCTCATTATCCTGCTCTGGTTTAGTTAGCAATAAATTGACTTCATATCTCTAACTAGTTTTGCCCGTGATGAGTGATCTCTCCTGCTCCTTATCTCAACCCATGAATGGTTCATTAAATTTTCTCTGCTGTCCAGCTGTGGAGGGGAGTGAGGGAATGGATTTGGTGGGTGCACATCTGCTCCATGCTCACCCCAGGGGTCAACTCACCCTCTGCAGAGCTCAGGGATGTTACAGAGGGCACAGACACTGAGCCAGGTGCTGTTCACACACTGCAAGACACCACAAATCTCTACAAGATGTGGCACAGCTGCCTTGTTTTCCTCTGCACTCCAGCCCTGCTCTGGAGAGGGACTTCAGTTCTTCAATTCCACATGCACCATGGAAACACCACATCCACTCCCCACCTCTCCCTCTCGGCTTGGAGCTGTGCAACTGCTTCTAACAACCATATAAACATATGGGGGTTCATTCTGATGATCAATAAAATAATCCTTGAATTTTTCATGTGTTTTTCCACCTCGTGTTTTCCTCCTCAGGGCACTCTTCCTGTGCTGCATGAGGAGAGTGGGAGGAAGAGAAGGAAGCTGGAGCAAGGAGGCAGCAGGGCTGGGAATGCCAGGATCACCTTTTGCACTGGGAGCAGCACCACAGAGGAAAAACACCGAGCTCTGAAACTCCTCAGCCCTCCTGCCTGCCCTGAATGGAGCCCAGCTTTGATCCCCCTAGGTTTCTCCTGTTCCTGCCCAGAGGACATCACCCAGCTGTGGCTGAAGTGGCACCCTGAGCTGTGGAAACAGCCCCTCCCCAGCTCATTTCCCCCTGCTCCTTCCACAGATTCCTGATTTTCAAATTAAATGTGTGGAAAAGGTGGCAAGTTCTGTGTGGTGAATCCAAAATAAAAGCAGCACCAAGGGCCCATCCCAATTTCTTCAAGGGCTTCTTGAATTCCCACTTCACATTTCTCCCTCAGAACATCAGAGCTGCTGCCAGCTCTGCCACTCGGATGTGTGACAATTCCTCTGCTATTTCCATAAACCCTGGGAGAAGAGTGGAGGATGGATTTGCATGGAACTGCAAAAGTCTCCCAGCTTGCTGCAGCTTGAAATCACAAAAGAGGAGCTCGATGGGAGGTTGTTGAGACAGATAAGATACAAAACACTCCTCCTTTCAGGCAACAGATTCTCTTCCATGCCTTGGGTAGCTGCAAAGAAAGAGAAAAACTCTTCTAAACTCTCCAGTGATTGTTCCATCAGCTTCAATCCATCAACCAGCCTGAGCTTCCAACTTGGAATTCACAGTAAACCAAGACACTGAGAAAAACCCTGAAGAAACAGGAATTAAAACAATCCTTTTGCCAAGAAATCAGCTCCCAAAGCATTTGCATTTCACCCCTCCAAACCCTGAGGGACAGAGTGAAGCTTCCCCAGCTAAACCTGCTGCTGGTGCTCTGATTGCTGCTCATGTCCTCGCCATACTTGAGCTCCTTCCAGATAAACAAACCCGGATTAAGTTTTCCAGTATCATAATCATAATTGGGGAAGAAAATTAAAATCTCACTGCTATTTGTTCAGCATTATAGAAGTGACTGTGTCAGGCCTAACAAGCATCATTAGTTCCACTGAGAAGCCTTTCAGCTCCATGCAGGAGCCAGAGCTTGGTTAAACACCCATTGAGATGTTGTTGCCCAACTCAAATTTTGCAGCTGGATGACTCAACAGGCTTTCCCTAATTTGCCAGTCACCAAGAGCAACCCCTAGACCTCCCCTAAAAAGAGCACACAGAAGGATTTTTGGCAGCTCCCAGTGCCTAAAACAGAGTTGGGGTGAGTTCATGTGCTCTCCTTACATAAAATGCTCTGCACATAAGGGATGTTATGAAGGAAAAGCAAGCTGGAATGTGATGAGGAACCAGGTAAAGGAGTTGGATGGCAGGAATTATGCTGAGTTTTTCCCCAAATGTTTCCTTTGTCCAGGGTTCTCCAGGAGCAGGGCTGGGGTGGTGGCAGTGCACTCACCCTCCAGCTGCTCTGATTTAGGGATTTTAGGTTCCCTCCTCAGCAATGGGGTGTCCCTGAGACCAAGGGAGATCTGTTACCACTCACCCTCCCCAAAGGCTCTGCAGCAAACAGCCAGCCCGAGAGGATTTACGAGGCACACACCAATCCCAAATCCCTCTTGTTAAAGTTTATTGCTATGGCAAATCTCTGCTGCAGAGGGAGGTTGTTGTAGCAACGCTCTGCCACGATTTTAACTTCACCTCTTCTCCTGCCCCCAGAGGTGTCATCTCCACCACGGAGATGCTCAGTGAGGTGGCAGAGGCAGGGGATGCCCTGCACAGCTCCCTGCACCCTCTCCTGCTCCACATCCATCACAGACAGCTCTGCATCTTTTTTTGGAGAAAAGCACTGAAAACACATTACAAACACACCCACAGCCAAAGCAGCTCCCCAGGCTGAGCGAGGCACAGCCATCCTTGGCAGAAAGTTAAAGATGCAATCTCCAACAATTTGGATTAAGCTTTTTTTAATCCCTTATCCATTATGAATTTTAGTTAAGAAGAAAACACTTTATGGACACCTGTACCACAATTGATGGTGGTTATTCAGTTTGTGGTACCCAGAGCAGAGGCTGCAGACACTTCTACTCCTCCTGTTAGCAAGAATATTCCCTTTGGTCCTTCCAATCCTCAGAGGAATTTCAATAGAAGGAGCCAGACAAACCCACAGAGCCTTTTGTTTCACCTCTACACCTCATTCATCTGTAGCCTCGTGTTCCCTGCTCAACTCCCACCTTAACATAGGCTCTAAATAACATCTCCCCTTCCTTCCCTTCCTCTGCTTTTTCATCTTTCCTAACTGCACGCTACATTTCTTCCCTGCAAACACCCAATTTAGATGGCATCAGGAGGTGCTAACAAAAAATGCTTCACTGTCTTGTCAGCAGATTACAGAAAGGCGTCTCATTCAAATTTATCCAGTTGGAAACAGAAGTAATTGATGTGAACTTGAAAAATATATGATTTGGAAGAGGGGGGTGGGGGAAGCTTCTTGCCAGCATTGCTGTTCCACCCAGCTCATCCCTCAGTGCTCACCCGGGGCTGGGTAATCAGGAGCTCCATTATCACCTCCCTTTCCCACATTTACCTCTGCACAAGGAGCTGGGATGAGGACAAGGTGTAAATGTGCAGGTGCTTCAGGTCCTGGGCTGGCTCTGCTGTCTGAAAACAAAGCTGCAGTGAAGGGAAAAGCAAATATTCCATTAGGATAGGGGCTGTGTTTGCCCATGCAGAGGGGTTGCAGTCCCTGTTCCTCCTCCCTTGGTCACAGCTGCTCCTTCTGACAGTGACAGCTTCATTCCCAAAGGCAGGAGCAGCAGGGAAGATTGGAATCCCAGAATAGTATGGGTTGGAAAAGACATCAGAGCTCATCCAGTTCCATTCCCTGCCATGGCAGGGACACCTTCCACTATCCCAGGCTGCTCCAAGCCCCATCCACCCTGGCCTTGGACACTTCAGGGACCCAGGGGCAGCCACAGCTGCTCTAGGAATCTGTGCCAGGGCTCCCCATCCTCACAGGGAAGAATTCCTTCCCAATATCCCATCTATCCCTGCCCTCTCTCAGTTTAAAGCCATTTCCCCCCTTGTCATGTCCGTGCAAAAGGTCTGGGGAGTGGTGACTCCTGAGGGACACAGGCCTGGCTTTACAGCAGAGACCTTGAAAATGGGGACACAAGGTGCAGTGTAGAAGACAAGAGAAGAGACATGAGATGATGAGACAAAGGGCAGGTAATGACAGTGAAGGCCCAGGGCTGTAAACAACTCATCTCTAGTACAGAAATGTAAATTCTGAGCAAAAAAAAGGCAGGTAACCAGAGGCACAAGTTTAGACTTGTCTTAGCCTGCAATACAGGATGTGACCAAAAGTTTGTATTCTATCACCATCTGTTAAAACCAGGTGGGGCAGTGTTCTTTATCTTTCCCACAGCCCATCCTTCCTCCAGGAGATATCTCCTGTTAATGGGCCATTGTTTAAAACTGGGTGTGGCAGTGAGTCTTATCCCTGTGGGAATTATCTTCTGTTAATGGGTCATTGTTTAAAACTGGGTGGGGCAGTGATCTTTATCTCCTGGCACACATTATCTGCTAATGGGCCATCTTTAAACCAGCTGGGCAATCATCTTTATCTTCCCACAGCCCATCCTCCCTCCAGGAGATATCTCCTGTTCATGGCCATTGAGTCCCAGTGCATGACTGATAAAATTCCATCATCCCACTGAGAGATGCTCCACCCAGGGGGAGGGGCCAAGCCTTTCCTACCCAGATAAAATCTGATATTTTGGACAGCAAGGTTCCTTCTTTCCACTGGATTCCAGAGGAAAGCCAGACCCTTCCACATCATCCCTGGCCCTTCAGAGGAAACTGCACCTTCTCCAGGAGCACTGCTCCAGCTGAACCACATCTGCCACTGCAGGAGGATGCAGCCACCATTGAATGGGACTGTGCCACCACCCTGACTGACTGACTGTGTCAGCTTGGATTCTGACTCTGGCAGTGTTTGGGATTGCTCTTTGTAATACCCTATTTCTATTTTAATTTTTCTAGTAAAGAACTGTTATTCCTAATTCCCATATCTTTGCCTGAGAGCCCCTTAATTTCAAAATTGTAATAATTTGGAGGGAGGGGGTTTACATTCTCCATTTCAAAGAGAAGCTCCTGCCTTTATCGGAAGTCACCTGTCCTTCAAACCAGGACAAGACTGTACTGCCATTGCAGCAGTTTCCTTTTTGGAGACACAGCAGCACTCCTGACTGATCCCCAGGGCTCCAAGCATGAGCAATGTCCCAGCACTTCCCACAAAGCTGCACCAAACACCTGCCAGGACACTCTCAGGAGATGGGAACACCAAGTCCCAGCTCAGCACAGGGGCCCTTCACATCTCCCAGGTCAGGACCTGACTCTGAGCCACAACAGCCAATTAAATCCCCTTTTGCCCAAGCCATAGAAGGACCTGTGCATGAACACTGACATTTCCCTCATGCAGCTACGACATTGTATTAAATCCAGAATTACTCTGTGTGATCAGCTCTCCTCATCTCAGCCAAACAACCCCTTCCAGTCCTGCTCAACTGTGCAGTGCTGTACAAGTGCAAAACAACTCACTCCAAACCACAGTTTGAAGTTATTGTTATTATTTCTATTGCACAGAGACCCTAAAGTCCAACCTGAGCAGGTGTTGCACATCCTTTATTTCAATTAAACTTAGTAATAGGGAGAGCAGCCCAAGGCTGCAGGAGCCAAATTAGAAAATTGCATGGAAAACACAAATAAAAAGTGTCAGACTCACTCAGGTGAGGTTCACAGGAACATGGCTGGCTGTTCCTCAGGGCAGCTCTGCTATTAAGGAATGAGGCAGACCCTCTCACAGTAACATTTCCTTCTGGCTTTTGCTGAAGGGGAGGAACAAATCCTATCCCAAATGGACCCTCCCAGGTTTGTCTGAGGCTGCCACAGAGCTGAGAACTGAACTCAGGCAACTGCTGTTGAAAGTCCAAGTTGTCTGCATCATCAAGGTGAAAAGACACAGGAGCCCAGCAGCTGGAGGCCTTTGGAGGGATATTTACCCAGACTTTAATTTTGGAAAGGAAAACTGGACTAGACCAGAAGCTCTCTGCTACCTGCACATCACTTTCCAAAGGCAGCTCACCTGGGAGTCCTGGAAATGAGGCTTTTAAAACTCAGCCCTAACAGTTTGTCCTCCTCTGCTCCATGTCCTGGGGTCCTACATCAAAGCAGATAAATAAAGCACACAACTCCACGCCCACACTGCCAATAAACTGGGATACTTTGCCTTGGGATGGAGCAATTCCAGAAGGGAAGCAGCATTTACAAAAGATGACACTGATTTCGGGAGAAATATATTTGGAACAGTGGAACCATGGCACTAAAATCTGCCTCTCCTTTTCTCTGAAATTAAAAACCCCAACACAGCCCTTTTCTCAGATTCCTCCCCAGGAAGATGAAGCCAATTTTCCAGCATCCCAATGAATATTTCAAAGATGAGTGTTTCCTTAAGCTAATTGGCGCCCATTATCATGGAATTAAAAGCCAAATGGATTGAAGGCAATTGAGCCTCATCACTTTCATTATTCTCTTTTCCCCAAAGACATTCCTGATTTTTAACTCCTCTGACCCTCGGGCTTTCAGACAGGTTTTCTGACAGGTTTTCTCACAGCAGGAGAGCTCAAGTAAAGGTCCATAAACTGCAGAGGGCAGAAGGGACAGGTGGAGAGGCAGGATCCAAACAGCTCCAGAGGGAATTCTAGCAAACTGGGAATGTTCTCCCACCAGTCTGCATCCATTCCCTGTTTATAACCCAGCACTGACCCAGAGCCTCGCTCCTGCTGTCCTTGCTGCTCACCACATGGATTCTTTCCGTGCTAAATCCCACAATTCAGCTTCCAATCCAATCCCTGGATGTTTCCCTGCTCCCCAGAACTTGCCTGGCTGGACAAACTGCTGGAGCAGGGCAGGCACAACCTTCAACAGCAAAACCTCACCTTGCACTGATCTCCAAAATAGGGATCAGATTTTTAAATTTAGAGACTGACACAAGCAACAGGTGAACAAATAAATTCTGCCTTTTCCTGCTGTCGCAGCTATTCCACCTACCCAGAATCACTGGGATTTTTCCTTCAGGTTCTACCCCACTTTGTTTTCTGCCCTTTCCCCTGGTTGGCTCCTTATTTCAGGCGAGCCAAAGCCCCCAGGACAGCAGCACTGAGCTTGTTCACCAAAGAGCTCAAGTGGACACTGGCACCTCTTAAACCCTGGCACACAGAACTATTTATTACTGCTCTGAAAGGCTCCCAGGGAAGCTTTTGTGGCTGAAATGTGACTTTCCATAAAGGAAGAAAACAAACCCAACCAACTATTGCAGGCAGCTTCCCATTTATGGCCACCTCCTCCATCAGTGTGCACTGGGGACTGCGGTGAGGAACTCCAGGAATTGGGAATGATTTTCTGCTTTTGCCACCCAGCCTCAGGCTCTGGCCACTGCACAAGGGACTGAACAGGACTGCTGGTGTTTTCTGGGCTGGAATTCCCTTTGGAAAGCTGTCAGTGCTCTGATGAACAGGCAGGGCTCTGAAGGAGTGATCTCCAAGAATGCCAGTCATGCCAAGCTCAGCTTTCCCCCTCCCACACGGGGCTTTTGTTCACTCACTGTTTACAGCTCAGAATTATTGTCATCATAAATGTTGAGCCACGAGGCTGGAATTGAAGGGAAGGATTCCTGCTTTGTTTGTGGCTCCCTCCTTTGTTGGCCACCTTTTCCCCCCCCTCCCTCTCTGGTTGTGTTCCTCATTCAGTTTATGTGACACATTTCAGTCTCGGAGGGATGAGAGCTATGGCAACAGGAGTTGTGCAGCTAATCCCTGATGCAGAGTGCTAAAATCACACCATGCAGCAGCACAGCAATTCATCAGAGCAGCCCTGTTTGCATTCATGGTAAACTCATGGGAAGAAGTCACAGAAATTCTGGGTGAGGGGAAAAACTCAGGTGTCATGTGGGTCAATAAAGCTGGAGCCTGGTCAAGGGAGGAGGTGGGAATGGGGCCTGGAAACATAACAAGAAATGGCAGAGGCAGTAAAAGTAGCTGGAAATTGGTAAAGACTTGCTTCTGCTGCATTTTTCCTCCAGGTCACCCTTTCTACTCATGTATAGGAGGTAATAATTTGATATTACACCCCTTACAACCCTCCCAAAACTTTAATTCCCTCCAGCTGATTCCAGTCTGAGGCAGAACCTGCAGGGAGAGCAGCACAAACTGTTCCAGCTGGGGCTGAGCCCCCAGCCCAGAGACCCCCAGGGCTTGCTGGGCACCAACACAGCAACCAAGCCCAAGTTCAGCCCCTCAGCACCACCAGGAATGAATCACAGACTCCACAAATATTTGTATTTTTCACAAAACCCCTCTTCTCTCTTTCTGCCTGGAAAGATATCAGTGGTGTGGAGCTGTCTCTGCTCCCCAGGATGTTCACAGCTCCATCAAGGTGCTGTGGGACACCAGGAAAATGCTCCTACAGCCAGAAAAAAAGAAAAAAAAAAAAAAATTAAACAAAACCTGAAATACCTGAGCACTACACACAGTAGAAAAAAAACCCAAGGAAAAAGCAGGGAAGCACTTGTGCTCTCCATTCAGCTCTGCACTGGGAATGAATCCATGATTCACAACTTCCCATCCGTGGGCTGAGAACCAACTGGTTATGAATGAATATTTCTGCAAACTAAAGAACGTGCAAGGTCTACTCTAGGACAGCTTTTACACCAAAACCACGACTTTACAACCAACAGCTGAACCCCAAAAAAAGCTGCACAGACTTACCCCAACCTTCCTGGGAAGGTTCAGTGGCTGTAAGGGGAGAGTTGAGACCCCTGAGGCCACAAAGGGATGGGATTATGGAGATTATTTCTGCCCCCCCCACAGCCAGAAATAAAGGATGATGCCAGACATGTGTGGGCTGTGCTGGAATTTGGGTGGGATTCAAGCACCACCCAATTTTTGTAATTATGAGAGAGGTATGAATGGAGGGCTGCTACAGGGGAAATAATAGTTTATGATAATTGATATTCTCATTTAGATAACATAATTTATTATAAATAAATAAATGAGTAAGTAAACAGAAGGTTTTCTTTTTAAGGAAAATAAAGTAGATTTGAGATTGGGCAATAGAAGCAGCAAAAAACTGGAGGAGCCTCCTCAGGGTCCCTCTCCTCAGGAGCCCCCCATGACAGAGACCACCTGAGCTGTGTTATTGTTCCCAAAATCCTCAGGAAATATCAGATCCCCTCTCAGTGCTCTGTGGTGTCAGTGAGCCAGGCATTATTTTATTCTTGGCCAGGCCTTGGGTGTGTGGCTGACAAAGCTCTGGCCTCCACACAGACCCTGATCCAAAACTTTTCCACTTATTTATACATTTTTAGCAAACAAAGAAATTAATGGTCACTGGCTCTAAGCCACACGATTCTCCTCATCAATTAGAATTCCACTGATTATTGATTTCTTACTCTTCCCACTCATCTGGCTCATATTCTTTAGTGTTTTTATCAGCAGGGGCTTTCCAGGCCTTGATCTCCTCTCTATCTCCTGGTTACTCCAACATCCTCCAAGTGCCATAAATTTAAATTCCAAAACCTCTAAGTCCTTTTGGTTCACTTTGTTGGAGCTGCTCAATGTTGGTTTCAGCAAACAAAACCAAAGCCCAAAAGGTTTATGGTGATTTAAAGATCAAAGTAACAACTTGAGTGTGAGGAAACCCAACCAGCGCTGGCTGCAGGTGGGCACTGCTCACCACTAATTAAACCAAAAAACAACTCAATAAAAATTATTAATGGAAGTTATTCCCAATATTGTGGGCTTATTGAGCTTTAAGGAGATGGGTGTGGGACAGAAAGGGAAGGGGAGGGACAAGGAATGGGAGGGATTCCATGCCTTGCCTGGCAGGGGGTTCCAGAACATTCCAGAGGCTCCTGGAAGCTCAGCAGCTTTGGGATTCCCCACTCCTGCCTCCTGAGGGTGAGTTTTGTCCTGTTGTCACTTTGGGGAAAGTTTGTTCTTTCCCTTTGCTTCCATGCCAGGGGATCTTTTGGGAGCAGTGGATGTGTGTGGTGAGTTCTCCCATGGAAATTGTCCCTGCCTCCTCAGGGTTTGCAGCCAGATCTTCCAACTGCAGGTGTGCAGGAGGGAATTTGGGGCAGAATCAGCTCCTGAGGAGCTGGGTGTGCTGAGCAGGTGTCTGTTTGTCATGTGCACATCCCTGGAATGGGACCTGTTCTCCAGGTGCACAGCCCTGGACAGTTGATATTTTCTCCTTCTGCTTAATTTTCCTGACTCTTTTAATGTTATTTTTACCAATTTCCTTATTAATCTGTTTTATTACCTTCAAATGGGGATTGGCTTTGCAACACCTGCCTTGTGCTGAGTCTGCCTCTCTAATTCTCTGTGCTCAAGTGTTGCTTGTCTGAGCTCTGGTTTAAGCTGGAAGAAGAGCAAAGTTTTTTCCACTTTTATTAGGAAATAAAGCAGTGCAGTTTTGCTGCTGGAGACTTGGGGGAAGGAAAGGTGTGAGCACCTGGAGAAATCCCTGATGAGCCTTTCAGCTTGCATAGCAAATGCAAATAAAGTGGCTTTTGGAGCCTTATGGAGAATTGGACTTGGTTCAAGCTGCACCTCAACATCTGCTGGGTACCTGGGCTGGCTCAAACCACAGGAACCAGCACTGTGTTTTCAGTGCTTTTGGAAATCCTGCTGCTCTGGGTGTGCAGGGTTGTGCTGCTGTTTTTAATCCAGCAGTGCCTGAGATGTGCTGGGTACAGGTTTAGGAATGTACATTAAAAAGATTCAGAAGAGGAGGTGTAATGCAGAAACATATTCCCATCAAATCCTTGCAAGGGAAGCTGGAATGTTTAATTCATTTAGGAGTAAAAATTGGATGTAGGGGAAGCCCAGGGATTCCTGAGCATGGTAGAGGAACTTTAGGAAAATCCAGTGGGGTTTGAGGAGAGGCTCATCCTGAAATGCTCCTGACAAAACTCTGGTGGCTGTAAGGAATTGTGGAGTGGTCCCTGGCAGGAGCAGCTTGTCCTTGCCTGTCTTCAGGACAGGAAAAGGGAATTTCACATGTGCTGCTGATAAACTTTGAGCCTCTGTGCTATCACTTTATGCGTGTCAGGATTTGTCAGGGTAGGAAAGCAGATTATTGCAGATATTGCAGAGCAAGGGGCTCCCCACTGTGGTTTTGGGATGAGCCCTGGGTGGGCACAGAACAGCTGGGAAAGGGATTTTTTTGGCTGCCATGTGCAGATGGGGCTGAAAGTGCCCCCAGTGCAGGCAGAAAATGCTGTTTGTGCTTCAGACTGGGGCCTGTCTGACACAAATTCCCCTGAATTTCCAAGTGCTGAGCAAAATGAATTCCCTTTACCTTTTGGAACATTTTGGTAGGTGCAGCCTGTCCTCAGGACTGAGATGTTGGTGGCTCCACAGACCTGGCAGAACATTTGGAGCCAACAAAATGCTAAATACACAAAATCCCCCCTTCTTCCTGGGAGAATCCATGGCAGGAAGCTTCACTAATCCACAGAACCTCCAAACACTCTGAAGATTCTTCTAATGGAATAATTCCAGCTAATGCAGCAAGACATCCAACCCAAAAAAATAGGAACTAAATCCATCCATGGGAATTAACTGAAGAGTATCTGAGGTAACTTAATTATTTACCTAATTCTGAGCTTTGGATGTACCTGGGGGCTCTCATTGTTTCCCCATAAGCAAAGAGCAGCTTGGAGCCTGCCTAGAATTTACATTAGATGGAGTGAAACAAGAATAAATAGAGCAACAGAAGTGAAATCTTTATTTAGAGCAGGTGTGCTGGGCTCCTCTCTGCCACGCCACATTAATCCAGCCTGCAGCCACCACAGCTGCCCTGGCAGAGCTGGAAACCTGGGGAACACAGGAGCAGGAAGGGATTGCCTGTTGGAAATTCTCCATGGGTTTGGTCCTTTAGATGCAGTTTTCATTTTAAAAAAGGATTGCAAAGCAGTTTCAGGCTGCTTCAAAGCAGTGCTCAGGATAGAAATGTGCTTTTCTGTGTCCTGGGGGAGGGTGGGGAGAGGATGTTCAGGTCCTGTGAGGTACAGCAGGGTTTTTAGTTTTTAGTCTGTTGGAGGGTTTGGATTTGGGAGCAAACCAAGCTTAGGAAAGCTCAGCTCAGCCATCTCCTCTCTTTGAGGGCATTTCTTGCCTCTCCTGAGGATGGTCCCCAGTGCTGCAGTCCCTGGTTGGATTTACATGTGAAGTAGAAAGTGAAATCCTCAAGTGCTGCTGGGGAGGGAGGTAGGACCAGGTGCTGGAAAGGAAAAAGCAGGTGAGGGATTGGGGATGGTGTCTTATCCTGGTAGTGACCAAAACTCCTGGCCAAATTCCTGTTGAAACCTGATTCACACACATCACTTACTTTAAGATTCTCTGTTAAGGTATTTTAAGAAATCTTTTCTTGTTCCAAGCTCCATTCAAGCTAAAATTTTGCCCTGGGAAGAGGAGAGGTTTTTTTTAGCTTTGGTTTTTCTGTCAATGTCTAAGCTGGTCAGTAAAAAAAAATTCCCTTTATTTCTCTCTTCCATGTTATTCCTAACATTGCAGCTCATGGGATGGGGTTTGTTTCCTAAAAAGCAGAGATGCAGAAGGGTTTTTGGCTCCTGTGCTGGGATGAGCAATTAGAGGAGTGACTGACAGTGAAAAACAGGAGGTTTTTTGGAAGCACAAAGGGTTGGAAAAGCATTCCTACCACAACAGGAAGAAGGAGGGGCATTGGAGAAGAGGTGAGCTTTGTTTACAGTCTCCTGAACAAAGGTGAGAGATCTGAGCAGTGAAAAGTTCAGAGTGACAGACTTGTTAAAAGTTGCCCTTGACTGCTTACAGGCATCAGTTTAATTTAAATGTAATAAAAACCTAAGAGGGAAAATTAAGATGCGGAAAGCAGTTGAAAAGCTGCTGTCTGAAGACATCTGCAAAATGGTTTTATTCCCAGCAAATATAAGAAAACTGTTTGGGTTTTTTATTGTCAAACAATAATTGTGCCTCCATTTATAAAACAGCTTTTACAACCAAATCTCTTGCATAGATTGCTTCCAAAACAACGCAGAAGTTGATTTATTTTTAAATTTATTTTCAACCCTGCACCCAAAACTCGCTTCTCTGTGATGAGGGAGCATCTCAGTGGTGACAGGGGGTGCCTGGAGCTAAGGCTGTGCAGGAATGGGGGGTTTGGGACCCTCCACCCCCTTTCCCTGTGCTGAGCCCCCTGGCAGTGCCTGACCTGGACTCACCCTGGGCTGGGTTAAGGTGAGGGAGGGTTGTTCTGCTCAGGGCTCTTCATCTCACCTGGGTGTTTTTCTTTTCCTCCACCCAATCCTTCCCCAGTCCTTTTCCCAGCCCAGCTCCCAGTAGAAGTGCTCCCAACGGTCTCAGCTCTCTTTTGTGATATTTTAGCAGAGACAAAGCTGTGCATTCCACTTCAGATCCAAGCCAGGCCTGAAAGTGATCTGCTTGCAGTAAATACAAAACTAGAGGTGCCTGTTCTCCATACCCTCTAAAATTCCCACTGCTGTCTCCAGAAAAGAAATGCTTCTGTCACACAGACCCACAGACACAACCCTGTCGCACCCCTGGATCTGGGAATGCTTTGGCAGGTTATTCAGTGTGAGCAGTAGATTATTTGTGTTGAGGTGCAGGAGCTCTCTCAGCCGTGCAAACCCCTTTGGATGCAGCTGTGCACAATCTGTGGGATTTTCTGTGCAGGGTGAAATGGTCACTGCTCTAATGATCTGCATTTCTCTGTCCTCTTCTGATGGCACCTGTGAAACGAGGAGGTTTTGACCTGTTTATTTGGCTGTGTCTGATGTCAGGAAACAAAACAATGCCAGATCCTAAACCCAGAAGCCCCAAGAATCCTGACTTGGGCTTTGTGCTTAGAAGGCAGGAACTGAATCTTTCCCTGGGTGAGGAACTCGAAACCTTACAGCCAATTAATAACTGCTGTAAAATAGTGCTTTAGTCTGGAAATGCTGACAGAGAATTTAGTGCACCTTATGGAGGGCAGGAGGGTTACAGATTAATTAATTAAGTTTTGGAAAGTCTGTAATCCTTGGACAAAGGGCTCTGTAAATGTAATATGCAACAGCTATTACTGCAAGCTCCTGTGGTTTCAGATGGGCTGGGGACATTCTCTTTAAAAGAGAATCCCTGAAGTGACCAGGTCAGTTGGCCAGCCTGGGATAGTGGGAGGTGTCTCTGCTGTGGTAGGGATGAGCTTTGAGGTCTCTTCCAACCCAAATCTTTCCATGATTGTCCTGGTTTGGAGGACAGGTGTCTGCCCATAAAGGCAGGAGCTTCTCTTTGAAATGGAGAATGTAAACCCCCTCCCTCCAAATTATTATCATTTTGAAATTAAGGGGCTCTCAGGCAAAGAGATGGGAATTAGGAATAACAGTTCTTTACTAGGAAAATTAAAATAGAAATACAGTATTACAAAGAACAATCCCAAAACACTGCCAGAGTCAGAATCCAAGCTGACACAGTCAGTCAGTCAGGGTGGTGGCACAGTCCCATTCCATGGTGGCTGCATCCTCCTGCAGTGGCAGATGTGGCTCAGCTGGAGCAGTGCTCCTGGAGAAGGTGCAGTTTCCTCTGAAGGTGCAGGGATGATGTGGAAAGGTCTGTCTTTCCTCTGGAATCCTGTGGGTAACGGCTCCTCTGGTGTTCCAAATCTCAGTTTTTTTACTAATTAGGAAATGTTTGTCTCCTCCCCCTGGCTGGAGCATCTCCCAGTGGGATGATGTAATTTTATCAGTCATGCACTGGGACTCAATGGCCATGAACAGAGATATCTCCTGGAGGGAGGATGGGCTGTGGGAAGATAAAGATGATTGCCCAGCTGGTTTAAAGATGGCCCTTTAGCAGATAATGTGTGCCAGGAGATAAAGATCACTGCCACACCCAGTTTTTAACAATGGCCCATTAACAGGAGATATCTCCTGGAGGGAGGATGGGCTGTGGAAAGATAAAGATGATTGCCCCAGCTGGTTTAAAGATGGCCCATTAGCAGAGGATATCTCCATGGAGATAAGGGTCACTGCCCCACCTGGTTTAATAGCTGGGGATAGAATATACATTTCTGGTCTCGTCCTGTATTACAACCCACACCTTGTGTGGCTGGAGTGCTCAGGACAGGACCCTGCAGTGCCCAGGGGATGTCACACTGACTCAGAGCTCTGTAACCTGAAGGATGTGGCTGCTCTGACCTGACTTTTTGTTCCAGGTCAGTGATTTGGGTCACCAGTGCTGGTGGAGCCATCTCAGGGCTTGCTGCCCCTCTAGAGAGAAGCTCTTGTGTCACCCCACAACAGGAGCCAGCAGTGCTGTCACAGTTCCCTGTTCCTGTCCCCTGGGGGGCATTGAGCCATGTCCCTGCACCCCAGCGTGGTGGCCTGGCTGTTCTGCCTGGCTCTGGGGGCAGCTGGCTCTGAGCACCCTGTGCTTCACTCTGCATCCTCCCAGAGCTGAGCAGGAGGGACCACAGCACCTGGAACATCCTGTGACACCTGGCACTGCTGGGGACTGTGAGAGCCACGGGCACATAAACACTCCAGGGTGGCCATTCCTGAGATCCCAGTGGTCCCAGTGCTCTGAGGTGCCTCTGGAGCAGCTTGGGGAGCAGTGGGGAGGGTCAGAGCTCCTCAGAGAGCAGCATATGGACCCTGCATGCTTGGCTTGGCCCTGTCTGCTCCTGGAGTAATTGCTTGTCTGGCTGGAAGCCATTCCTGTTCAGATGTGGAGAAGGAGCTGCTGGTGACACTTCCCAGGTTTCAGTCCTTTCCCCCACCCCCATCTCCTCGCTGTCCTAATTAAATTTAATATTAAAGTAAAACATTAAAGACATTATCACAGAGCTTTCATCTGACACACATAAGCCTCTTCCTAATTTGTTAGGTCATTAGCAAGGCAGAATAAATCGAAGGGAGCGTGTGGAGGCTCCAGGGGTGGCGAGTCAGCGTTTTGAGGATGGGGAAGTGGGATTTTGGGAGCTCTGGCTTGTTCAAACCTGGCTCTGAACATGGCCCAGACAGGGCTGTGGGACCTGTGTGTGCTCCAGGGGTTCGTGGTGCTAATCCAAGGCTGGGATCCCTTCCCCTCCCCCTTCCCCTTCCCCTTCCTCTTCCCCTTTTTAAGATATATTGCAATTTGAGTTGTGTTTTTCTGAGCCTCTGCTTGTGAGGGTTGATCTGTCTTTGCTCAGTGGAAGCAGGAATTGTGTGATTCCAGGGACTGGAGCTGCCAGAAAACCTGTGGAGAGAGAAGGTGGAAATTTCTTCTGCTGCTTTGGTGGTCACTGGGTCACAAACTCTCCAAAAATTCCTTTCAAATAATTTGCACAGCAAATGGGGTTGGAATTGCTCCGTTCTCCTGGGATGTGGGAATCCTTCAGCTCCCTTCAGGCTGGAATCACCCGAAGAGTTTTCTCTGGGTACTGGGTGACTCTTCAGGAAAGCATTTTAACCTTGTGCTCACTGAGCCTTCCTCCTCAAGCAGGAGGCTCAAAGTTGGTTCTTTTTCCTCTCAAAAAAAATCAGATTTAGATTGCCATGGTGTTAATACCAAATACTGCTCTTCCAGTGCAGGGAGGGGGAACTCAGACCTTGCCATGACTCCCTGAATTCTTGGAAAAACTGCATGTTCTGGGTGGTTTAGTGGGTGTCATGAGCTGTATGATTCAAATAATTTCATTTCTGGAAGCTTTAAATACACATGTGAATGCTTATCTTTTCTTTGTTTGTTTGTTTCTTAACACATAAAAGAAATCTGACACTAAATGTCCCATTCAACCTGAACCATCCCATAACATTTAACTCAGGGATAAACCACTCTCAGTGTTGTTATTGTCTGGGAAGGTGCTGATGCTGCAAAAGCCTGGATTTGATTCCTGCCATCTCACCTGCCATGGATAATAGACCAGAAATAACCAGGGGTGCTCAGAGCTGGGAGGGAGCATCAGCATTCCTGCAGCCAGAACACTTTGGAGGAATTGCAAACAAATCACTTCAGGCTCCAGTTACAAGATCAGCTCTTGCTGTGCAGGCTGGGCTGGCCTGAGGGATGTTTTGACAGACTTAAATTCTGGAGTAGAAGCTCGGATGCAGTGATTTGGGTTCACTGGAGCTTGAAACAAGCTGGTTTGATTCTGTCTTTGGGAGGGGCTGAAAGATTTTTCACTCTTCATTTTCACATTGTCTTTGCATAGCAGAATCCAGAATTGAGCTTTTACACTGACCAGGGTAATTCTTCAGCCTTAAATCACAGTGAGGATGAGCTAAGATGTTCCCAGGGCAGCAGTGAATCTCAAATAAACTTTTGTAAAGAAACACTGAATTGTTTCTGGGCTGAATCTTTGTTCCATTGGCCTCACCTCCTCTGTTGGGAAACCTTGGCCACTCAACCCAGGCTGCCACTCCAGGGAAGGATCTCCAGGAGCTTTCCAGGCAAGGAAAGGTTCTCTGATGAACATTTTCTCAGAAGGCACAAACTGGAGCAGTAGTTTTGCATTTGCCTGATGAATCTTCTCCCTACACACGCTCAATGCTTGGATGAATGAGTTATTTAAGTGTATTTGAAGGTTATGACAGACACCTGTAAACAGACAGATATTGATAAAAATGTCATTTGGAGGCAGATCTGTGCTTTTCTTGCAATCCAATTACTCCTGATGGCGAGGAGCCCAGAGCTCCCAGCACTGTGCATTAACCCAGAGTGTGATGGACAGGCTGCCCTCAGAGCAGGGCTTGGTTCACCTTTGCTCTAACTGCAGGAGTTCCTGGAGTCACTTGTAATTCACAGAATCAGTGGGTTGGAAGAGACCTTCCAGATTATTGAGTCCCACCCAGCCCTAACACCTCCACCAGACCATGGTACCCAGTGCCATGTCCAAACTTCTTTAAACACATCCAGGGATGGTGACTCCACCACCTCCCTGGCCAGACCATTCCAGTACTTTATCACTCTTTCTGTGAAACACTTTTTCCTGTATTCACACCAGAGTGAAAGGGGGCTGATCCAGATGTGTCCATGGGCTTTGTGTCACCTGGAGCTGCTGAGGGATCCAGCCTGACCTTCTCCTGGAGTTACCCAGCTCCAGATCTGCCTCCAAAAACAGTACCCCTTGGAATGTTCTTTGGGATCTGCTGCCCTGTAAGTCCTGCAGGGAGGAGTTTCTGTGGTTGTCACATCCCTGGGAGTGTCCAAGGCCAGGTTGGAACAAGCTGGGATGGTGGAAGGTGTCCCTGCCCATGGCAGGGGTGGAGTGGGATGAGCTGTAACTCCCAGCCCAACCCATCCCATGATTTTATGATTCTTTCCTCATGGAAAGAACAATGAGGCTGTGCCTTCCTCCAGGTGCTGCCTTCCTCAGTGAGTGCAGACACAGCCAGATGTGTCATTAAAAATTGATTTCTTTTGCCCAGAAGCTCCTCAGAGCTGGTAAGTGGGAATGTTTTTGGCTGGAAGTGAATTGTTGCTGCTGGCTCTGGTGTTGGACACACAGGAAGCACTGACACAGCTTTTAATGGCAAACACACACTGCAGGTCCATCAAGCCACGATCTTCTTGACCTCTTGCTTTCCTAAGAGGAGCTTTTCTCTCTTGTTATCTTCCTCCAAGCTGGGGAGTGATGGAGTGTGGATGGAAATGGTTCTGCTGTGCAGTTCTCTGGTAGGGCTGGAGTCCAGAGCTGCCTGCAATGCAATGATTATTTGGTGGCAGAGTGAGCATTCAGAGAAGTGAAAACAAAAAGCCAGGGTTAATGGAAGTTGCATTTCATCTGGATTGCTCTTATTTCCTATTTTATAAGCTCATGCTCCATGCAGGTGCTTGGCTTATATCTTCATGCTGTCAATAAAGCCAACGTGTTTGAGCAGACAGGATTAATGCAGATTTTAAGGGCTATATTTAGAAGTAATTTAGCTATCATCAGTCAGAAGGGTGGGGAGAGATCTGATGGTTATTCATACTGATTGAATATTCTATTGATAGAGATACTTATTAACCCTAACTATGTCTTTCCAGCGTGTTTTCAGGTCTTGGACAAGGAAAAAAAATTGAATATTTTTTTTTTATTTGAGAGGGAGGCAGAACACAAGTGTTGGAATGGGCTTGGAGGGAAGCAGCAGGCTGGTTGGTGGGACCCTAAATGGGAGCCCTGGGGTGGTGGTGGCAGTGGGACAGTGCTGTGAGGTGACAGGCAGCAGGGAGGGTGATGGCTTTGATGGCATCAAAGGTATTCAGGGGGTTCAGAATTTGGGGAGGTGTTTGAACTTTGGTTGCTGATTGAGCAGCGAATGGACAAGCTCAGAGCAAACCTTGTCCATTTTTTTTTTTTCAATCTTTCCCTGTTTTTTTTATTTTCACCCAGAGGTGTGAGGGGGTGGCACAAGAGTCTCTTAGGGAGAGATTCCTGCTTAAAATTGCTGAGGAGCAATTCCAGGGATGTGGAGCCAGATCAGCTCCTCTGGAAACACAGAGCAGCTTCAGGAGAATCACTGGGAAAAAACACAACCAGAGCCCTGCCAGCCCAGACAGGGACACACAGAGCCCCAGCTCCCAATTCTGCTTTTTCCAGGGATTTGGTGCCTCCAGGAGCCACCAGAGCTGCCCTGGAGCAGCACCTTGGCTGTCCCTGGTGTCCCTGGGACAGACTGCAGGGAGTGTTTCCAGCCTGGATTGGGGTGGGAGGGAATTGCAGATAATCCCATTCCCTCCCTGCCATGGGCAGGGACACTTTGCACTGTCCCAGGTTGCTCCAAGCTGGCTTTGGACACTCCCAGGGATGCATTTCACTGGGAGTGATGAGTGGTGTGGCAGCAGGACAGGGCAGGGACTGTCCCCTGTGCTGGCACTGCCACTCCTGGGGACAGCTCTGGCCCCTCCTGAGAGTCACTGTGGGGCTGGAGAATGTCCAGGGCAGGGAATGGAGCTGGGAAGGAGCTGGAGAATTCCTGATGGAGCTGGAAAGGGGCTCAGCCTGCAGAAAAGGAGGCTCAGGGGGAATTTCTGTCTCTGCACAACTCCCTGACAGAGGGGACAGCCAGGGGAGAATTTGGGATTTCTCCCAGGAACAGGGACAGGGGAGATGGAACAGCCTCAGGCTGGGCCAGGGGAGGCTCAGGTTGGATTTTAGAGAAAATTTCTTCCTGAAAAGAGTGGTGAGGCCTTGGAATTGCCCAGGGAGGTTTGGATCCCCATCTCTGGAGGTGTCACCTGGAGGTGGCACTGAGTGCTTTGGGCTGGGGACAAGGTGGGGATGGGGCACAGTTGGATTTGGTGACCTTGAAGACCTTTCCCAGCTTAACTAACCTGTGACTTGAATCCAGTGAAGAAACAAATGTTGGGCACTCTCTGCAATTCTGAGTTCCCAAAGCCCCTGCCCTGAGCAGAGATTTCATCTCAGATAGTGCAGCCACTGCTCTGCGCTTCCAGGAGCTTTTATAAAATGGAATTACCAGAAATAATCACGGTGATTAACATACAGAGTTAGGAAAAAAAAAAAAAAAGGGAAGATTAATTACAAAGCTGTAATTCATCTGCAAATATGAACAGTGAGGAAAGTTGGGAGTTGAGCAGAGCTGAGGTGCCTCAGAGTGTGCATCCATGGAATTTGGGCTTCCTGGGAAGGAGGAAGGAAACTGAGGCACTGAGATGGAAAATCCATGGTGTTTGTTATCCAGAAAATCAGATGGGAATGGGATGTTTGTTATCCAGAAAATCAGATGGGACTGGGATGTGAAATCCCTGACTCTGCTCCTCGCCCTGACCAGGGGACAAAAATCCCTTTTCATTACGCTGAGTGTTTTCTGCATCAGAAGTTGTAAAAGTTGCCCAGGAAATCGGTGGCACTGCTGAGAAATGATTCTGTCTCTGGCGTGCTGAGCAGCTCCGGGTGGTTTTATGAAGGCAGGAGGGTCTGAGGTGATGGGAGGCTGCACAAAGCTGTCCCTCCCAGGGCAGGGGTTTCGCCTTTATTACCACCAGTGTAGGGGAGGGCTCATTCCTACAACTAATTGCCTTTTTTTTTTTTTTTTTCCTGAAGATGCAAGCAGTTGATAATGGTGGTAATTAACACCGTAGAAACAAGGTCAAACCCAAGAACATTACCCACTAAAAGTCACTTTCCCGAAAGTCATGGCAAATTCATTGCCTTGGAGTAGCTTAAAAAAAAAAAAAAAAAAAAAAAAAAAGGAGGCAACTGATGATGAGCTGTTTGAATTATGTAAATGCTCAGGTATCCATGGGGTTTGACCTTTTTGCAGATGTAATTTAGCATTCAAGACACTGTCATCTTGCTGCCAAAGTCAAATTAGATGCTTGCTACTGCAATTGATAGCTGATAGCAGATCTCCTTCCAGAACAGGCAGTCCAGAGAGGCAGGGAAGGCAGGGATGGGTTTGCTGCAGGGCTGGGGAGCTGCAGCCTGAAATATGAATACAAAGTGCTGGAAGGGCTCTGGATGCAGTTCAGGTGAGCAGTGTGCTCTTATAAAAACAGGCACCTCGTTCCTGAGGTCATTTCATCCCACTGGCAGCACCTCCAGCACTGGGAGGCGCCTCTGGAGCTCTCCAGGATTGTTTTTGGGGTTGTTTTTTCCCAGTGGGGTGGCTCATGGCCAGGTGTGATCATGGACACAGAACTGGGGACACTGGTGGCTTGTACAGGATTTTGGTGCCCAGAGCTGCTGCATTTCCCCACAAGAATTAAAGGACTCCTAAGCCAAGTGTGGGATTTTTGGGAATTACTTTGCCCATAAAGTGCAACCCCAAATATTGATGCCCATGAAATGCAACCCCAAATATTGATGCCAATGAATTGAAACCCCAAAGACTGATGCCCATAAAGTGCAGCCCCAAATCTCTGCAGGCTGCTGCTGTCCGCAGCCCATGAGTTGTGTTTGTGATTTCTATTTTTGCCAATACAACAAAGCCTTGCTGAAGGTGTGGTTGCACGGGTAACACTCCCTGACCACAACAGAGTTATCCCAGGACTTGTGATTCTTTCCTGGCTTCTGTGCAGCACCTGGGAGTGTTTTGGGTTCAGATCAAACAGCAGATCCAGGCAGGAGCTGTTTGTTTGCCTGGCTGGAATGAGGGCATGGAGTGACTGGAGAGGGGAATGGCCTTTAGCTGAAGGGTTAGAGGGGAATTTGGGAAGAAAATCTTTCTTGTGAGGGTGGTGAGGGGCTGGAATGGATTTCCCAGAGAAGCTGTGGCTGCCCCTGGATCCCTGGGAGTGTCCAAGGCCAGCTTGGAGCAACCTGGGACAGTGCAAAGTGTCCCTGCCCATAGACGGGGGGGAATGGGATTATCTGCAATTCCCTCCCACCCCAATCCAGGCTGGAAATGCACTCCCTGCAGTCTGTCCCAGGGACACCAGGGACAGCCAAGGTGCTGCTCCAGGGCAGCTCTGGTGGCTCCTGGAGGCACCAAATCCCTGGAAAAAGCAGAATTGGGAGCTGGGGCTCTGTGTGTCCCTGTCTGGGCTGGCAGGGCTCTGGCTGTGTTTTTTCCCAGTGATTCTCCTGAAGCTGCTCTGTGTTTCCAGAGGAGCTGATCTGGCTCCACATCCCTGGAATTGCTCCTCAGCTGCTGCCAGGAGTTAACTTGGGATCTGCTGCAGGTTGTCACTGTTGAAGTGCTCAAAACAGAGAATTTGGTGGGTGGGATTTATCCCACTGATCCCTTTCCCTTTGTGAAGGTTGTTTTGTGGGGAGGCTGCTGTGGCCCCAGTTTGTCCCAGTTGAGGCTCTGGGTGTCGTGGCTGCAGCTGTGCTGCTCTTGCTGTTTCATGGTTCACTTCCAATGCAGGGTTTGCATTTCATGCTTCATTATTTCTCCCTCCCCGTTGTGTGGCCATTTGTAAACTGAAGGTGAATTGCACGGTGTGTTCCTGCCAGGCATGCAGAGAGCACAAATACTCAGGATAATCTGGAAATCTTTGCCCTCTTGGATGTGGGGGTGATGGTTTTTGTGTGGCTTTCACCACTCCAGTCCTGTCCCTTCCTGCAGTCCCTGTCCCCTGCTCCAGAATCTTGGGTGGATTTTTGTTTTCTGAGGATTTTTTGGAGGATGTATTTTTGTTGGAGGATTTTTTTTGGAGGGATTTTCCCCCAGATAAAGTATTGTGCCCAGCCCTGCTGCTGAGATCAGGGATGGAAAGGAGATGCCCATCCTGGATAATGCCAACCGTGATGTGGCTCTGCAGGTGTTTTATGTGAATATTTGAAATTCTGGAATAGGTGGGAAGGACCTTAAAACTCATCCAGTTCCATGGGCAGGGACATTTTTACTATCCCAGGTTGTTTCACATCCCAATGTCCCTCCTGGCCTTGGACATTTCCAGGGGTGGGGCAGCCACAGCTTCTCTGGGAAATCCATTCCAGCCCCTCCCCACCTTCACAGGGAAAAATTCTTTCCCAATATCCAATCCAAACCCACTCTTAGTTGGAAAATCTGCCTGTTTTTTGATTAAATATTTGCATTTTTTTTCTCAATAGCATCTGCTGAGGCCCCACACACCTTTCCAGCTGATTCTAACTAGGATCATACAACAATCATCAATATTTAACTAATAAAAAAGGGACTTTATGTTAGGGAAGTGTTTTAAACCAGCCAGGTTTTAATGTGAGAGCTGTTTTCACTTTTCACACGTTCTGATGAGTGTTTCCCATCCATTATGGATTTAAGGACTCGTGTTCCAGCCTCTTTTCCACATCCCTCCCTCAGAGATTTATTACAAAGTGAGCTGGATCTCAAACACTCCCTCAAGTTAAACTGAAGTGGTGCCTCCACTTTTAAAAGGAAAATGTAGAGGGAGGGGATTCAGTTGTGTGCAGAGGAGGAGTTTACTGATTCAGTATTTTCCCCCATATTTTGGAAGATGAAGTCAAAACCATTTGCTGAGATGGAAGTAAAAATGGAAGTAAAAATTCCAAAAGATATTTTATCCAAAATACAACTAATGGAGCCTGATGCTCCTGGACCAAGCCAGGAGGGTGAGAGGGGAAAAAAGGGGGTTTTTTTTGGTTGGTTTTTTTTTTTTTTTTTTGAGTAAATGCATTTTTCTCTCAATAGCAGTTGCTGAGGCCCCATGCACCTTTCCAGCTGATTCTAAGTAGGATCTTGCAATAATCATCAATATTCAACTAATAAAAAAGGGACTTTTATGACTTTTTATGTTAGTTCATTCTGCATGGATTCTTTGTTTGTGTCAATGATGTTCTCTGGGGAATAGATGGTCCTTGTGAGCACACACTTATGGATGGAAACAGGCTCCAAAAAGGGGATTATTGCACCAAAACTCCCTGTGGGGATGGGATTGTCCCTTGGCAAGGAAAACTGCCCAGAGCTGGGCAGTGCTGCCAGCACCAGCCTGGGCAGTGGGAGCTGGGACAGGGCTGTTCCCACTTCCCAGGGGGGTTTTCCAGTGAAATAATTTCATTTCCAGCCTGAAAATGCTGCAGGAGGAGCTGGGCTGGGTCTGATTAACTCAGCTTTACCCCCACTTTGTGCTCCAGAGTCTGAATTCTGTCTGAGCATCCCAAGGATGAGCTCCCCACAGGTGCTGAGATAAGGCAGCTTCCTTGGGCAGGATTAACTTGTCCTGACAAAAAACCATTCCCAGCCAGCCTGGGCTGCCTTTTACCCTGGAGCTGTGCCTGCAGAGCAGAGGCAGAATAATTTTTGCTCATTAAAACCAAACATTTGATAGCAAAGCTGCTTCCCCACCCTCAGCTGGGCTGCCCAGCACAGACACAAAGCATTAACTGGAGGAAAACCCAACTGCACAGGAGTTTGTTCTCCCTGCCAGATCCACACAATTAGGGATGCTCCTATCTTGGCATCTGCACTATTATCTCCTCGTGTTTCTGTGTTTGGTGTTATCTGCTCATGTTCCTGATGGTTGGAGCCTTATTTATGGATATAAAAATTCTGTTTATATTGAATTTTGCTGCTGTTTTCTGGCCCTGTCAGTGGGCTCTGTGAGAAGGAGAATCCTCTGAAGGGGACAGAAAGAGTTTAATGAATATATGGGGAGGTGCAGCATCCAAAATTGCCACCACATGAGTTGATTTATATTATAACACCCTCAGTTTTCCTCTTTGCCCTCCTGGCTTTGTCAGGCTCCACAAGCTGTATTTTGGATAAAAGATGTCTTGCAATTGATATTTTTCCTCCCCCCTTTTTACAAGATGCTTCTTTCTGGATGAGTGGTTGGGCTTCAGCTTACAAAATATGGAGGGGAAAATACTAAAGTCAATAAACTCTTCATTTGCACACAATTTAATCCTCACTTGATAAGTGGCATCTTCAGAGAGCAAGACAAGGAATGGCAGCAGCAGCAAGGAGTCATTTAAAAAAAAAAAAAAAAAAGCTCTCAGAAACGAGCTGCTATTTACAGGGCTCAGTGCAGTGGTTAATAGTCATTCATGAAATCACACAATAAAATCCAAGTGCACTGTCAGCTCTGTCACAGTGACATTGAGCTGTGCAGGTAATGTACAGCAGCCTCACGTTACACCCCGTGACTTCATATTTTAGCTAAAATTAGGCTTTGTTTTCTCCTTTTAAACAGGAGATGAAATGCAGGCTGGAGCAGAGGAGAGAGAAGAGCAAGGTTTCTTGAGCTGGAGAAATGAAATTAAGACTCTTTAACTATTCTGTTGCTCCAGCAGAAGCTTCTGGCCTGGTTTTGTGATGTTTTGTGCTGGTCTAAGCCACACCTCTGTCAGTTTTTTCAGTAAACTCCACCACAGTACCTCAAAACTGGGGTTCAGATGTGTCCTCCCACTGTAGGAAAAGCTCAGGGGTTTGCAGTTAGGATTATTTTTTTAGTTTTTGTGGGATAAGTGCCAGCCAGGAACTGAAGGGGCTTCAGTGGCTCCCCATGAATCCATTGTCACTGCTTGGCCCTGCCCCTGAAATGTTAATTTCATAAATGGGTGCTGGCACTGGCAGCTGAGGAGCTGCTGCTGGAGGAGCTGTGGAGGTGCTGAGGATGCTGAGAGCAGGGGCTGGGGAGAAAATGGCTCTGTCAGGCTGTGCTGGGCTCACTTGTCCCAGGTTTTGGGCAAACAGCGCTGTCAGGAAGTTGGAATCATGGAAAATCATCAAAATCCAACTCCACACTTGAGCCAAAAATGAGCTGATTGGCCTCAGTGCAGGAATCTTCATCCCAAACCCTCCTCACTTCATGAGTGGATGGCTTCTCACACTTTGTGGTGTTCCTGGAATTCTCAGTCCACTCTGCTCTGTAAAGGGTATCACAGTTTGTTCTTGCCATAATGTGTTTATTTTCTCTTCCTTCCAGCAGATGTTAAGCAATTAGAGAACATGGCAGGGCAACATATTTATACAAATGAAAGGAAGTGAGGACTAAATGCTGGGAATATTGTGCTTCCTAATCAGATTAATTCAGGAGAGCACAAATGGAGAAGGAGAGCCCCAGCAGCACGTGGGCATTTGTGCAGGATACCTCATTAACAGGGGGGAATAATTACAGCCACACCCCAGGGCTCCAATTTTGAGTCCATCGGAGAGGATGCCAAATTCTACAGAATGTTTGGAGACAGGTGAGGAGAGGGTGGATCTGTTTCCAGATCTTTTAGGGAATTCTTGGCAGGTGTGGATCCTGCCCTGAGCAGGATGGTGGGATGAGCCCTTCATCCTCCTGCTCAGGCTGTGATGTGCCTCTGCCAGGGAAAAAAAATTGGGAAAATGGCAGGAAATCTCCCCATCCCTGAGCTGTGCCAGTGTCTGGAGATGTTGGAGAGCTGCAGTGGCCAGGATTAAAAGTACTCCTTCCCTTCTTTTTTGGAATCCCTGTCAAATCTTTCAGAACCACAGGCAGCCAGCTTGGAGCAGTTTCTCATGGATGCAAGAAGCTGCTCTCAAAATTCTGTGTTCAGAGCCAGGAGGTTGGAATTGGAGCTGGGAGCAAGCTTTTAACTAATGTGCATCTGCTTCAGTGTGAACAAGTGAACTGGAGAAAACAAGAATTTGCTCTGATAGCACCAAATTCTGCGTGAAAATGGGGTTTGAATTAGAGCTCCAGGAGCAGTGGTAGGTGGGCAAACCACTGAACTCTTAATCCCTGGCTGATTTGTCTGTAAGAAAATACAATCTTGTTTAAATGTTTAAAAAACCAAAACCAACAAGCAAAACAACCATGGCACCCAAAGCAACCATGCCAAGGCAGTGTTGGCCAGTTAATTGGAATTTTTGGTAAATGTTTTTGTGGGAGAATGTCTGTTGCATGAATAGGAGATGTGGGGAAAAGGCACAAATAAGGGGCAGGAGCTGGGTTTAAGTCACATTTAAGGATTTGCTGCCTGTGAACATTTGGAAGGAGATGCCTGGATCTCCTTTCTGCTCAGCCATGCCTGTACCCAGGAATTGGGATGTGCACGGAAGCATCCAGGGAGTCTTTGCCCAGGACAGGCTCAGCTCCACCTCTGGCAGCTGTGTGCCAGATGTTCTGCATCTGCCCTGGGGTGGGGAATGGCCTGGGTGACCCTTGGAGCTTCCTTCCACTGGGAGTGTGCTCCCCACATCCCTCCAGGAGCACCAGGACAGGCAGTGGGATGGGATGGATTTGGCTGCTTCCTTGCAGGACAAACAGGAATTTTGGACAGAAAATTAATATGATTATGTAGAAGCGGATTTATTGTTTACTATTTAGCTTTAATTATACATTTTAAGACTGCTGTTTACGTGGTTGTGCATTTTTTGATTGGTGCTTTTATGCTGTTTACGTGCCTTGCACAAGAGTTTAAGGTTTACTGTTATTTGCTTTACTGTTATTTGTTATTAGTTGTTAATAACAAATTAATTGTTTGTTGTTATTATTATTATCATTAATTGTTAATTGTTGTTATTAGAACTTTATTGTTTACTTTTATTTTGGGTCTTCCAATCATGGCATTCTGCTTTTTAGCTCCTTCTCTCTTGATTTAGCACAATTTATGTTTCAGTGGCTTTGGAGGGTCTCAACCAGTTGTAGAAAAATGCTTAAAAATGGCTCATCCTGTCTGCTTGTTATAAACACTGGTTTGAACTAAGAAATATACAGAAAAACAGTTAAGTGTGTGAAAAAACAGCAAAATATGCAGAAAAACAACTAGGCAGCAAAATATGGAGAAAAACAGCTAAATATAGTGTCCTGGTTTGAAGGACATGTGTCTGCTAAGAAAGGCAGGAGCTTCTCTTTGAAATGGAGAATGTAAACCCCTCCCTCCAAATTATTATAATTTTGAAATTAAGGAGCTCTCAGACAAAGAGATGGGAATAGGAATAACAGTTCTTTACTAGGAAAATTAAAATAGAAATACAGTATTACAAACAACAATCCAACCCTGCCAGAGTCAGAATCCAAGCTGACACAGTCAGTCAGTCAGGGTGGTGGCACAGTCCCATTCCATGGTGGCTGCATCCTCCTGCAGGGGCAGATGTGGTTCAGCTGGAGCAGTGCTCCTGGAGAAGGTGCAGTTTCCTCTGAAGGTCCAGGGATGATGTGGAAAGGCCTGGCTTTCCTCTGGAACCCAGTGGAAAGACGGATAACTGCTGTCCAAAATCTCAGTGTTTATCTGGGTAGGAAATGTTTGTCTCCTCCCCCTGGGTGGAGCATCTCCCAGTGGGATGATGGAATTTTATCAGTCATGCCCTGGGACTCAATGGCCATGAACAGGAGATATCTCCTGGAGGGAGGATGGGCTGTGGAAAGATAAAGATGATTGCCCAGCTGGTTTAAAGATGGCCCATTAGCAGATAATGTGTGCCAGGAGATAAAGATCACTGCCACACCCAGTTTTAAACAATGGCCCATGAACAGGAGATATCTCCTGGAGGGAGGATGGACTGTGTAAAGATAAAGATGATTGCCCCAGCTGGTTTAAAGATGGCCCATTAGCAGAGGATATCTCCATGGAGATAAGGGTCACTGCCCCACCTGGTTTGACACATGGGGATAGAATCCACATTTCTGGTCACATCCTGTATTACACCCCAAGACAAGCAGCATCCATGAAAGATCAGCAGTGGTGAGTTTTGGAAGAGGAGATAGAACTCCCAAACCTTGGATTTGTGCTGTGAGTGTGCTGCTCTGGGTTCTGTCAGATGGATTTCCTGTTCAGCAGCACTGACACCCCCCTGCACCTGCAGCTGGATTGATGAATCCAGGCTCCATGGGATGTGCTCCCTGCACGAGATCCTGTAGTACAAGGTCCTTACCCGTGTCTGTCCCTGCACGCTGCTCTTGGCAGGGCAATATTTAAAGCACAGCTGAGAGGCTGCAGGAGTTTTAAGATGCAGGAACTGGCTCCTGTCTCATCAGCATAAATGAGCCATCCCCAACGTGTGAGCCTGGCTGCTCTGAGCAGTTGGAATTGTCAATCCTGAAGGGTCTGGGTTCACAATTTCGTGTTTTCTTGCTATGCCAGACACAGCACGTCCTGAATCACAGCACCACGGCCCCTGGGAGCCTTCCTGGGTGTCTGCTTCCCAGAGGGAAGGCATCCAGTTCATCAGCACTGTTTGGGTGGGTTCTCTGAAAGGCTTCCATGCAGATGATGTGACTCAATGTGCAGGCAGCAGGAGCTGGGATGGGTGTATGTCTGAATCACAGACAAGGCTTGGAGATGGAGAGGAAGGAGGAGGAAGGAGGGAGGATAGTAAAAAAATGGGAAAGTGTTGGGTTTGGGAGGGATAATTTGTAGAATCAGGGAATGATTTGAGTTGGAAGGGACACTAAGATCACCCAGTGCCACCCCTGCCATGGCAGGGACACTTCACTGCCCCAGGGTGCTGCAAGCCCTGCCCAAGCTGCCCTTGGAGCCCCCCAGGGATGGGGCAGCCAGAGCTTCTCTGGGCACCCTGTGCCAGGGCCTCCCCACCTGGCAGGGAGGAATTCCTTCCTCTGTCTCAAACAATCACTCTGTCTGACCAGAGCTGGTCCCACAGTCCCAAACACATCTCCTGCTTCTCACATCTTGGTGGAGAGCAGCTTTTGGCCATTTCCCCCTTCTCTTTCAGCCACCTCTGCTGACTGTGCCTTGCATCCTCCAGACTTGGGTACCACAGTGGTTCAGCCCTGAGGGTGGTGCTGGAGCATTCTCAGAGCTTTCCCCCTCAAAGCCAGACCCTTGTCTTTGCTGTTTTTCCTCAGCTTTTAAGCTCAGGGACTTTCCTTATGGAACCATCCCCACTCCCCTCCTGTGGGCTCTGAGCTGCTGTAATCTCACATGTTAGCAAAAGAATAAACTTTTTCACCTGGAATAATTGTATTCTCTATCAGAGACAGAATCTCTTTGGGTTTTTTTTCCCCCTCCCCTCCTTTAAGTGGCAATTTCACATGGTAGAAAAGTTTTTAATTCTCTTCTGCAAGCTACATACAAAATACAACAGATAGGCAAAAATGGATTATTAAAGCTATCTATTTTTCTTGGCATTTCTGTAATTTAATAAACTGTTTGAGTTCTACAGTTCATTACATCACCAGAATAAACCCCATCCTTTGATTAATAGCTGTTCAATCAATCCCTCTCCCCACATTTTCTTCAATTTAATGGCAGCCAGTCTCAATCTGGAAAAATTTGGGTTGGGGAGCTGGACTAAACAACTTTGGGGAAACTGCAGTGGTGGCAACACCAGCTGGGGGAGGTTTTGAGAAGAAAGGGAGATAAATGCTGTTAAATGGCTGTAGGGGAAGGTGTTTCTGTCTCCAAAATATTTTAGCTCTGGGTGGCTGCTGCATCCTCCAGCTTGTTCTGGCTTTGCTGGAGCACCAAGAGTTGCATTTTTACCCAGGAGAGAGGAGACTTTCCTCAAAACTAATGGGAATTTTGCAGATTTATCTGCAGGGCAGGGCAAGGGCAGTTTGAAAGGGGAAAAAAGTGGTGTTTAAAGGCAGAAACTGCAGTGGTTTCCATCCTGGAGTTGATGCTGTAACAAAAGATTGGATGTGGCTCAGTGCCATGGTTGGACTCAGTGATTCTAAAGGTGATTCTGTGATTCCTGTCCTGCCTGTGCTGCAGGCTGAGACTCCAGGCTGGTGTAACAGATGATTTTTAGCACTCACAGCTGGTTTGGGGTTTAGTTTTGGTTGGTTGGGTGCCTGAGCAGGATCTGCACATCCCTGCCCTTGGGAGATCCGAGTGCAGCTGCTGCTTGGGACTTCTGTGGGGGGAGAGATCCACTGAGGATGGGGCTGGGGAGGAATTTGGGGCTGGGGAGGGGGCAGCAGGATGGGAATGAAGTGAGATTTCATGAAGGAGATTTCATGTCACCTTTATTCCCAGCAAGCTGCTTCTGTGTCACCTGTGTCACTGTCAGGGACTTGTTTGGGACTTGCAGGAGTTTGGAATAAATCCCTGGAGCCCTGGAAGTGTGGATGGGTTTGGATTAATCACTGAGAGAAGGGAGGTGGGTTTGTGTCATCACAGAATTTTGGGGTAGTTGGGGTTGGAAGGGACTTCTGGAGGTCCAGGCAGGAACACCTGCAGCAGGTGACACTTGGATGTGTCCAGGTAGGACAGAGCATTTCCCCTCTGCATTCCCTCCCCAAGTTTTCACACTCTTTGCAGTCTGAAGCAATTTTCCATTTGGGTTTCCTGGCTGGAACAGCTGGGACAGTGATGGTTCTGTTGGGATGTGCTGATTTAGGGACACAGATATTGGGGACAAGAAATGGGACCCTGCTGCCATTGTGGCCATGGACCCCTTGGTGAGCTGCAGAGGGAAATTCAGCTCCCCTGAAATTCAGAAATTTGGGTGTTGACAAGGAGGTGGCCCCAAGGTGTCTCAGGAAAGGTTTTGGCTGGATTTTGGGGAAAATTCCTTCACGGAAAAGGTGGTCAGGTATTGGAAGGAGCAGCCCAGGGAGGTTTGGAGTCCCCATCCCTGGAAGTGCCCAAGGAACCCCTGGATGTGGCACTCAGAGCTCTGAGCTGGGGACAAGGTGGGGATGGGGCACAGGCTGGAATTTATGGCTTGGAGCTCTTTTCCAGCCTCAGTGATCCTGAGATTTTATTCCATGATTTTCTAGAGATTTTATTCCATGATTTTATAATAACTCTATGATTTGATGATGATGAAATTCCATGATCTGAAGCATCTCCAGATCTGTCCCACTCTGAGCCCATGATCCTTTTCCTGGTGAAAGGAGCTGCTGCCAGCACAAAAATCAGGCAGAAATTTGGCTTCCCTGAGCAAAATCTCACCTCCAGTCCTGCCCAACAAAATCCCAGAAACTTTTTTGCCATTCCAATAGGTGACCTGTTCCTTGTTTCTCGTGTCCCACTCTTTCTCCTTGCACATATTGACTGTTGGCTCTGGAGTGCTCCAGAAAATAACCAGCTGTTCCCTTAAGTGGATTTGGTCAATCCCTCAAGCTGACAGATGATTTTTATTATGTACTATTACTTAATGAACTCTTTTGTGGCAAATGTAATTCAATACAGATCCTGATTCCCAGTTTGTCATCAGTCCTTTTACAAAGGAAGAAAAATGGGAAAGGACTTGATGATTCCTTTATCTTGTTATGCTAATTGTGTTAGGAATATTGGAGGAAAACAGGCAGTGCATTGAACAGGAGAAAAATCCAAGCTTATACTCCACTTAAAGAAAATGGGAATTTACTGGGGCAGAACAGACCTGGCTTGAGCAAAAGGAAATTCTGATCTAAGTTTTGGGTTGGAAAACTGTAAGAAAATACTTGTTTTGCTGTGTAAAATAATTTTTCAGAGGAACCCTGTAGCAACCACAATGGAAAGAATGGATCCTGCAAGAGAATTTTGGGGAAAATTCAGCCATGAGTCGGGAAAGAAATCAGGATTTGCCCAGGGAGCTTCATGTGACATCCAGTAGTGATGGAATGCACTGGGAGTTTGGGAATTGGTCAAGGTAGAGGAAAAGTTTTATGACTTTTGTGCCCTCCAGATCCTGGTTTGTGTCCCTGAGAATTTATTTTTCTGTGGTTTGTGCCTTTAAACTGGATGGATGAAGCCTTTGAGTTCTGGCTTCCCAGAATTCAGCTTTTTATTTGTAAAATGGGGGTGATTGCTCTTTCCTGTCTCTTACAGAGGTTTGGGAAGGGCTGGAACTTCAGATTTTCAGGTATGGACTGGAATAATCCCGTAGGTCCCTGTGGGAGCACAACCATGAGGTTGATAATGGGGAAAAAAGGAAAAAAATTGATGAGAATCTTCATTGGGTGTCTTTAATCCCATGCTGGAAAAAGAGCAGGAATTGTGGGTGGACAATCTGTGTAATCCTGGTGAAATAAAGCAGGAATTGTGGGTGGACAATCTGTGTAATCCTGGTGAAATAAAGCAGGAATTGTGGGTGGACAATCTGTGTAATCCTGGTGAAATAAAGCAGGAATTGTAGGTGGAGAATCTGTGTAAACGTGCTGAAATAAAACAGAAATTGTGATTGGAGCATCTGTGTAATCCTGCTGGAATAAAACAGGAATTCTGGGGAGAAAAACCATGTAAACCTGCCAAAATAAAGCAGGAATTGTGGGTGGAGAACCCATGTAATCCTGCTGAAATAAAACAGGAATTGTGGGTGAAGAATCCATGTAATCCTGGGGACATAGAGCAGGAATTCTGGGGAGAGAAACCATGTAATCCTGCCAAAACAAAGCAGGAATTCTGCACGGAGAACCTGCGTAATCCTGGTGAAATAAAGCAGGAATTGTGGTTATTAAATCCATATAACCCATCCATAAATCAATATCCATAAATTAATGTAACCCTGCCTTGGTGTGCCAGTGTTCCTGACTAGGCAGAGCTGTGCTTTCCATTCTTTTCCATTCTCCATTTCCATTCTTTGTGCCCTGGTGATGCTCCAGCCTCGTTCCTTTGGGGCCTGGAGGGAGCTTCCTGATTTCCAGGGGTATTTCCTGTGCAGGTTGCTTGTCCCTAAGAAATTAAATGTGGAAACCATGGAATGGTTTGGGTTGGAAAGGTCCTTAAAGCCCATCCAGTTCCATGAGCATCCCATCTTCACCATCCCAGTTGCTCCAAGCCCTGTCCAGCCTGGTCTGGGTCACTTCCAGGGGTGGGGTGTGACAAATGGACTCTTTATTGGTGTCCCCCCTCTCATCCTCCCAAATTTGAGATGCACTGGGATCTGAGTTTGTTGGTGCTGGTGCTGGTGGGAGTGATGGATGAGATTTGGGATTTCTCCCCTGGTGTTCCTTCCACAGCTTCTCATTTTGGTTGATGTCACCCCTCTGTCCCCATTCCCCACAAGGAGAGTGAGGAATGTTGTGGAAACACTGGAGGTTCCTAATTGCTTCTCTCATTTATCTGAGTTGAGATTTTGGCTCACAGCTGCATGTGGAGAGAAAAAAAGGCCAGTGGGCACATCTTTCCAAGGCATGAATTCCTCCTCATAAATTGTCCTAGAGCACCTCAGCCATCTGGGTAACCCAAAATAGATGTTGATGCAGTGTGGAAAGAGGAACAGTGAGGGCTGGAGTATTTCTAATGTGCAGAATGTCACCTGGAGGATGCTGTAAGATTGTTTATTGAGCCCACAAGAGTAAACAGACTCTGGATTTTGTACAGGCTACACCACCACGTTGTTCTATTTACATAAATGGGATTAAAAGGGAAGGAAGGGCTGAATTTTGTAAACACAGGAGGAGAGAACAAACCTGGTGTTGGTGTATCAGGGACTAAATGTAAAGTTCAGTGAACTCCCACTCTCCCAGGCTGCTCCAAGCCCATCCCACCAGGAGGATGTTCCAGATTTTGGCTGAGTTCTGACCCACACTGAGGAGGTGAAGCACATTTGGTCCTGCAGCTCCTCCAGGAATGTTCTCCACCTTTTGTAGGACCTGTAACTAATTGCAGAACACGCAGACTTTTCCAGTTAATTCCCATTAATTCCCTCCCACAGATGCAATATCCTCTTAAGCCAAGACTAAATGTGAATTTGGGGCTGACTTAGTGGTGCTGAGTGAAGAACACACTCGGATGTTTGTAGAGTTAATTTCCATTTTGAGCTGTATAGGTGTAATATCCACTTAAGCCAAGCCTAAATGTGCATTTGGGGCTGACTCAGTGGTGCTGGGTGAAACACTCATATCTTTGCAGAATTAATTCCCATTTTGAGCTGCATAGATGTAATATCCTCTTAAGCCAAGCCTAAATGTGAATTTGAGGCTGACTCAGTGGTGCTGGGTGAAACACTCAGATATTTACAGAGTTAATTCCCATTTTGAGCTTTACAGGTGCAATATCTTCTTAAGCCAAGTCTAAATGTGGAATTTGGGGCTGACTCAGTGGTGCTGGGTGAAACACTCAGATATTTACAGAATTAATTCCCATTTTGAGCTGCATAGATGTAATATCCTCTTAAGCCAAGCCTAAATGGGAATTTGGGCCTGACTCAGTGGTGCTGGATGAAACACTCATCTCTTTGCAGAATTAATTCCCATTTTGAGCTTTGCAGGTGTAATATCATCTTAAACCAAGCCTAAATGTGGATTTGGGGCTGACTCAGTGGTGCTGGGTGAAACACTCAGATGTTTGTAGATTTAATTCCCATTTTGAGCTGCATAGATGTAATATCCTCTTAAGCCAAGCCTAAATGTGAATTTGAGGCTGACTCAGTGGTGCTGGGTGAAACACTCAGATATTTACAGAGTTAATTCCCATTTTGAGCTGCATAGGTGCAATATCTTCTTAAGCCAAGTCAAAATGTGGAATTTGGGGCTGACTCAGTGGTGCTGGATGAAACACTCAGATATTTGTAGATTTAATTCCCATTTTGAGCTGCATAGGTGTAATATCCTCTTAAGCCAAGCCTAAATGTGCGTTTGGGGCTGACTCAGTGGTGAAACACACACTCAGATCTTTGTCACTGCCCTGAGTCACTGCTGGTGAGGCTGGGTGAGAGCCTGGTGGTGATTTGTTGTGACGGGGCTCCCAGGGGCTGTAAAATCTCATTTAATCAGCCTGGTGCCTCTGACCCAGCTGAAACAGAGCAGCCCCTGGATGGGAAGGAGCAAAGCTGCTCTGCAGGGGTTGAAATTCCCAAGTGAAACACCGCAGGGGGATGTAATTAAGCAGGATTCCACATCCAAGCTTTATGGCTTGGACTATTAAAACTCAAGTTTTAAAGTCAGGAGTTTGAGGGAATAAGGCAGGAGTGAGTGTGCACCACCCAGGCATTGAGTGTTTTGTGTTAATCTCCCTCTGAACACACAAATAAAGTCCCTATCTCTGAAATTCTCAGCCAAGAGAGCTTCTATCAACCATCTTTATTGCACCAGCACTCAATTCTGAGCAGCTCGGGCATTTTTCATAAATAAAACATTTTTATTATTTGTGTCCATATTCCCATAACAAAAAAAAAAAAAAAAAAAAAAAAAAAAAAAAAAAAAAAAAAAAAAGCACCCTTCTTATTCTGTCATCCTTAAAAAATTTATTTCAGATGGATTGTCACCCAGCTGTTTCTCACCCTATAAATCATAGGGGATTATTTGAGATGGAAATGTTCACTTTGGGGAAAACATGAAGTCCTTATAGGACTCTGGGACTTTGATAAATAGCAGCTTTTCCTCACAATACCAAGACAGGAAAACTGAATTCCCTTCAAATTTTGCATGGCTCTCACTGGCAGAGTAGTTGAGGTTTGTCCCTGCAGCTTCTCCAGGAATTTAATCCAGGAATTCAGTCAAGATTCAGGGGATTACATCAAACTTCCAAATGACCTCTTCCTCTTCCTCATAATGGAGCTCTTAGAAGCATTTACCCATTTTTGGTTTTTTTTAAATTTTATTTTCTGGAAGGTGATCCCAAAACCCACTAATCCATAACTTGTAGGACAACAATCCTCAATTTGTTTTTGTTTTTTTTTTTTTTTACAAACACATCTCTCAGTGTTGTTCCCCAAGTTTCTGAGTTCTTCTGCTCTGCCCTCACAAAATTTGGGTGTGAAAGAGTGGAAAGTTTGAATGGTTGGGAAAAACTGCAAGGTGGAGGGAGGGAGGGAGGGAAGCTCAGCCTTGGCCACTGCTGTGAATAAATGTAACTAGAAAATCTGAAGTGCTAGGATTAATTTTTTTTTAAATCCAGTGTTGGCAGGAGCTCCTGTAAAACAACACAAGGTTAAAGGTGTTAATAAACATGCAATTTCTTCATCAATCTCTGGGATATTTGCAGTTAGGAGCACATGTAAGCAAAGTCCATTTCAGGGAAGTTACTTTGCCCCCAAAACTTGAGAATTATCAGTGAAATCCCCTTGGAGGGCCATGAAACTCTGACATGGGATTTCCTGAGACTCAGAGATTGTAGGAATAGAACCAAAGCTTTGCCCAAAGCTCAGAACTCTCTGAGGTGAGGCTGCTGCAAAGGAGACTCTGTTGGTTGTATCTGCACCTCCAGAATGATGAATCCAGTCCAGAAACCTGGAGAGGAGGTTTTGCCCATCCTGAGATGCCTCAAGGAATGTGTCAGACACAGAATCCCAGGCTGGTTTGGGTTGGGAGGCACCTGAAGCCCAGCCAGTGCCAGTGTCAGGTTTTTCTGTCCAGCCTGGCCTTGGGCACTGCCAGGGATCCTCTGGGAATTCCATCCCAGCCCCTCCTCACCCTCACAGTCAGGAATTCCTCCCCAATATCCCACCCCAAATCTCCACTTTCCCAGTTTGAAGCCATTCCCTGTGTGCTGTCACTTTATCCCTTGTCAGTCATCCCTCTCCATCATCCTTGCTGTCCCCCTCAGGTCCTGGAAGGTCACAGATCCCCCCCCAGAGCTGCTGGACAATCCAAATTCTCTCTGACCTGGAGCTTCCTGTGTCTGCTCCATTTCACCAGGAGGGAAATCCTGGATTGAGCATTAGGGAAAAGAAATTGTTGGAACAAAACAATTCCTGAGTGGAAAAGGCAATTCCAGCACTTCCCAGTCCTGGGCTGGGCATCCCCACAGAGCAAATATTGCAGTGATGCTCCTCCAAACCCCCCAGATCCTGTGGGATTTCCAGTGGGATTGAACAGCTCTATGTTCCTTTAATTCCCATCCTCCTGCCTGTGATGGTCACCTGCTCCAAATCCCAATTCTTGTGCTTCCCTCCTCCAAGCACCCATTTAAATTCCAGTTTGCTCCTGCCATGTTCAATAATTTAATGTGTTATCAATTTACTCCTCATAGCTGGAGGGAATGACTGATGCTCTGTGCACACACTATGGGCACATCTATGGTTCATAAACAGCTAAAGTTAGGAAATTCTAAATTGTAAATGTATCTAATTATCTCTAATCATAGGCTCACTGTAATTAGTGGGATGCTGGTTCCCCTCTATTTTTAAAGAACAGAGATATTCTCTGTAATAAAAACCTCAACAGATTTGTGCCATGGGTATGAAAATAGAACATTGTTAGACTATTTCTGAGTACAGAAACAACTTTCTGCCCCATTTTCTCAAAGGAATTCCTGTCTGCTGGTTTCACAGGCTGCAGCCTTCCCCTTCTGTTCCTCCATGGCTTCATCTGGAAAATTCTCTATTTCCTCAGCTGTGAAGTTATCTTTTGGAAGATGAAAATATCAGTTAACACTTTGACATCCCAAGCAGGATGGGCCATTATTGCAGGATGTTTTGTTGGGATGTTTAGAACTGGCCACGTGTTAATTCTTGTTGATTATGAGCTGGATTTATCCATTTTACTTTTTCTATTTTGGGAGCACACAGTAAATATTACCCAATTAATGAGAAGAGCATCCTTCCTTCTCTCCCCATTATTTGTCCTGTGAAACATGATTTGGCATAAATTTTTCTGTGCTAAATTCAGCTTTCCTTTGTGAAGATCAGCTGTTTACAGTAGCTTCCCTATACCACTTTAATTTTCAATTTTGCTCCTTTGAATGCTGCTTTCACTTCTTCCTGTAAATATTTTGATGTGTTTGGGGTTGTTTTCCTTTAAATGTTGTGGGGAAGGGAATACAGCAGCTGCTTTGGGTGCTTCAGAATTTGAAGTAGTCAGGTTTCATGGGACACACTTTTCCCAAAGAAAATTGGTTGTGGTGGGAAAAGAAGTGGGAATGGTTTTCTCATTAGGAGGAGCCCCCTGTGTCCCAGGCTTTGTCTCAACAGGTAACACCTTGGGAAAGGATTGTGGGATGGTTTGGATGGGAAAGGATCTTCAATCAGCTCATTCCATCCCTGCCCTGGCAGGGACACTTTTCCCTAACCCAGGCTGCTCCAAGCCTGTCCAGCCTGGCTTGGGACTCTTGCAGGGATGGGCTCCCTGTGCCAGGGAACAGTTGATTCCCAAAATCCCACCTAAACCACTCCCTGGCAGTGGAAATCCATTCCTTGTGTCCTGTCTTTCCAAGCTCTTGTAAATTGTCTCTCCATGTTTTTGTTGGCTCCTTCAGGTCCTGCAAGTCACAATCAGATCACCTTGGAGCCTTCTTCTCTCCAGGAACAATCCCAACCCTCCCAGCCTTTCCTCATGGAAAGCAGAGCTGCTCCATCACCTTGTATCCCTCAGGGATGTCCCCCTGCTGTGGCAGGGACACTTTTCCTGTCCCAGGCTGCTCCAAGCCCTGTCCAGCCTGGCCTGGGACACTCCAGGGATGCAGGAGCAGCCACAGCATCCCTGTGCCAGGACCTCCTCATCCTCACAGGGAAGGATTCCCTCCCAAAACCCACCTGGGATTTGGGGATGCTTCTCATCCGGAGGAATCAGAGCAGAGTTTTGGCCGGGGGGAGATGAAAAATCGGGATAAAAGCTGCGGGGAACGTGTCAGTGCAGCCCGGCTCGGGCTGCGGGTGGCAGTGCAGAGCAGCGTTTGTGTGTCCCGGTGGGCGCTCGCAGGAATTCTGTGTTTGGGGAGAGGTGACTGTGCAAGGTGAGGCGAGAAGTGAGCGCTCGGGGACCGGAGCATCCCTCCCTGGGGACAAGAGCATCCTTCCCTGGGGACCGGAGCATCCTGAGGACAGGAGCATCCTGGGAACAGGAGCATCCTTCCCTGGGGACAGGAGCATCCCTCCCTGGGGACAGGAGCATCCTGGGGACAGGAGCATCCCTCCCTGGGGACCGGAGCATCCTGGGGACAGGAGCATCCTTCCCTGGGGACAGGAGCATCCCTCCCTGGGGACAAGAGCATCCCTCCCTGGGGACAGGAGCATCCCTCCCTGGGGACAGGAGCATCCTGGGGACAGGAGCATCCCTCCCTCCCTGGGGACAGGAGCATCCTGGGGACAGGAGCATCTCTCCCTCCCTGGGGACAGGAGCATCCTGGGGACAGGAGCATCCCTCCCTCCCTGGGGACGCGGTGCTGGCACAAGCTGGGGGTGGCAGGGATGGCTTGTACCGTGCTCATCACAATTGTCCATTCCGTGAATAAACGTATTTATTTCTTTATTATTTTTTATTAATTATTTTGGAGACAGTTCAACCCTAAACCTCCTGGTTGTCTTTTTTTTTTTTTTTTGGGAGGGGGGGTCTGGTGCTTTTTTTTTGTTTGTCTTATTTTGCTTTGTTTGGGTTCTTTTTCTTCTTCTTCTTGTTTTTTAATTATTATTTATTTTTTGGAGGTTTTTAGGTTGTTTCAATTTCTATTTATTTATTTATTTTCACGACGCAAACCTAGCCGGGAGGAACCCCTGGATTTGAAACAGCACTACCCGGGAATAAAGTGGGATATATCATAAATACATAATAAAGGCTCCTGGATGCCTTTTGGTGCCCGTGATGCTCTTTTGGCTCAACCCCTGCCCTGCAGCAGCCCCATGGTGCAATTTTGGGGTGGGGGACACCCCTGGCTGGGGAGGGGACACCAGCGGAGCTGAGTCCCGCTGTCCCCAGAGCTTTCCCTGGATGGGGGGAGAGCTGTGCCTGTGCACAATCGGGGCTGTTTGAATTGATGCTGCAGCTTAAACAGACATAAAGCAACTCTTTCATGTGCCAGCCCCGGTTGCCTTGGCTCTTGGCAGCGGCTCCCGGTGTGGGCAGTGCGGGGATTGAAATGCAGAGGGGACGGGGACAGAGGAGGAGGATTGATCCTGGCTGGAGGGACAGATCTGCGAGCCCTCGATATCTGATTTGGTTGGGGTTATTTTTTTGTTTTTAGCTGTCAAATAGGCTCATTCAAGGCAGCCGGAACACGGCCGAAATAGGGGGTTTTGCTGCAAGAAGCTGCAGCAAATGCAAAGCCGGGCGAGCAGGGGGATGGGTGGTGGCCAGGGCAGCCCCCCAGGTGGCCACGGCCCGGTTTGGGAACCGGGGGGTGCCCGGTCCGGCCTCGCATCCCCGGGGAAATTGGGATAAACGGGGGGAAAGGGGATGGCAGGGCTGGGGAAGAGGGTGGCGAGCACCCCCTGTGCCACAGGGGCTCCTGCGAGCCGGGGCTGGGCGAGCAGCGAGCACGGGGAGGATGCTCGAGCCTTCCACAGAGCCTTTCCCTGCGTTATTTATTTATTTCCTTAAGCTCCGGTGTCGTGTTCGAGTTGTTTTCCTCGTCCCTGGATCTGAGCATCATTAGCAAGATAATGAAGTTCCCGAATGTGGCGTTAAGTGGCTGCATTCCCATCCCCTCCCTCCCTTTTCCCCATCTTGCCTGCAGCTCCGGGCACCGGGAGATGTTAAAACAAAAACAAGGGGAGGTGCTGCTGGTGCTGCTGGGGATGGGGATGGGGGGTCCAGGGGAGGGGGCACAGCCTTTCCCAGCTCCAGGATGCTCCTGGACCAGTCCCACCTGCATCCCAGCTCTGCTGCTGCCAGGACAAGCCACACTGGGGGGGGATTGTCGCGATGGGTGTTTGCCACAAAATCCGCCTCATCGCGAAAATCGTGTCACTAGCATCAAGTTGTTTATTGGGGGTGGCGGGGTGGGTAACAGGGATGTGTGTGAGAGACAGGAATGGGGGCTGGGGGGGCTCGTTGCTTCTCGGGAAACCTGGAGTATCCAAAATAAACACGCTGCTGGAGGTGTCTGTGGGGTTGGGTGCTGGTGGGTTTTGGGGGATAACACAGCATCCCCCCTCCATCCACAACACCACAACACCCCCCCGGCCCGGCTTCCGAGGGGGAACAAAGCTCCGGGAGCGATTAATCAAATGGCTTAATAAAAAAAAAATAAAAATAAAAAAATAATAAAATAAATAAAATATTAAAAAAATAAAAAAGAAGAAGTATAAATCCCTGAGGGCTGCGTGGTGCTGGTGGTGGTGCTGCTGCCGAGGAGCTGGCTCTGAGACAGCCACCGGGAGGGACGCGCCAGCCCTCCCCTGCTCTCCTCTCCTCTCCTCTCCTCGCCTTCCCTCTCCTCTCCTCTCCCCGAGCTGCTGCCACACTTGGTTCATTCCAGCTGCAGAAGCTCAGAGCCTTCCATGCGGTGGGATTTTTTTATTTTTTCCCTCCTCCTGGGCTGAAAAAATTAAAGGGGGGAAAAAAAAATTAAAAAAAAAAAATCACAAGCCTGACCCGCTCCCCCCCCCCCCCTCCCTCACCTCTCTCCCTCCTCCTCCTTCCTTTCTCCTCTTCATCCAGCCGAGCCGAGGACTATCCCAATCGCCGAGGGGAAGGAAAAAAAGGGGAAAAACCCTACAGAGACAACCAGCAGACCCCCAGCACGCCCCATCGCCGCTGCTGCCCTTTGACATGCAACCTTCCCTGGGATGGGACCAGCCGGGATGCAGCTGCAGCTGGGGAAGGCACTGGTGGAAACTGGGGATCGTGGCTCTGGTGACGGCGGAGGGGAGCGCCTGGAGCCGGGCGCTGCTGCTCTCGCTGGGGCTGCTGGCTGGATCGGCCATGGGTGAGTGCCGCGGGCAACCGGGCAGCAGCGCTTGGGAGCCATCCCCGGCTCCCCGGGGACAGGGGCTGGTCCCCGCTGTGGGGAGGGGGCGGTGTGTGCCACTGGGGTGATGGCACTGTGCTGTGTGCCACTGGGGTGATGGCACTGGGGTGATGGCACTGGGGTGCTGGCATTGGAGTAATGCCACTGGGGTGCTGGCAGTGGAGTGGTGGCACTGGGGTGGTGGCACTGTGTTCTGTGGCACTGGGGTGCTGGCAGTGGGGTGATGCTGCTGGGGTGATGGCAGTGGGATGCTGGTACTGGGATGATGCCACTGGAGTGGTGGCACTCTGCTGTGTGGCACTGGGGTGCTGGCAGTGGGGAGATGCCATTGGGGTGATGGCAGTGTGCTGTGTGCCACTGGGGTGATGGCACTGGGGTGATGCCACTGGAGTGGTGGCACTGTGCTGTGTGGCACTGGGGTGCTGGCAGTGGGGAGATGCCATTGGGGTGATGGCAGTGTGCTGTGTGCCACTGGGGTGATGGCACTGGGGTGATGCCACTGGAGTGGTGGCACTCTGCTGTGTGGCACTGGGGTGATGGCAGTGGGGTGATGGCACTGAGCTGTGTGCCACTGGGGTGCTGGCACTGGGATGATGCCACTGTAGTGGTGGCACTGGAGTGGTGGCACTGGGATGCTGGCTCTGGGGTGCTGGCTCTGGGATGATGCCACTGATCTGTGTGGCACTGGGGTGCTGGCACTGGGATGATGCCACTGTAGTGGTGGCACTGGAGTGGTGGCACTGGGGTGCTGGCTCTGGGGTGCTGGCTCTGGGATGATGCCACTGATCTGTGTGGCACTGGGGTGCTGGCACTGCACTGTGTGGCACTGGGGTGGTGACACTGGAGTGATGGCACTGGGGTGCTGGCACACACTGCCCTGCTGCCTCGGGCACAGCCCTGAGGGTGTTTGACTCAGACCTTTGGAGCTGCATCCTTGGGGAGCAGCAATTCTTCAAGCCTGGGATGTGATTAAGGGTGGCTCTCTATGATCTCATTCCCCTTCCCCCGTGGGTCAGCTTTGGGCACAGGCACTGGTGATGTGCAGGATGACTGTGAAAAATGCCAGCACTGCTTTCCACTCTGTCTTTCCTGGCATCTTGATTCAGGGTTTCACTACCCTGCTGCTTGCCCACAGCTGATAAAACAGATTTCTGGATGCTTTGCATGAAGATGGAAGCACTTTCCTCCTTTCCCTCCTGGGTTCCCAGTTGAATATCTCTTATAGATGAGCTGCTTGGCCTCAGCATCCTGCTTTTTATGAAACATGCATGTTTGGGCTTGAAAGCAGGAGCAGACTTGAATTTGGGGGCAGTTTGCTTGTGTCTCCTGCCTCATTTCCACAGCTGCCCTTGCAGCCAAAGCAGATCCAGGGACTGAAGTTTATTTCTGGTGTGAACAGCAAATATTTAGGGACTGTCCTTCTGTGTGTAGGAGGGGGAAGAGTGGGAGTGCTTGGCAGTGGCTGCTCTCCACACTGTGCAGTGCCCCGATTTCCAAGAGTTTCCAAGTGCTGTTGTCTTGTCTGCTGTATCCCAGGCTGGAGGAATGTGTGTTTGGGTGTTGATGTGTATGAAAGCTGCTTGGGTTTTGGGGAGGGGGACGGGGGGTGGGTTTTGAGGAAAAACTTTATCTGTAATGCAAGACTGATTTTATTATGTAAGGCAGGTTTCCTTTCAGGGGCTGGGGATGAGGATTAACTGCTGCTCCTGGGTGCTCTTGCAGTGGAGCTGAACAGTTTTGCTGACTGGGAGCATCTGCTAGGAAAGGCTGGAAACCCACCCAGACAGGTCCCTAATAAAGGCTGAATGTTTATTTTGGTGGCTATTTTTCATCTCTTCAGCATGAGCATTCAGCCTGTGCACAGAGGAAAACCATTCCAGCAGCTTCTGCTGAGCTTTCCTTGTGCCAGCAGACTGATGGAGAGATACCTAAATCTCAGATTTATTCTACCAGGGGCTTACAGCTTTTTCTCTTCTTCTGAGCTGTCTGTGCCTTATTCACACTGGATATTCACTCTGTACCTCACTCAGCATTTAATCCTTTCTTCTCAGGCCCCTGGTCCCTCCTGTCTGCATTTTGAGTTCTCTGTTCTGGATCATTCAGTCCGAGGTTGATGCTCTGGGTTTTGCTTCGTGAGCACAACACCTCCAAAAGCTCTTTAGACCTCAGATGTTTTTTTTTTTAATCTGCATCAGAGCCAGAGGCATTGATCAATAAGTCCTCTCTTCAGATTGTGAAACCCCAGCAGTGATGTTTTTGTGAGATGCCAGCTTGGGTGTCAGTGTCTGGGGCTGGACGTGCAGGGAGGGGAGTCACAGGGTCACAGTGGTTTTGGGGTGTGACCCCAGGAAACCTGGGGTTGTGCTGAGTCCTGAACCCCTGTAGAACAAAAGTTCCAAGCTTCCTCTGCCATTCTTGAGGAGGGAGCAGTAGCCAGGAGCTCCCATAGTGTGGCAGCAGAGCCGTGTGTGTGCAGCTCCCAGCGAGGAGCCGGGCAGGAGAAAAAGGGAGAAACTGTTCCCATCACATCATCTGGGCCCTGCTGCAGCCCTGCTGCCCAGAAATGACCTCTGGAACCACAGGGTGCCCTGAGGAGCTGCCCTGGGGGAAAGGATGCAGCTGGAAGGTGGTGCCTGGGGATGGGAGCTTTATTTGGGTGTTACTGCAAGGGGCTGTGGGGCAATGAAAGGACACAGCAACACGGTGCAAGGAAAAGAGATTTATTGAAGAAAGCCATGGCTTTAAATAGAAGAGTTTGTGCAAAACAAAATAGAAAATATTCATTGGTCAGTGAAACAGCACCCCTTGTCCCAGGCTTTCTCATGGATCCAGCACCTGTTTATCTTCCGTTATAATTCTTATGTTTGCATTAGACAAAGGTCTCTAGCTTGGGAAAAAAACCCTAGCTGAGCCTGAGAAAGGCTGGAAAATTCCTCAAGATTTTTCCCTGGGTCTGTAACAGCCACAGAAGGGGGAGTGGGAGTGCTCTGAGAGTTTCCCCCTTTCAGTTTTGAGGTGCAGGGATGTTTTCACAGGGATAAGATGGGCAGAGGCTTTGCCCATGGATGCTGAGCCTCCAGAGTGTGCTGATTCTGGAATTGTGTGTGTTGATTGTCAGTCAGGGGGGCACAGCAGTGCTGCTCACTCCTTTCTGGGCAATCAGCACTGCTGGGTGCACCAGGGGCATGTGTAGGCCCTGTGTGTGTGGATAAACACAGATAAAATACATTTTAATGGTTTGTTCTAAAAGGGTCCTGACACCATTATTTACACACTGTGCTTTATTAGTCAGCACCTTGCTTGGTTCTGGGTTAAGGGAGGATGCAGCAGCTTGAAACAGCAGCTCATCAGTTCTAAACCCCTGTAATTTTCTTTTTTTCTTGATGGAAAATAGTTTTTGCCAGGCTTCTCTTCTGAGGAGTGGAGGAGCAGGAAGCTGTTTATGAATTTAAATTTATGAATTTAAGGAACAGAGGGCAGAGGAGGTGGCATTGCAGAGATCTCCACCTGCACTGATAATTCCACTGCCCTCAGGGACCACAAGGGGATAAAGAACATTCCCAGTTGTCCAAGTTTTTAATTAGGTGTGGACCAGTGCTAGAAATTTTGAGGAGAAGGTTCAGCAGAGATGCAATCAGTAAATCTGGTGGTTCTGCATCAAACTTGAATTAAAAACTTGAGCTGGAGACTCAGATACACCCTGAGAACACAGAATGGGATGTGGGAAAAACAAAGCAGATTCCTGGTTTAAACAGGAGATTTCCAGCCCTGTGTGGAGCAGGTTCAGCTCCTCATTTCAGCACCCTGTGGAAATCCTGATTTTTAGATCCTTTGGGTGCATCTTGAGGCATCCTTGCTGGTGGGAGCTGATGGTGGGTCCAGAGGAGCAGCTGTGCATCCATCCCAGCTGGTTTGGGGCAATTCTCCTCAAAAACTCCAGGAACCAACCTGTGATCCCACTCCTGCTGTTCAGACAGAGCCTGGGGGAGCCTGTGGGGTTCCAGGAGCTGTGGGGTCTGTGCTGAGCCTGCACAGATCCCATTAATGAGTGACTCCTAACGAGCTTTCCTGGCTCCAGAGTGAGCTCAGGGCTGGGGCTGCACCTGCACATTCATCCCTTCCTTTTGCTCTCTCACCTTCAATCCCCACCTGTGAGTTCCTGCTGAAGAACACTCACACCCAGCAGGTTTCCCCATGGAAATGTGAACCCAAAATGAGAAGAGAAGAGCCTTGCTGAGCTGTGGCCAGGATTCTGCTGCAAGCTTTGGGCTGTTTGATTCAGGGAACCACAGAACCATTCTGACTGGAAAAGACCTTTAAGGTCACAGAATCATCTGCCCATCCCCATTCCTTGTGCTGATCCCATCCTTTGGGGCTGTGCTGGCAGTTGTTCCTTGCCTGTCACTCTGTAATTTTTTTTTTTTTTTTGTTGTTGTGACTGTTGAAGAATCTCTCAGCTTTCTTCCCCACTGAGCTGTGCCTGCTCCCAGGAGCATCCCAGTGAAAAGCTGGACCCTGTGAGCTGTGCCTGCTCCCAGGAGCATCCCAGTGAAATGCTGGACCCTGTGAGCTGTGCAATTTTCCAGGAGCATCCAGTGAAAAGCTGGACCCTGTGAGCTGTGCAATTTTCCAGGAGCATCCCAGTGAAATGCTGGACCCTGTGAGCTGTGCAATTTTCCAGGAGCATCCCAGTGAAAAGCTGGACCCTGTGAGCTGTGCCCATCCCTGGAATGCCCCCAGGGAAATGCAGGGAGCAGAGCTGGGTGTGTGTTTGCCCCTCTGAGCTGGGTGTTTGCCCCTCTGCTCTGCCAGGAGCTCCTGTCAGACACCAGGATGGTTCTGGGCAGTGGGATCCAGCAGGATCCCCATTGCAGTATCCCTACTGCAGGATCCCATGGATGAGTTTGTGTTCCAGGTGTGCCTCAGCTGTGGATCAGGTGTTGCTGCTCCTGTGCAGAGCTGAGATTCCTCCCTGCTCTGCCCCCAATGGTTCCTGCTCTCCACTCCAGGGATTTCCAGCCTGGAATTACAGAGTGGTGTTCACTGCCCAGCTGGGTGGGAAATGCCAAATTTCACAGCTGTGCTTCTGTTCCTGCTGCTGCCCCCCAGCCCCTGCCAGAATTTGGCCTGGATCTTGACCAGAGGAAATTGTTATGATAATGTTGAGGGTTGGTTGGGGGCAAGGTCAGGCAGCTTTAACTGGTTTTGAGCCCATAGCATTGCAAGAAAAACCTTTTTACTCTGTTTTTATCAGGAGTATCCTGAGACACGGGGCTGGAGTAATTTTTCACAGGCTTTAGTGAAATTATAACAAAGCTCTGTTTAGCTGAGTGGATTTTAAATAATACTTCTTTACTCTTCCTCCATATTTCTAGGCATTGGGAGGTTCAGAAACACCATGAATAGGCCTAAATTTAAATTAGGCTTTTTTTTTTTTTTTTCCAACAGAAAATAGAGCAAATTCAAATGGAAGGGGAGAGATAAGACTTTAAGGGCTGCAAAAAAAAAGGGAAATGATTAAGTAGTAAAGATTCTGTACTGCTGGAATTGTTGAGTGCAGCATTGAGCTGTCTCTGTGACATCCACAGCAGCCAGAAATGCCAGAGGTTGGTGGAATCCCATTGATTTGCTCTGATATCCAGTGAGGAATGTTGGGAAGGGAAAGGAAATCAGGTTTGGAGGGGAGTTTAAACCAGGAGAGGCTTTTTGCTCCACCTGGAAGAGGTGGAACATCCCTCCTGCCTGGTAGCTGAGGATTGATGGTCCAGCTCAGTGTTTGGGTTGAAATGTTTCCCTAAAATCAGAGTGAGAGCTCCAGCCTGAGTTCATCCTGCAGGGTAGGGAGGCTCTGAGCCCACCCAGTGTCTCTGCAGCCTCTGAGAGCAGAGACAAAGCCCCAAAAATGGCTCAGCCTCATCTCCTGAGGTTTCTTGCAGCCCAGCCCACTCCATGAAATAATTCTGCATCATGGAGAGCCTTGCATGAGTCAGTTTGGGGAGTTTGGGGCAGCTCAGCCTCAACCACATCATTTTTCCTGTTCCTCAGTTCTCCAGGAAGAACCACCAGGCTGTGAGGTGATTCCAGTGCAGCCCCAGGTTATTTCCTACTCTGAGAAAGCACTTCCCTGGAACTGGGGTGTGGAGATGAACCCAGTGGCAGCAGCAGCCACAGTTCTGTGCTCACACAGTGGGTGAAGTGCTGTGCAGTTGTGGAAAATGATGTTTTCTGCTTGCCATGGGCAGGATGCAGTGCAGGAATCTGCAGGGTCCCTGTGCTGCCTCCTGCTCTGCAGTGACAGCCAGGGCTGCTGGTGGTTGATGTGTAATTGGGACAATACCATTGATTAAAGGAATCAAATTAACTCTGTTTCAGTGTCTTGGCTCCAGCCAGAATGGAGAGTGCAGGGAGCTTGGATGAAATGATTTTACACCTCCCTTGCTTGAAAGTGGAAGAGAGTTTTTTGGATGGTTTTCCCTCTTTTTTTTAAAAATGGGATTTCACAGTGGGTTGTGGGGTGTTTGTTCTTTCTTCCCAGTGTCAGGTGCATTCCCTGCTTCAGCTCTTGGTAATAATTTCCTGTCTTTTCAAGGCACAAGGCATCACCTGTAGGAATAAACTGATAAAATCCCTGGTTTTGAGTGCACAGCTGGGTGTGATGGATGGAAAGGGGATTTGGGGCTGTGTCAGTGGGCAGAAAAACTGTGGGGTAAGGAGATGTGATGCTGTGAATTCCCTGGAAGAGAATCTTGTAACCACCAGGGCTGGAGCAACTGTGGCTGCCAGGGAGGTGTGGGATAAGGGATTAATTAAAAAAACCAAATCCTGCCCCATTGCTGACTGCAAATCTGCTGGGAAATGAATTCCTGGCCTGTGTTTGAGGGGGTGAAAGTTTGCAGAGGGTTGCAGGAATTGGGTGCAGAAACACCCATGCAGCCCTTGGTGTTGGTGTGCTGTGTCACTGCCTGCCCAGTGAGGTGTGAACACCCAAAATCCCGGGATCAGTGAGGTTGGAAAATCCCTCCCAGGCCACAGAGCCCAAGCTGTGCCCAATCCCCACCTTGTCCCCAGCCCAGTGCCACCTCCAGCCCTCCCTTGGATGGGCATCCAAACCTCCCTGGGCAGTTCCTGGCAGCTCTTTTCAGGCAGAAATTCCTCCTGGAATCACCTGGAGGTGGCCCTTGTGTGGCAGAGGGAACATTCTGAACCATCAACAAGTGTTGTGTGTAATTCTGGAGTGGATGAGGTGGAAATCACAGCCCAGAGGGGTTTTTATTCCAGTGCTGCTGGAATTCTGCTTGTCAAGCAGGAAAAAGGCCACCAGGGTCCCAGAATCAGCAAAAAAAAAAAAAAATAATTCTCAACCCTTGCTGTCATTTCAGCTGCTTTGTTAATTCTGGGTGTCTTTGGAAGGCAGCTCCTCTTTCTGACCTGCAGAAAAACTCCAGCTGGTGAATATTTTCCCCCTTTCCCTCCTTGTAAAAAACATTTCTGCTCCTGTTGCACTGCTGGGCAGAGGTGCTGGAAGCCAGGGAAGGTGGCAGGAGGAGGAGGAGGAGGAGGAGGAGGAGGAGGAGGAAGGGCTGGCCAAGGTGACCCAGCAGGGTGTGAGCAGAGCCTGGGTGTCTCTCCTGCATCATCCCACCCCAGCAGCAGCACAGGGATGTGATGCTGCAGCTCCTGAGGTGGTTTTTGAGGAGCCTCCCTGCTGCAGATGAGCTTGGGGCCGTGTCTGTGCAGAGGTATTTCACAGTGCTTACCCTGGAACAGAACAATTCCTGCATCCATTTATCAAAATGTCTGTGATTCCCATTTCCAGCCTGATAAAACAACCCAAATAAAGGTCTCTCTGTCCAGAATACTTCAAAACAAAAGAAGGGAAGATTTCTTCCTCTGACCTCTGGAATGGGAACTCTGTTCTGCCCTGGTGAAATGGTTTTATTTGGGTTCCTTCCACCTGCCTTGGAGCCACCTACATTTCTTTCAGTGTAGCATTTTACCTGCTCTGTCACTTCAGTGCAGACCACAGCACGGTCACAGCCTGATAATCCCAGCATCAGAGGCTGCAAGAGGGGCTGGAATGGCCAAGAAAGATGAATTAATCACAGGCAGAGAATTAACCACAACTGGGGATTTGCTGCTTCAGTGCTCTGCTGTTATTTGCACACTCCCCTGAGTGGTTGGATCCCAGTCCCTGCTGCTTCCCCTGCCCCAGCAGGGTGTGAGCCTCACTCCCTCTGCTTCCCTTCCCCACCCCTAAACCATCCCTGGAACTGGGATGAGCAGAATTGGCAGAATGATTTGCAGATTTATTCTCGGGGTGTTTGTGAGGAGCTTTCAGCAGGTACAAATTGCTGGAGGTTGATTAACTGCACAACTTCTGTGTGCTCTTGGTTCCCTCCCTTGATTGCATGGAGGGAATTCAACCGTTTCATGTACAATTTGGGATTAATTGGGAATGACATTTTGAGGTGAAAGTTGTCTGTCTGCTACTGAACTTCGAGTGGTATTGTCAAAAAAAAAAAAGAAAAAATCAGGAATAAAAGCAAATGAAGTTTCTGTTGCAGGAAGGATTTGCACAGCTCCTGTGATTTGTACAGAATTGCCTTTTACAGTTTTTATAGGTTTAGATCCATGTTTTATGCAAAGACTGCAGCCTCTAAAAGCAAAGTGTGCTCACTAGAGGTGGGGAGGTGGGAGGTGTGCACTGAGAATTTGCCAGAAGCATCAGGGAATTGGATCCTGGTCTTGAGAAAAGCAGGATATTGGCAGGGAGGATGGTCTGGACCTTCTGATTTTAACTTTGCCTTTGAAGCAGTTGCTTAAATTATGTGAGCTCCAGCTTCTTGTCTATGGAGGGGGAAAAATAGTGCTGTACTAATAGTATTATCTAATTAATTATGAAGATGAATGCCTGCAGGATGGCAGAGATCAAATGGAGAACTTGTTTCCTTGTTACAGTTCCTGTTATTTATCAGCAGTTTATCAATATTTTGTTTTGTTAATTTAGTGAAAGCAGAGTTTGAAATAAGAATTTTTTTTTTTTTTTGTGGCATTTATATCATTACTTTTGGAGCCTGAGGTGAAGGTTATTCCCTGAAAAAAACAGGAGGAGTGGGATTCCAGGCACAGAAAGTTTGCTGAGGAGCTTTGTGGAGGGGTGTAGTGATTTACACAGGGTCACACCCTGTCCCCAGTCCTTCCTCTTCTTGTTTAAATCCACAAATCCCAGCAGAATTCTCCCCTCTTCTCACTGCTCTGGAGGTTCTGCCCCTTCCAAGGGCTGTGTGGGGCTGGAAAAGTCAGAAAATTGCAGCTCATTTCTCCCGTGACAAAGGCACAATTCAATGTTCCTTTCCTCTTCATCCACCAAATAATAACACCCAGAAAAATACATTTCCTCCTGGAAAGGGGAGGGAATTATCCCATCCTGCAGAAGGATAATGGAGTTGGTGCTTTTCCAAAGGTGATGCCATTTTTAAAGATGCTCCTTGCATCCCACAGCATATTGTTTATATCCCTCTATTGTTGTTTTGTCTCCATTAGGGAAAGGTTAGGCAGGATCCTGGACACTGGGCAGCTGTCAGCACCATTCCCAAGGGGATCCCAATAAAGTTAAGCACCACTTGGGCAGGTAATATTAAAATTAAATCCACCTGCTGGAGTAATGAAGGGTTGGCAGGATGGGGAGTTTGTCCCTCATTGTGTGGGGACTTTTTTCTCAGTGGTGCTTTAGCATTTTAGCTTTTCTATTTTTATATTTGTAACCCTGCAATTCTTTAGTGCATAACTCTAAACTCCATATCCAGTGTGAGCTGCTGCTCTCCCATTTTTTCAGACACAATTCCTCTCCAGGCTGGGAATCAAGGACACCTCACTGCCTCAGAGATGGAAACAAAAGTGAGTTGGGGGAGCAAATTTGGGGTGAATGACTTCATTACCTGAAGCTGTAATTGGAACATTAACCCTCAATATGCAAATGAACCAAACTCCTAAAAATATAAAAATATGATCTGTTGGCCATTTGGGGAGGCTTTGTCTGCCCTAAATGTCCCTGAATAAATTTACAATAAATTTACCCATTTTTTATTCCCTCATTTTGATCTGGCCTCTGTTTTTAGCCCCAAAAGGCATCACCAGAGTTGGTCCTTTCTTTCCAGGGTTGGGTTTAGCACAAGATCTGAAGGACCAGAGGGACAATCTGCCCTCTCTGGGGCTCTGGAGTCCTGTCCTGCAAATTCTGCAGCTTTTCAAAGAGTTAAACCAGCTGGGTTGGAATTTCTCTGCTTTGGTGGGGGCTTTAATGAAAACCTGTTTGAAAGAAAAAGCTCCTGTGCTGAAGGAACAATATGTGGAATTGTCCCCATGCTGCCAGTAGAGATAAATCCCAGGGTGGGTTTTGGGTGAAATTCTTTGGTCACAAAGGGAGAAATCCTCCCCTGGGATGGGCTGGGGTGGAATTCTCAGAGATGCTGTGGATCCCTGGGAGTGTCCAGCAGCAAACTGGGGTGGTGGAGGGTGTGGGACTGGATGAGATTTAAGGTTTCTTTCATCCCAAACCATTGCAGATCCTGGTTTTGACTTTGCCCTGGTGTCCCACTGACCCAGGGCTCTTCTCCCAGTGCACAATTCTGACCCTGGGCAAGACTGAAGGGAAATAAAACCAACCCTGCAAAGTCCCTGCTGTTGTCACCTCTTGGTAAACACCTGCACTTCCTCCTACTGAATTAACTAATCCTATTTAAAAAGAGCAAGTTCATTTTGCTGGATTTAAAATAACCACTTAGGGGAGGCTCTGTCACTTGTTCCTCCTGGGAGCACTTCCCAATCTCAAATTAGAGAACAAGTGATGACCTTTCTTTGCCCATGAGTCCAACACTGAGGGCTCTTACAGGGAGTTTTTTTGCCTTTTCTTCCACGAAATGCAGTTAACAAATGAGACTTTTGACAAAAAAAAATCCCCAATTTGAAAGTACAAGTCGATTCAATTCACCCCCTGTTAGCTCCTTGATTGAGAGCTATGTAGATTGAAGAAGAAAGGTATTGATCTGCTTTGGGGATTGAAAACTAAGATGAAGTGGAATATGTCTGTGGGTGAAAATGAGGTTTTAAATGGATGGAGGAGGAGAGAGAAAAATCAAACCCAATGTGATGTTGATGGGAGGGAGTTCTGGGTTTCTCTGGTGGTTGTACAGAGGTGGAGAGGTCACAGGATGCAGGATTTGTAAAAATCGTGGAAAATTTGCCTGGCACAAATTGGGTCAAAACAGAACAAAAAAATAAAAATTATTTTTGGGTTACCAGAGCATCCATCAGTTACCAAATTCTGTTAAATTGTTGAGCAGAGCTCACAGCTTGCAGTGCTGATCTTTAACATCCCTTCCAAACCATTCCGTGATTCCCTGAAATAACAATGGAGGTTTTGCCATTGCAAACGTGAAACTCACGTCTAAATGGCCTGAAAAATTCAGGATAATTGAAATGTTTCACTCTTTCTCCAGATAATCTGCTGGGAGCTTTTTGTAGCTGTAATTCTCTGGGGCATGTGACGGGCTTGGGGTTTTTTTTTTGGCTCATTGGGTGAAGTGAATTATTAACTTTTATTTATTAACTTTCCTCTGTACTGTCAACTCCAGGTGACTTTCATTGATTGCTCAAGGTGACAAGGAGGCATTAGGTAATAAATATCAAGTGCTGCAATACTTAAAGGAAGTGAATATGAAAGTGCTGTTAACGGAATCAAGTAAAAATTGGATTTATATCCTAACAAAAAAAAAAAAAAAAAAAAAAAAAAAAAAAAGAAAAAAATCCCAGGAGAAATTGCTTTTCTGTTGGGCTCTTTTTGTAATTCAAATCCAATCACACAAGTGTGAGCTGTTGTGGTACAATTGCCTGGCAGAGGGGTTTGTTGGAAGATCTCAGAGCACTTGTAAACACACAGAGCATTTCACTCTGCAGAGTGTGGGGACATGAGAATGGTGGTGAAAGAGTGAAGAGCTTTTAATAAGTGGAGTCTCTGCTTGTTCAGAATCATATTTTTAATTTATTTCAGATTTGGAGGTGGGGAGACAGTGGATAAAGTGGTTTTTTTTCTGTTTTGGCTGCTGTAGAGTTTCTCTGGGGCTCAAAAGGAGCTGTGGGGACCCAAAAGGGGGCTGGTGTAATTTGGGGGTTTTTAGGGATTAAAAAATGCATGGAAATACAACATAGTTAATGAATTAATGTGTAAAATCAAAGTCACAATCCAAAACGTGGTGGGGAGGGGGAAGAGAAACCCGCTCAGAGCTCAGAGCAGATTGATTTGTGGAGGAGCTTTTTTCACTGGGCTCTTCAAACCCTCAGTTCTCCAGCAGGGAAAGGATGGAATTGTTGATATTGTGAGAATTCCAAGGGCTGAGGGCTTGTAAATTCTTAGGGAGATGGGATGTGGAGCCCAAAATCTCCCTTGAGGGAACATTGAATTTTACAGATGGACACAGAGCAGGGCCAAGGGAATTCAGGCTGATTTTGAGAGTTCCATGGTGACAAGGGGAGACCAATAATGAAAAATTTTAATGAGGAATTCTTTATTTTTTCCTCCACTGTGACTTGGGATGGATTTCACCTTGAACCTCATTTCACCTTGAACCTCATTTCATCTTCTTCAATTTTTATTTTCTTTTTTTTGAGATAATCCTAACACCCAAGATGAAAATGCCTTTGAGCCCCCTGGATAAACCATTTAAATGCAAATATTATTTTACTGCGAAATAATTGAAATACACATTGAAAAAAAAAATTTGTTTTGGTGATCATAATTAGCACCTTGTAAATGAGACTGAGTCAAAATGCTGCACATGAGTGGGAGTCCATTTGCAGAGGCTGGGTAAAAAGTTTTTCATCAAATTACCTTCTGTTTCCTGATTTTAATTTATATTGGGGGTTGAGATGATCTGTGTCATTTTTACAGATATTTGCAGTGGAGGTGAGAAAAAAATGAAATCTTGGCTGTGTTCATCTTAGACAGAAAACAAGAGGGAAATTTTCAGAAGTTTTGAATCAGGCTGAACATTTTCATTGAGGCTTGGACTCCCAGATTTTCAAGAATATTTAGACCCCAAAATAAGTGCAGATTATAAATTTATGGTGGTTTATAAGGAAATGTGGCTGCACTGCTCAGGGGGGTTAGGAAGGCTCCAGAGCAGTTCTTGGGTTACAAAATATTTGTAAATTTGGGGCTCTGAAGTTGCTTTGAAAAGGATTTGAGAAATTGGTTGTCACAAAGGGGTCACTTGGTCTGTGGCTCCTCCAGGGTCAGTCAGGGTCAGTCCCATCCCAGTGCTCAAACATGGCTTAAACTGTATTTTTATCAAGGGTAACTCTTGTTTTGACAGGAAAAGTCAGAGGAGAGGAGCTTTGAGGTCCCATTCAGTGATTCTGTGAGTGAATCAAGGGCACTGCAGAGATCATGAGGGAAGGGCTGGGAATTCCCAGTGGGGCTGTTCCTCACCCCAGAATCTGCATTAATTGGTTAATGCTGAGCCTGTGCAGGGCTCTGGGGATGGAAATGGTTCCACAACTGCCTGGGTTTATTATTCTGCTGACAAAGGCTGTGGAGAGGAGTGGAACAGCCCAAATTGATTAAGAAAATTCTGAAAGGGAAAGTCTTGGAGGGAGGAAATGACATCCCTGGAGAAGAGGCAGCTCTGGCTGAATATTGGGATAACTCTGGTGCTTCCTGGAGCTCAGCAGATGATTGCAGGTGATGGTTGGTGTGCCCAGGATTCCTGGTTCAGCAGGGATTGTGCAGATGTGGGTAAATCTCCTTATGTGGTTCATGAATGACTGCTGGCAGCGTGGGGAGCTTTGGGAAAACCCAACCCAATTTGTTTGGGTTTGTTTGGAATGTGAATTCTGTGGATGTGATTTTGTGGATGTGGTTCTGTGGATGTGAATTGTCTGGATGTGAATTCTGTAGCTATGAATTCTGTAGCTGTGAATTCTGTGGATGTGAATTCTGTAAATATTAACTCTGTGGATGTGAATTCTGTGGATATGAATTCTGTAGATGTGAATTCTCTGGATGTGAATTCTCTGGATGTGATTCTGTGGATGTGAATTCTGTAGATATTAACTCTGTGGATGTGATTCTCTGGATATGAATTCTGTGGATGTGAATTCTCTGAATGTGATTCTCTGGATGTGAATTCTCTGGATGTGAATTCTCTGGAGTGAACAGTTCCTGTGACACAGCTCTGTGACTTCACCTAAATCTGAAGCTGCAGTGCCACAGGGGCCAGACTTGAAATGTGGAACATCTGTACCAAGAAATGGATTTGCTAAGAAGTGGAGAGAGCAGAAACCAGGGATTGTGTTTAAAGTGTTATCAACTGGAGCTGTTTAATTTGATTTTTAAGGTGTTTAAAGCACAGGTCTCTTCCTGGGGCATTCAGGTTTTTGGTTTGCTTGGGGTTTTTGGGGTATGAATGTGTGAACTCCTTCAGCCAAGCTGCCTTAGAGCCCTGTGAGGATCAGTGGGCTGGGCAGAATTAATGTCCCTTGTTCTTATGCAAAAGGCACAAAATAAAGTCACTTTTGTCCCAGGACAGACACAGGTGTGGTTGGATTTTGGTTTGCTGTGGCTGCAGGAAGCTCAGGGGTGAGTGTTGGGCTCTGGGCAATCCTGAACACATCTGGATATTTCTCCTGGACAGATCAGAGTCCTGCTTGGAGGTGCTGAACCCTCCCTGCCCATGGGAAGCAGGGAATGAATTCCTGGGGTTGCTTTGCCTGCAGGCACAGCTTTTATTTTCCCTATTAAACTTCATTTCAACCCATGAGTTTTCTGGCTTTTACCCTTCCACTCTCTCCTGGTCCAGCCTGGGGATGAGGGAGCAGCTGTGGGGAAATTGGGGTGACACTCTGAGGATGGGAGGAACCCCAAGGGGAAATCTGCCAGCTGCTTTTAGGATCAGCAAAACCCATTTCCAGCAGCTGGAATCTCTGTCCTCTGCACGTGTCAGGGCTCTGCCATGTGCTGGTGACACAGGACATCTGTGCAGTGTCATGTTCTGGGATGGTTTTGGATGTTACCTGGAGCCAGAGGTTTCCTGGGTTTTTTTCACCACTTGTCAGAGCTGCTCTGAGCCCTGTGGAGTGCAGACCAGAGGATGGTAAATCTTTCTGCAGAGAGGGCTGGCTTGGGATGTGCCAGGGGAGGGGACAGCTGGCAGGATGGACATCACCCCAGTGTCCAGCTGGGGTTGGGCTCAGCCTCCAGTTTTTGATTTGACTCTTCAGGACAGATGTGGAACAGCTGGGCAGAGTCCAGAACCCCACCAGGGAGTCACTGAGGAGGGAAGCATTGAACAGATTGGGCTCATTTACTCCATAATTGTGCTTTCCAACATTTTTGGGTGTGTAGGTTCCAGCACTCCAGGTGTTAGGTGCTTTTCTTTTCCCTCTAGGTGCTCCTGGCATTTGCAGAGAGCTGAAAAAGCCTCGTGTCTGTTCTGCTTCCCTTTCCTGCCTTTCACAGATTCCCAGAGGCTTTATGAGCTGCAGGTTGAAAATCCCATGTCTGGGCAGAATGAACCTTTCTCTGAGGCCACGTAGGGAGGATGGAATGCCATGGTCTGGAGGAATAACAGGATGGAGGACACGTGGAATAAAGGCAGAGCTGGGATACTTTTATTTTTTTTCATCTGAAATACGAAAGTGTCATTTGGAAGGCACGTGGGATGGCAGAGCAGTGTGGACACTTGGAATTTCCAAACTCCCTTTTCCTGTGTTTTTCAGCTCAGTTGGAGATTTTGTAGAATCCCAGACCTGTGTAGGGAATTTTCACAATTATCCAGGACAACATTTTTGATTGGGAAAGGAAGGGAGAGCACACATGGGGATTCTGCATCTTTTGTTCCTCTCCCTGCTTGGGAAGGTGTGAAAATGGAATTGCTGGGCTGGAGCAGTGCTGGGTGTGGGAGCTCTGCAGCAACAGAGCAGCACTAAAAGGGAAAAAAGAGGTGACAGGGGAGGAGTGAGGGACCCCAGGACTGGGAGAGAAGGGCTGGTGTGCCCAGGGCACTGTGGAATTTGGGGATTTGTGCAAATCTGAGCATCCTCACTCGAGCTGAGCTGGGGTTTTGTATTCCTCTGGGCTTGGCAGTGCTGGCAGGAGCTGGATTCAGCTCAAATTCACTTTTTGTGCCCTTGCATGGCCCAGCTCATCACTCAGTGCTCGGGCTGTCCGAGATGGAAATCATCCCCTTGATGATGCTCTGGGATCCACGGGCTTTTGATTGAGTTATGGTTAATGGAATGACTCTGCATTATTTATTACTCAGATGGGAGGCTGGAGGTTAAGCTGAAGGGAAGGTGAATCCTGAGGGCAAGGCTGGATTGTTCAGGTGTGGAGGTTCTTTCCCTGAAATTGGGTGAGCCAGAGTCAGAGCTGGGACTAAACTCCTCCTGTTTGTGCTCAGTGTCATGGCTTGCTAAACCAAGGAGGCATTTTAGTGCCTGATAAATGATTCACAACACTAAACAATGAGTTTTTTCCTCTTTAGATGCAGTGCAAACAGTGAGGAGTTGGTGTGTGTGTGTTTGGAGAGCTCTGAGGGATTCCTGAGGTCTGGACAAGCAGGGTTAGCCCTGGATGTGGATTCGTTTTCCTGGGGAAAGGTTTTTTTTTATATGCCTGTGTTTGTTGGAATGAGCTGTAGAACAACAGGAATAACAGTAACTACAGCAAATGGCAAAACCCCAAACTGCTGCATTAGGGAGGAGGCAGCCCTGGATCCTCCAGAAATGATGCTGCTGAGAGCAAGGCACTGTGCATGATTTGATATTTGTTCCCACTGAATTGTGCAGTGACCATGCATCAGCGTTTGCTAAATTAGATTTTGTTTCTGCTGAGGAACAAAGTGCAGCAACTTGTATTTCAGGAAGCACTTCAGAGATAAATTCAGCCTCCATCCCTCTCAGGCATTGCTTCCTTGGATAATAACATGGTGTAAACCAACAGCTGCAATTCTTCCTTGGTTTACACCACCTTGGGTATGGCCTGGAATTCAAGTTTAAGGAATTGCAAGTAGGTGGGAGATGATTTTTTCCTACTGATTTCCTCTGCACTTGTCACGTCAGACAACTCCTTTGTTTGGTATTGTTGTTTACCTCCTGACAACCTGGGGGAGGTTTGTGGTGACACACTTTGGATGTTCAAATTTATCTCAGTCTGGAGCTGCTGGAATTCTCCATCAGGAGGGGCTGGGAGGGAGCAGGAATCAGGGCTGCTCATTCCTGGCCTGAGGTGCTGCTTATTTCAAGGGAATAACAAAATCCTGTTGCTGTGAATGTTCTTGAACTGTTGGATTTGCTGTTTTTGATGCACATAACCTGCTGGGTTTGGTCACTGTGGGACACTGAGGACATTGGGAATGAGAGGAATGAGGGATTTGTCTTTACAAACAAGCTGTGGGTCTGATGGTAGATAAAATCAGCACTGAGAAATAAAAATGGGATGGATTCCACTGATTGACGAGTGGAAAAAGATATTTGCCTTTACAAACAAACTGTAGGTTTGCTGGTAAATGAAAATGGGTATTGGAAGATGAAAGAAACAATGAGGAAAAACATTAATTCTGTAAGAATTAAAAATTAAAAGGAAGGGTTGTACATTAGATGGGAATCTCAGGTATCAGGTGTTTGGGCAGTCTGTGACTCTCCAGCACCTCAACAATGGGGAAAGAGAGAGGGAAATTGGGATAAAAAGGAGGCTGCACCCTCCAAAAATCTGAGAGACCCCAGGGGATGCCCCATGGCCTCTCCCTTTATTCAGATAAATAAAAGGACTCCTCTGTCTCCTTGTTGAACACCAACCTCTGGCGTTTGTGGATTAATTTTCCAGACAGGGAGCACCAGAATGATCCTGGCTCGTGTGTCGAGACAATTTTGGATTTTCAGTGGAGCCAAACCTCCCACGAGCTCTGTCCCCACTCCCAGGGCTTGTCCTGTCACACAAACTCTGGTTTGGAGCACAAGGATGTTGTTCTGCTCCTGCCACCCTCCATTTCTCCTGCTGGCAGCCCCACAGCACAGCCTGGGGGGTTTGGAACTCTCCTCTGCTCTGATATTTATTTTTCACTGCAGTGTCTGGTCACGTTAAATTGTGTGGATTAAACTGGATTTGGATTAAGCAAACCACCCTGGGCTGCAGTTCTTCTGGGAGAGCATTTCAGAGTAAATATTCCATCATTTCCCTGGTGAGGAGCCCAGGGTGAAGCCAATTAGTCTTTGGGTTGTTCAAAGAGTGCCTGTTGCACAAAAGAGCTGCTGGAACTGGAGGTTTGGTTCAGTTGGTTAAAGCAACGAGTGAAAAAATGGAAAAACTGAGTGACCACCAGCAAATTGTCACTGGTGGTGTCCCAGATAAAGGTTTCCTTGCAGGGTTCAAAGGTTTTGGAGCTGAGTGATCCTTGGGTTGTGGTTTTTCCTTGCCCTTGGGTTGGGATCCCTTTTGAGCAGTGCCAGGCCAGGGGATGTCCTTGTCCTTGTCTGGGAGTTCCTGCAGTAGAACAGCTCTGACAATTTGATTTCAGGGATGTTTTAATGTGGAATCTGAAGAAGGTATAGAAATGATAGCAAGTTTTGGTATAAAAGAAAATAATTGCTGAGTGAGTTTTAGTGGGTAAGAAGGCAAAGAGAAGTGAGTTGTGTTGGAAGGGCTTTTTATGACTCTGAGCAAAGAATAAATGCACCTGAAACAAAATTTGTTTTTACCAAGCAAAAAAGATTTTCACAGACAAACAAAAATGCCGTTTGCAAGTAAAGATCTCAGAATTTTCCACTGCAAAAAAACCCAAATAACAACTTCTAGCTTAAACTGTAACACAGTTTTGTGATTGGAAAATAACTTTGGAAAATAACTTTGGATTGTAAAATAACTTTTGTGATTGGAAAATAGTAACATGAATATGGTGATGTTAGTAGTGATAGGCTGTAGGTGATAATAAAGGTGTTGATTGGTTCTCATGTTTTAAGATGCTCTGTAATGAAAAGTATTTAATGTCTTGTAATAGAAAGTAGAAGAAGCTTTCAGAGGAACCCGCAGCTGTGGGCTGGGCTCTGTCACCCATGAATTGCTGCATCATTTAAATACAATAAACAGCGTTTTAGAGTTCCATATCCCTCATTTCGGGCTCCTCCAACACCCTTGCAATGAGGCATGGCTGAAGATGAGGAGCCACACCTGTGCTGAGGTTAAAGGCAAAGCAAAGCTGCTGATGCAGCATTCTCACCCCTCAGTGAGGAGCTGACTGTGCCAGAAGTTTTGGGAGAATTGTCCTCTGTCAACCCCAAATCCATCTGGAACTTCCCAGCACAGGCACCGGCGCTGCCCTTTCATATCTTTCTACTTATTTGTGCTCCCGGGCCAGAGGGATAAAGGGAATTGTTTCTGCAATCTTCACAGGAGGAAATTTTGAATTTCAGATAAGGTTTTGTCAGTCAGGGATGAGCTGAACTAACTCAGACCTGGAAGCAAACGATAGAACACATAAATTCCCTCAGCTTCCCGGATTTCTTTCCCTGCCTGATGACTTTTTCCAGCAATGTCCAATATAAATGAAGTTCCCTGCTATTACAGCTATTACAGAATATATTACTGCCCAGTTTGGCAGCTTTTGCAAAGCTGCTCTTTGTTTGCAATAAGCAATTTTCTTTTATCTGTGCCCAGAGCACCTCTGGGTCAACGTCGTGAACATGCAAATATTCCAGCAGATTGATTGGAGACATCATAAAACTCTGTCTTATTTTTCTATTATTTATTGGTTCTTTCAGATAGATTTATGTCCATTTGTGCCACAGGCACTGGCTGTGGAAGGATGGGCTGAGTTTGTGGATTTTGGAGCTTCTGTGTGACCTTGGGAGTGTTTGGAACGTGGTGTCTCTGACCTTGAATTTATTTCCTGAGCTCTCTGCAGCCTTGCTGGCTTTTACACCATCAGGAAATGGAGAGATAGAGCCTCTTTAATTTCCCATTTGCCTTAAATTGTTCTGATGAACTTATGATTAAGATAAAACTGAGCAGGAGGAACAGCTCAATACCCCCTCAATACCGAGTGTTGCTGGATTGGAGGAAGGATTTGATTGAATTGGAGAACTCAGCTCGTGGATCTTGGGTTGTTAAACCAAACTGGGCTTCATTTTACTCCTCTGTGAGTATTCCCAGCCCTGTGCAGCTTTCTGGCATTGAACAAATGGCTTTTCCACTGAACTCCCCAAAATAAATGCAGCCCAAGTGGAGGAGGGAGGTGGATTACTCTTATGTAGTGACAAAAAACCCTGAGCAGGCAGTGCCAGGTGCTACAGAAATGCAAAATACTCCAGTCAAGGAATCCTGTGCCTCCCTCACTTTAATCCCTGGTGGATTGTGGGGCTGTCCTGCCTCTCATTGATCCAACAAACGTGCTGTAGAAAGATTCCCTGGGTAGTAAATGGGATGGGCTGTTTTAGATTCATGAAACTGCCAGCTCTGTCTTGGGGGGAGAAGTTCCAGGGAGCGTTTTTTGCACCCAAAGTAGGTCAATCTAATTATAATTGGCTTTAATGAGCACCACTCTGCTGTTCTGTACCTGTGGCTGCTTGGCACTCAGAAGTGCAAATGCCTTTGCTGCCTTTGGAAAAAAAAAAATAAAAGGCAAGGAGGAATCAAAGAAGTAATTTTTACTCTAATACATTTGGACTTGAAAGCCTCTGCTGTGCCCATCTGCAGGGTAAATAATCCAGCATGGGTGGGAAAAGCTGGAGCAAGGTGAAACTCAGTTTTTGGGCCAGGAGATTGACCCTTAGGCTGCCTGGAATTTGGCTTTTTGTGGAGGGATTCTTCTACTAAAGCAGGGAGGGTTGGACTGGTTTAGAGGAAATTCTTTGTGCCTCCAAAGACATCCAGGTACAGAGTGAAGGGAGGGGAAAACACTGGAGGGAATTTGTCATTTTGTGCTCCCCAAACACATTCATGTACCTGTGTCCCCAGAGAGAAGAAAATCTCATAAATCCTCTAAGTGTACATGGTGGGTCTTTATCTTTGGGATGCAGCTCCCAGGTGCTGCCTTGGGCAGGGAAAATGAATTTGGGGGAGGGTTTGGGTGTTTCACTGCTGTTAAAGGAGGGGGTTTGTTCTCAGAAAATGCAGTTTTGCTCCTGAGATCCTGGTTGAAGATGTTCTGTGTGTTGAGGCAGAATGAGGAGCAGGAGCCTTTCAGAAGTGGCTGAGAGGAACCAGCAGCTCCCCAGGGCAGGTCTGGCCAGTGATTCCTCCCTGTGTCCCCCATGGGCTCTAACAGGGGTGTGAGTCCTGCTGCTGCTGCTCCTTTTGTTCCAGTGAGCCATTCCCAGGATCATTAAATGGTCAGGGTTGGGAGGCACCTTGCAGGATAAGCTGTTTGGTCAAGCCTTGCATTGTGTCCTGCTCTTTTTGGGGTCAGGACAGGTTTGTTCCTGACCTTGGACCATGCAGGTTTCAGCAGGTTCATCCCCTCACTTCTGCTTTCTCAGGGTGAGGGGAGGGATGTGGCACTGCCTGAACACTCAGCCCCTCTTCTGTCCAGTGGAATGGAGAGAGAAGGGGACAGTCAGCTCTGGATTGTCCCTGGAATGGAGGGAGAAGGGGACAGTCAGCTCTGGATTGTCCCTGGAATGGAGGGAGAAGGGGACAGTCAGCTCTGGATTGTCCCTGTGCTGTTCTGGGACCCTGGCACAGGTGAAATCCCAAATGCATGGGTGGGGTGGCAGAACTCTGGGGTTTGTGGTGGGCTGGGGAAGGAGCTGCTCCCAGGGCCAGGCAGCAGCTGTGAATCCAGCTGTGCTCACAGCTGGGAGCAGAGCCCAGGACGTGTCTGGGGGTTTGGGCTGCATATCCCTGCAGGGAGGATGCTAAAGTTTCATCCTCAGATTTTACTTTTCTCTGTTTCCTGGGACAAAAAAAAAACAGGTGGGAAGAGCCCCACCAGGAAGGGCTGTGTTGGGATGGTGAGGACATTCCATGTTCACCCTCTGACCTTGTGCTTTTGTCTCTTTTCTCTTGCCAGCCCAGAACTGCAGTCACACATTGCAGGGCCCAAACGGGACAATACAGAGCCCAGGCTTTCCCTATGGATACCCCAATTATGCAAACTGCACGTGGACAATCACTGCTGAGGAGCAGAACAGGATACAGCTTGTTTTCCAGTCCTTTGCATTAGAGGAAGATTTTGATGTATTATCCATCTACGATGGGCTGCCTCAGCAGGGGAATCTGAGAACGAGGTACAGTGTTCATGTTTATAAACATGTTCCCCTTCCTGCCACTGGGATTAAATCTGGCCTTGGATGTTTATGCTGCAATAAACTGGGAGTGTTTCTCCATGAGCAGTTCTTACAGTTGTTTTGATTCCTTAGCTCTGATAAGGTTTGGAATGTTTCTCTGAATGCCTGGCAGTAATGATTTACCCAGACTCGTCCTCGACATCCAGAGGAGTTAATTAGGAAATGGAGCAGGAGGGAAGCAGAGTTAATGTGCTGAGAGCTTCCCTCAGTCCAAACCAGACTCCCAGAGTGGGAGGATGGGTTGGGGGTTCAGTGGTAGCTTTGCTTTGTGGGTTTCCTCCCAAAATCTGGGCTATTCCCTAACTCCAGCCCATCCAGCAGGGTAAGGGCTGCATTCCCTCACATCTGCAGGGTGAGAAGTGTTCAGTAACCTGCTTTAGTAGGAAAACTCCCCATGGCTTCTCAAACGAGCCTTTCAGGGTTACAGGAAGTTTTTGGGAGGCTGATTTGGAGGTGTTGCAGTGGAACAGTGATCTCAGCCCAGGTGAAATCAGCTGAGGGACTGGGGACACACCTGGAGGTGCTGGTGGTGCATTCAAAAACTCATGGAATGGTGGCAGCACCCACCCTGAATCCCTGGCAGCAATGCTGGAGCCCTGGAAATGGATTTTCCTTCAAAACACTCGATTTCAGGACAAATCCATTGACCTCAGTGTCTTGTCTAACCCAGTGGAACATCTGAGCTGCACCCTGGTGGAAATCAGCTCTTTATGTAGATTATTTCAGTTATGCAAATAAATCATCTCCTCATTTGGCAACTGTGCTTGAGAATCACTTTAATTATGGGACCATTTAATCAGGAGGTTCAGTGCTTTGCTTTGGGGATAATGGAAAGGTGGAAAACAGGGGGTAAAATCCAGCTCAGGAAACTTTGTGTGAGAAGTTAATGCTGCTCTGAGATACTCACAAGAATATTCTGGTTGTAAATAAAAGTAGGAGGAAGGGTGAGCTGGGGTTCTGCCCTGGGGATCTGGAGGGTGAGGAGGCAGAAAGGTCCTGCCCTGCATCCCTGGTGGAGTTCAGGTGCAGCTTTTGGGCAGCTTTTTTGGATGTGAGCTGGGGATGGAACCAGCAGCAAAAGGCACATGGGAATGTTCCTGATGAGCTCAGGGAATGGAGTGTGTTTGGGGCAGGAAAGTGAAATAAAGGGGGAATAATGAGGGGGATTTCTAGGTGTGAAAGCATCAGAGAGGGCTTAGCAAAGTAAAAGATTAATTCCTGTATGGTGGACATTGGGCTCTGCCCTTGGACATTTCTGGATCAGTAACTTCTAAACCTGGAGTTGGTTCCTTTTGACTCTTTCATGTCCTACCTCTCTGGTCACCAATTTTAGTGTTTGGGCAATGCTCTGATGGTTGGGTTGTTGGCATCCCTTCCACCTCAGGAGATCCCAGGTTTTATTTTTGGTACCTCAATCTAACCTCATTAAACTCCAATTGTTGCCTAACACTTGGTTACTTTTTCTTTTCTCCCTCTTTCTCCCTTTTTTCTCCATCTCATGGCCATCAATTCTGCTTTTTTTTCCCTGCCTGCTTTCCAAATGTTCTCAATTCATCACTGAGGTGCAGCCCTGAAGATGGATGGCCACGTGTCACTCAGCAGAGCTCACCCCAAACAAGCTGTGAGCAGGAGAAAAGAAGGGACAACTGCATTTCTTTGCTTCTTCCCCTCTCAAACTTCTATTTTTGACCCTCCACGATGCATTTCAGGTCCCTCCCAACCCAGACCACTCCAGGATTTCCTGGGAAGGGGTTAATGGTTGTGCTGGCAAACACCCTCTTGTCTTGCAATTTAATGTGGTGTGAAGGTTCCCTAATAGAATAAGAGCAGCCCTAATCCAATGAGGCATTTGCTAATAAACAGCTTTACTGGATATTAGGGAATTTGCCTTGCGTGTTTGTGATGAGGATGTGAATATTAAATGGGTTTCAGTGCCTTAATTTAGACATCCAGGGCTGTTGTCATCTCCCAGTGCCATGACTTTGCTTTGTTTGCTGAAATCAGAGCTCCTTTCCAAGACTTTGCTATTTCAGCTTCTCTGGAATCATCGGGTTTTATGGAATCCTGGAATGGGTTGGGTTGGAAGGGAACTTAAATTCCATCTCATTCCATCCCCTGCCATGGGAAAGGGTGGAATGAGACATTCCACAGTCCCAGGCTGGTCCAGGCTGGCCTGGGACAATTCAGGGATGGGGCAGCCACAGTTTCTCTGTGCACCCTCTGCCACAGCCTCCCACCCTCACAGGGATGGATTTTTCCCATGTGTACAACCTAAACTTCCCTTTTTTTTAGTTGGAACCCATCCCTCCTTGTCCACTAGAATTTTCCCAGCTCCTGCCTTCCAGCAGGAACCACTCTGGAGGAATTTTCTACGAAACCTGTGGTGGCTGCAGAGTTTTCTCTTCCTTGCTGAGGGACTCAGGATTTGATCCTGTCCAGGATTTCCCCTTCTCTTGACTCATCACACCAGACCAGACTCCCAAATGCTCTTCCTTGGATTTCCTATGGGATCAGGGAGCCCTGCAGTGATTCCAGAACTGTTCCCAGTTCCCATTGTGCCTGGTGATTGTCATTGTTCCCAGGTTCCCTCCCTGATTGCCTTCCCACTGTGCTGGGCTCAGAAACTCAGCACAGACCTGACTACAATTTGAATTCTGGGCTTTATTTATGGCTCTGGGATTGCTCTGGGATTTGGGAGACTCTCTGCTGCTCTTTGTGTCAGGTTCTTGTTCTGTGACATCCCCAGAGTGGGGAACAACAGAACCTCATGGTTTCCCCCAGCTTTTTCATCTGCTGGTAATTTGCAGCACCCTTTTAATGTGAGAATCTTAAATCACTTGCAAATCCCCTGATTTGAAGCTTGGGGCTTGTGCTCAGATCCAGGGAAAACACATTTACAGTCTCCCTGTGAGTTGTAGCTCCCTAATTCTGTTTTCCCACTGAGACCTGGTGAATTTACACTCCAAATGGAAGTGGTCAGCTTAGAAAATCAGATTTTTTTTTTTTTTTTTTTTTTTACCAGAGATAATCAAAACTACATTGGGAAGCCCAGGGGAGAGAACATGGGATGTTTGCAGCAGCAGAGACTCCTCACTTTCTGTGCTGAGCAGTGCTGGGGTTTCTTCCAACCCTTGGGCTTTCCTTTCCTGAATTGTGTCATCCTCTGCTCTCTTCTCTGTTCAAACAAAACATTTCAGTGATGCTGAGTTTATTTGCTTGAGAAAGTGTTTGTTTGAGGTTGTGCATGCAAAGAAAAAACCTCCCAGAGCCTGGTCAGTGCATGGGCACCACTCAGAGGGTTTTTTGGCAGGTGCTGCCCCTCCCAAGGAGGATTTTGCAGGAATTCCTGTCCCTGCAGAGTGTGCAGGCTCTGGGGGAGTTTGCTGCAGTGGGGTTTTGTGCAGAGCAGAGCAATCCTGCTGCTGGCACACTTGCAGCTCACGTCCCACATCTCAGTGTCTCCTCCAGATCCTCATCCTTCTTCCCTGACAGGTAGGGAGAAGGATTGCCATCAGTCTGCTGTGTGAGCAGCTCAAAACCACATCTCAGGCCATTTTTAATTGCCTGAAAGTTTAAGTGTTTTGTTTGAACCCAGAAATGATCCCTGTGATAAGAGCAGAGTTATCTCTGGGCTGACCTAATTACAGCTGCACCAGGAATTACCTGAACCTTCATGTTGCTCTTGATAACCTTTTAATTACTCTTTGAAAAAGCAGCCTGGGTGACTTGTACTTAATTACCAATCAAGAGCACAAAGCTTTTGATCTTAAAAACAGCAAAAAGGGGGAAGGGAGAAAGGGAACTGGTGAGGAGAGAGTTCCCCCAATGTTCCTGTGCTTGTAGAGATGCAAATTTGGGGTGAAAAAACATCCTGGGGTTCAGTCCTGGCAAAGAAATTCCTGGAGAAACAGCATTTATCAGCTGGGAATGCAGAGAGCTGGTCAGGAGTTTGTGTTGAGTCACCTCTGCTCCAGTGACATATTCCTTTGTCACTGCCTCATGTCTCCAAGGTGACTACAGTTCTTTTTGCTAAGGAGAAGGATAAATAAAGCAGAGGGCCAGCTAAATCCTTTGTCACCTTTAGTAAACATCTGAGCCTCACCTCCCTCTCCCCCTCAGCAGAGTCTTTTGTCACTTCCCATTAACTCCATGGGAAAAGAAACACAACAAAACCACGTTTAAATTTATGTTCTCTGCTTTGTAGGATAAAATCCACTTTATTTGTTTTTTTTTCTCTCTGGGAAGAGCAGTGTTTGAGCTGCTCCAGCAGCTCCAGGACCCTTCAGCAGCGTCCCTGTTTTGTTCTGAGGAAATGCTGAGTGTTTAAACTCAGGATAATTGATGAAACTGGAGCTGAAAGTCTGGGAGAGGTAATGGAGTTAATGCAACTGCAGCAGGGCTCTGCAATTTCGATTCAGTTTTTCCATATTTATTAGCAGAGGGTGCATCAGGAGGAGTGATAAAAGCAGCTGATTCAATCAGAGTGGGAGCTTTTTCCCTGGCACCGTGTGGAATGTTGTAGGCTCAGGAGGAGGCTTGGCACAGATATTTTGGCAGCCTCTTCAGAGATGGGGATGGAGCAGTTTTGTCCTGGTTTAGGGGTTGAAGGACCTGCTCTCACCTCTGCTCCCCCAGGTGTGAGGTGAGGCACACAGGTGGGGTTTCTGAAAATGTTGCTGTTACTCAAATAATATTTTTTTCCCCAGTTTTGTTTTTGTTTTCCCTCAAACTGCTGATTAACCATATTTTTAGGGACAATCTCCCAGCAAAACCTGGAAATCCCCATCCTGGAAGTGTCCAGGGGAAGCTTGGGATGTTGGAAGGCAATGGGATGAGATTTAAGGTCCTGGGATTTTGGGAGTCTTGCTTTGAGTTAAGGTTTGTGAGGTGGATTAAGTGCAGAAAGATTTTCTGTAATTGGGCAGCATTACTGGATTTTAATCAAGGCTGTGCCCTGGAACAGCTTTTGATGGATGTGGCTGCTGTGGAGAGTGAGACAGGGGTTTTTTGGGGTGAGTTTAAACAGTGCATGGGAATTTGGGGGAGGATCACAGTGTCCTTCATCTTCCACAAAACTCCCCCTGAGCCTGTCCTGCTGGGGCTCAGGTAAATAAATCCAGCCTCAGGTGCCTCTCAGGGCTCTCTCCTCCTTACCACAGATGCCTCATGATAAACCCAACTGAAGGAATGTCCTCTGGAGTTCTAAATCAAGTTTAGCATCTTTTTATCATCTTTTTCATCTGTTTAAAGTGACACAGCCACAGCCAGTCACTCATTTCAGACTCAGCTGCTTTCACTCCTGAGCAGGAATGACAATTCCAGCCCCAGTGGGGAGTTCTTTGGGGTCAGAGGGAGGGAGGTGAGGTTTTTTTTTAGCAGTGGAAGGAGCGAAATTGAACCAGCCCATGGCCTTGGCTTGGTGCTTCTCACTTTTGGATTGCTCTGGGAGGGAGCAGGGCTGGCTGAGGAGGGTGAGGGCAGCACAGGGAATTTTGGGATCCTGTTGCTTGTAAAAACCTGTCCCAAAACTCTCTTGACTTAACACAGAACCAAACCTTCAAAAGTAACATCCCGTTTAAGCAGTGCTGCCCAGAGCCCAGCTCTGCTCCCTGGGCAAATCCCTGAGCAGCTTTCCCAGCTGTAAAATGCCATAAATCCCAAAATCACTGAGAGATTCTGGCCTGAGAACTTCTCCCTGCTGCCTTTCCTCCTGTGTCAGGGGTTTCTGCTGCTTCCCAGGCTGCAGGACACAGGATTCCTGCACTGCAGAAACTGCAAAAATCCCATCACCTCCACTGTGGCAACACTTGCTCCTTGTTCCCTCTGTTTACCAATAAACAAACCTAGTGTGATTTCCAGGGGGTTCCAAGAATTTATTTTTTCCCATTTACTCAATTTCACACCCCTGGTGACTTTTTTTCTTCTTTTTTTTCCCCCCCTTTTTAAAAAGAAATGCAGAAATAACCCAAATCTGCCAAGTTCTGCACTGAAGCTGCCGAGCTGTGCTTGGGCTGTATCCAAACTTGTCTTTGTTTACTCAGAATGTCAGCTCAGATTTGCCAGGGGGTGACTGAGATTTGGTGAACTTTTCCTGTGAATCTGTGTTTTAATTCCTCTTGGTTTGTCATAATGAGGATGAGAATAAAGGGCCAGAGTTGGATTAATGGAACTGGGGAAGGGTTTGGGTGGGAAAGGGAAAAAGGAAAGGAAAGGAAAGGAAAGGAAAGGAAAGGAAAGGAAAGGAAAGGAAAGGAAAGGAAAGGAAAGGAAAGGAAAGGAAAGGAAAGGAAAGGAAAGGAAAGGAAAAGGAAAGGAAAGGAAAGGAAAGGAAAGGAAAGGAAAGGAAAGGAAAGGAAAGGAAAGGAAAGGAAAGGAAAGGAAAGGAAAGGAAAGGAAAGGAAAGGAAAGGGAAAAGGGAAAAGAAAAGGGAAAAGAAAAGGGAAAAGAAAAGAGAAAAGAGACACCTTCCCCAATCCCAGCTCCTTCCTGGCACCCCAGCTCTGCAGGTGGGGTCTCACCTGAGCAGGGCAGAGGGGACAAATCCCCACTGCAATCCCAGGGAGTCTTGGAAAAATGAGTGTGGAAGAGATGTGAGAAAAATAATGAATCACATCCAACTCCATGGTCTTCCCACTCCATTGCATTGCATGGAAAATCAAATTTATTGAAATTTGATGCTCAGTACCTGTCCCCAGTCTGAGCCATGAAGGCCTCATATATCTGAGCTGGCTGTGCTGGCTCTGGGCTCTATAAATAACACTTTTCTAGTGGGAATTGACCCAAACCCTGCTTTAAACAAGTGGAGAAATCCATCCAGGCTGGGATTTATGAGCTCTGTCACTGTCCCCCGAGCCCCTGTTGGTTAATGAAGCTTTGTCAGTGTCAGAGGTAAGCAAAGGGCTCCTGGGCCTTGATGGATTGTGCTTGGCTTGGGCAAGGGAGTGAAGTGCAGCTGATTCCTGAGACTGAGAGCTGTGCTAGGTGAAATTCCTGGCAGAATTGGAGGTGTTTATGGCACTGTGAGAGGTTAAGGAATAGAAAAAAAATGGGGGTTTTTTTTGCACCTTCCTTGTTACTGTCGTGGTAAGGGAAATAAAAAGTGGTGAATGTCAGAACCAGTATTAGTCTGGAATCAATTCTCCAGCAGCTGGGATGGGGTAAAATGGGCCATGAGGGGTTGGATGGTGAAATGTGAGGAGATGCAGGGAGTGCTTGCAGCACTCTGTGCAGGTGTTTGTTCTGTGCCTGACTCCAAACAGGAGCAGTTGGGTTCTGAGCACAAATCCTTCCACCAGCTTGGGTAAATCCAGCTGGAAGCTGTTCTTGTCTCACTGCAGGAGCCTTTTAAACTGGTTGAGAGTTGATTTTTTTTTTTTTTTTTTGTGGTCCAGAGCATCATTTCAGCCTTGCAGGGCTCCAAATGAAAGGACAACTATCTCAGTGACACCAGCGAGCTGTGCCTGGCAGACAGAGCTGCCTTTTAAGTGTCTGCAGCATTTGGGAGCTGGGAGTGCTCTCAGATCATGCTCTGCTTGTTTTATTGATGATTAATGAGAGCCTTGGTGTTCATGTGCTCTGGAAAAAAAGCTGACATCTCCCTGTAATTGGGTTTTTCTCTAATAAATACGGGGGAAATCAAACAGAGTCGCTGAGGGGAGAAATTCCTGCCCCAGCCAAGCCTGAGGAAATGCCAGGAGAGAGGGAGCTGGATCCTCAGGTGTGGCTTTTATCCACAGCCACTGCAAAGAGGGAGAAGGAGGAGGGATGGGATGTGTGAGAGAGGCTGAGGCAGCAGCACCTGGGGTACAGCCAGAGGGGATAAACAGGGCTGGGAGGAGGAGGAGGAGGATGGAGGATGGAGGAAGAGGAGGATGGAGAAGGAGGATGGAGGATGGAGGAGGATGGAAGAGGATGGAGGAGGATGGAGGATGGAGGGGCTGCACAGCACAGGGGTGACACTGAAAAGCCAGGGCACCCCAGGAGCCTGGGACAGATGGACAGACAGGGACACCCAGAGCTGAGGCCCCTCTCAGCTTGGGCTCCTCTCCAGGCTGAGCAGCCCCAGCTCCCTCAGCCTTTCCAGGAGATTCCTCAGCTCCAGGAGCTGCTGTCCTTGCTGTGGATCCAGAGCTGGACACAACACCCCAGATGTGCCCCCAGGGCTGGGCAGAGGGGCAGCATCCCCTCCCTCACACCTGCATTAAAAGGATCATTATCCCAGGATGGTGCAGGGGTGCCAGGCTGGTGTCATTTACCCTGCACACAGCAAGGAGAGTGCCTCATTTGATGGGAAATTTTCCCTAATAGGTGCCTTTAAATGACAGGCAGGAAAAGCTCACCGAGCTATGGGGTGGTGTAATTTAATGCTGGGTTAAATGACACAATCCAGTGCATTTTCATTAGGTGTTCTGAGACACTTCTCCAGCATTTATGCTTTAAAGGCTGCTGGATTGCCAGCTGCAATAACTGTTTTGATTGCAGCCTGAGCTGATGGTGGGCATCCTACCAGAAAAATAATGGGCTGGGCTTTAATTATGGCACCTGCACTCCCAAAGGGGCGCCTGCATCACGGCGGGGCTGGGCTGCATCCAGAGGATGGGAAAATGTGCAACAGATGGAGCTGAGGGGGTGGGAACAGGCCTGGGGGTCGTGGCTCAATGTTGGGGTTTGGGGGAAATGGAAATGTTATAAATGAGAAAGAAAGTCTCAATATTTAGCACAGTTTTGATTGGTTTTTTTTTACATAGCAGCGCTGGGGAAAATGTGAGGGGTCATTGCCCACTCCATGCTCCACCCAACTTGGTTTGCAGCTCCTTTTTATAGCATGGTTTTCCTTGTAGTAATCAATAATTGTTATTGTTTTGTTGTAGTAATTCTGCAGGGTCAGCAGTGGTGGTCAAAGAAATTTCCAAACTTCCATGGGACAGGTCTTGGGACAATTGGTCATGTAACCATCTGGTCTGGATACATAAAAAACAGAAGTGGGAATTCTGATCTTTAGGAGATAGTTTGTGATTGATTACACAAAGGCAGGAAAAATTCTGGTGGTCAGGCATTGGGAGGAGCTGCCCAGGGAGGTTTGGAGTGCCCATCCCTGGAGGTGGCACTTGGGGACAAAGTGGGGATTGGGCACAGGTTGGACTCAATGGTATTGGAGAGCTTTCCCAGCCTTCCTGATTCTGGGATTTTGGGATTCTGTCCCATCCAGGCTGAGCCTCGTGCACAGTTCTCACCTGTGCAAGATGCTTTTCACTGCTATCAACTCTCCCAAAACAGATTTTTCTGTCCTGCTGCAAACTGGGAGCCAAACCAGGAAAATTTGCAGCACACCTGAAGCAGAGCACGAGGGATGCAAACAGAGCAGAGGATTTCTGTGTTGATTTGTTTGGATATATTGATTTTTTGCAAGGGCATGCTTATCAAGTGCCATTTCTGGCGCTGGTTTCGTTTGGTTCCTCACGGCAGGAGCAAAATTAAGCCAATGAAAAACACATTGCAAATCTCAGACAATCAGCACTGGCTCCAAGCACGTTAAGGGGATAATCACTCAATAATCCATTTGGCTGGAGGTACAGAAGGAATGGAATATGATTATTCCTGCTGTTATTACTGCCCTCACCTCCATAAAAACAAGGAATGGAGTTTGCTGCTTTTTTTTTTGCCTTGTTAGTTGTGTTTTTTGTGATGGCTGCCCTGAAGAGCAGCAATGTCAGAATTGCTGTTTGGTGGGGAATGGTTCCATGTTCTGCCAGTGCTGTGGTTTAAATTTCTCTGGGATGCAGATTTAGGGAGGAAGGCAGCAGAGCAGTTACCAAGCAGGGATTCCTGCCAATCCTGGCTGTCCTGGGGCTTTCAAACAGCAGAGCTGAGGTTTTGAACATGGACATGGTAAATGATAGCTCCTTCAAGGGGATGCTGCCTGGCTCTCACTTGGACAAGACAAGGACATCAGAAAAGGAAAAAAAAATTCAGTTGTGTGCATTGGCTGGAGGCTTAAGAGGAGAAGTGGCTTTTATTGTGATTTCAGTGAGAAGCAGGAGCAGTTCCAGCTCATTCCTAGTGCAGGATTTCCCTGCAGGATCAGCCAGGGAAGGCTGGGGGCAGAGGCTGCAGGTGCTGCACAGAGATGCTCCTGATTGCAGCAGCATTTCTGCTTCCTCCTGGCTGAGTTTGGCTTTTGGGTGATGTTCTGTGGGCAGAGGGGATTTTTGGTGTGCAGGGGAACAGGGTTTGGTGCTGCCAGGCAGATCCTTGTGCTCTGCTGGCTCTGGGAGACACTCTGAGGACCAGAGCTGGTTGGGTTTATCAGTTTATAGATGTAAAAAATGAGGTTCACTTTCCTGGTAAATTTTTAAAGATTTAATAAAAGACAGTAAGAGACAAATAATAAAGCAAAACAATATATATGGCTGGGTGCTTGTTATTCAGCCAAGAGCACACCCTAACTCAGAAAACACTTTATTAAATGCATCAACTTGTTGCATATTCATAGGCCTTTATACATTATTCAAAATCATCTCCCCAAACATGTAAATCAGCTTTTTTTGTCGGGCCATCCTATTCTCTGATCAATAAATTTCTTCCCTGGAGTTTTGGTTATCTTCATCCAAATAGGATAATCCAAGAATGTGAAGAATTTTGTGATTATCATTTTACCATTCTCTGAGTTAGTTACATGAAGAAAAGTTTTTTGCCATCACCATGTTGTAGTCCAAGAAAAATATATTTATCACACTACAATTCTTAAGATCTGTTAGTAACAGAAGTAAAAGAAACTATATCCATACAGCAAAGTTTTCCAGTATTATACATAGAACACTTATTTTAATATTTGCAAATAGCCAATAATATAATATGTGCTTAAAACATAGAGATTTCCCTGGAAATTGTCTCTCCAGTCAGTGTGAGCTCTGTGGAAAACGTGAGAACAAGCTCAGTTACAATTTCATGCCCTCATGCACAGGCACTTCTCTTTTAAAGCCCTGTTAGGAGAAAATACCAGTTGTGTTGGAATAAATGCTGCAGGGCAGTGTTGTTTCAGGTCACACTTAATTCCTGTGACTCCTCGGGGACAGCAGCTCCTCCTTACAGGTAAAGGACATGTTCATGTTGCCCTGCATTAAAAGCAACATCTGCAAAGTGGGATCCTGGTAGCACAGGGACTGTGAGCAGAATCCACGATGCAAAAAGGTCAGTTCAGGGGGAGCAGATCCACTCTGGGTGATGAGAAGCCCAGGCTGCATTAACAAATTTCTGGGTGATGGCATGGGGTGATCAGGGTGTAATGGTTTGGAAAGCAAAGCCAGTGAGACTCCAAGTCAGAAATACAATCTAATAGGAAAAAAAAAAAAAAAAAAAAAAAAAAAAAAAAAGAGAAAAATAAAATACATGCAATAGTACAAAAGAAAATCCACTGACAGAGTCAGAATACAAGCTGATACCCTGCTAGTTAGGATGGTGGTAGCAGTCCAGATGAAGCAGTGATCCTGTAGAAAGGTCTGGTAGTTCTTGATCTTTGTAATCCAGTGGAAAATGCTGCTTTGGTGCTCTAAATCTCAATTTTTATCTGGGTAGGAAATGTTTGGCTTCTGCCCCTGGCTGGAGCATCTCCCAGTGAGATGATGTAATTTTATCAGTCATGCACTGGGACTCAATGGGCATGAACAGGAGATATCTCCTGGAGGGAGGATGGGCTGTGGGAAAGATAAAGATGATTGCCCAGCTGGTTTAAAGATGGCCCATTAGCAGATAATGTGTGCCAGGAGATAAAGATCACTGCCACACCCAGTTTTAAACAATGGCCCATTAACAGGAGATAATTCCCACAGAGATAAGAATCACTGCCACACCCAGTTTTAAACAATGACCCATTAACAGGAGATATCTCCTGGAGGGAGGATGGGCTGTGGAAAGATAAAGATGATTGCCCAGCTGGTTTAAAGATGGCCCATTAGCAGAGGATATCTCCATGGAGATAAGGGTCACTGCCCCACCTGGTTTAACAGAAGGTGATAAAATACAAACTTTTGGGCACATCTTACACTGTAACCTAGGACACAAGGAAAGATAAATCAGCAGGTTCTGCTTTTATTAAAGCTGGTCCAGCCATTTCCTGGATTATTGGTTTTGTTTTGGTTTGTTTTTTTTTAATTGCATGAATGTTTCAGCAGGCCACTCTAATTAAACTGCCAAATTAATTAATAAAAACAATGATGCTTTTACTCAGTGCAGTAAAAACTGAATCCTTCTGGAACCTTTGATTGGTAATAAACAGCAGCAATTGTCCTTCCAGCTTGTCCAGACAAGGGATTTTATGCCTAGGGCTGGTCAGTGCTGCTGTGCTGACATTAAAACTTAAATCATAGGCTGGCAACTCTGTGAGCTCTGCCAATAACTGGAAATTTTGCTTCAATGAAGTTCTCAGGCAGAGCCCGTCAGCTCTCATCAGTCAGAGCTCAAATGTGTGTGAAATAATATTTAGGTTTGCTCAATGAGAGGCAAAGAGAGAAGAGGAGGGAAGTTCCCTTGCTGTCTCTGAGGGCTGGTGATGATTTTCAGGAGGAATTGCTTGGGCTGGGTGCTCAGAGAAATTTAAATGGGGCCCCCCCAAATCTGGTTTTGTTTTGTGGATGACTTTTCATTCCATGTGAAGAGAGGAAATACCCTGAATGAAATATTATTTACAGGTATTTCTTAAAGGGTCAGAGAGCTTTGTATCACAGGTGAACCTTTGCCCCCCTGGCAGAAAGTCTGCCAGGATAAACCTCAGATTGTGTTGTAAGAAGCTTTAAATTCTCCTTTTTTCCTGCTAATCTCGTGCTGCTCCTGCCCTTGTGATTCCTTGAGCACTCTTGATCCCAAATGATACAAAATTCCTTCAGTTCCTGCTGCTCCTGTGGTTTGTAAAAGTCTGGGTTTGGAGCAGCTCAGGGATTTCTCCTGGATTCTTGGCCTCAGTAAGGAGTCCACTGTGGGATTGCTTTAAACTGCAAATCTGTCCAGGAATCTCCTTAGCCAAATGTAAGAAAGTTTGGGAATTGTAAAACTGTAACTTGGGGAATAAGCTGGTCTGAGGATGGCTCAGCACCAGGGGTCTGTGTTTGGGATTAATGACAATCATTAATAAACAGAGTTTTATGATAAATCAGTTATCCTTTAGCTGTGAGTCCATAAGGATGGGAGGATGAGGCACAAGGGCTGGGAGTTCCTGGATTTGTCCAATTTTATTTTGTTCTCTTCCTTTTGGTTTGTGTCTGATTAGTGGGAAAGCTCCCAGACCTTCTCATGCAGCAATTTCATGATTTTTATCTCAGGGAGGAGGTGGGAGCCATCCCAGACTTCACTGGGGTGCATTTTGGATCTGTCCCCACAAAAAAAAACCCATCCTTGGCCTTGTGCTGGACTAGGGGAGGGTGAGGAGGATTCTGGAGGCACCACACTGAAGGATTTAATTAGTTGCTAACATCCATTTTTTGCCTGTTTTTGTGCTCAGTTCAGTGCAGTTTGTAGAATCTCCTGTCAGATTTTTACTCCAAGGTTCTCAAAACATTTTAAATATTCCTGAACAATGCCCTGGGCTTACTCAGCACCCCAAAATCTCTGTCTGGGTGGATTCTGCTCCAGCATCCCAAGGCTGGGTTTGTGGAGTGCCCCAGGGCAGGTGTTGGTGACAAAGTGTGAAGCAGGGAGAGCTTTGGGACAGAACCAGTGAAGAACCACAGCAATGGGGAAAACCTGTGAAAAACTGTGGAAAAAAAACTGTGAAAAATTCCAGGAGCAGTTCCTGGGGTGAAAAAGCCCAGGATTTGTTGCTCCCAGGTGTCCTGAAGCTCTGAGCTCCTTCTCCAGGAGTGTGATGGGATGTGCCCCATCCTGGTTTTGTGCAGGGCACTGGTGGTGACTGGGACCTTGTGGGATTTTCCTGATGAGAGTGACCTCACTGTGGGTTTTTCCTGATGACTGTGACCTCACTGTGGGTTTTTCCTGTTGACTCTGACCTTGTGTGTTTATCTTGGTGACTGTGACCTCACTGTGGGTATTTTAGGGCAGTGGTGAGTGTGACCTCACTGTGGTTTTTTCCTGTTGAATGTGACCTTGCTGTGGGTTTTTTAGAGCAGTGGTGAGTGTGACCTTATTGTGAGTTTTTCCTGGTGTTTTCCTTGTGTTTTTTTTCCTGATAAGTGTAACCTTGCTGTAAGTTTTTCCTGTTGAGTGTGACCTCACTGTGGGTTTTTCCTGGTGAGTGTGACCTCACTGTGGGTTTTTCCTGGTGAGTGTGACCTCACTGTGGGTTTCTCCTGGTGAGTGTGACCTCACTGTGGGTTTTTCCTGGTGAGTGTGACCTCACTGTGGGTTTCTCCTGGTGAGTGTGACCTCCCTGTGTGTTTTTTCCAGGCTGACAGGATTCCAGCTGCCTGCTCCCATCGTCAGCACTGGCCTGGTGCTGTCCCTGTGGCTCGTCAGTGACTATGCTGTGAGTGCCCAAGGCTTCCAGGCCAGCTATGAGGGTGAGTCCAGAGGGGCTCCAATTGCTCCTGAATCCAGCTGGGGAGGTGGGAAACTGAGCTGCAGAGTCTCTACCAGCATCTACACATCCCTGCCTTGCTGTTGTGTAATTTAATGTATTTTTTCAGCATTTTAATTGCTGGTTCCTTCCAGAGTAGGGCTTTTTTTTTCATTAAAATTTTTCTCTGGCTGAATTCCCTGGAATGTCAGGGAAGGGTGGGCAATGTGGGGTTGACATTGGGATTTCCAGGAGCAGTGTCCATGTAGGCACCAGGAGATCTGAATTGCTGCACTTTTCTTGCATTCTCTTCAGCAATTTGTTATTTTGCTTTTCCCTGCCCCTGCCTCAGCCCAGTCCTGAATCCACCCCTGTGTTTTCTGCCATAAACAATTCCCAGTGGCTGGGGGGTGAAGGGTTGTGTGTAAAGGCTACAAACCCTCAAGCACTCTGGAGCAGTGGAACCCTTGGATATGTGGAAAAAGCTGTTTTATAGTGGAAGTCAGGTCATGATGTTCCATAGTGCTGCTGGGGGAATGACAAATTAACCGTGTTAAAATTCAACTTACACTGCTGTTGATTACTGAACCTAAAATGCTGTTCAGCTCCTCATAAATGTTTTTTTGCTTTTTTTTTCTTTTTTTTGTTGGAGTCCTTAAAATTATCATTAAGGCTGAGAACTTGTTGGTAATGAGTCCAACTGGTCAATTACCCCAGACATGGAGCCAGGGAAATGCCTTCACTGAGGTGCTGCTGGAGCCTTGCAGCATTTCCTGCCCATGACAATTAAATTCTATTCAAATCCCCTCTAATTTCTGGTGAAATTCTCTCATTCTCTGCTCTGCCTCGAGGCACTGAGAAGGTTTTTGTTGGTGCTGAAGTGATCAGAGCTCACAGGGGCTCTGTGGGGTCAGCAGTGGGGGCACAGCTTGTCCCAGGATTGTCACACTCATCCCTGTAAGGTCAGAGAGCTGCTCTGGTTATTCCCAGGGTTTGAGTTCCCTGGGGAGGCTGTGGGGGCTGTCAGGACAGGTGAGGATGTTGGGACAGGTGAGGATTTTGGGACAGGTGAGGATGTCAGAATAGGTGAGGATGTTTGGACAGGTGAAGCTTTTGGGATAGGTGAAGATTTGGGACAGGTGAGGATGTCAGGACAGGTGAGGATTTGGGAATAGGTGAGGATTTTGGGACAGGTGAGGATGTCAGGACAGCTCACACTCAGCACCTGTTAAGAGGAAAGGCAGATCCATTTACAAAACTGCTTTTTTGCCCCAAATTTTCCCAATTTGTTTCAGATTCACCCATTTGCAGCCCCTCTGCTGGAACATCTGTCAGTCTCTGTGTAAGCCCACATCACTCCCAAATCCTGGGACAGAGGACACGCAGCTGCTTTTGCACTTTCTTGACATTTCCAGTTCATTTTTTGGCATTTACACACAGCTCCTTGTACACTTTGTAATGGTTTTTTATTACCTTGATGCCGCAGGAAATCTTGTACAAAGGCTGGTGCCAGGGCTGCCCTTTAGTCACACACATCTGAAATGATCTGGAGTTTATTTGACTGGTGATTAGGAGGCTTTCAAGGCTGTAACTGAGGGGGAAAATAAATGTATTTAAAACTTAACCTGAGCCAGAGTGACAGAGAGAGCACTGGTATAAATCAGAGGTTTATTTTGAGGGCGGGAAAGGGGTTTGCTTGCTCAAAGTGCCACCCTGAGCCTGCCCCAAGGAAATTTTTCATATTTTGGGTGTTAATTAAGTTTGAGGCAGGTGATAAATTGAATTTGGATGCACAGGCCTGGCTGCTGCTGGAATGCTACTTCAGTTCCTTGGGAATCTGTGACTTGTGTCACGATAATTCCAGATTAAAGGCAGAATAATGCATCAGAGTCCCACAGTAAATGGCTCTGGTAAGATCTGCCATCAAAGCCCTCTATGTATTCTCCTCCCAAAACACAATTTTAAAATTGGGAACAAAAGCTCTAAGGAAGTTTTGTTTTGTTTTGTTTTAAATGGGGGACAAGAAGAAAGTAGGGCTGGAGAGTTCAAAAGTGACACAAAAGCATTTCCAGTGATGTCTGTCCAGAGTGTTCACTGGGCATTCCTGGGGTGTTTGTGTTCACTGTGTAATGGTTTTGGAATCAAAACCAGTAAGAGACTCCAAGTCAGAAGTATGATTTAATAGGAAAAAGGGGAAAAAATAAAATATATGCAATAGTACAAAAGAAAAAAAACCAAAACACTGTCAGAGTCAGAATAGAACCTGACACCCCGCTAGTTAATATGGTGGTAGCAGTCCAGATTAAATGGTCTTATGGAAGCAGTGATCCCATAGAAAGGTGTGGTAGCTCTTGTCCTTTGGAATCCGGTGGAAAATGCTGCTCTGGTGTTCCAAATATCAGTTTTTATCTGGGTAGGAAATGTTTGGCTCCTCCCCCTGGGTGGAGCATCTCCCAGTGGGATGATGGAATTTTATCAGTCATGCACTGGGACTCAATGGCCATGAACAGGAGATATCTCCTGGAGGGAGGATGGGCTGTGGGAAGATAAAGATGATTGCCCAGCTGGTTTAAAGATGGACCATTAGCAGATAATGTGTGCCAGGAGATAAAGATCACTGCCACACCCAGTTTTAAACAATGGCCCATTAACAGGAGATAATTCCCACAGAGATAAGAATCACTGCCACACCCAGTTTTAAACAATGGCCCATTAACAGGAGATATCTCCTGGAGGGAGGGTGGGCTGTGGAAAGATAAAGATGATTGCCCAGCTGGTTTAAAGATGGCCCATTAGCAGAGGATATCTCCATGGAGATAAGGGTCACTGCCCCACCTGGTTTAACAGATGGGGATAGAATACAAAGTTTTGGGCACATCTTTACATTGTAACCTAGGACAACTGGACATTCCCAAGGTGTTTTTGGAGAGGAGGGAGGCTTAGATCAGCACTAATCCCTGGATTTAGTGGTGCTGTGGAAAAAGAACCGAGGGCAACCATGGCAGGACCACTGGGGGTGAAAACCTGTCATCTTTTTCTTGTGGAACTGGGAGAAAAGAGAGGATTTCATTTCCATTTCAATAAAATGCTTTAATCTCAAGGTAATTTTTTTACTTATGAGCTTCTAGGAAACACCAGCAGTTCAGGGAGCTCCATTTCAGCACGTCTCATTTGGAAAATATTTAAATTAAGTGCTTTCATGCTTTTAGCATCCCTAAATTTGTTTTCTTTCCCTGTTTACTGTCCCTTGAATTCAACATGATTTCCTAATTAGCCCCGTTCACCCTCAGACTGGGGGATTTTTCCTTCTTTTCTCACTAAAGGATTCTTCTCCCAGCCCCAACCCAGCTGTGGAGTCCTGAATTTCCTTTCAGCTGCAGAATCTTGGAGCCAGTTATAAATAATCCCAGTTAAATTTGACTGGGACGTGAATTTTGACAGCCTCATCTGCTGAAAAATCTTCCTGAAAATGTAGAAATGCCCATTTTTTGTTTGCCCTGGAAGATGCGTGAGGCTGGACTGCAAAGGGAATTAATTCCTCTCCTTGCTGCCTCACACCTGAGGAATTCACTCAGAGCTGACTTAAAATAAATCAAATCTGGGACAATGAGAGGAAAAGTGATACAAATTCCTCAGAAATAATAAATAAAGCAGGGGATGCAGAACAGGTGGTTTATTTGTTCACTAATGAAGGGATAAAGCAAGATTAAATTACTAAAGTAAATTCAATTATTGTGAAATCTCAGCGTCTGGATGCTGTGTTAGACCAGAGGGTGACAAATAAAAAGGGATTTAAGGAAAAACACAATCACAAAACTGTTTGGGTTGGAAAAATCTTCCCAAATCCAACCTTGGAGCAATCCCCACCTTGTCAAGCAGAGCATGGGTTTGTATTTTCATTTATATCCTTGTCAGGACACAATTTATAAATCTGTCTGTAGAAGAGGGATATAAATAAATAAATATAAAAGGCACATATACATACGTATATATATATATATATATACACATATAAATATAAAAGAAAATATAAAGAACAAATACAAATATGAAAAAAAACTAATAAATAATATTTTAATAGAAATAGAAGTAAAATACACCTATATTTAAGTAAAATATAAAAGAAGAGGGCTCTGTAAAAATAAAGGACACAATAATGTTGGATGCTGTTTTTTCAGGAATACTCAACTATGGAACTTGGAAATTTAATTTTAGGGTGGGGTTTATTTTGATGGTATGGATTTTTCTCCCCCCAAAAGCAGAATTCAGTGGGAATTTCTGGAGGGACCCAGGATCCTTTTTTAAAGGGATACAATGGGATAAAAAATGTAAGTGACTATTTTAAATATATATATAAACATAAAATACACTAATATTTAAGTAAAATATAAAAGAAGAGTGATGCCATAACCTTGGATTAGGAACCTTCCTCTATGTAACTCAGAATTTTAATTTTAGGGTGGGGGTTTTTTTGGTGGTCTGGATTTTTAAACATAATATTCCAATATTCAAGTAAATAAAATATTTAAGTAGAATAAAAAAGAAGAGGAATGCAATAACCTTGAACGCTTTTTTTGGTTTTGCTTCATTTTTTAAATTTTTTTTTTTTTAGGAACCTTCCTATTTGTAACTTAGAATTTTAATTTTAGGATTTTAGGGCAGGGTTTGGTCTTTTTTTTTGTTTTGTTGGTTGGGTGGGTTTTTTTGGTTTTTTTTGTTTTTTTTGGTTTTGGTTTTTTTCCCCCCACTAAAAGCAGAATTCAGTGGGAATTCCTGGAGGGAGCCAGTGCCCTGAGGAATTCCAGGGATTGAAACTTTCGCTTCCCATCGCAGCTGCACCAAATTCTCTCCCAAACACTCGGGGCTGATTGAAAAGGAACAATTAGGGCTGCACGAACACTGCTCATTTTCAGGAATTAGAGGCTTTTAAACCCCGAGGGAAGCAGCCCCGAGGAGCTGGAGCTGTTTGGAGAGAAATACTCGGCTCATTCTTCACAGGCTCTTTGCAGAGTTGTGCAAACAGATGGAGAAAATACAATTAAATTTGTATTTAATTCGTCCCGTTCCTGGCTCTGGGATTTGTGGGATGCTGCTGCACTTCTCCCTTTTCCCAGCTGGAGTTTGGCTTTGCAGCCCCTGATGGATCATTTTGGGTTCTTGTTGGGTTTGGAGACTCAATAATTGAGATTTTTCTCTAAAAGCTTCTGGGTTTGATAGACTGGCACTGTCCTTGGAGGAGGAAAACCCAAACCAAACAAAGCCAAATCAAACTAAAAAAACCACAAACCTAAATAAACTAAAATCCCACAGACCCAAAGAAAACAAGCACAAAACCAAATTTAAAACCCACGAAAGAAACTAAAAACCCACAAAACCAACCAGCCAAAAAATTCACAAAAACAAAATAAACAACCCACAAACTAAACAAATTAAAATCCACAAACTCAAACTAAAAAGACACAAAACAAACTAGAAAGACACAAAACAAACTAAAAAGACACAAAACAAACTAAAAAGACACAAACCCAAATAAACTAAAGAACCACAAAGCAAATAAAGAAGACATAAATTCAAGTAAACTAAAAACCACAAACTCAAATAAACTGAAGAACCACAAAACAAACAAAAAAGGCACAAACTCAAACTAAAATCCACAAACCAAACAAACTGAAAAGACACCAACCAAATTAAAATCCACAAAACCCAAACAAACAAAAAACCCAAACAAAACCCCCACAAAGCCAAACAAACAACACAAAATCAAACAAAATTCTGCTGTGGACATTGAGGGCGTGTTCCAAATTTCCAATATAAATGAGATGCTAAATGCAGAATGAGCTGGGAATTCTGATGGAGGCTTCCCATCTGGAATCCTGGAAATATTTGGGTTGTAAGAGACCCCAAAACTCCTTTAATTCCACCCCCTGCCACTTTCCACCATCCCAACCTGGATCCTTGGACTCTTCCAGGGATGGAGCAGCCACAGCTTCTCTGGAAATTCCATCCCAGGAAGGAATTTCATCCCAAAATCCCACCAGAACCTTCCCTAAATTTTTAACAGCTTTCTACAATTTTATTGCTTGCCAATTCCTCCTGAGTTCCAGGGGTTGTTGGAGGGCTGGGGCAGTGTCAAGTCTGAGCTCCTGTGGGGTTTGGGAAGTGGGGAAATAATTCCTGAATATAAAGTTTGGATCTCCCCCATCCTTATTCCTGTGCAGAGAGCTGTGCTCAATGAAGAAAATAAAGTTTGTAGCCCTTCAACAGCTTGTGGTGATAAAGTCACAGAGAGGAACAGCATGGGAAGACATAAAATCTGGATTTTGGGATGTGCCAGCACAGGGCCTTTAATTTGCTTTTTTTTTTTTTTTTTTCCTGGATTCCATGGAAAACCAGGAGAGGAGGGCAGGGCTGTCAATACTATTGAGTGACAGGGTTGTTTTACACAGGGCAGTGTCTGCAAGAAGAGATGGATAATTAGATTTCAAGCATAGCCCTGCATTGATTCTGTCCCCAATTAAGTGTTTTCCACCTCATGTAAAAAAATTTGGCTGGCAACAGGTTTTGGTTTTTCATGGGGAATTTTTTTCTGTGTCCCTGTTCACAATCTGCAGCTCCTGGTCCATTTCCATGTGCCATGGATTGACAATGAGGAATTTGGCAGAAATATTCCCTGTCAGTGTGTGGAATGGTGGATGGGGACCTGGAGGGAGAAATAGCACCTGGTTGCTCAAAATCCCTCACTTTTATCCCAAATTAACCCAAATTCCTGCCAGTGCTTTGGTCTGTGCCAGCACTGGGAGAATTTGTGTTGGCCTGGCAGTGAATAAATAACTTGGTTTGGGTCAAAAAGACCCAAAAATGCCTCTGTCTTTGTTTAGCTTATGTTTGTCAATTTTAATGTATTTAATTTCTGTTGTGAGATAGGATTAGGAGCAAAAACAAGGCAGGCTTAAAACTTAAAAGGGTATAAAGAAAAACTTCAATACATTAACAACACAGAGAAAATAAGAAATTTATGATAAGATTTTCAGATTACTCTCTTTCCCTCCACTTTTTACACTTATTTAACAACAACATAAAGAGATACTTCAGTCAGTCTTTTGCTTAAATAATTGTTTCAGTTTATTTTAGGGAGATGAGTTTCTTCTTGTTTGGCTACAGGGATTTTTTGTAAGAGAAAAATAAAATTCTTTCGTGTTTCCTCTTTTATGAATAGCAGCCACTCGAGAGATGTGCAAAATCAGCTTTTAATTGGTTTTATCATTTCACAGAAGAAAATTCTCATGGAAAAACTTGAGTGTGCCCTCCCCTCCAGGCTGCCTTCAATTCAAAACCAGCACAGCCTCCTCCAGCATTTAAACAGGAGCTTCTTTTTTTCTGGACAACTCCCAGAGCACAGAAATCCACCTGAAAGATCCAAAGCTGGCTTTTAAATCCTATTTTGCTGTTTATCTCCACATTGCTTTGGAACAAAGAAAGAGTTGGAATTGTTCTCCTGGTCACGAGCACATCCCAGCCTTGGAAGGGGAGGCAGTGGCAAATTGGCATGGCAGGGGTGACACAGTTGTTTTTGCCAGCCTTGGCAGGAGCTGTGTGAGTGCTGCTCCATCATGTCCAATAAATTTTGGGATGTAAAACCCAGCAAAGGAGCCAGGTGTCTGCCCTGTGCAGGGCTTGGGGCTGCAGCAGGTGCTCAAAAAGCAAAAAATCTTGATTGGAGGGTGAAGAAATAAATGGGAGTTTAGCTGTGCTGGCTGCTGGATTTCCCTGGGGATTTGGGAGTCTTGCTCATGAGCTGACACTTAGGTGGGAAGAGGGACAGAAAGCAGGAATGGGGCTGTTCATTGAGCTGGGCTCTGCATCCAGGAGCTTTCCATGAGTTCCCAAGGTCAAATATCCGTGGGGTTGGTGAAGGAGCTGCAGCTGACTGAGTGGAAAAACCTTAAAAGCTCCATTTCCATGGATTTTCCTGCCTGTGCCTCTGCTGTGGGGTGGGGTGAGCTTGGGACCCTCAGCTGGTGTAAACCAGGTGATTCCAAAGGATCTTCTTGGTGTTGTCACTTCATCCCAGAGCATTCCCAGGGTGGAGCCTGTGGATTTTGGGGAGGATCCTGAGTTGCAGGATGGGCTGATGAGGGGCTGAGCTCGTGGTGCTGGTCCTGGAGTGCTCAGTGGGATTTCTGGAGCTGCAACATCCTGCAGTCCCTGCCCTGGGGTCACAGGGGGATTCCTGTCCTGGACATTGGGGTTTGGTGGCTGTGGGTGTGCTGCTCCCATTCCTCCTGCTGTTCCTGAGTGTTCCCATTGTTCCAACAAGGGCAGAGAGAAAATTCCCACTAAAATTTTGGGATTTCCTTGCTGCTTTTCCCCTCCCAATCCAGCCTTGTTCCAGGGATGGATGATTTTCTCTCCATCAAGATCCCAGACTCCCCCAGCTCCCCGGGGAGGGAAGAGTCAAACCTTCCTCTTATTATTTTTTTTCCCCCTTTTTAGCCACACAAAAGATTTTTATTACTTCAATGAGCTCCCAGCCAGTCTGCCTTAATATCTCACTAATTGATTTTAAGGCTTGGAAGCAGCAGAGCTAATTAGCATTTGCTGACTCAGCCCCAAGCCCCCTCCCCTCCTGGCAGAGGATGGAGCAGATTTTTGACCCACGTTTTCTGCAGCCCTAAATGAAGTCAGGGGAATATTAAGTGTCTCCTATTGGTGTGTGATTTGCATATGCAAATGAGCCCAATCAGCGCTGGAGAGAGGCCTCTATTAAAGCATTTAAGCAAATCTCAAGTGACACTTGCTGGGCTCCAGCATTGCAGTGAATGAGGTGCCACTGCAGGGTGAGGAAGGAGAGGGGAAAAGCAGTGCAGGAGCCACTGAGGGATCTGTGGAGCTTGAATTTGGCCCATTTGGTGCTTTAATTTGCTCCATTTTGGTGCTTTAATTTGCCCCACTTTGGTGTATTAATTTTGCCTGTTTTAGTGATTTAGTTTTCCCCTTTTTGGTGTTTTAATTTTCCCAATTTGGTGCTTTAATTTGCCCTATTTTGGTGGTTTTATTTGGCCCATTCTGGTGCTTTAATTTGCTCTGTTTTGGTGCTTTTATTTGGCCCATTTTGGTGCTTTTATTTACCCCACTTTGGTGTATTAATTTTGCCCGTTTTAGTGCTTTAATTTGCCCCTTTTTGGTGTTTTAATTTTCCCACTTTGGTGCTTTAATTTTCCCCACTTTGGTGACATTGTCCTTATCATCACTTGAATGATAAAATGTCCCAGGTTGGAAGGGACCCACAAAATTCCAAGTGCAGCTCCTGGACACCCCAAAAATCCCACTTTGTGCTTGAGAGCATTTCTTGGATAACAGGGAGGGGAGTTCCCCTGTCCATTTCCAAAATCCCTCCTTGGCTGTCCCAGGGTTGGGATGTGTGGCTTTAACCTGCCAGGGATGAAGAAACCCCAGTTTTAGATGTCCCTTTTTGGAGAGGAAATGGCAAATTTTTGGGCAGGAAATGGGAACTGGCTGCAGTGGGGGCTGCAGCCCCTTGGGAGGGACAATGGGACAATGACCCAGGGCAGAGATTGGGATCCAGGGGATCACTGAGCACAGCACAGCAACAGGGAAACAGAGCTCAGCATTCAGATTTTTAAAGCCCAGATTTCAAAAGCTCACAATTCAGATTTCCAAGGCCCAGAATTCGGGTTTTCAATGACCTCAATTCAGATTTTCAAAGCCCAGAATTTAAATTTCCAAAGCCCACAAAGCCTTTAAAATTCAGGTTTTCAAAGCCCACAGTTCAGGTTTTCAAAGCCCACAATTCAGGTTTTCAGCCCCAACAGGATTTCAGTTGATTTGGAAGATGAAGTGACCCAAACCCTCCTTACCCCTGGCTGGAATTAGAAGACAAATCAGGGAATTCTAACCATGAATAGGAACTCTAAAATTTTTGAGAATTAATTAATTATTATTATTATTGCTACTATTTTCCACACCTTGAAAAGGCTTTGTTTTTGCTGTGGGAGCTGGTAAAAACTGGTATAATATATCAGGAAACTCAACAACTCCAAATAAATTGAAAAGCTGAACCAAACATGCCATAATTATTCAGTTATTTCATCTTCCACTCATTTCAGTGACAAAAGTGAAAAACTCACCAAGATCAGGAAAATATCATGTAAACACCCCAAAATTTCATGTTCCCTCCCCAATTTTGTGTAGAAAACTTCAACAGCTCCCAATTTGTTCCTGCAAATTGGCTTTTCCACATTCCCCTTTGTGCTGGGAGTGTTTAATCCCTAATGATCATCTCATAATTCTAAATTTTTTGTTTAGTGCAAGAACGTTAATCACTGGAAAGTGCTTAATTAGCAGATGTGGAGGGCTGATAGGAGCAGCGCCCACTCAAAAGGGATAAAATGGAACCATTCCTGAAAGGGAATTTGGAGTATCCTGAACCTTCCAGCAGCAAATCAGTGGCCATCAGCTCTCAGGAAAAAGGAGGATTTTTGGAAATATTTTTATTTTCTGGGCAGTGAACATCGTTGTTCATCATTATTCCAATTCCAGCTGGTCAAGAGGGATGGTTTCAGTTTGATTTGCCCATTTAATGTCCTGTATAAACTTCATTATGAGAGAAATAATTGAGTTTGGGAGAGTTGAGTGCATGACCTTTCATTTATGCAAGAGATGGGGACTCAAATGTGTTATTTAAGGCATTAATTTCCTCTAAGTGGAAATTTTTATTGGCTCTGCCATAAAACTCCTCCTGTTGGGGTTTAGTTGGGGCTTCCAAAAGATGTGAGGAGTGGAGTTTCACCCTGATTATTTCCCAAGGCAGGATTTTGGGGACATTTAATAGGGATTAAATGAAGATCATTGGTGTCTTGTGGGTTTTTCACAAGCAATTGGGAAAAAAGAGGAAAACAAGGAAAAATGTTCCTGGAGAAAAATGAAGGAAAAAAAAAAGTGAATCCACCTGCACAGGACACCTGTAATATTCCCCAGTCCCACCCTGTGGTTAGAAACAATCTGAGAGGTGCTTTAAAAATATATTTAGCAAATATATTAATCATCTTTACTTATAATAAATAAGTATATAAAATTGCATATATCAACATATTGAGTATACATTAATTTATTAAATAAATATAGCAATCAAATGAACATATTAGCTATGTATATGAATTTATTAAATATGCTTATTAATATCTTAATACAGATATTAATAGATACATATTATATATTTAATGTATTATATTATATATATTTAATATATACATATTAAATATGTGTATTCATATATGTAAATCCAGGTGTTTTTCCTCTGCTGCATCAGTCTTCTCTATCCAGGTATTTGTTATCCCAACAAATCCCATGAAATGCCAGGAGTGCATTTCAGCTCGAGGGGAAAAAAATGAGCTCATTCCATTCCAAATAGATTCTGGTGCCAAAAAAAAAGGATAGAAATGAACATTTGTGCCTGGGAATCGTGGCCTCCATCGCTGGGAATGAGCAGAGGAGAATGGAGGGAGGGGAATTTGGCAGCCCTGGTGTTATTCCATAAACAGGCGCCGTGGCAGGGCTGGATATTTTCAGCTTTGCACAAAAGCTGAGAGGAAAGAAAGAGGGAGGGTAAAAAAGGATGGGAAAATGAGTTCCAAGTAACCCATTGTAATGGCTTTGAAAGCAAAACCAGTGAGAGACTCCAAGTCAGAAGTACAATTTAAAAGGAAAAAAAGAAAAAAATAAAATACGTGCAATAGTACGAAAAGAAAAAAAACACTGACAATCAAAATAAAACCTGACAGCCCGCTAGTTAACATGGTGGTATCAGTGTAGATGAAGTGCTCTGGTTGTAGCAGTGATCCTGTAGAAATGTTCTCTGGAATCCAGTGGAAAAGGCTGCTTTGGCGTCCAAAATCTCAGTTTTTATCTGGGTAGGAAATGTTTGGCTCCTCCCCCTGGGTGGAGCATCTCCCAGTGGGATGATGTAATTTTATCAGTCATGCACTGGGACTCAATGGCCATGAACAGGAGATATCTCCTGGAGGGAGGATGGGCTGTGGAAAGATAAAGATGATTGCCCCAGCTGGTTTAAAGATGGCCCATTAGCAGATAATGTGTGCCAGGAGATAAAGATCACTGCCACACCCAGTTTTAAACAATGGCCCATTAACAGGAGATAATTCCCACAGAGATCAGAATCACTGCCACACCCAGCTTTAAACAATGGCCCATTAACAGGAGCTGTGACTTTCTCCTGGTGGAGCTGGGTGTGTGAAAATTTGATTTCCTTCTTGGAGGAACTCAGGAATTCTGTGGTTGTCGTGCCCTGGCCTTGTGAAGGAAACAAATTTGCAGGAATATTTCTTTCCTCTTGTTTTCCTCCCCATTTTTATTTATTCTGGTGGTTTATCCCATAGCTGGGTGTTCCATCCATGTCCATTTATCCCCTGGATTTGTGAACATCACCTGGTTCCCAGCCCCTCCATCCCTTTCAGAGTTGGTTTTGCTGCTGGATTTTTTTTTTTTTTCCAGTGCTGTGTCATCAAATTCTGTGAATTTTCCCCTCCTGCAGATTTAATCCCTTTAGTGCTGCTTTGTAAGGCTTGGCTGGAGCTCAGCAATGTCTGAGATGGGCACTGGAGCCATCCTGGATTTACCAGGATCTGGAGTTTGGTGTGGAGTTCTCCTTTCATAGCAAAAATTACATAAACCCTGCTCAGTGTGAGGGAAACAAACAGGATTTGAAGCCCAGGAGTGTCCAAAATCTTAATGGAACTGACAGAGAGAGGTGATTCCAAAATTATCCAGGGAAATGGGAGCAGTTTGTTCTGCAGGCTGTGTCAGAAATTGTTGAGTTTGTGGTTTTTCAGACTGTTCTGGACAGAGATCCAGGTCCCAGACTGTCCTGGAATTCATATTCCAGACATTTTGTTATATATTTATAAATATTTATAGATTTAATCCTAAAAACGAAGCCAGAGGAATATTTTTTCCATTTAAAATACATTGAAATAATGAATATTGTTTTTATCCTTCTCCTTAATGCAACCTCTCACCCTACAAAATTAAACTAAGAGCACAGAATGGGAGTAAAAATACAAGTATTCCCTAAATGATCCCAATAATTGTGTTTTGGTGGGAATTCCAAACCAAGTCCTGGTGTTTTTATCCCAAACCATCTCCCAGCACCTTCTCCTGTTGTTTCAATAATGGGATTATGTGTCCTCAGGAGCTGGTGTCTGCTATGAAAGGAATTCAGCAGGGAAAAAAAAAAAAATAAATAAAACTTCCTGGAAGTCAAATTCCTTGTTCCATGTTTGTAATTCTGCATGAGTGGGCCAAAGCAGCTGGAATTTGGACATTTTACAGGAAAATCCATGTTCTGCTGCAAGGGCAATGGAGCAGAGCACAACAAAGCCCTGGAGCAATTTGTGTGAGCAGCAATTGGAGCCCTGAAATTCCCCCTGGAAATTCCAGGGCCAGGCTCCAGCCTTGGAAAAGGAGTGGCTGCCATCCATCAGAGGAGGGAAATCCTGATTTTTTTTTTGTGGAGAAATCAGATGGGAACTTAAAAGTTTTGGGAGCTTGGAAGAGTGTCAGGTCTGTTGTGCAGTCTCTGACTCCCTGATTTCTATGGAATTCTGCACTCTGCAGCCCCTGAATTCCCAATTTTTATGGAATTCTGCACTCTGCAGCCCCTGAATTCCCAATTTTCATTAAATTCTGGCCAGTGCAGCCCCTGGCACCCTGATTTTTTGTGGAATTCTGAGCTCTGAGACTCCTGATTTCCCAATTTCTGTGGAATTCTGGGCTCTGCAGCCCCTGAAATCCCTATTTTTACCTGATTTCAGTCATACCTGATTCCAGTCAAATCTGACTTCAGTAAAACCTGGCTTCAGACAAACCTTATTTCAATAAAACCTGGCTTCAGTCAAACCTGATTTCAGTAAAAACTGGCTTCAATAAAACCAGATTTCAGCAAAACCTGACTTCAGCCAAACCTCCCAGTGTTCCCAGGAGCAAGTGGGTGGATATCTTTAAACACCACAAAGTTTTTTCCATTTTTTTTTTTTTTTTTTCCTGTGAGCACCTTCCCCTTGTTCCCAGCTGGGAGGAGTTTCTCATTCCCAGACATTTTCCAAGACTCTGTCTGGGACAGCTGGACACAAAAATCTTTCTGTCCAGTGGACAAAAGGCTTCAGAGGTTTTGCACTGGGGAGTTCATTATGTAATCCCTCCCTCTTTTTTTGGGATGGCTGGAACTTTGCTGGAGTCAGTCACATCCTGGAAGTGTTTCAGGATGGCAGCAGGATTTGGAAGGGAGAGATCTCCCTAATCCAGTCCTTGGTTTGTGCTCTGGGAGGATGGGAAGGTTTAATCTTTCTCCTCTGCAGCCTTTTCTCTGCTCTGATCTTTTCCTGTGCCACTTTGGAATTGATGTAATAGCTCAGTTGTTTGGATAAGATTAAAAATGGAATGAATGGAAAGAAGCAGTGAGAGGGTGAGCAGCTCGTGGAAGGGTTTGGGCTAAAAATACCTGGTTTGGCTGTAGCACAGAACCATGGAATGCCCTGAGCTGGGAGGGATGAGGGGTGAGCCAGTCCAGCTCCTGACCCCCATATCCCTGAGCATCCCTGGAGTGGTGTCCAGACATTCCTGGAGCTCTGGCAGCCTTGGGAATGTTCCCGTTCCCTGGGGAGTCTGGGCACCTAAACCTGATTTTAATCAAACCTGATTTCAACAAAACCTGACTTCTATAAAACCTGATTTCAGTAAAACCTGATTTCAGTAAAACCTGACTTCTATAAAACCGGATTTCAATAAAACCTGATTTCAGTAAAACCAGATTTCAGTAAAACCTGATTCCTGTAAAACTTGATATCTGTAAAACTTGATTTCTATAAAACCTGATTTCAGTAAAACCAGATTTCAGTAAAACCTGATTCCTGTAAAACTTGATATCTGTAAAACTTGATTTCTATAAAACCTGATTTCAGTAAAACCAGATTTCAGTAAAACCTGGTTTCAGTAAAACCTGATTCCTGTAAAACTTTATTTCAGTAAAACCTGATTTCAGTAAACACTGATTTCAGTAAAACCTGACTTCTGTAAAACCTGAATTCAGTAAAACCTGAATTCAGTAAAACTTGACTTCAGCACCCTCTGGGGGAAGAACCTTTCCCTAAATCCAGCCTAAACACCCCTGTCCCAGCTCCAGCCAGAGATCAGAGCTGTTCCTCAGGCTCTTCTTTGCCTCCTCTCATTTCCCCTCTGATCCACAGCTCCATAGAAAGAGATTTCACTCTTTCCACACTAAATCCCACATCACAGAGGGGCTGTGGAAATCCAGCATGAGCCTTTGAAGCAGCTGAACTTCCCCCTGCTCTGCCTTGGGATATCTGGAGGGGTCACAGTGGTTTGATCACGATTTGGTGGATTTTTAATATCAAATATTCAAGGCATGAACTTAAAAGCTGAAGCTGAGAGCTGTCCTGCTCTGAGCTGGGCAGGTGAAGGGGATATGGTGGAATAAATAGATTTTGTTCCTTTTCCTTCCCCTTGGCAGGTGGAACATCTGGGGTGGCTGTGGCTGCTCCTCCTGCTCTCCCAAAATTTAAGTAGAGTTTGAATTTTTGCCCTTAGAGAGGTCAGGCTTGTGTTGCTTACAAATGGAGTATTTAAAGTGCTAGCTAAAATCAGGAGTGGACTTGGAAAAACTGAATAGAAGTGGGAATGGGAATTATTTTGAGCTGTTTCTGTTGGATTCTCAGTGAAATTTGCTTTTTTTTTTTCTCTCCATGTTGGAACTGAACGTGGTATTTTTGTCTTTACATTTACATCTCTTTGAGATGTTTTTTCTCAGATCCAGGTCAAGCTTTCAGCTCAGTGATGGCAAATTTAAACAGTGGTTTTGCCCCAAAGTGGAAGAAGATTCAGGCCAGCTGTGGGACCTTGAGGTATCTGGGTTTTTTGGGTTCAGTCCAGCCCTTTCTCTTCCCACTTACTCTGTGTCCTTTAAAGCAGATCCAAGTCCTGTTTCCATGACAATGTTTGTACAGTGGATGCCTTGCAGTATGGATATATAGATTTTTTCATTTATAACATCTCCCTGCATGAATTCCCGGTGTATTTAAGGTCTCCTTGAGCTGTTTGGAACATCTATTCCAAATTAGTGTTTTGGATAGACACAGAGCTTTTGAGTGAAGCTTTATTGATAAAAATTATCTTCTGACTTGCTATTAAATAGGTGGAGATTATGAAAGAAAAGACAGGGCAGGCCTGAGCCCCAGAGCCTGTTACTATTTTAAATAGTAACAGTTGGGATGCCTGGTCACAGCTCATCCACTGAAGGAATATTCTGGTATTTCCAGGACTTGGAAGCACTTGAATCCCAAAGGCAGGCAAAGGGAGCCAGGTTGGTTGAGTGAGATCAAGTCCAAAGTTATATTTTGATGCTTAAAAATAATTTTGAATCTCTGCTTTTGCAATTCTGTAAGAAATATGTTGCATAACACTTAGTAGTTGGATAAAGATTTTTAAGTTTCTTCCCCCAGACAGGTCTACTAAGGCTGTGTTGGGTAAATTTTTGTGGGCATCTGTCCACCTGAGCCACAGAAATTAGAGTAAGGTTCTTGAAATAAATTGAAATAAATAAAGGATAAATTTTTGTCCCAGAATAGATTCAGGCACTGGGGAGATTCCATGAGCAGCTAAAAGAGGTGAACCCTTCCCAAACACTGCTTGTGCTGAGCCCTGGGCGTGTTTTTATGACATAATTGGATCACTTGAGCTGTGTTTGCAGTGAAGGGGATAAAATTACCATCTGGAGGTTTGGGTTTTGGTTTGTTTTTTTTTTTCTCATCAGTTATGACCACAAATTAATAATGAGTCTGTAGAGATGGAGGTAGGTGGTGACCAAAATTGCTGTGGCATCATCCTCAGGCTGGTTTTGGTTCCTGGCTGTTGATGTGAGATTTTTGCTATAAACTGGTGTCATATCTTGATATCAGTGGTGTAATATTTCATTTTTCCTTCTTCCCAAGGGCACTTCCAACAAACTCAGTGCTCTCACTCACTGTTTCACATCCTGCTCTGGGAGGTTGATGTCCTCAGAACATTCTATAAAACATTGAGCATTTTGGTGGTTTTGGGTAGCCAGGCTTCCCAAAGAAGGATCAGAGAAATATAAACTGTGAGAGGGGCTAAATGAGAAGGGATAAATTCTGAAGGCAGTTGGAAAATGAAAACAAACAAGATTATCCCTGATTATTTGAGGCAGAGCTTATGGAGTCTGAGAAGTGGAAGCTGTGAATTCCAGGGAATTCTGACCCCAGCTCTGAGGAATTGTTTTATTCAGGGTTTAACCTGGTGGAGCTGAGCTGACTCACCTGGGAAGAAGGGAGAGAAGGAATGGGCTGTGAAATCCTCACCTGTCCTTCCAGAGGCTTCTGGAAGCTGGGAGTGAGGGAAAACTGAGGGATGGGAGAGGGAAAATTGAGGGATGGGAGAGGAAAAATTGAGGGATGGGAGAGGGAAAAGTGAGGGGTCAGACAAGGAAAACTGAGGGGTCAGAGAGGGAAAAGTGAGGGGAGGGAGAGGAAAACCTGAGGGAAGGAGGGGGAAAACTGAGGGATGGGAGGGAGAAAAACTGAGGGGTGGGAGAGGGAAAAGTGAGGGAAAGGAAAGAGAAAAACTGAGGGGTCAGAGAGGGAAAACTGAGGGATGGGAGAGGAAAAAACTGAGAGGAGGGAGAGGGAAAATTGAAGGGAGTGAGAGAGAAAAATTGAGGGTAGGAAGGGGGAAAACTGAGGGGTCAGAGAGGGAAAACTGAGGGGAGGGAGATGGAAATCTGAGCTGTGTGTGATGCTTTGGGGACACCCAGGTGACACCTGGATGTGTCCCCAGCCCTGCCCATTGCAGAGCAGGGGGCTGGGAGGCCCAGGAATGCTGTTTTTTGGTGCAATATTTATTCCAGCAGATGCAGCTGGCTGCAGGCCCCATGGCTGGGTGAGGAGCCAGAGCAGATCAATGAGCCTGAACAATGCGGCCTCTAAAGTTGGAAATGGCTTTTTTTCCCCCCCAGAACAAAGAATGTTCCATGGCCAGGGCTGCTCTCCAGCCAGGAGCAGAGCAGACCAACACTGGCACCCAGTGTTTGTGTGGGATCAGCTCAGACTGAGCAGGGGCTCAGTTTTTCCTCTCTGACCCCTCAGTTTTCCTTCTCTGACCCTTCAGTTTTCTCTCTCCCTCCTCTCAATTTTCTCCCTTCCATCCCTCAATTTTCCCTCTCCCGTCCCTCACTTTTTCCTCTCCCATCCCCAATTTTTTCTCTCCCATCCCTCAATTTTTCCTCTCCCATCCCTCACTTTTTCCTCTCCCATCCCTCAGTTTTTCCTCTCCCATCCCTCAATTTTTTTCTTCTCCCATCCCTCAATTTTTCCTCTCCCATCCCTCACTTTTCCCTCTCCCATTCCTCACTTTTCCCTCTCCCATTCCTCACTTTTTCCTCTCCCTGTATGTTCACATACAGAGAGGTAAAAGAAGCAAGGGGAATAATCATAAATTCCGTAGGAATTCCATTAATTGGCACAGGCTGTTGCTCACTCAAACTGTGCTAAACCCCTGGATTTAGAGGGAAAAAAAAACAGACATAAGGGAATGGAAAAGGGAAGCAAACTTTAGAAGTGGGTCTGTATTAGGTGATTTGGGAAATCTGTATCTCTGAAGTGCCTTAGCCAATGGGTGAAGAGAGAGGGAAATGCAGCTGGAAAATTGGGATAAAAAGGAGGCTGTGTCCTCTACAAACTGGAGAGACCCCATGGGAAATGCCCCATGGCCTCTCCCTTTATTCCAATAAAGTTACAGGACTCCTCTGTCTCTGTTTTGGACACAAACCTCTGGTGTTTGTGGGTTAATTTTCTTGACACCATGGAATGGTTAAACCTGGGTTCAGGGAGGGAGAGAGGGAATGTAGAACCACCTTCCTCCCTGGGGAAAGGTTTTCAGAGTCACTCTGCAGCTGTTAAATGCCAGTTCAGTGGAGCCTTTAAACACACACTTAAAGCCATTCCTGCTCAGCAAAACACTTCAGCACCTCCTTTCAATTAAGCCGTGCTAAAGTGTTGTGGCACTGGGAAACTGGAGCATGTTCAGGGGGATAAACACATCCCTGAGGAAGATCCTGGTGCAACCCAGGGTGGGGAGGAGATCTGCCAGGGTGAGGTTGTGCCCTGGTTTGAGGACAGGTGTCGGCCAATACAGGCAGGAGCTTCTCTTTGAAATAGAGAATGTAAAGCCCTTCCCTCCAGAATATTATAATTCTGAAATTAAGGGGCTCTCAGGAAAAGATATGGGAATAGGAATAACAGTTCTTTACTAGGAAAATTAAAATAGAAATGCAGTATTACAAAGAACAATTCCAAACCCTGCCAGAGTCAGAATCCAAGCTGACACAGTCAGTCAGTCAGGGTGGTGGCACAGTCCCATTCCATGGTGGCTGCATCCTCCTGCAGTGGCAGATGTGGTTCAGCTGGAGCAGTGCTCCTGGAGAAGGTGCAGTTTCCTCTGAAGGTGCAGGGATGATGTGGAAAGGTCTGGCTTTCCTCTGGAATCCAGTGGAAAATGCTGCTCTGGTGTTCAAAATCTCAGTTTTTATCTAGGTAGGAAATGTTTGTCTCCTCCCCTGGGTGGAGCATCTCCCAGTGGGATGATGGAATTTTATCAGCCATGCACTGGGACTCAATGGCCATGAACAGGAGATATCTCCTGGAGGGAGGATGGGCTGTGGGAAAGATAAAGATGATTGTCCAGCTGGTTTAAAGATGGCCCATTAGCAGATAATGTGTGCCAGGAGATAAAGATCACTGCCACACCCAGTTTTAAACAATGGCCCATTAACAGGAGATAATTCCCACAGAGATAAGAATCACTGCCACACCCAGTTTTAAACAATGGCCCATGAACAGGAGATATCTCCTGGAGGGAGGATGGGCTGTGTAAAGATAAAGATGATTGCCCCAGCTGGTTTAAAGATGGCCCATTAACAGAGGATATCTCCATGGAGATAAGGGTCACTGCCCCACCTGGTTTATCAGATGGTGACATTTTTTGTCACATCCTGTATTGCAACACAAGACAGGTTGTTCTGCAGGGGTTCATGTAGCCTCATTTCCATATTTCCCACAAGGGCATGGAGGGAGTGCTCAGACACCAGGGGATGGTCTCAAACTGCCAAACAGGAGGGTTAGATTGGAGACTAGGGAGAAATTCATCCTTGTGAGGGCTGGGCTGGAATTCCCAGAGAAGCTGTGCCTGCCCCTGGATCCCTGCAAGTGTCCCAGGCCAGCTTGGAGCAACCTGGAAGGTGATCCCATGGCATGGGTGGGATGGGATGAGCTTTGAGTCCCCTCCCAACCCAAACCATTCCATGATCCTGGGATTTGTGTCTGCATTCCAGCTAGGCTTCCTCTGCTGTGTTCACCCTGTGCTTGTGTTTATTTAAAAGTCTAAACAAGGAGTGGCAGAAAGCCCCAGTTGCTGAGGATGCTCCCCACAGCCTGCACACACCTGGAATAATTTCTTCCTGAATTTCCCTTGATCTCACTGCTCTCATGCCTCACATCTTTTGCTATTTCTGCAGAATTAATTTCATCATTAATTCTGATGATTTAATCAAATCCAAGCTTATCCTCTCCCAGCCTCTGGGATATCCTTGGGAGTTGCTCAGAAGTTGCTGAGAGACATTCCAGAAAGGGAAATTGAAAACTGAAACTGAGTTTCCAAAAAGAAAAACAAAATCTGACCAAAAAGCCCCAGAAGTACTCCCACAAACAAGATGGATGATGAACCATTTTTGTTGCTATTATCCAAAAGTAACTTGCTGGATGGTTTTTAGTGAACAGAGAAATATTGGAGGAGGGAAAAAGTAGTTTCCATTTAGTTTTATCTCTGGTTGTACTGGAAACAAATCATAGCACGGAAAAAAAAAAGGGGATAAAATGAAATGAAAACGATCCCATTTATTTCCTTTGCTGTAGCACACTCTGGACAGTTCTTGTGAAGATTAAAACTCTTCTGAACTAAAGCAGATTGTGCTAAAACACTGCTGAAAGGTCTCAGACAGTCCTGGAGTATCCCTGGGGTACTTGGGCCAGGAGTTATGGATGGAGAGCGAGAGGAAATGGGGCTGTGTGGATTTCTCCTCCACTCTCCCTGTCCTCCATGGGTGTCCACTTCATTTCTGAATAGTGATGGGAATCTTAGTGATATTCTAAAAAAAATCTGATTTTCCCCTTGGATTTCTAGGATCCAGTGCAGGCTGGCTCATTAAGAGGATATCTCCCTGCCCTGGCTCTCCTGTTGATTCCTGTGGATATCTTGACTTCCACCCCCCCCAAAAAAAAATTAGGAAAAGGAAATTAGGAAAACACAAAAAAGGGTTTAAAAAAAAAATGAAAATCAGAGTGGGGATTAATTTGGAACAGTGTGTGCAGCGTTGCCTGAGCCAAGTGCTGGAGGTCAATGATTTTGTTATTTTTGTGTGCTCTGTGCAGCCTCGTTCCGTGGGATTTATGAATTATTGCTGCTCTGACAGGGCCTGCCTCGCCCTCCTTCCTCTTTTATTAGGGATGAAAATTAGTGGGGAATGCAGAGATGTGATGTACAGCCTCGTATCATCCAAGTTGTGCTACTTGATAAGATTTCAAGGTTAGAACAATGATAGCGTGGAAATCTCTGTCGTAAACCAGCCTGGGTAATTCAAGCCATAAAAAAGCTGCTTTTAGCTATGTAAATGGGGTAATAGAGCAGAGCTTTAAACCTCGGGCTTGCTTCCTATTCCTGCAATACCAACAGAGAAAATGGAGCTGGAGATTAATTGGAATAGGAAACAGGGAAGGTTTCTCCTCAGGGGGGATGAGGATGGATTTGGGTTTTGTTTGGAAGCCCCTGGAATAGGTCAAGGAGCTGATGGTGAGCAAGGAGAGAAGCATCTCTTTATTTTTAATGTTTTTTTTCCTTTTTCTTTCCCTGCTGACAATGAGAGCTTTGGGGGCTTGGGAGAGGCTGATGTAATTAGGCTGAATGTGTTGTGATGGTGGGACTCTCGCCAAGGATGCGTTGAGTCACATCTAATGACTTAAAAACTCCTAATTAATTTCGAATGAACTGGAACAAGGAGGCACAGCTTGACGAGCACCAGGTTGTGAAAGCTCCTGATGTTGAAAACTCGCAGTGGAGCCATCCTGGGATGAGGAAAGGTGGGAGCAGCCTGGTTAAAAGGAGTGGGAAGAAATGGATACAGGAGCTAAAGGTGGATGGGAGGAAGATTCTGGGGTAAATCAGCAATTCCAGGAGCTCTGTAGCAGCTCACAGTTCAAAAGAGCAGGGAGAAAGGAAGGTAAAAAATGAAAATTGGGTGGGATGAGGCTGCTGGTGCAGGTCAGCAGTTCCTGGAGCTCTGCAGCAGCTCCTGGGAATGGGTGATGGAAATGCCTCAAATCTCAGGTTGGCATTTCAAGTTCAGTTCATTGTGGGTGATGCCCTGTGAAATCTGGGAGCCAGATCTGCTCTGGTTCTCACCAGAGGAAAAAAGGATAAAAGTGTGAGTGAAGGAGGGTCCTGGGTGGTGTTCCCAGGGTGAAATCTCAGGATCACAGAGGGCTTTGGGTTGGAAGGAACCTTAAAACTCTTTGTGTTCCACCCCCAGTGGGCAGTGACACCTCCAGCTAGAATGGAGGGTGAGACACAAATCCCAGGAATTCCTGAGGTTCCAGGGACTGAAGGGGCCTCAAACTGGGAGGGAAAAGAAAAGGAAAAAAGCAGAGACGTGGAACAGGAGGATGTTCAGCTGGACAGGGGCTGCTTTGTGCCCACCAGCTTCGTTTTTGATGGTTGAGCTGTTTAGGGATGACTGAAAGCTGTGGGAGGTGGGAGAGCTCCAGGTCCTGGTGGGTTTCTCAGGTTTATCCCTGAGTGTTTTCCATGTTCTGGCACGTGCTGGTTTCTTGCTGAGAAGGTGCCACTTGTGCATCAGGTCACTGTCACCTCGTGTGACTCTGCTTCTGTTGTGGCCTTGGACAGCCCAGAGTGGCTCCTGTGCTGGGTCACCCTGCAGGTGACCTCACCACTGGGACAGTGACATTGGAGGTGCCACTGCACCACCATAATCCCATTGCCTTTCCTCTGTCGTAAAATCACATCAGGCTTTGGCAGCTGTTCAGAGCCAGACAAATGAAATAAACTGCTCTGAATTCATCGTGGGAAGGAACAGACTCAGCTACAAAATGAGTAACAGGACCTTCCCTTCGTGGCCACAAATCTGCTCTGTGACTGCCTTCATTTCCATACAATCACTGGGAAATATTCCCTTGATTGCTGGGAACAAAGCTTTTATGGGGAAAGGGGGAAAAAACCCAAAACAACCCTGCTCCTAATCTGCAGTGGAACTGGTAAATGGGGAAGACAGAGCTTTAATAACATCATTCTGGGTGACATCTGAGGTAAATAATCCAGTTCTATTAATCCCTGCAGCAATCAGGGCTCTGGCTGGTGGAGGCAGCCAAGGGTGAGCAATAATACAATATAATAAATATAATATAATATAATATAATATAATATAATATAATATAATATAATATAATATAATATAATATAATATAATATAATATAATATAATATAATATAATATAATATAATATAATATAATATAATATAATATAATATAATATAATATAGCATATATATAACATATAACACATATATAACATATGACATCACATTCCATATTATTATCTCTAAGGGGTGTTGGAGCAGAATCCCAAATCCCTGGAAGCAGAGGCTGCAGCAGCTCAGGGAGTCACTCAGCAAGGATCCCAAGGCCTGGGGACAGTCAGGGGTTCCAAGGACACCCCCAGAACCTTGGACCTCTCTCCATCTGCTGTGGGATTCTCAGGGAGGACAGAGCTGGGGAAGGTTCTGGAGCACCAGAGGAGGAAAAGAGGCTCAGGGAGAAGCTTGGCCCTCTCCACAGTCCCTGCCAGAAGGTGCCAGACTCTTCTCCAGGTGACAAGGAAAGGAAATGCACATTCCAGTTTAATATTAGGAAAAAATTCCTCACTGGAAGAGTTGGCCAGCCCTGGAAGAGGTTTGGGAGGGGAGTCACTGAGAAAAGGTGTTGAGGACATGGTTCAGTGGTGACCACAGTGGGGGTGGGCTGAGGGTTGGGACTGGGGACCTTGGGGACCTTTTTCAGCCCAGATCAGGCTGGAATTCTGTGAAGCTCCAGTGCTGCATCCTTGGACTCTGCTGCTCCTCTCTCTGGGAGATTTCAGCAGCTCTTTTGGGGCTGACCACGTGGATCCCAGGGTGATTTGGGTGGGAAGGGCCCTAAAGCTGGTCCCATCCCAGCCCTGGCATGGAAGGGACATCTCCACTATCCCAGGCTGCTGCAGCCCTCCCCAGCCCAGCCTTGGGCACTGCAGGGATGGGAAATCAGAGATTCCCTGGGCACATGTTCTGCACCATGAATAAACCTTCACCTGGGCAGCCCAGCCCAGCTCTGATATAACCCCATCCCCTCTGGAATCATTTCTCTCTCTCCATGAGCAGGAATTTGAAGATCTCCTTGTCTGCTGCACTTGGGTGATTTAAAAACCCCAATCCCCAGGGCAGTGGGGGGGTTAATGCTGCTGCCCCCAAAGCTGCTGTGCCTCCCTTCCTGGAACAAGATCTGAAATGTGCAGGCAGCCCACTGAAGCAGAATTTTAATCTGAGATCTGTTTTTCAAGTCTGATTTTAAGATCCCATGCAGGTCAGGGTTGTCTGATTCTTCACAGTTCATTAAGTAGAGAGCAGCTCGTGGTAGAGATTGACTTTTAAAAATGATGGATTTTTATTTATAGCGGAGTTCTACTCATTAATTTTAAAGGATGGAAGCATAAAAGCAGGAATGGGTTCATTTTAAAAAAAAAAGTGACATTGGTAATTTAATTAAATTGGGGGTTTGAGTATCATTACAGAAAATGAAACCTTAGTTCTGGGCTGCTTTTCCACCCATTTGGATTTGACAGCAGCCCCTGCTCCCAGAACCTGCCTGGGCAGGAACAGTTCCAGCTGGAACTTCCAGCCCCAGGGGCTTTGGGGGAGGATGTAAAGAATGGGTTTGGGGGGAAGAAATGGTGTCAGGAGCTGGGATCTGCTCCTGCTGCTGTGCAGAGAGGGGCTGGGGGTGGCTGGAACCCCAAAACTGGGCTTGGGGACACTCAGGTGTGACCAGAGATCAGAGGGATGGCTGAAAAACCCCAAAACTGGGCTTTGGGACACTGTATGTGAGCAGAGCTCACAGGGACACCAAAAACCCTCCTGAAAACCCCAAAACTGGGCTTGGGGACACTCAGGTATTATCAGAGCTCAAAGTCATTGCAGAAAACCCAAAATTTTGGCTTGGGGACACTCAGGTGTGACCTGAGCTCACAGGAACAGCTGAAAACCCTAAAACCTGATTGAAGCAGTTCAGGAGTGGATCTGGATATGCCACTGAAATAAATCCTGTTCCAGCTGATGTTTAACTTCAGAATTTCCAGGGCTGGGTTCACCACAAACCCAGGTGGTCTCTCTGGGAGCAGGAACTGCTCCTGTGCCCATCTGGGATTAACCCTTCATTCCCCACCTGTCAGAGATACAGAGGAACATCCCACTACCCATCTCCTAGAGCAGGATTTGCATCAGCATTGGAGATTTATGTCCCATTTCCCCAGCTCCAGCTCTGGCTGGGTTTCATCCCTCTCCATGTGTGCCAGGGCATCATTTTCCTTTTCATCTCCCCCTTTCCCTTGGCAGGGCTGCAGAGCAGAGCTCCCTCTGCTCGTGGAAATTCATCCCTGACAAACTCATTTTCCATCACAGAGTGTGAGCAGGGCCCTCCCCTGCTCTCCCAGCCCTAATGAAAAGGAACCATCACAGGAGATGCTGCACAAGGGCCTGATTTCAGGTTGATGGAATCATTTTTAGGCCTGGTTGTCTTTGCTTGGGTTTTTTATCGGGCTCTAAAACCGTGATTGGAGCCAGTTTCTTTTGGAGTGGCTCGTGGAAACCTGGGGGGTTTATTTAAATTCCCTGCAAGTGCTGTGCAGTGGCACTGCCTGAGGATTTATTGGCATTTCAGCTGCAGCTTTCCCATCTTAGATTGGAGTATCCCACATTTCCCCTGATTTTGTTGGGCTCTGTTGTGCCTTAAGTTGAGCTGGGTCCAGCTGTGTCTGAGTCTGGTTTGATGCAAGTGTGTGAAATCTGGATTAAACACTGGGAATTATAAATCCTGCTGAACTGAAACATTGGGGGTTTTTGCCAGGCAATCAGGTTTGGGTGGATTTAAGGTGTAAAACAACCCTGCTGAAAAATGTGATCTCTGGATTTAATAAACTCAAGCTAGATAACTGAATACATCAGGTTATATAAAAATGGGGGAAAAGTTTAGTAATTAGGAGGCTGGGATGGATTTCCCAGAGAAGCTGTGGCTGCTCCTGGATCCCTGGAAGTGCCCAAGGCCAGGCTGGAGCAGCCTGGGACAGTGGAAGTTGTCCCTGCCCATGGAATGGGTGACAGGAGATGATCCTTAAATTCCTTCCCATCCCAAACCATTCCATGATTATCCAGAAGATCCAGCACCAACCACAGTGCAGATTAAGTGCTCTTGTTGAAGCAGTGATCCTGTAGAAAGGTCTGGTAGCTCTTGTCCTCTGGAAACCAGTGGAAAAGGCTGCTCTGGTGTTCCAAATCCTAGTTTTTATCTGGGTAGGAAATGTTTGGCTCCTCCCCTGGCTGGAGCATCTCCCAGTGGGATGATGGAATTTTATCAGTCATGCACTGGGACTCAATGGCCATGAACAGGAGATATCTCCTGGAGGGAGGATGGGCTGTGGGAAAAATAAAGAACATTGCTCCACCTGATTTTTAACAGCTGGCCCATTAACAGGAGATATCTCTCACAGAGATAAGGGTCACTGCCCCAGCTGGTTTAACGGATGGTGATAGAATACAAACTTTTGGGCACATCTTTACATTGTAACCTAGGACAGGGTGTCTTCACTGGGTGTTATCCAACCAAGGGTGCAGTTTATTTATTACAAAGACACTTTATCAGGCTATGTTACTCCTAAAGAAAACTGTACCTTAACAACAATTTCAACACCACACAGAGAGTATCCACCCTAAAATCTGCAAAAGCCAGTAGCATGTGCATTTCTAACACCCTAATATGCGTTTCTAACACCCTAATATGTGTTTCTAACACCCTAATATGTGCTTCTGACACCCTAATATGTGTTTCTAGCACCCTCATATGTGTTTGTAACCCCTAACCAGCCCTTCTTGCCTTGCAGCCCTGCCCAGCCACACGTGTGGGAACCCGGGGCGGCTGCAGAACGGGGTGCAGCAAGGAACCACCTTCAGCATCGGGGACAGGGTCAGGTACAGCTGCAACCCTGGCTTCTTCCTGGAGGGACACGCCCTGCTCACCTGCCAGGCCAGCTCGGGACACGGAGCCTCCTGGGATTTCCCTCTCCCTGTCTGCAGAGGTAAGGAAATCCCTGAGATCCCACCTGAAACGGGCCTGGTTGAGATGGCTGGGGTGGGGCTTGGTTTCAAAGGGTTAAAAATGTCAGGAAAATGAATCCACAAACACCTGAGGTTTGTTTGCAAAAAGGAGACAGAGGAGTCCTGTAACTTTACTGGAATAAAGGGAGAGGCCATGGGCATCCCCTGGGATCTCTCAGATTTTTGGAGGACACAGCCTCCTTTTAATCCCAATTTCCCTCTCTCTTTCCCCATGGGCTGAGGTACTTGAGAAGCACAGACTTCCCAGAACACCTGACACCTGAGACTGATTTTCCAGAGAAGCTGTGGCTGCCTCTGGATTCTTGGAAGTGTCCAAGGCCAGGCTGGAGCAGCCTGGGATTGTGGAAGGTGTCCCTGCCCATGGAATGAGCTGAAATTAGATAATCCTAAAGCACCTTCCCAACCCACACCAATCATAATTCCATGATTATCCATGACTGATTATCCATTGATCCAGAAGATCAAGAACCTAGCAAAGCCTGCAGATTTTCCAGCTCAAACACTGGACTGGATTTTCTGCTTTCCAGTGCCAGATTCCCTCTCCTGTGGCACATTCCAGGGTGATTGTGGTGCTGTGCTGCAGGGCAGGTGGATCTGTGCAGGGCTGGGATGCTCCCTGGCTTGGGAATTCTGTCAGGAAGGTAAAAGCTGCCCTTGGATTGAAAACAATTCCCATCTTCCTGCCAGTTTAGGGGCAGGGAAACTTCAAATTCCTTTAGCAGCCCAGAGAGTGCCTTGCTAATTGTGCTCCCACGGGGGCTGGAGAGTCTGTAAATACACAAATGTCTGTGTTGTTCTACCAAAAACATTTGCTGCTGCTCTTGAAGTCTCTTCCCTCGATTCTTTGTGTACTTCAGCAGAGCATCTCCTATTGATTCTTTTTATTGACTCTGCCTGTGCAATCAATCAGCCCCTCGAAGCTGGGAGTTGAAAGTGAGCAAATATTGTTTGCTTGGGATGTTTTTAATGCTCCCTTGGATCGGTTACACGGCACAGAGATGTGTTGTGCCTCTCACTGGGGATTTTTTTGGGCACTTCCCTGCTGGTTTGGGGCCAGGAGCGTTTAGGGGGTGTGAGGAGAGGCTCAGAGTGACTTGAAAGAGGGCTGCTTATCCCTGGTGTTTTTTATGATCAATTATGATGTTTATTTTCTGCTTATCTGTCAAATTAGGACGGTCTTTGTCACTTTGGTAATACATTTCTTTTGATTTTATTTTTTGAGTTTCACTGGAGGTGAAAATGCTCACAGAACCAAGGGATGAAGGATCATTGATTCCAACCCCAGCCCTGCACAGACACCCCAAAATCCCACCTTGAGAGCAGTGTCCAAACCCTCCTGGAGCTCTGGCAGCCTTGGGAATGTTCCCATTCCCTGGGAAGCCTGGGCAGTGCCCCAGCACCTTCTGGGGGAAGAACCTTTCCCTAAATCCACCCTAGTACTCCATCAGGAGGAGCTGCAGCCCCTCAGCTGCCCCTCCTGCCCTTCACCATTCCTCTGGACACTCTAAAAGGTGAAATTCCCTGAAATTCCACCTTGGGAAGGGGCAAAGCAACACCTTGTTAGGAGAAAAGGGAATTCCCTGCCTGGATGGAGCAGTTCCCTGGGCTCTGACAGCATTTCCCAGAGTCTTCTCTTCTCCTTGCCCAGTTTCCTTCAGCATTTGTGGAGGAAACCCCAGGGAGGGAGGGATTAATCCTGACCCCAGCTGGTGCTGGAGCTGAGGGTTGGCATCATTTCCATTTCTGAGATCCCCTTTCCAGCTGGAGAAAAAGCCCAGTTTTGCATTTCCACCCTGAACTGCCAAACTCTGTTTTTTATTTCAGTGCTGCCCTTCCAGTCTGGAGTCCAGCACTGGGGCTGGTGGTATCTGAGCTTCCAGGAAAGAGGAAAATCCAGGGAATGGCTCCAAGGGCAGCACAAAATGTGCTTTTCAGCTGCTCTGGGGGAGCTGTGCCTGCAGCTTCCTGGAGGCAGCCACTTCTTTTCTGATGGATTTGGTCCTGATCCTTCAAGACTTTGCCTTGAAAGTTGCACTTGAAGCATTTTTTGGAAGGCAAGAAGGAGAAATATTCTCCTGGAACATTTAAATCTTGCTCCAGAAAAGCAGCAAGCAGCAAAGCCAGGCTGCAGAGGGTGGGTTTGCATCACTGGGTTCCCAGAAATGTCCCAGTTGTGCTCGGCTGATAAACTGGGGACACAGATTTCTTATGGAGCAAAGGCTGAAAGGATTTGCATTCTATCAAACAGGTTTTCTCTTTCTTCTGCAGGGAAAAGGATTCTAAAGCTCTTGCCTGAAGGAGAATAAATATATTTAATAAATTTAGCTTTCCCTGAGAGCAACAAGATCTTTGTGGCCTGTGTAGATTGTAACGAATTCTGTTAAAATTGCTTTATTGGTCATGGCCATTGGGAAGTTTATTAAATGTATTTGTAGGTGTTATTTCATTTCTTAATGGAAGTTGGGGATGGGATCTTGATTAATTGGGAAGAAAAGTGCTCTCAAGGTGAGCAGGTTAAAACTGGGGAGCTTTTTTGGGAACAGACATGTCCAAGGTCACATTAAAGGATAATGTTTGGGGAATCTGCTCTTCCTTCTCTGCTTCCCCTCTCTCCAGGACAGCAGAGAGGTGTTGGAGGATTCTACATCTGATCCAGGGTTTCTTTCATCTTTTTCTTTCCTGCTTTTCCCCTGCTTTGTCACATTTTGTTCCTGTATTGGCAGTTCTGCCTCTGCTCTGGTTTTGATGCGTTGAAAGAATCAAGGAGAAATTTCTTGAAAGAATCAAAGAGAAATTCATTATGGGAAAGAGGAGGAACCCAGGGCAGGATTTGCTGGGGCAGGAGGTGGTTGGAATGCTGGGCTCACCTTCACCATTCCTCCTCCCTGGGAACTGGCTGCACTGCCTTTACCCAAGCCAGGGTAATTCTTTGGAATCACAGACTTGGGAATTGCAAAATTTCCTTGTGAAGGACGAGAGCAAACCCCGTGGGAAGGGAGAGGAGCAGGGAATTCCAGCAGGATCAGGAGTGGCTCAGGGAGATGTGTGGGCAGTTTTATACCACAGCTGCAAACAGCTGGATCAGAATTGATCCTCTCAGCACAGATCCAGCAATTCAGACTTTGTGTGCTGGGTTTGGTCCCTGCTGGCCTGGAAGGAGGGCTGGAAATGCTGGGATCTCCCCAGGGATGCCACCTTGGCTGCTGTGGAGGAGAACAGCACCTGTTTGGCTCTGGAATTTGGGAATTTGCCTCCAGAACTGGAAGTCCTGACTGGCTGTGAAGCCTGGGCAAAGCTGGAGTTTATCCCATCCCTAGAAAAATCCCATCCTCGTGTCAGAAATCCTTGGAGTGCTCTCCCCGTGTGTTTTGCACATTTCCTGCCCAATTTTTCTGCTCTCAGGAATGAAATGAGGCCAAGTTCTGGGCCTAAATGGGGCTTAGGCTGAGCCCAACAAGTCCAGCTGTATTTTTATCCTGGCAGTTGGAATGCTGGAGGCAGAATTCCCAGTAGGCTCAGGTTGCTGCCTCCTGTTCTACCCTCACCTGTGCCAGTGAACCTCCAGCAAAGCAAAAAAACACCTTTGGAGCATGGAAAATGAACCCAAAACATCCCAATCTGTTGGGAAAACACTTCCATGCACGCAGAGAGAAGCCTTTCCCCAGACTTTTTGCTGAATTGAACAGAACTGGGTTTATGATTCTGGTAGACGGCAGAGTAAAAACTCAGCAAAGCCAGAGGAAAACTTGGGAACATTTGTGGAGCTCCATTTTGGGCACATCAAATCTGCATAATCTCATTAAAAGTGCTCTGTCTTACTGTAACTCCAGCAGCTGCTGAGGCTGTGCTGTGCCCAGAATAATTGGAGAAGATTTTGGATGATTGTAGGATATGTTGAAGCAATAACAGCCTCTACAAACCGAGGGAGTGTGTGTTTAGAGGTGGATGGGAAGGGAATATATTCCCCATTAAATAGCTTCTGCAATGAAAAAATTGTCAAGGAATTTAAATTAAGAACTCCCCTTTTAATAATAAATATGATAATAAAAAAGCCAAGCCACTGTGCCTTTGGCTGGATCCACAGCTTCTGTGAGTTTCCATAAAAACAGAGTAGTCCCATATTGAAGAATTGTCATGTGGCATTGAATGAAAATTCTTCAGCCTGTTCTTCATCTCCTTCTTTTCCTTCAGTCTAAGGGGTGGTTTGGAGTTTTCCATAGAACTTTGGAGGTCCCACTGCGTACTCTGTGCAGGATGCATCCAAGTTTGAAGGATTTCTTTGGGTCTAAATGAGGAACAAGTGAGGAAATGGTGTCTGACAGGGAGATGTGCTGGGAAGGGGCTCCTCAGGAGAGCTGGGAGCAGCTCTGGCACTGGGGCTGTTTAAAATCAAACCAAGAGTTTGGTGGGAAAGGAGCCAACACTTGCCAGGAATGAATCCCTGGCTGATCCTGATGGGTTTTGCATCCCTCCACATCTTCATCCTTAGGAGTGGGCAGTGAACACCCCTGAGCAAACCAGGGGGGTTTGGCTGTGACTTTGGGCTGGATTTTGGGGCAGTTCAGGAGTAAAGGTTTTCAAAGCAAAACCAGTGAGAAACTCCAAGTCAGAAATTTAATAGGGAAAAAGAGAAAAATAAAATACATGCAAGAAATTAAAAAAAAAAAACCACAAAAAACCACTGCCAGAGTAAGAATAATCCTGACACCCTGCTAGTCAGGGTGGTGGTAGCAGTCCAGTAGAAACGGTTTTGTTGAAGCAGTGATCCTATAGAAAGGTCTGGTGGCTCTTGTCCTCCGGAAACCAGTGGGTAAAGGCTGCCTTGGTGTTCCAAATCTCAGTTTTTATCTAGGTAGGAAATGTTTGTCTCCTCCCCCTGGCTGGAGCATCTCCCAGTGGGATGATAGAATTTTATCAGTCATGCACTGGGACTCAATGGCCATGAACAGGAGATATCTCCTGGAGGGAGGATGGGCTGTGGAAAAATAAAGATGATTGCCCAGCTGGTTTAAAGATGGCCCATTAGCAGATAATGTGTGCCAGGAGATAAAGATCACTGCCACACCCAGTTTTAAACAATGGCCCATTAACAGGAGATAATTCCCACAGAGATAAGAATCACTGCCACACCCAGTTTTAAACAATGACCCATTAACAGGAGATATTTTCAATGGAGATAAAGAACATTGCCCCACCTGATTTTTAACAGCTGACCCATTAGCAGCAGATATCTCCACAGAGATAGGGATCACTGCCCCACCTGGTTTCAGCTGATGGGGATAGAATACAAACTTTTTGGGCACATTTTACATTGTAACCTGGGACATCAGGGCTCACCCCTCGTGTTTTGCTGCAGCTGACGATGCCTGTGGAGGGACCCTGCGGGGCCAGAGTGGGATCATCTCCAGCCCTCACTTCCCCCTGGAGTATGGCAACAATGCAGACTGCACCTGGACCATCCTGGCCGAGCCTGGGGACACCATTGCTCTGGTTTTCATGGATTTTCAGCTGGAGGATGGATATGATGTCCTGGAGGTTGCTGGCACGGAGGGATCCTCGCTCTGGTAGGTTCCTGTGGTGTTAATTCCTGTAGGACACTTGGGGTGGGGCTCGTGGTCAAACTTCACAGGGTGCTCAGAGTGAGCAGTCTGTGCCTGAAGGAGGGGAAATTCCCAATTATTCCCAGTGTCTTCCTTCTGAAATTTGGGATTTGCTTGGCAGACTTTGCAGTGAGCACTGGCTGTTTCAAATCTGTTGCCTGCAATGAAGATCTGTAGTGTGGCTGGGAAGAAGAAGAAAGATGTAAAAAAAGCCCCAAACAAAATCTTCCAACGTCTGAGAACCCCTCAAAACCTGCCACACTCCAGCCTTGGTTTTGCTAAATGTTCTGATTGATGCTAAACCTGTTCCTGTTGATGAACTACAGGAAACGTTTTACCACTTGTCCCTGGGACAGGAGGCAGAATTCCAACCCCCTCTCACCCCAAATGCTCTCAGAAATACTGCTTTGATTTGGGATAAAGCAAATATTTCCAATATTCAGGAGCCTCCCCAGTGCTCTGAATGCAGGAGAGATCAGGAACTGCAGAGGGAATTTGATGTGTTCCTCCTGTTGGTTTTATAGCAAAGGACACTGTGATCAAACTGCACTCAGCAAATGGTTAAAAGTCCTGACTGGCAGCAAGTGGAAAGTCCTGGAAGTTGGATTTAAACCCAGCTTCCCTCTGGAAGGGCAGAATGAAGCATTTGACATGATCAGGTGCTGCCTGGAATTATCAGCAGCGAGTTAAATTGTGATTATTTGCGAGGATCCTGTTGCAAATCCCATTTATTTGAGTGATTTATCCTGGCTGGCAGTTCTGAGAGAACAGCACTGGAGTGTTTAGGGTGTATTGATGGGAGGGAAGTTGCCATTTACCACGTACCAATTGTTTACCATTCCCAGGCTCCCTTGGAAAATTAGATGTTGCTGTTTGATGAAAAAAAAAAAAGCCCAGGTTGGTTTTATTAGAATGCATTAATATTTTAGGGCACTGTTGGTTTGTAGGCACTCAGCTGTGCTGGCTGGGAAAGATGGATGGAGCTGGTTAAGAAACATTATTCAGCCTGGAGGTGTTGCCAGAGCAGAGCTGTGTCTTGTCATGTCAAAAATAAAACAAAGCCTGGCAGAGGGAACCTGCTGGGGAAAAAAAAAAATTAAATAAAATTAAATTAATAAACTCCTCATAAATACAGCAGGAAAAAAAAACCTTTTAAAATGCCATTTATGGGGAATATAAGCCTGGCTTTGAGCTGAGCCTGCAGTGCACACACTTAAAACTGAGATTAAAGCCTGGTTTAAGTTTCAAAGGTGGCACTTTGGGGCTTGTTGGAGGGAAAAATGATGGATTTACATCCCTGCTCCCCCTCTGGGTGTCCATGTGCTGCATCCCTGACACTGCCTTTCCTCCCAGCCCTTTCCCTGGATGAGCTCAGCCCTTTTTGGGATCCCCTGGCCCCAGCAGCAGAAATTCCCCCCTGGCAGAAGCTGTTCCTGCTTTTGGAGGTGCATCCTTGAATTTCACATCCCTGATTTCCACATCCCCAGCCCATTCCAGGGATCTCATTTCGCATTCCTGGAGGAAACTTTGCAGTCCCACAACTGGAATTGCAAAGGAGCCTTGTTTGGAATTCCATCTCTCTGAGCTGGCCCGGTAATTAAATTCAGATGAGTCAGTTCTCAATAATTTTTGCCCGTAGGGGGAAGAAAACCTGGCGCTCCTATCTGGTCTTTAACCATGCTGATGTGATTCAGCAGGAAAAGAGAGCTCAAACCCCTTTTTCCCCCTTCTGCCTATGAAAAAAAAACGGGTTTTAATTACTGGTAATAGAGCAGAGAGACTTGCAGCCAATTCTCTTGAAGCCTCTTGCAGCTGAATGCTTCAAATATTTCATTTTCGAGCATTCTGAGTAGTTTTAGTCATGGCCAGGGCTGGGCACAAATAAACAAAATCCAATTTCATCAGGAGGATAATTCCAGTGTGTTTCCAAGCTATGGAATGGCACCTAATGATAGTATTTATGAGCCCATTAACTCAGCACTTCAAGTGACCTTGACTTGACCTGCTCTTAGAAAAATCTGCATTATCATTCACCCTCCTGGCTTTAAAAATGGATTTTTTTTTTTTTTAATGAGCCAGCTTGCTTTAAGTGCCTTCACATTGATCCCATGGCCTGGAGAATCCTGAGCTGGGTTTCCTTTGCTTCCCAACCTGTTGGATGTGAATCCTGCAGGAAGAATTCCAAGGCAAAGGGCTGTGCCAGGCAGAGCAGCTCTGCTCAGCAGATTAATAAAATCACACATTTACAGCTCTTTCAGCTGCTCCCACAGCTCTGCTGGGGGACCTGGGGCCCAGATTGCCTTGGCAGGTGAGAAATGAAATCCTGCTGAGCAGGAGGGGAAGAGCAGGGTGGGATGAGCCTGTGGGGTTGGGAAGGGCAAGGTGGGGTCAGGAAATTAACCCACAAACACCAGAGGTTTGTGTCCAAAAAGGAGACAGAGGAGTCCTTTTACTCTATTGGAATAAAGGGAGAGGCCGTGGGGAATTCCCCTGGGGTCTCTCAGATTTTTGGGGTCCATCCAGTCCATTCTGGGATTTTCTGGCATCCTCACCCCCAGACCTTTTCTTGTCTCCCATACTTGGAGTTTTCTTCCTTTCACTTTGTCCCTGAGAGATCTGTCAGGGTTAGTGCAATTCGCCCCTCTAAATCCATGGAAAAGAAGAAAATCCCCTAGAGCAGCTCAAGTCCTTCCAGGACCTGACACAGGATCAGGGAATTGCTGTGATTGTCCCTAGCACCTCCTCAGACCCCAAAATCTGTCAGACTGAGCACCCAGAACACCCCAAAATGTGTCTCTGACAGAGACTGGGCTGTTGTGGAGCTTCAGATGTTTCTGAAAGAAAATTAAGATGGGAAATTTCCTTCTAGGCTGGAGATGGTTGCTTTAATAACGAGGCTCTCCAGATCTTTTGTATCCATGTTGTGTTTGGTGTGGGTGGCAGGGACTGGGATTTTGGTTGGGAATTGTGCTGCTGTTGCTGCTTTATCCTGGTGTCGTGGGCTCCAGATCACAGAACACTCTGAGCCTTTTTGGGTTTATTTTAGGAAAGTTGCATCAGCTGTCACATTGCCCCAGTGCCTCCCACTCCTTGAGCCTTCCCTTGTCATTCCCCCTGGGAATCAGTTTCTGCTCTTTGGTTTTCTGTTGATAATCCCATGCTAGGAGAATGCAGTGGGAGAAGCAAGAAATGGCCAAATCCAGGGAGTTTATTCCTGTCTGAGTTCAGTTCCTCCCCCTCAGTGCCTCATCTTCATTTTGCCTCTCCAGCCTGGGTGCTGCATTTTTCCTCCCTTGCACAAAATCTTTTCTTCTCCTCTGTTTTTTCACTTCATTTGTGTAGAATTCTTTTTGCCTTCATCCTGTGATTCCCTGGAATAGGAACCTGCATGTGAATTATTGCACACACTTGCAGCACAGCTGTGCCAGATGTGAAGGCAGCATGGACACCTCACTGTGCTCCAGATGTTGGGCAAGGGGTGAAAACCAAGGCACCCAGGTGAGCTTGGGAGAACCAAGAACCTCAGAATTCCAGGTTTCTCTGGTTGATTTTATGTTGTTGTTTTTTGGGTTTTTTTCCTGGAGCTGAGTCCAGGGGACCCATTGGGGCCACCAGCCCTTTCTGGAGGAGCATTTCCAAAATTCTCTCTTTGTTCCTATTTCTCAGACCCTCTGGAGCCACCAGCCCTTCCAGGAGGAGCATTTCTGATGGTGACTCTTGTTTTCTGAGACTCCTTGGAGCCATCAGCCCTTTCTAGAATAGCAATCCTGAAATTGTCTAATTTCCATGTTCCTGAGACCTCTTGGATCCCTCAGCACTTCCTGGAGGAACATTTCTAGTGGTGTCTCTTGTTTTCCTGTTTCTGAGACCCTTTGGAACTTCCCCTCATTCTGGAACAGCATTTTTAGGTTCTCTTTTTTTTCCTGAGACTCCTTGGATCCATCAGCCCTTTCTGGAACAGCATTTTTGAGGTTCTCTCTTTTTTCTTGAGACCCCTTGGAGCTGTCAGCCCTTTCTGGAGCAGCATTCCTGAAATTCCCTCATTTCCACGTTCTCTCATTTCCCTGTTCCCGCAGGAAGCTGAGCTTGGGGGAATTCTTTTGAAGGATCCATCAGCATTTCAGCAGCTCCTCTCAAATTCCTTTTCCCATCACCATGTGCTGCTGACCCTTCCCTCCCCACCACCTGAGCCCATCCCTTTAGTGGTTCCCAAAAGCCATTAAAGCCCTGGGATGCTCCAGGATTCCCTCTGGATGCTCCCTCTGGCCAGCCCCTGTCTCTCCCCACTCCTTGAGCTCTCAGATCTGCAGGTCCTGCAGGTCAGAGCTTCACAGGGAGCTGATGATGGGTGGTGGAAATCTCCTCAGTGTGGGCTCCTAATGAACCAACCCCTTTTCTTTAGATCAAAGCAGTTTCAGATCCTTCAGAGCTCTCAGCTCCCAGTTTTCATCTCAGAGCTGCCTGTGATGTCCATGGCAGGGCTCTGGCTCCAGAGCCAGGATTTTGTGGTTTGGGATGAGTTTTCTGTGCTGTCCCTGCTGCTGTTGCCTGTGGGATAACCCTGCAGACTTTTCTGGCATCCCAGAGTGGGTGGGAGCCAAGGATGGTCCCTCTCTCTCCCCCCTGTGCCTCCCCAGCAGCTGCTGTTCCTGCAGGGATTCTGAAAAGCAGATTGCCTCAGATTCTCATCTCACACTTGCCACTCTCTGGCAGAATTTTTCCAGGCTGTAATTGCTTTCATTTGCGAGTTGACAAGAATTATCCTGCCCTGGGCGTGCACGAGGCTGGAGCTGGGGAGGTTTTTTTTTTGTGTGTCTTGAAAGAACTTCTTTCATCACCACTTAAAACTCAGAAAAAAATGGGAAAGTTTCCTTTCCCTGTGCAATGATTGGAGCTTCCTTATTGCAGGAACTCCTGGATGCTTTATCTGTAATTTTCAGATATTTTTCTTCCATAGGACTGGGAAACATGGATGAAGTGGCTTTTGAAATCCCTATTTAAATGCTGGTTACATCTTCTTTGGGATCTGCAAAATTGACTTCCTTATTTAACTCCATCATTTTTCATTTATGTGCTTTTAATTGGAAACAAATCCCACAAAGGCTTCAAAGCCCTAAAATTTTGCTTTAGAGGGGAATGGTGTTCTGGCAAAATCCTCTTTTCTCTTGGAAAGTTCATTCCCTGCAGATAAACTGGAACCAGAGCAGTTCCAGTTCCTGGGAGTGATGATGGGGAACTTCCAACCTTTGGAATTCCTGCCCTCCAGACCTTAATTAAACATGGATTTCCTCTGAGAACAGCAGGAATTTGTAGGTGAAGGAGCCCTGGATTCCAGGAGGGAGCTGATGGTTTTCTCAGGGAATTCCAACTATCCCTGAGCATCCTCGGGGCTGTTGGGAAGTTCAAGGGTTGGAAATTCTTTGGATGGAGAATTTTGTGCTCCCACATTGTCCCAGAGCTCCTGGCACTGCAGAAAAACTGGGGATGCTGGAAGGAATGGGGGGGGGGGGTGGATATGGAGCAGTTCCATAATTTATGAATATTCCTGGAGGGGAGGGAAGGTTTCAACTCCTTCCTGGTAGAACTCACTTCTCCCTGCTCCTGGCTCCATTCCTTCTCCTTCTGCTTCCCAAATCCTGCCCTGGGACACGGCAGGGACAGAGAAACTCTTGTGACAGTGGCCCCATGACCTCTCCCATCCAATCCAACAGCATCAGATCCATTCCCACTCTCTCTTATTTTCTATCATCAACACAATGAATTACATTTGCTGCCTAGTGGAAAGCTTTTAATGAATATTCAGACTAGGAAGGAGATGCTTTTAGGCTGAAAACGACTCTGATAATGGTTGAATTGCCCTTTTTATCCCAATTTGTCCCTTCTTTGTTGTTTGGTCACCTCAGAGGCAAAGATCCCCATGGAAAGGCCACTGCTCCTGAATCCCAAGGGATGAAGGGCAGGGAAGTAATAGTGGGCAAAAAAAAAAAAAAAAAAAAAAAATCCCTGAAGGTCATTAATTCTTAATTTCTTTGTCCTGCAAACACACATTGGAAGAATAAAAAAAAACAAGAGATTTTTGCAAGAAACCTCAAAAGCTGTAATCTAAAAAGAGATTTTTTTTTAAACTGAGGCTGAGTCTGACATGCTGGAAGCTGAGAAAAACATTGGAACCTCCTTCAGGATATGACCCAAAATATAGACTGTGAAGCAGTGAATAATACCCAGATTTGGCTTTGAGTAAGTGCAGACGATACTTCGGGTTGTAAAAAACCCGAATATTCGGGATTCTCTTTCAAACACCGACCCAGCACAAGGCTGGTTTCTCTGGACAAACGTTGATCAGCGCCTTCACTCCGAGGTGTTCAGACACCAATTGCTGTCATTCCAGCGCAGGGAGCTCTCCCTTCCCTGGGAGCTGCGTTCCGGTGTCAGGATGTGTCTGCCGGAGCTGATAACACCCGTGTTCTACACCCTGCCTTATCTGCAGCTTCAAAGGGAGCAGCACGCACACCTCGGCTGCTTTCAAAGCCCTCTCCCTGCTGGGCTTTCTCCAGGCCCCACTCAGGGATGTTTTTCTGCTATTTACAAGTTGTTTCAAGGGTGGAATCACTTTGTTTTCAGATGTCAGCTGCCTGCACGAAGTCTGGTTTAAATGTTCTTTGCCTGCTGGCTTTTCCCTGGCTGGGTTTGCTGCAGCATCCTTGGAGCTGGGAATCACCACTGGTGGCTTCATTCCGTGCTGAATTCATCCCTCTGCTGTTAAAATAAATTTTGGGGGGGGATATCTCAGCCTCAGGGGAGGAAATTGTCAGCTTTTCAAAGAGTAGAGAAACTCCAACATGTGTTGGTGCAGTTCCTCTTGAGAGGGCAGAGGAAACAAAGTGTGGCCAGAGCATGGAAAAACTCTTGCAGTTAAGAATTAGAATTGTGTTCTCAGAGCTGGCATTTGTTAATCTTGATGTGTTTTCAGAGCTGGGCTGTTCTATCTGTTACTCCTGGTGTGTTTTCACAGTATTCTTGTATTTGTTCCCATCTCCATTAATATCTGGGATCTCTGTGTCTTGACACATCTGGAGTACAACCCCATATCTGTCTATTTCTAATTTAGGCAAATTTCTCAATTTTCCAGCTCTAGTCCAGCCCTGGGGGCCTCTTGTCCTCAAATCCCAACCCTGCCGTTAATGTGGCAAAATTCACCTTTTTTCTGTTGTTTGCTTTGCTGCTGCTGCTTTAAAAATGAAAGATACCCTGGCAGGGATCAGGGGGTGAGGAGGGAAGTGCAGAGTCTGTTTTCCATTCTGGATCCATGAGCAGTTCTGGGAACTGCTGGATTCCTGAATGGAGAGGGAATTGCCTAAACAGCAGTTTGGGATTGGTCACTGAAGCCTCACCTGAGCAGGGTCAGATCTGAGGGTGAAACCCCAACTGAGCATCCTGGAGACAGAGGAAGATTCTCCTTTCCAGGGTGTTTCCTTAAGGAATTAATCCAAAATGTGGCTCTGGGAATGGGCTGGCAGGAGCAGGAGGGAATTTCTGTGATAACCATGAATTCCAAGTTCCCAAATCCAGAGTTTTCCTGCCTGCCCTGAGAGCTGCCACCACTGCTGGCTCTTGGCACGGGGACATTTTTGTGTCCCAGACTGAAATCTGCTCCCACCAGCTGTTAAAATCAGGCACTGAGTATCTGAGCTCAGCTCAGGCTGCACAAAGCCCATATAGAGGCAGAGCCTGGGGCTGGATCCAGGGAATTGCTGAGTTTTTGCTCCTTGGCACAGTTCTGTTCTGTCCTGGCTGGTCAGGATCTCTTCAGCTCCTGCTGGGCTTGGCTCTGACACTTTTGGCTGTTTCACGGCAGGGATGGGCTGATTTTTGCCTCCCAGAGACCTTTCCCTGGCTGGGTTTGGAGTGGGGATCAGGAAGATGCCCAGGGCATCAGTAAATATTGGAGGATTACAACAAAATGCTGTTGACAATTCATGTCCAAGGATTGCTTTGCTGGCTGGAATTCTCACAGAATTTGGGTTGGAAGGGACCTTAAATCCCATCCCATGTCAGGGACACCTTCCACTGTCCCAGGTTGCTCCAAGCCCTGTCCAGCCTGGCCTGGGACAATTCCAGAGATCCGGGGGCAGCCACAGCTTCTCTGGAAAATCCAATAAACTGTTAAAAAACCTAAAAACTCCCTCAGCTCTTTCTACACTTTTAAAACAGCCCCATTCCTTTGATAATTCCCAGGTGGAGCACAGGGGGAATACCCAGTTCTTCCTGCTCTCCTTTACCCCTTTGTCTTTCTCCCACTCTTTCTAAATTAATTTTATAATCATCCTTTAAATGATGGGGCAGCTCAAATTAGCTCTTTTAGCCAGAATTACCTGCATTAAAGATCTCCCTTAAAAAAGAAAGGCATAAAGGTAATTAATAGCTTCAATTATTGTAATGTGGCTTAGCTTGTGCTTTTCTCTTGGAAAAACCTGGTTTTGATAAGTCAGCTGTTCTTAAAAGGAGAAAAAAAAATATAACAGAAGTGCTCCAGGCTGGAAGTTGGCACGAAGGAGTTTGGAAATCAGGTTGTTCCCTGTGTAATGTCAGAGAATAAATTACCCCCATTGATCCTGGAGCAGTGCCCTGTGCTCCAAACAGCCCTGTGGGAAGGGGAGTGTTCAGAGAGGATTCAGGTTTTTTTTTTGCCCACTCACAGATGCTTTGTGTGAGTTGAAAAACCAAAGGATATTTGTTCAAAGCCACACTGGAATTTCTGGAGCCTGGGAGTGAATCAAAGACAAGGAGAAACGACAGGGAAATCTTGAAAGATGGTTCAGAGCTGCTCTGTGATGGGTGAGGGGGAGGCTGGAGGTGGCAAAGCTGATTTGGGAGAGGGGGACAGGGCAGGGACAGCACCCTGGGGTGCTGGGACAGGGAATGGGGCCAGGAGCTGCTCCATCTCCCCCAGTCCTGCAACTCTGCATCCTGCCCCAGGCTGGGATGGACCAGATGCTCAGGGGCCCCTGTGGATTTCCTGCTGCTGCTGCTGGGCAGGTGGGGCTGTGCCCAGGTGTGTTCTGTGCCCAGGTGGATCCTGTACCTGGGTGGGTGCTGTGCCCAAATGGGTGCTGCTCTTAGGTGGGTGCTGTCCCCCAGGTGTGTTCTGTGCCCAGGTGGATGCTGTGCCAGAAGTTTTCTGTGCCCAGGTGGATCCTGTATGTAGGTGGGTCCTGTGCCCAGATGTGTCTTGTGCCCAGGTGGGTCCTGTGCCCAACTGGGTGCTTTGTCCTGTGCCCAGCTGTTTCCTGTGCCCAGGTGAGAGCTGTGCCCAGGTAGATGCTGTGTCCCATGCTCACATGTGCCCTGTGCCCAGGTGTGTGCTTTGTCCTGTGCCCAGGCAGATACCGTGTCCCATGCCCAGGTGTGTCCCATGCCCAGGTGTGTCCTATGCCCAGGTGTGTGCTTTGTCCTTTGCCCAGGTGTGTCCCATGCCCAGGTGTGTCCCATGCCCAGGTGTGTCCCATGCCCAGGTGTGTGCTTTGTCCTTTGCCCAGGTGTGCCCAGGTGTGTCCCATGCCCAGGTGTGCCCTGTCCCAGGTGTTTGCTGTGTCCTGTGCCCAGGTGGGTGCCCACACCTGCTGCTGCCAGTTCTGCTGTCCCAGTGCAAACTGGCATGTTCCCAGTTTGCATTTCCCTGCTGTGAACAGTGCCTGGATCCCTGTTCAGCCCAGCCCCGGGGTTTGGGGATGCTCCTGATCCCTGGCTTGGGCTGTGCTTGGGAAGGGGCTCCTGATCAGGGAATCTCTCCCATCTGTTTGATGTGCACAGGCTGAGGCAGGCTCAGGAAAAATCTGCTGCTCTTCTGAAACTCTGATATTTCACCCTCTGATTTGAGCCTCGTCTCCATCTGAAGAGCAAAAAAGCTCCTGAGTCTGATGGCTGCACTTGATCATCTTAAAAGTCTTCACCAGCCTTAACAATCCCATCATCTGTGTTGCCACATTCCCTCAAAAAACCCTTTAAAAGCAGAAATGTTGAAGCAGGAGGGGATGTGCTCAATATCTGCCCCCCCCCAAGAAGCTCAAAAGCAGAACAAAATCAGAGATTGGCATTTAGAACATTCTGTCATTGATTATTTTTTCTCTCAGGCTTTTAAGGAACTATAGATTTTTAGCCTGGAATTAATATATCGGAATTTTTGTGGGCAGAATAAAACCCTCATTAAATTTTGCAATGTATCAAACAGCTTGCAATTAAAATTCATTTTGAAGCGAGTTAGCAGAAGTTTTGTTACTGTTTAACATCTTTATGGGTGTCATTCTTTGTAAATTTGGACTAATTGAGTCCAAAGGGACAAACTCATGGATTCTGCATTTGCTGTGGATGCCAGGCCTTGCTTTGCTTTTGGCATTTTTCCTCTTCCTTCATGCAAGTTCTGATTTTAGCAAGTTGCCAGGAAAGTAACTTATTTTGTTTTTTTCTGCCAAGAATCCATCTTCCTAAATCTTGGGAAGACTGCAGCAAATCTCTGGGAAAGACAAGCAAGGCTCCACTGACTCCAAGGTGTTTCCTGATGGGAAGTTCAGGAGATTCCAAATTAGATTTTTTAGGTTTTCCTTCTAAAAATGTTGTTCAGAACAAGCTGCTCTGAGCATGTAAAAGCCTTGGCTGGGCTCCTGGTTGTATCCTGAAGCTTGGAGATTTCCTTGACTGGCACATAAACCAGCCTGGAACATTTGGAATTGTGAATTTTCATATTTCTTACTCCCCTTGAATATTTTGCCTGCTATTCCAAAGCAGTTTTTAGGGAGTAAAAGCAATGGGAAATATTTCAGAGTGTGTGAAACCCAAGACCAGATCCTGACCTGGCAGAGCTTTGAAATTCCCCTGAACTTGCAGGTGAGGAGGGGTCAGAGTTTGCAGAGTTGGTGCTTTCAAGACTCTTCCCAGCAAAGCTGGATTGAACCCAAATTTAATCCAACCCAGGGAAAGAATCTGGAGCAGCTCCTCAAACACCATCAGCAGCAGAACAGGCTCTTAATGGCACTTTATTGATTGGAAAGGGAGGGAGTTTAGTACATCTGAACTCTGGATAATTCTGGGAATTTCCTGGCAGATTTGGCTGCTCTAAGGCTGCGCCAGGCTGTGATTTAAAGGCAGTAGCACAAATAAATTTGTCACTGAACAGGGCTGCTCTGACCTGCAGGTTCTTGTCACGTGACCTGGATTGAGTTGAGCAGGGAGATCCTGCAAAATGATGCTCAGATCCTCCTAGAGCACTGTGTTGGGTTGATGTGGGCAGAAATGTGGAATCTATGACCAACTGTTAAACCAGGGGGGGCAGTGACCCTTATCTCCATGGGAGATATCCTCTGCTAATGGGCCATCTTTAAACCAGCTGGGACAATCATCTTTATCTTTACACAGCCCATCCTCCCTCCAGGAGATATCTCCTGTTAATGGGCCATTGTTTCAAACTGGGTGGGGCAGTGATTCTTATCTCTGTGGGAATTATCTCCTGTTAATGGGCCATTGTTTCAAACTGGGTGTGGCAGTGATTCTTATCTCTGTGGGAATTATCTCCTGTTAATGGGCCATTGTTTAAAACTGGGTGTGGCAGTGATCTTTATCTCCTGGCACACATTATCTGCTAATGGGCCATCTTTAAACCAGCTGGGCAATCATCTTTATCTTCCCACAGCCCATCCTCCCTCCAGGAGATATCTCCTGTTCATGGCCATTGAGTCCCAGGGCATGACTGATAAAATTCCATCATCCCACTGGGAGATGCTCCAGCCAGGGGGAGGAGCCAAACATTTCCTATCTAGATAAAAACTGAGATTTTAGACAGCAAGGCTCCTTCTTTCCACTGATTCAAGAGGAAAGCCAGACCTTTCCACATCATCCCTGGCCCTTCAGAGGAAACTGCACCTTCTCCAGGAGCACTGCTCCAGATGAACCACATCTGCCCCTGCAGGAGGATGCAGCCACCATGGAATGGGACTGTGCCACCACCCTGACTGACTGACTGTGTCAGCTTGGATTCCGACTCTGGCAGTGTTTTGGGATTGTTCTTTGCAATACTGTATTTCTATTTTAATTTTCCTAGTAAAGAACTGTTATTCCTATTCCTATCTCTTTGCCTGAGAGCCCCTTAATTTCAGAATTATAATAATTTGGAGGGAGGGGGTTTACATTCTCTATTTCAAAGAGAAGCTCCTGCCTGTACTGGCAAAAACCTGTCCTTCAAACCAGGACAAACACATGGAATTCCACAGAATTCCAGGCTGCCTGTCCTGCCTGGTTCAGGACCTCAGGGCTCTGCCAGCTCCATGGAATCTATCCTCCCCTGGGGCAGGATCTGGTGTTCTCCTCTGAACTGGACAGGATTTTCCCCTTTTTCCCATAGTGAGAATGTGCCTCTGGGGTCCCTCAGCTGCTCCCAGAGGTTTGTGCTGTGTGCAGGGCTCTGTCCCATCTCCCACCTTATTAATGCAGGCACAGAACATCACTGGCCCCACGTTGTGAAGGTGGATTTTTTATTTTTTTTCTCCAGCAGAAAGTGAACTCGGTGTCTGCTGCCTTTCCCAGAATTCTGCTTCATTTCCGACTGGAGAACATTTCAGGATTTTTTATCTGATCAGACCCGTGGAAATAGGGGATGATAGGCGAGTGAGCAGTGACACAACTCACATCAGCTGAGTGGAGAAGGTGCAGATTGATCTCTGAGGAGCTGGGAGAGGAAGAGAAGCTCGGGGCAGCAAAGGGCAGACAGAAAGCAGCTTTAAAAAGCAGGAAATAATAAAGCAGAACCAACTGGCAGCACTCAAGATTTTCTGCAGTTGGAAAGACTTCATGTTGTGTTAAGGTCACCCACAGAGGCTTCTTAAAAAGGACATTTTGCCCTTGTGCAGTTCTTGTTCTGCTGCCTTGGCAGCTCAGATCTGTGCTCTCTGGTGATGAGAGCTCTTCATCCTCCCAGGAGAGCCACAGAGCAACGAGGGATGGAGCAGCCCAGGCCCTGCTCAGTTTGGGTTGTGATGCTCAGTTTGGGTTGTGATGCTCAGTTCAGGGTCATGATGCTCAGTTTGGGTCATGATGCTCAGTTTGGGTTGTGATGCTCAGCTCAGGTTGTGATGCTCAGTTCAGGGTCGTGATGCTCAGTTTGGGTTGTGATGCTCAGTTCAGGGTCGTGATGCTCAGTTTGGGTTGTGATGCTCAGTTTGGGTTGTGATGCTCAGTTTGGGTTGTGATGCTCAGTTTGGGTTGTGATGCTCAATTTGGGTTGTGATGCTCAGTTTGGGTGCTCAGTTTGGGTTGTGATGCTCAGTTCAGGTCTCCTTTGGAGTAATCTGATAACAGTTTTATTTTTCATGTTGAAAATAAATAATTATTTTTTAAACTCTAGAATGGTTTGGGTCGGAATAGGTCTTAAAGATCACATAATTCCAGCCCCAGTCATAATGAGAACTGCAGCTCCCATCCCTGCCTGATGGAACTGGAATGTTGTGCCTTTAAGTAGAATGAGGAAGTTCATGAGCAAACTTGTATTTTATCAATGTAAATGATGAATTCTGGGAAAGCCAAAACTGGGTCTGTCAAGCTGCTGCTCCATTTGCACTTCTGATAACTCAGCTGCTGCTTTATTTTTCTTTTTTTCTTTTTGGGGAAACTAAAAGAAACAGATGGATTTGGAGTTCAGTGGGGGTGGTGTGCTTTGGAAGACACATTCCATTATCTCCCCACAAACTGGGACTGGGGATTCCCTGATTCCCTGGGCAGGGGAGCATCATCTGTGCTGCCCCTGGGAATGGGAGAGCCTGGAAAATTGAAAACTGCCTTGGGAGCATCCCCGGCGTGGGCTGGGCGTGGGGAAGGAGTTGGCTCCTGCGGTGATTTGTGATGTAAATCAAAGCTAACAAGGGGGGCAGGGTGTGCAGATGGGGATGAGCTCGGGATGCTCAATCTGTGCCTTCCTGCCTGCACCATGGGCTGCAAAGAGCCGAGCTGTTGTTCCCCTCACACAGTCCTGGTGCCTCTCAGCATCTCGTGGCTTTTTGGTCCCGTTAAAATCAAGCTGTGAACAAAAGCAGGTTATTGATTCTTGAGAGCAGGAGGATCCTTTGGCAGGCGGTTAATGAGCAGAGAACTCTTCCAGGCTCTGATTTTTCCAAGGGTGTTGAAGTTGTAACATCTCAGTTAACGCCTGACAAGGAGCCTGCGAAGCCTCCCAGTCATCCAGAATTAATCTGCTCCTAAGTGGGGGTTTAGGGCAGGCTTCTGCCGGGTTTGGCTGCTGTGGGTTGGTCCCAAAAACCTTTTTGGGGCCATGAGTGAGAAGAGAGAGGAGGGTCCCCCTCCAATGGGTAATTCTTGCTGTTGGGATTCACTGGGGTGACTCTCATCACTCTGGGGACACTGACACAGCCCCTCCAGAGGCTCAAATCCTCACTGCAGCCTCAAGAAAGAACAGCAGGGCTTGGTTTTGGGGTTTGTTTTGGTGCCAAGCTCTGGGATACTCCTGGTGTATCCATGAACAAACAGGGCCATGTGTGGGAGCATCAGTGCAGAGAAATTTCTGAAATAAATCTACTGTTCATGAGTCCTCCAGTGCTGCCACTCAAGAGCATCTTACGCACACAAAAATGAAAATTGCTGGTATGAGGAGAGTGGAGCTGGCTTAGGGAGGGGGGCTGAAGTGCCATTGTTCCCTCAGAACAAGAGGGGATCTCTGCAGAGGCACAGCTCAATGGCACCACGAGTGCAGCAGCCACATCTTGGTGGTTTTGTGCTCAATAATTGGATTTTTTAGTTTGGGTGTGGGGAGTACAGGGAATTCTGGGTTGTGTACCCAAACTTTGAAGTGCTAAAAATGTGTCATGTACCTGTGATCTGACACCTGTGGTGGCAGATGTGTGTCTGTGCCCCTGGTCAGGCACAGGGAAGTGGATTTTGGAGGGGTTTGGATAAAGATCTGTCACTCCTGGCTTTTCCCTTCTGTTCTGGAACTCGTTCCCTTTGAACCCCCAGCAAATCCCAAGGACAGCTCTCAGGTGAATCCACAAAACTGCCCTGAGGAAAAGGTTGTCCAGGCAATTTCCAAGGTGTTTTTAAACCATTTTTCCCCCAGCAGTGACAGCACAGGCAGCATTATGATAAAAAAGACATTCCTGGGTCTGTAACAATGCCATTAACGTTTGTTCTGAGCACATAAAAAAGGTGCCGAGGCTCCCAAACGAGCCAAAATTGTGCCAATATTGAGAGAAACCATTTTCTGCAGTTGGTTTATTGCAGGTTTTAACTACAGTGTGGAAAGCAGGGGAAGGAACCCACCCCAGGCCCCCAAGATACATTTCCCCCATAATATCCATATTTATCACTTACCCCCCTCCTCCATCAGCTGCCTGCAGCTCTTCCAGGATCATTGTTTCCTCTCTGCTGCTGGAAGGCATCTCCCAAACTGTTATTTCTCCTTGTTAATGCTTTGCTCTCACAGTTATTTCCATCTCTAGTCTCCACACCATTAGTGGGAACCACATCCAGTTGGATAACGACCAATTTCCAGTGCGCTGTTTCCCAGCCCTTCGTGTTTTCCTGTCACTAGAAGATTTCCTGCTGCAGATAACTGGAGTTTTATTGTGTGCTCAGAGCTGGCAGAGTTGTCCCTCAGCCTCTCAGGTGGCGTTTCAGCTGAAGGGACTGGTGGGAATGGCCAGAGTGGGATTTTATCGGGGTGTGCTTGTAAAAAGTGAAAATTTGCAGGCAGAGCTGCTGGAACTTGGAGCCATTCCTCAGGAGCAGTCCTGTGTGATGGGTTCAATTGAGTGGAACCCATGTTCCCACTTCCCCAGGCCTGATTTTGCCTGAGTGCCACTTGTTTATGGAGCTCACAGGCTGAGGGATGAGGGAACGTGAAGATTCCGTGGAAAGCGTAATTGGCTGGGTGATATCTGGGGCCTTTCTGACCACTTCATATTTGTAACGTGCCAAAAATAGCTGCTCCTTCTGCTGGAGCCTCGGCTGCTGCAGCTGGGAATAGATTTTAATTGATGGATCCTGTCAGGCTCCCAGCGGCCGTGCAGGCAGGAGAACCATTAAAGTGAGATTTCTTGTCCCTGCTCACTTAAACACTCTGCTACCAGCTCATGGCAGCCTTGCAGTTTCCCCTTAATATCCCCAGCCCTTGTACCCATATCCTGGGGCCATATCCTGGGATTTTAGGTTTCCCAGCAGGGAAAGATGCTGGCCAGGGGTTTTGTGTCCTGGTGTTAGAGGTGTGCAAAGACCTGAAAAAATCCCGTGTGTGGAATAGGGACAAGAACACCTCAGGAGTTTTGTTGAATAAGGGACAGGAACACCTCAAGAGCTGTGTGGAAAAAAGGGACAGGAACACCTCAGGATTTGGGTGGAATGAGGGACAGGAACTCCTCAGGAGCTGTGTGGAATGAGGGACAGGAAAACCTCGGGATTTGGGTAGAATAAGGGACCAGAACTCCTCAGGAGTTGTGTGGAAAAAGGGACAGGAACACCTCAGGAGTTGTGTGGAATAAGGGGCAGGAACACCTCAGGAGTTGTGTGGAATAAGAGACAGGAACTCTTCAGGAGTTGTGTGGAATAAAGTACAGGAACTCCTCAGGAGTTCTGTGGAATAAGGGACAGGAACACCTCAGTAATTGTGTGGAATGAGGGACAGAAACTCCTCAGGAGTTGTTTGCTGGAGACTTTTGGAGCTTGGGGAAAACATGGCACTCTGAGTTGTGACCTTGTGCAGGAAGGGGCTGTGACCATCCCTAAAGGAGCCTGGACGAAGGCTGTGGTTGAGAGAACAAAGCTCTCTGAGGCTCCTCCAGCAGGGTCAGGGAGCTCTGCAGGTTTGGGCTTTTCCTGGGAATAGTGATGTTTCTGTGTTCCCTGCACCCTCCTGTTCCCCATCTGCATTCACTGTGCCTCCCCACCAGCTCCAGGACCTGCAGTTGGAGGACCAAAATCCCTCCTTGGCAGAAGGAGCCTATTTTAAACTCCTGGTTTGGAGAAGTCATTGCTGTTTTCCTTGGGGACGTGCAGGAACATCCATCCCCACCCTGCTCCAGCCTCCCCAACACCCACAACACTGCCAGCTCCCCTAAACCCAAATTCCTGCCCAAGGACACCACAGCAGGTCAGGATTTGCTGCAATAACAATCGGAGCTTTATTGGGACTTTCCAAGGAACTGCAATCTCGGGTAGGAACTGCTGTCTCAGCTAGGAGCTGCCAGCACAGGTAGGAACTGCAATCACAGGCAGGAGCTGCAGTCACAGGCAGGAGCTGCAGTCACAGGTAGGACAGGAGGAAATCCCGCAGGTTCGCCGCCTTGGTGGTGAAGGAGATCATGAGGTTCTTCATGGCCCTCCTCCTGCTGGACATCTTGGGGCGCCTGCTCCTGCTCCTCACCCTGCGGCGGATCCTCCTGCCCTTCCTGTACTCGGCCTCCTCCTTGTAGATCTCCTTGTCGGCCTCGGGCAGCCTCTGCCACATCCTGCCCAGCCTCTTGGCCGTCTGCACCACGGTCATGTTGGGGTATCTCCTCTGGAGCCGCCGGCGGTGCCTCTCCATGAAGAGGAAGAAGGGAGGCAGCGCACGCCTGGACCTGAAGCGGACGCTCTTCCCCAAGGGCCTTCCCCGGCGGGCGCGGAGCCTGGAGCGCGTCCTCAGGCGCCTCCTCAGCGCGCCAGTGGGCGGCCTCTGGATGGTGATACGGAACAGCATGGTGGTGCTGGCCCCGCGGCCCGAGCGCGCCGGCCGGGCCATGGCTGCTGCCGCCGCGAGCAGGGAGCGCCGCGGAGGAGCGCCGGGCTGTGCCGCCCCTCAGCACCGGCTGCCGGAGCGCACTGAGGCCGCGCCGGGCTAGGCCGCGGCGCTGGCGTCGCCGCCATATTGTGACATCGGCCTCAGCGGGCCAATGGGGATGGAGCAGAGCGGCTCCCTGCAAGGCTATTGGCTGGAGGGAGGTGTGATGTCATAGTCAGCATGGTGGAACGGGTTTGGGTTGGCATGGATGCGATGGAATGTTGGGGTGGGCGCTGGTGATGGCGCTGGGCCGGGCACGAGGCTCCCAGAGCTGGGCAGGACAGGCCAGGCCTGTCCCTATGTGTGGCCTAAGGGATGCCTGATATAATCACCATGGTCTGGATGAGCTGGGAGCGATCCATGGATGAGATTTTGGGATGTGCCATTGTGGGATGAATTTGGAGCGATCCATGGATGGCATTTTGGGATGTGCCATTGTGGGATGAATTTGGAGTGTTCCATGGATGCCATTTTGGGATGTGCCATTGTGGGATGAATTTGGAGCGTTCCATGGATGGCATTTTGGGATGTCCTGTTTTAGGATGAGTTTGGAACGTTCCATGGATGGCATTTTGGGATGTCCCGTTTTGGGATGAGTTTAGAGTGTTCCATGGTTGGCATTTTGGGATGTGCCATTGTGGGATGAATTTGGAGTGTTCCATGGATGGCATTTTGGGATGTGCCATTTTAGGATAGGTTGGGAGCGATCCATGGATGACATTTTGGGATGAGCCATTTTGGGATAGGTTGGGAGTGATCCATGGATGGAATTTTGGGATGTCCTGTTTTGGGATGAGTTTGGAGTGTTCCATGGATGCCATTTTGGGATGTGCCATTTTGGGATGAGCTGGGAGTGTTCCATGGATGGCATTTTGGGATGTCCTGTTTTAGGATGAGTTTGGAGTGTTCCATGGATGGCATTTTGGGATGTGCCATTTTGGGATAGGTTGGGAGCGATCCATGGATGGCATTTTGGGATGTGCCATTTTGGGATAGGTTGGGAGCGATCCATGGATGACATTTTGGGATGAGCCATTGTGGGATGAATTTGGAGCGATCCGTGGATGGAATTTTGGGATGTGCCATTTTGAGATGACCTGGGAGCAATCCATGGATGGAATTTTGGGATGTGCCATTTTGGGATGAGCTGGGAGTGTTCCGTGGATGGCATTTTGGGATGTGCCATTGTGGGATGGGTTGGGAGCGTTCCATGGATGGCATTTTGGGATGAGCCATTGTGGGATGAGCTTGGAGCGATCTGTTGATGGCATTTTGGGATGTGCCATTTTGGGATGAACTGGGAGCATTCCATGGATGAGATTTTGGGCTGAGCCATTTTGGGATGAGCTGGGAGTGTTCCATAGATGGAATTTTGGGATGTGCCATTTTGGAATGGGTTTGGAGCATTCCATGGATGCCATTTTGGGATGTCCCGTTCTGGGATGAGTTTGGAGTGTTCCACGGATGGAATTTTGGGATGTGCCATTTTGGGATGAGATGGGAGTGTTCCATGGATGCCATTTTGGGATGTCCCGTTTTGGGATGAGTTTGGAGTGTTCCATGGATGGCATTTTGGGATGAGCCATTTTGGGATGACTGGGGGGCGTTCCATGGATGCCATTTTGGGATGTCCTGTTTTAGGATGAGCTGGGAGTGTTCCATGGATGGCATTTTGGGATGAGCCATTGTGGGATGGGTTTGGAGCATTCCATGGATGGGGAATTTTGGGATGTCCTGTTCTGGGATGAATTGGAGCATTCCATGGATGGCATCTTGGGATGTCCCATTTTGGGATGAGCTGGGAGCGTTCCCTGGATGCAGTTTTGGGATGTGCCATGGTGACATCACCATGCAGTGGGGACAGGAGCAGGAGGGGCCAGGCCTGGTCCCTGTGGCCCTTTTGGCTGGAGGGATGTGCTGATGTCATAAACCATGGTGACGTCACAGCCTGGTGACATCACGGCCGTGGTGGTGACATCATCCCTTCACCCAGGGCCGTGCCCCTGCTCTGGTGCTGGGATTTTGGCTCCGTTTCTCACCCAGTGTTTTACAAACCTGTAACACCCAAGGAGGGAAGCGGAGCCCTCGGATTTTTTGTCATGATAAAATGTGGAGCCGCCGCTCGCCGCTGCGAGGTGGCAGCTGATAATGGGAAAATGGTTTAGTAGCAGCCCTAAAAATAATTGTCTGTGACAGCTGTTCCTTGGTTCCTGTCAGGAGAACCACTGTTATTTAAATCCACAGCCCTTGGACTCCATGGCTAATTTATTTGGGTGGACTTTTCATTAATTTGAAAGGTTCTGCGGGTTTAAAAGCCTTCATTAATTACGCTTTAGCAGATGGGAATGCAATAATGTTCTGCAGGTTTGTCTGGGAAGAAAAGAAATTCCCAGTGGTTTGTTTGGTTGTTTCCAAAAGGTGAAATCAGTCGTTCCCAGGCAGAGGTGAGCTTGGCTGTCCCCGTCAGAATTCTTGTGACTGAGGACAGGACTATGAATAAAACAAATTGAAATTTTGACCACTCATTCTGAGTACAAGGTGATTTATTGAAGTTCCCAGTAGTGTTAAATATTCATATGTAGCCGATTGCATAAGTGCTAAATTATGAAACAGCCCCTGCTCTGTGGAACTTGTCTCTCTGAAAGGTAAAGATGGGGGAGCAGAAGGAAGTCGGGAGTCATCCCTGAGTTGCAGATAACTCTGGAATTGTGTAATTCCAGCACAATTAGGACTTGTGTAATTGCTGGGCTGGTTAATCCTGGCACAGAGGGGCTCGTGGCAAAATCCAGCCTGGGCAAAAGGCACTTCCCATCTCCCCTGCTGTGTTTACTCCAGGTTGTTTTCCAGCCTGGTAAATAAACTCCATTTGTCCAACCAGCCTCGTTGCTTTCATGTTCCTGCTCCCCCTTGGAGTGGAGAGGGTGATTTGCATTCCATTTATCTCTCCCTTCCCTTGTTTCCTTTGCTCTCCAAAGAGAACCTGCCCTGGTGATTATTCTGGGGCAATGAAATAATTTCATTCCAGCAGTCACAGGTCCCTTCAGCAGGTGCTTTATTATCTCAATAATTCAGCCTAAGAGACTTTCCAGCCTCCCCAATTCCCACACTTCAGGAGCTACAAATAAAACTCTTTTGCTCTTTCCTTGATTTGGTTTATTTAGCCTCTTTTTTTTTTTTTTTCCTGTGTTCTTTCCAGATCCTCCCCAGGAATTATATTTAAATGTGGAATTGATGCTGTTCAGCCCAATTGCCTTAAGGGGTGCATTGTGTTAAAATGCACATAAATGCACATAAAGGCTGTCCCACTTGGGCTGGGTCATTTAAAAAATTCACTTTGAATCGAGGCCATTTATCTGAACTCAGCACAATGTTTGCTCATGTCCCTGGATTACCTACATACTCCATCAAAATAGGTCGTTTGGGTCCAGGGAAATCTGGGATAGGAGTGCTGGAATAAACACAGGGCAGTGCTGGGGTGGGACACGCATCCATCGATCCTTTATCCAACACTGAGCTGTGTTTAACCCACCTCCACTTTTATGGGGCCTCTGCAGGCAGAGAGACCAGAAAAATGCACCTTTATTGCTCCAGTTTCCCCTTTTATCGGAGGATTTTCACGTGGAGCAATGATTGTTAAGGACAAATCATTTGTGGGGAGCAGAGCCCAGAGAAAACCAGACTTTGGACAGGTTTAGACACTGCAGTGATTTTCCCATGGCTGTGGCTGCTCCAGGTATTTCTTTAATAATGATAATACACATAAAGTCATACTGGAATTGGTGATTCAAGGGGATTTGTGTCCATTTTCCTGCCTGAACAAGGCCTGTGGCTGTGCTGAGACACTCTCAGTGCCCTGATCTCATCAGGGCAGATGTGTCCTGACACTGCCCAGACCTGACCAGGCAGGAGAGATTTTGCCACCAGTCCTGGCAGAAACTAAATCTTGGTTGTGGACCCGTTTGGATTTGCAAAGCAGAATTCTGCAAAGCTTGTATTTAGCAGATATTTTATCCAAAGAGGCAAAAATTAAAACAAAAAATCTCACAAAACCAGCAAGAAACCCCTCACAGACCTTGGCCACTGCTCTGCCTGCCCTATTAGGTAATGAGTGTTGATGAAGGGATGGAATTGGCTCCAATTTGCTGTGGTGGGTGAAAAATTCCATGCCAGGAGGAATAACGTCGAAGGCAAGCCAGGAAAATTAACAGGAGGAGAAAACTTCCCCATGAATTGCAATTAAAGTTGAGGTAAAGCTGTTGCCAGAGCACTTCCAGCAGCGCTCCCAGTCCCTCCTTGTCAGGAGCAATCCCTGCAATCCTCAGCAGCTCCTCATTGGAAAGAACAAGTTTTTACTGTTACTTTTTAAAAAGCTGGAAGTGAAAACAGCCTCTTGACAGAAACCATCAGGACGCACCAAAAAAAAAAAAAAAAAACAAAAAAAACCAACAAACCCCAAACCTAAGCAGGAAGATGAGAAAAATGTCATTGCTCGTAATGATGTTAATTAGGAGGTAAATGAATGTTGACATTTTAGAGCTGAGCTGAAAGGATCAGACGTGTGAAGGTGTGGAGGATCTGTGTGGAGGGAGAGGCTGAAATGTCTGCAGGATTCCCATTCCTGCAGGAGCAGAAGAAAGGAAAAAGTTCAGCATTTTCTTTGTTGGTTCTCATCATTACACAGGGTGAATCCAGCTGTTAAAACTTCCTGTCTTGGACTCTTCCCTCTGATTTGGGATGGCAGGAAAAGGTCTCAACACGGGGATGGGGCCTTAAATGCCCTAAGCTGAATAGAAAATATTGTATTTTATCATCTGGTGTTATTTTGGTGAATTTTTTCATTTTTTACAGGTACAGTTGAGTAAAGCTAAGCTCAGACACTCTGTTTGAATCCCAGCAGGTCCCTCTGCAGCCCAGGTGTGCTCGTGCAGCCCAATCCTGGTGCCTCAGCTGGTTTTGGGGTGTGTTTTGTGGTTTTTCCTGGTGCCAGGCAAAGGAGAGTAAAGCCATGGAATGGTAGGATGGGTTGGGAGGTGTGGAACTCATGGGACAGGTCCTGCCCATTTCTGTTGTTTTCTTCTGTTAAGGTAAAATCCTTTCACACTCCATTCCTTGAAATCCTCATTGTGCCTGAATTCCAGAGCTTGGGAGACTTGATTTTGGCATTTGCAAGCTTCCCTCAGGAATTCATCACCTGCTGCCATTCCTGCACTGCTGAGGGTCACTCTGCTGGTTTTTCAAATGATAATTTTTATTCCTTTTTTAAAAAATTATTTTTCCCAGTCTCCTTTTTCCTTCTGTGAAGTCAGGGATCTGGGAGATCTCTGTCCTGGGATTTGGGGATGCCCAGCAGGTGTTTCCCATCTTTTGTGCTGCCACATTCTCCTGGGAATGCTGCAATGCACCAGGAGAATCTCCCTTGCCCTTGACCTGCTCCCTCTGTCCTCAAACCCAATTTATCCCCTTTGCAAACCCTGTGGGTTTCGTGCTCCCAACTCCCTTTCCCCCCTTTATTCTCCTGATGGGAAGTGGAAGGGACAGGAGGGGAATGGTCCCTGTTGTGCTGCTGAAAGCTGCCAGACCTTCATCTGCATCTCAAACTCCTTCCTTTCTCCACAATTCACACCATGTTGCCTTTTATTCCTGACCCTTTTTAATGTGAGTACTTACTGCTGTTTCCCACTTTAATGCAATTAAACCACACTTCTCCTTTCCCACATCCCAGGAAGCTGCCCAGCCATTACATGGCATTAAATGGAGTAATTGCAAGATTAGGTTCCTTTGGCCAGGCCATAAAAAAATGCCATTACAGAGGAGCTGCAGGAGAACTGGGCTTTGAGGCTGAAAGCTCTGCAGGCATATTTTTATTGTTATTGACCCCCCCCAAGCATCTGGAGAAGAGAGCCAAGGGCATTCCTGGGATTTCTGTCCTCTGAGGAAGGAGTGAAGGCAGGAGTGGCTTCGTGTGCGGTGGGTGGGATCAGCTGTAGGTCATTGTCTTCAGGCAGAATTGAAAATACAAATTGTCAGCCCTGATGTGAGGCACATCTGGAGAGCTTGTCCAGCTCTTGAATCCTTGGGACAGGAGGAACAGGAGCTCCTGGGGAGGCTGTGGAGATGAGGAAGGGGCTGGAGCAGCTCCAGGAAAGGCTGAGGGAGCTGGGGCTGAGGAGATGCTGAGAGGGGCTCTGGGTGTCCCTGGGTGTCCCTGTCTGTCCCTGGGTGTCCCTTTGTGTGCCTGGGTGTCCCCTGGGTGTCCCTGAGTGTCCCTGGGTGTCCTTTGGGTGTCTCTGAGTGTCCACATGTGTCTCTGTCTGTCCTTGTGTGTCCTTTTGTGTCCTTGGGTGTCCCTGTCTGTCCCTGGGTGTCCCTTTGTGTGTCTGGGTATCCCTGAGTGTCACTGGGTGTCCCTGGGTGTCCTCTGGGTGTCTCTGAGTGTCCCCATCTGTCCCTGAGTGTCCCCATGTGTCCCTGTCTGTCCCTGGGTGTCCCTTTGTGTGTCTGGGTATCCCTGAGTGTCACTGGGTGTCCCTGGGTGTCCTCTGGGTGTCTCTGAGTGTCCCCATCTGTCCCTGAGTGTCCCCATGTGTCCCTGTCTGTCCCTGGGTGTCCCTTTGTGTGTCTGGGTATCCCTGAGTGTCACTGGGTGTCCCTGAGTGTCCCTTTGTGTCCCTGTGTGTCCTCTGGGTGTCTCTGAGTGTCCCCATCTGTCCCTGAGTGTCCCCATGTGTCCCTGTCTGTCCCTGGGTGTCCCTGAGTGTCACTGGGTGTCCCTGGGTATCCCTGTCTGTTCCTGTCCATCCATCTGTCCCTGTCTGTCTGTCTGTCCCTGTGTCCATGCAGGGTCCCAGCAGTCCCAGGCTCTGCTCCAGGGCCCAGCAATGGCACCAGAGCCACAGGCAGGGGCTGATCCCAGGGAATTCCACCTGCCCAGGAGGCAGAGCTTCCCTGTGGAACAGACACAGAGAGGCTGTGGAGCCTCCCTGGGGACATTCCAGAGCCACATGGACTCTCTGCTGTGCCCTGTCCCCCTGAGGTGGCACCAGGTGAGCCTCTGTGGTCTCTTCAACCCAACCCACTGTGACATTCTGGGATTCAACCCCCTCAAAGAGTTTATTTGGCTGATCCCCAGGTGAAGCTGTTCCAGAGCTCTCTGTGTCTCATTCCCTCACTCATTCAATCATTTCACCACCTTCTCCAGTGGTGTCACCAAGGCCATCCCTGTGGTCACTGCTGGCTCCACTGTCCCTGTTCCCTCTCTGGGCTGGGGGTGTGAAAACTCTGGGTGAGCTGAGGGATGGAGGGGACCTCGAGCACTTGTCCTTGTCACCAACATCCCAGTGCTGGATGCTGAGCCTCTCCTGGTGGTGGCACCCACAGGGGGGGACATAAAGGACACAGAGCCCCCTGTGAGCTGATTTGGGAGCAGAGACTCCAAATGCTGCATGTGAATGTGAGTCCCCAGATAAGATCTGGGCGGGTGAGATAACAGAGGTTCGGGAGGGCTGATCCCGGGAGCATTTCCTGAGAGCAGCTGTGTTCCTGAGGAATTCACTGCCTGCTTTTCCTCGATAGGGAGGGGACCTCCCTCTGCTCCCTGCTGTGCTCTGGGGTCGATATTTGGGCAATATTTGTCAACAGCACAGACCCAACACTGCTTTGATTTCTGTTCTAACACACCTGCTGTTTGTTCTGGGGATTTTCATGAGAGAGGCAGCGACGGGAGGGTGTGTAATTTAATCTCCTGGCTGTAAAAATCCATTTCTGCTTGTACTTGTTGATAATTTCTCTGTGACACAGCAAATATGAAATGACTGGAGTGCACTTTGATGGGGTTGTCATAATGAAGGGTGGTCTGTGCCCACGGGTACAGGATGGTGCTCACAGTTTGATGGACAACTGAACAATTTGGATTTTTTTCCTATTTTTTTGTGTGGATTGTCCTCCAAATATTAACATTTTTTTATAGCTGCCCTCTCTGCAGTATCTTCACCTGCAGTTGTCCAGGTCTCCATAAAATAACAATTTTTGTTTGAGCTAAAGAAAAACTGGAGGAGAAACACCAGGTTTGGATCAGGGTGGATTTGTTCAATTCCAAGGGCAGAGCAGGATCTCCTGTAAAATGAACATTTTGTGTGGTCATCAGCTGCTTTCAGGAGTACAGATGAAATCCTTGGAGATGCAGATTTTAGAAAAAGAACATAAATTATCCCTTGGAACAAAACCAAACCTGTAAATCCTGGCTGGTTTTGTGTGTCTTGGTACCTGAGGAAATGAGTGCCTTGTCTGGGAGGGCTGGAAGTGGACACTGAGGGGTTTGGGGTGTGGGAAAATTGCTGCCTGGAGAGGATGGGGGTGTTCTGGGAGTGTTTTGGGTCTGTTCTGGATCTGTTCTGGGTGTGTTCTGTGTCCTGGGGGTGTTCTGGGCATGTTCTGGCTGTGTTTTGGATTTGTTCTGTGGTCTGAATGTGTTCTTGGTCTGTTCTGGGTCTGTTCTGGGGGTGCTCTGGCTGTGTTTTGGCTGTGTTCTGTGTTCTGGGTGTGTTCTGTGTCCTGGGTGTGTTCTGGTTCTGTTCTGTGTCTGTTTTGGCTCAGAAATGCAGGTTCTGGGAGAGCTGGAGCTTCCCAGGCTCCTCCACACTGACCCCATTATCCCAGGGGGGATTCACAGAGCTCAGCTCCAGCTCCTGGGTGGGGTCTGGGTGGGATTCCTGGATAAATTAAGCCCTGTTGGAATGTGGCTCCTTTTTTCCTTCCCCCAGTGCTGGTTGGACATTGCAGGGTCTCCAGTGGAGCTGATTTTGCTGTGATCAGGGGAATCTGAGCTGGTGCTGAGCAGAAGGAATATTTCCATGAGCTGTGAGTGCTGCTCAGTGCTCAGAGGAGGTGGTGACCATCAGCTGCTGCTGAGGGGCCACAGCAGCTCCCAGCCAGGACAAGGTGCTGCAGGCACAGCTGGAATTCTCAGCTGATCCCACATTTTCCTGCCCTGGAGGGGATCCTGCTGCTCCTCTGGAGTCCCAGCAGCGTGTCTGGGCACTCCATCCAACCCCTTCTCCCCCACACACATCCCTGGGAACACTGGTTTCCCACTGGGATTCCACTGAAGAGCTCTGGGGCACTCAGGGCTGTCCAGAGTTAATAATTTTCAATTCTCATTAAGGATGATGTAATTAATTTGGACATAAGGCAGTGTGGAGGCAACCTTGACACGTGTCTTGTGAAACTCTCAGCCCTTCTCAGAATCAGAGAATCCTGGAATGATCTGGGGAGGGGGGAAGTTAAAATTCTTCTCATTCACCCCCATGCCATGGGCAGGGACATCTTCCACTATCCCAAGCTGCTCCACATCCTTTCCAAGCTGGCCTGGGATGCTCCCAGGGATGGGGCAGCTTGTGCTGTGTGCCAGGACTGCACTGGAAGAGGCAGAGAGCAGATGAGGAGTGGGAGTGTGTCTGTCTGTCCAGCAGAGAGGTGCAGACAGAGTCAAGATCTCCCTGTGAACATCCCAGCCCCAGGATGATCCTCCCCAAAACCCTTTCTTGGTGTTTCTGTCTGTTCTGGATTTGTCCTGTTCTCTCTATGAACATCCCAGCCCCAGGATGATCCTGATCCTCCCCAAAACTTCTTCCTGGTGTTCCTGACTCTTCTGGATTTGTCCTGTTCTCCCTATGAACATCCCAGCCCCAGAATGATCTTCCCAAAACCCTTTCCCAGTATCCTGGCTGTGCTGGATTTATCCTATTCTCCCTAAGAGCATCCCAACCCCAGGATGATCTTCCCAAAACCCTTTCCTTGTGTTTCTATCTGTTCTGGATTTATCCTATTCTCCCTAAGAGCATCCCAGCCCCAGGATGATCTTCCCAAAGCCCTTTCCTGGTGTTCCTGGCCATGCTGGATTTGTCCCCAGCTCCTGGGACAGCAGGGATGCTGCACTCAGCTCTGTGACTCCTTTATTGCAGGTTCTGTAAGATTTGGGAAGAACAATGGCTCTGGTTCTCCCAGACAGGGAGCAGCTGTTCCTGGCAGAGGCTGCCCTGGGATTTGTGCCAGTGAAATCTCAGCTCCTCCTGTGTCCAACTCCTCAGCAAACAGGGCTAAACCCATTGAGAGCAAACGTGAAACTGCCTGAATTAACAAATTCCACTCCCTCCTCCCAGTTTTGGGTGGGGGCACAGAGTTTCAGCTGCTTCCCAGGACTCGTGGAACGTTCTGGATTTGAAATCACCCCTCATATTTATGGGGTTTCCTGGAAACTCCTCGGATTTATGGGTTTTTCTGCACTCCACAGTTTGCTCCAATCCATCTGTGTGACCTTGGCTGATTCTCAGCCTCCTTCTCATGTCTTACCAGTGGCAGGTGGAAGTTTTTTGGGATTTGGCAGGCTGTGCCCTGTCTGGGTGTGAAATAGGAATGGTGCACAGTGTGGAGATTTTAATGAGCATTTTGTAATGGCCAGAGTGCATCAGAGTGAATCTTTTGTCTAAGGAGGGAAGAAGCAACACTGGGAGCTTGATAAACCCACATGGGAATTTGATAAACTCACCTGGGAACTTGATAAATACACCTGGGAACTTGATAAATCCACCTGGGAATTCCTGGCTGGCTGAAGGTGGGAGCACAAGGGCAGGTGGAATTTAAAATGAGGTTTTTTTCTCTTTCCTGAGAGCTCTCACCCAATGAATCCCCAAAGGAATTGATGCTCAGTGGGTGCTGGAATATTTGGGTGGACTCACTTTGCTGCTGAGAAGGATCCTCAGAAAAAAAACCAATTTGTTCACTTGTGGTGAATTCCAGGAATTCTCTCAACAGCAAACACATTGAAAATGGATTTTTCTGAAGAATTCACCCAAAATGATAAGGCCAGGCCTGTTTGATGCTCTCCTGCTCAAATTATTCAGTTGTTCCCTAAATAAATAGGACATTGCAAACACCTTTTCACAATGTCTGTCTTGGCAGGAAGAGCCAAAGCTGGGTTGGAAAGGATGAGTTTGGAAAGAAGTAAAAAATGGGGAAAAACAAAGTTTTATTTCTCTCACAGTTTCATTGACTGGAAGTTACTGAAAAGCACCTTTCCTGTCCCTGCTGCTGTTAAATTAAAGCTCCAGCAGGAGTTTATCAGGGAATGAAATCTCAGAGCTTCCTGTAGACTTTAACCAGGTGACTCTTTTCTTTTTTTTTTCTTGAAGAGTCACTGAGGACAAGGTGGAACTCGGGGCAGAAACAAGAATTCAGCTGAACAATTTGTTGTTTCAGCTGGTGGCTGGCACCTCTCACAGGGCTCCCACAGCCTGGCAGAGGAAGGATTTATTGCTTTATTGCAGTTCTCCCGTGGAATAATGCAGTGTAAAATGACAATGTCAAAGCAAGTTAAGGATCTGCTTCGTTCTGAGAGACTTCCCTGCAATAATCCCGTGTGCTAAACTGGTGCAGACACTGCAGGAATTACCAGGGGAACCATTCCTTCAACATCATCATTACCCAGGCTTTGCTCCCTCATAAAAATTCCTCTCGGTGATCCCAGATAATCTCTTTTGCTGCTGTCTTTCATTTTTTAGTGTAAATCAGCAACAGTTCTGACATTCTGCAGGGAGGGAAGGAGCTCTGAGCACCCTGGTCTGGGGGAAGGTGTCCCTGGGATGGGACTGGATCATCCTGGGTGATCCAACCAAACGTGCTGGGATCCTGGGGAAAAATGGGATTTTTGTAAGGACAGGATTGAGGAGGAGTAGGGAGCTGGGATGGGAGAATTCTTTGTGCCTGATGAGTTGAGAGGGGTCAGAGACAGCCTGCAAGTGCTGCTGTACTTGGTGACATCAGTAAATTGTGACATGCTCACCTTAACCCTCCAGTCCCTGTTCTCTGGGGGAAAATAAACCAACAAACACCAAAACAGCAACAAGGACTGTTTTGTGTGCAGGAAGCAAAAAAAAAAAAAAAAAAAAAAAAAAAAAAAAAGTGTGTAGATGACTTTTCCAAACAAACAAAAAAAAAAACCTGTGGAGATGACTTTTCCAAACAAATCAGAGTGTGGAGATGACTGTTCCAGAGCAAGGTGTGAGCCCAGGAGTGCACAGTTTGTACCTGAGAGGGGCCCCAGCTCTGGGCTTGGGGCCATCCCAGCTCTGTCACCTTGGTGCCACAGGGATTTGGGTGCTGACCTCTGAGTGTGGCCATAAATCCCTGCTGGGGAAGATCCTCAGCTCCAGGATGCTTTTCTGGGAACAGAGCCCAGCTTTGGTTTCATTCCTGCCCAGTCCCTGCTTGGAGGGGATCAGGAATTAATAAGGTAAACACGGTGCCCCTGGGAGACAATCCTTATCTGCTGCTTCTCCTCCATTCTGCTCCTTTTGGAGCTGATCCAGTGTTTGCCTTAACGCTGAATTTCCTGCCTTTTGTAGCTCCCTCCCAGAGCTTTCCCAATATTTGATCTCCCTCTCTCTTTCTTTGGAGCTGCCACATTCAGGACATGGATATTTCAGCTTGGGGAAGCTTCAGGGAGGCCTCATTTGCTTGGGTGACCTTGGAGAGGAATTTAATGATTTCTTTGCCTCCCACTGGCCCTGCAGCCACCTCAGGGGCTTCACTTGTTAATGGTTTATACTGGAGAGAGTGACACTTTGGGTGGGAAGGTGCAGCAGGGATTCCTGTGCCGTGTGCCAGGAGATAAAGATCACTGCCACACCCAGTTTTAAACAATGGCCCATTAACAGGAGATAATTCCCATAGAGATAAGAATCACTGCCACACCCAGTTTTAAACAATGACCCATTAACAGGAGATATCTCCTGGAGGGAGGATGGGCTATGGGAAAGATAAAGATGATTGCCCCAGCTGGTTTAAAGATGGCCCATTAGCAGAGGATATCTCCATGGAGATAAGGGTCACTGCCCCACCAGGTTTAACAGATGGGGACAGAATCCACATTTCTGACACATCAACCCAACACAGTAATGGAGGAACAAAAGAGAGCTTATATAGGGCAGTTCATGCAACACAGAATAGAAAAGGCTCATGGGTCCAAGAAGGCAACAGCTCTTTGAAATCATGCTTTCTGTTAAATGTCACATCTCCAGCAGGTGTTTAATCATTGTTATAATTTCTTGTCCTTGAGCAGCCTGAGAAACCCAAGGCTTCAAGGCTGTTTTTCCCTGTTTCCCAGCCTTATCCAATGACACTTCACTGCTGCTGCTGCTGGAATATTTTCCCATTTATTTTCCAGTTAAATGATGCCTTTTTGTGAGGGGCCTGTGGTGGAAAAGCTGAATCCTGGCTCTGGAAATCTCAGAGCATGGGCTGGCTGTCCCTTCTGGGACTGAGCAGAGGAGGTGGAAACAACTTTTTGCCTTAATGGAAAGGGTTCTGCTTGTTATTTGGGAATGAAAAATCGAGAAATATGCAGGAGTTTGGAGGATGTGACGTGACAAATCTCAGTGGATGTCCTGGAGCTCTGCTCATCCATCTTCCTTCCATGGAGGAAAAATTGAGGCCAACCTTCCTCCTTTATTCAAAAACTGGAGTGTTTATTCTAAAGAAAAAAACCCATCCTGATTTCCACAGACCTCCAGCCATCATTTGCTTGTTTGCTGGTGGGATCTGCACAGTTTTGCAGCACCTGTGGCTCTGGGGTGAATGCCAGCTGTGAATAACTCTGAGTTTGGACACAAAGTCCCCCAACTAGGGGGTTGGGGTCATTCTTTATGGAGTTGTGCCTAGAATTCTGATTTTATTCCCACCCCGTGGTGCCAAAGGTGAGCCAGGAAATCACTCCAGGTTCTGCTTGCCTCCTTCCCAAAGCTGCTTTGCATTCCACTGACATTCCTGCTGCTGGAATCCAGCAGGTTCTTCATGGAGCTGTCAGGAGGCCGAGTTCCACTTCCCAAATCTTGTTTTCCGTGACTTTTTTTTTTTTTTTTTTTTTTTTTTTTTTTTTTTTTTTTTTTTCCCTGTACTGTAAAAGAGCTTTGCAGAAACTACAGCAACAAATGAAGAACTAGAGGAGAGGAGTGTTCAGAGGTGGCACCTGGGCTGGTTTGGTGACACCTGCAGTGACAGGTGACTGGCTGAAATCCTCGATGCAGTGGCATCCTTAGGGATCTGAGAGCTCCTTTACAACCTGATTTTCCTTTCCCCCTCTTTCCTAAAGGCATTTTTCCTTCTGGAGCCGAGAGGTGATGGCAGCAGGTGTGTCCATGTCCCTTTTTTCTCCCCAGTGTCACATTAATGCCTGGCAGGAGCAGAGGGCAGGACTGAACCCATGCCTGGAGCTGCCACCAAGCAGGGTCACTCCCACCGAGTTTGTCACTTGCACTGAGCCTTTTCCATTATTAATGTGACATCCTGGAGCCAGCCAGGATCAGCCCAGCCCCTGCTGCGTGTCTGGGAGCACAGCTGAGGTGACCTGCTTGTGCTCCAGTCCCCAAAGGGAGCAACTTCTGTGAGCTGGAAAACATCCAGCCTGCAGCTCCAAAATTTCCCTTGCAGCTTCTTGGGCTCCCTCTGCAGATTTTAGTGGGATGAAACATCCCCCTCTGCCTGCCTGCCTCCCCAGCCTCGTTTGTCAATAAAACTGCAGGTTTGGTGGAATTTAAGTGCATTGTTAGGGCTGGTTGTTATTTATCTACTGATAAACACAGCCCGGCTCTTATCAGCACATCTCCCCTTGCCTGATGGGGAAAACAATCTGATATCTCTGATACTGAGCTGCAGAGGAAATTCTAATAAAGCTGCAGCTGGTTTTAAGGGGGTGGGATGGGGGGATTTGCAGGGCAGCATTAGAGAGCTGTTGAGTTTTGTTGTGCAGAATTAGGGCTGGTTTGCTCTGAGTGGAATAAATAGAATCGTGTTTGTCACCTCGTTGTGCTGGTTTCAGGGGGGGAGTTTCATGGGAAGCACTTTGGTTCTCTCACTTCTTTATATTGGGGTGATTAGCAGAAGGGTGGGATTGATGATTTGATTATTTTAATTGAGATGAGCCCCTTCTGTCCCCGTTTGCAGCAAGTCCAGATGTCCCCTGTGTGTGCAGCACTGGCTCAGGAGGTGGGAGAACCTCTTTTCCTTTCCAGGATAACTGAGGTTGGAAAAGCCCTCCAAGGCCACCCAGTCCAACCTGTCACCAATTCTTGTCCCCAGCCCAAAGTGTCACATCCAGGGTTGGGAGCTCCAAACCTCCCTGGGCAGTTCCAAGGCCTGACTTTGTATTGTGCCATTAATTCTGAGCATTTCATTTGAGCTTGTCTGCTCTCTTAAACAAAATATACTTAAGCACCTCTAGACCTCATTCCTCCTGGAATTTCCAACCTCCTGATGTCCAACCTGGATGCAGAACAAAGCTGGGTGCTGGCAGGAACCCCCTCTCACCCAGCCTTGGCACTGGCTGTGTCCATTCTGAAATATTTCACAATTTTCCAGAAGCTCAAACCTTTTGTGTGACTTCAGGAATGTTCTGCATTCAAAGCTCTGATGGGATTTTATCTTTATCAGTGTAAAAATTGGAAATATTTCTGTCTTGGTGGGCAGCCCAGTGCTTTACCATCTCTCTGCACCAGCTGCATTTTTCTCTGTGGGAAGTTGTGCCTTTGGGTTAAAGAGGTTTTCATTCTAAAAATAAAAAATCTAAATTTTATGAATGGCTGGGAAATGTTTGCCTCCGAGATAAGCTCATTGCTCTTTTTGTATCTAACGTGGATATCCATTGCCTGTGTGTGTAAATGTGTGAATATCCATGAAATTCAAGAAAAACTAATCCACAGTGGGTGGGTTTGTGCATAAATCACTGCTAAATGTAATAAAAACCCCTCAGAGATACTTTTACCTGTTGGGCTGCTCAGCTGTGACAGTTCCAGAAATGCCTGTGGACCATTGAATCACTTCTCATTAAAGTGAAATTAATCCAGAGCAGAGATCCAAGAGAATTCAGCCTGAAATAATTTTGAAACATTTCAGAGGTGAAGGAAAATAGCAGAAAAATGAGATTATCAGGTACCCTGGACAGTGGAGATTGCTTTGGCTTTGTTTCCAGTTGAGCTCCATCACCCCAAATCAGCCAAGGATTTGGTTTATGCTCCTGTAAAGATGAGCTGGGGAAATGCCACATTAAAAAAATGAAGAATTAAAAACTTCAGTGTAAAAGTTCCTGAAAAAAAAATAAAAAAAAAGTAAGGGATTGATTTGGTCTTAGCCAGCAAATTTATCTGAGGGCAGGAGTTAAAGGTGATGTCAGTGATGGAAGTTTTGCTGCTGCTTGGAAACACTTTCACCTTTGGGGGAATGCAAGGAAAAGGGAAGTGGGGGATGAATTAACAGGATTTCCCTTCCAGCAGCAGGTTCTGGAAGCAGCAGGACAGGGATCCCTGGAAGTGGAAGCTTTGGGAGTGATTTATTGCTCTTGGAGATGAAGCTGAAGTCAGTTGTTATCAGTTCTGGGAGTGGAACAGGAAGGACAGGGAAGGATTCACCCTTAGGCTGCACCCTGGGATTAAGGCTGAGCCAAAGCCCAGACCAGGAGAATTCCTCCATTTCCAGCCCAAGGGTTCTGGGTCAGCCCTGGTGGCATTTTTGGGGTTGGATTTGGAGCAAACCTCTCCCGTTCTGTCCTTTCCATCAGGATCTGGTGCCAGCAGATTCCCTGGAGCCTGCAGGGGGGTGCTGAGAACACACCAGGAATTTTCCACACTCCCACCTGGAAATTACCTGTGCTTAAGGAAATTCCTGTTCTTTTTTGGGAAATGAGGCGTGCACTGCTCCTCCTGCAGGGAAAATCTCATTTAAATCTGTCCTTGGGGTTAAGATGGGGTGGGGAATTCCAGTCTTACAGCATTGCAGGGAGGAGGGGACTGGGAAGGCTGGAGGGGGCACATCCCTGCAGGGGAATCCCTGAGTGGTGCCACAAGTTCCTTTTCCTGGTTTGTAGGGTGAATTTTCACAGAATTCCCATCAGCAGAGGATTTCCCTGTCCCAGGCTGCTGCTTCCCAAGGTGTGTGGGGTGATGTGGGATCTCTCCCTGCCCTTCCCCAGGCAATTCCAGCCTCTGGGGCAGAGTTAAGGTGCAGGAGTGCTCCTCCCACCCCTGCAGCATTAAAGGGGGAACAATAACTGCATCTAATTATTCATTTCCCTTGTAAAAATCCATTGTGAGGAGATGTCTCCTGTGACCAAGAAATGAGGTCTAGAGGTGCTTAAGTATATTTTGTTTAAGAGAGCAGACAAGCTCAAATAAGATGTTCAGAATTAATGGTACAGCTCTCCTGATAATTTGAAGAGAGGTTTGGATGAAAAGTTAAAAATACAGGTGAAGTGAATAATAATACACAGGGAGACAAAGAGCTGCTGAGAGCTGTCCCTGAGTTGCAGTGAGAGGGAAATAAATCAGAATTGGCTGCTCAGGATCAGGATATTGTGGAATAAAGGTTGGGAGGGAAAAGGGGCTCTGGTTGAGCTGGGGGTGGAGCTCAGAGTGAAATTTGGGCTGGGCTCAGTTCTGTGCCCTCAGCAATTCTGGTTAAACTGAGTGTGCACAGGGCTGAATCCAGTTGGGGATTGTGGAATTCCAGAGTGGTTGGGGTTGGGAAGGACCTTAAATCCCACCTAGTGCCACCCCACCCATGGGCAGGGACAATCTCCATAGTCCCAGCTGCTCCAGCCTGTCCTGGGGCACTTTTGGGGATGATCCAGGTCTGTTCTTCTTGGATTTTGTGTTGACTGCAGCCTTGGCTTCTCCATCCCTGGAAATGTTGCTGGGATGTGTTCTTGTTCTTGTTCTTGTTCTGGTTCTTGTTCTTGTTGTTCTTGTTCTTGTTGTTCTTGTTCTTGTTGTTCTTGTTCTTGTTCTTCTTGTTCTTCTTGTTCTTCTTCTTCTTGTTCTTCTTGTTCTTGTTCTTCTTGTTCTTCTTCTTCTTCTCCTTCTTCTTCCTTTTCTCCTTCTCCTTCTCCTTCTCCTTCTCCTTCTCCTTCTCCTTCTCCTTCTCCTTCTCCTTCTCATTCTCCTTCTTCCTCCTCTTCTCCTCCTCCTCCCAGCCTCTGCAGTGGGTCTCCCTTTGGGTTAAGCACAGCCAGGGCAGAAAAAGGTGGACCTGAACTCCAGGAAAGTGAAATTTCAGGGAGCTTCACCCAAAATTTGTGTTGGAGGAGCCAGGACCCAGCCAGGATTATGAGCAGAGATCCAAGGGGGTGTCAAAACAGAGATGAAATGAATAGATGTTAAATTAAATCAACAAAAGCAGTTCAAGGGGAAAAAAAAAAGAAAAGATAAAACATCCCCAGTGATGTAATTTGCTTTTATTTGAAGCTGGTTTTGACTGCACCCCAGTTCTGGGCAGCACCAGGGCGCCTTCAAATTAATTTTTAAATCCATCATCTCCATGTATTTCTTGAAATCACAGGATTTCAGATGGAATCCCTGCCTTTAGTCATTACCTTTGACTCCTGCACTGGGTTTGCAGCATCCACACCAGGAATTCTCCTTGTGTTTGGCTCCTTTGAAGAAGAACTAATGGCCAAATTGATGATAATCAAATTTCAGGGTGTGCAAACATCTCCTCCCGTGCCTCTGTCTCACTTTGTGACACTTTATTGATTTTTTTTTTTTTTCTTCCCCATTCCTTTTCTTCCTCTCAGCGTGGAAACAAATTAAAGCAGGAATTGGGATTGTAAATAGATAATGGGACGTGAATGCAGAGTAATCAGTGCCAGCCATGTACAGCCATACTAATTGTGCCAGGGGAGGGAATGGGATAAATATTTAATGCTGGATTCCGTGGGAAGTGAGAGAGCAAGGGAAGAAATAAAGGAAAGAGTTGAGAAGGCCTCACTTCAGTGCTTTTTCTCAAAAAAAAAAGAGTTCTGATGGCATTAACCCCTCCCTGCTGTGAATAAAGGATTTGTGTTTAATGTGGAGGCTTTGTTGTCACTCAAGGGGAAAACACCCCAGGTTAAAAATGCTGCTGGGAAGGATTTGGGGTGAAATCAGTTGTTTGGGATGAATTTTTTTCTTCAGGCTGAACAGAGTTCATTGTGGTGACAGCAAAGGAAAACACAAAATAAAAAAGAGCCCTGCTGGGAAATTTGGGATTATTCCCTGATTTTGATTGCCCTCCCAGCTGAGCCATTCCCTCTGGGATCCATTGGATTTAAATATTCCATTATCAATTAACCATTAATGCTGCCTAATGATGGTTGGAGGCTGTGGGAGCCTCCTGGTGAAAAGCTGCAGGTGGGCACAGAGTTTTCCATGGAATGCTGAGCTCCAGCCATGGTGTTCCTTACCCAGAACTTTTTAACCCTTTCTCCCACCCAGTCTGGGGCTGGGCAGTGCAGGAAACCTCCACTCTGCAATTCTCCTGCTGCATTTCAGAGGAGAAAAGGGAGTTTTGGAGGGAGCAGTCTGGCAGGTTGTGCCTGGAAATGAGGAGCTGATGGGGATTTCTTGGCTGATTTTGTTTTTTCCATAAGTTGTCAATGCCTTGAAGCAAATGGCAGGTGGAGCTGAGGAAAATTTCCATTCAGGAAAAGTTTTCCTTCTCCCTGAATCTTCACCAGGCTGTGATGGATTTTTTTGTCCTTTCTCCTGGTTTTGCCTGCAGGAATTTTCCCTGCTGTTGCAAAGGCAGCAGGAACTGCCACCCCTTACTTTTTCCAAGTGTTCATTCACTGGGCTGGTGGAATTTTAACAATTCAGGTGTTTGGGATCTTGGAAATTTATGGGGGGATGGGCTTGGAAAATCAATCCTGGGAGGAGCAGCTGGAGGGCTCAGCCTGGAGGAAAAGGAGCTCAGGAGAGCTTGGATTTGATCATCCTGGAGGTCATTTCCAGCCTTAATGATTCCATGAGTCAGTGGAGATGAAGTTTCTGTGTCAGTGCATTGCCAGTCCTCAGGCTGCTCCATCACCCTTCAAGGATGTGCTGCCCAAAAACCCAAAACAGGGATGGGAGACAGGAGAAGCTGAGCCTCCTCCAGGCAGCTTTGCTTCATTTGTCTATTTTTTACCTCAGGCAGTGGAATTACAGCTGAGGAAGGGAAATTTGGCTCTGCATAGCTGAAGATTATTTGTGAGGAGTTTGCTGCTGCAGAATGAACAATGAATGGCCCTGGGGTGGGGGGTGAGAATTTTAAATTTAAGGGTGTTATAACAACCAGCCAGGGGAACTTCCTCGGGTTCCTTTTGAGGCATCCCATGTTTGATCTCAGCCCCAAATCTGCTTGTTGGAACTCAGCTGTTGGAGAAAGTTTCCAATTCAGTCGGTTCAGCTGCTTTTGAGCCCCCCAAGGATGCAAAAAGCCCCAGAGGATTCATTTCTGCAGCACCTCATCCTCCTGGAAGGGCTGATGGAAATATCCACGGCGGAATGATGGGGAGCAGCCTTAAAACCAGGTTTAAAACATCTCAGAGGATCCAGGCATGGGATAAAACCAGGGTTTGGGTTGTGCTGTAGGTGGCAGAGATGCTTTAGTTGTGCACTAATCACCCTGTGAGCTCATTAAGGGCAGGGCAGCCCCTCTGCCATTAATTAACTGCTGAGGTCACCTCTGGATGGGCTGGAAGGACTCTTCAGATGCTCCGTGGGCTGTCAGATCTGCTGCTAAAAAAGCATTTAATAATCAAATCTGAGTTACCCTCCCGATGGAACAGATTCCCAGGATCCTTCTGCCTTCATTTAATAAAAACAGGGAGTGTTGGAATGCCAAAAATGGATGTTGGGATGGCAATAAAAGGTGTTGGGATGGCAATAAAAGGTGTTGAAATTGCAGTGATTTTTAAATAAGTGATAATTGAGGATTGAATTAATTAATTAATTAACAGGAACAGGATTCCATGAGAGTTTTGGTGTCCCCACCACGGTGAATGTCACCATTCACCATGACCAAGTCAGCCCAAGTACTGTGACTTGGGAGAAATGTTCCAGTCTAAAACTTGGCTTGGGATAAAACTCAGCCTGGAATTGTGAGCTGGGGTTAAATGAAGCAAACAGCATCATATTTTAAAAGGAAATAAAACTATAAATAGGTATGAAGGGCTGCTGCTGGGCTCTGGAGCTGCCCACGTTGGTTATTGGCTGGAATCTTCCTCAGGTTGGGATTGGTCATAAATAAAATAAAAAATAAAGAAGTTCTTGCCATCCTTTCCATTCATGATTTAAAATAAACAGAGTTTTTTGTAGTGGGGTTAACCAAATGTAAAGAGATTTACTGAAACAGCCTGGGAATGTTCTTTGCTTTGGAAAAAGGGATGGAAACCTCTGCAGTTACAAAGATGGAGCTCCCAGATGGGAATCCCAGCAGGAGTGAGAGGCTGGGAACAGCCCTGGAGTAGAGATGATGCTCTCCTGGGGTGGGGGGCACCCAGGGAAATTCCTGGGGGGGTTTGGGGTGTTGCTCCCAGCTCCTGATGTGTCTCTTTGGTCTCTTGCAGGTTCACTGGGATGAATTTGCCCTCCCCTGTGATCAGCAGCAAAAACTGGCTGCGGCTCCACTTCACCTCTGATGGCAACCACAGGCAGAAGGGCTTCAGTGCCCAGTACCAAGGTAAAAAAAAAAAGAAATAAAAGCCCTTGCCTGGCCTCCCCCATCCCAGCTTTGCCTGGAATCCACAGCTGATCCCTGCATGATCCTGCTCTGCTCATTCCCAGCTGAAATCCCCCAAATTGGGTTTGCTAGAAAAACCCAGAATGGTTTGGGCTGGGAGGGATCTTTAAACCATCCAGTGCTTTGTCAGGGACACCTTCCCCTAATCCCAGTTTGCTCCCAGCCTGGCCTGGGACGTTCCAGGGATCCCACAGCTGCTCTGGGAATTCCATACCAGCCCCTCCCCACCATCATGGGGAGAATTCAGGATTGGGATAAAAACATTTCAGGGTTGGGATGTTCAGGTGCTGCTGAAGGACAGGAGATCCTCTGGCAGTGAAGATGCTGCTCCAGGGTTGTGGCACCAGAATGGATTGAGGGGATTCCTTGGAAGCATTCCCACCCCTCCCTGTGATGGTTTTGTGGGTGCTGCTGGCTCTGGAGGCAGGATCCAGGAGAGGGGAAGGAGCAGGAATGGCTTTGAGTCCCCTCCCAAGCTCAGGGGAGCTCTGCAGGTTTCCTCCCAAGAGGACTTTGCTGGGAACAAAGCTCTGGAGGGGAGTCAAGGATAAAGAATTTGATTTTCCTTGGATAAATCTGCAAAGCTGCCCCTTTTGGATGCTCCTGGTTTCTTCTTAGTGCTGGCATGGCCTCAACACATGAACCACATCATTATTTATCTTTCCTGCTTTCCTTGAACCTGTAAATAACTTCAAATTGCAAGGAAAAAAAACCCACTTTTGTTGTTGCTGTGCAGCACAAACACGTGGAAAATGCAGCTTCCCTTTGGCTGCCTTTTCCCTGGCTGTCAGCATTGCTGCTTTCTCCAAAGCACCTGAGTGAGAAGTCAGGATGAATGTTCCAATTCCCCCTGATCAGATAAATGTCAGGGGGTTCTGGTGGGTTTGGCAGAGGGAATGAGCTGGGGGCTGAGTGTTTAAAATGAACTGAACTCCCCATTCCTGAGCTGGAATCAAGGCAAGACCTCAGCCCAGCTGCCAGAGGGGACCTGCCCTGCTTTTTCCTGCTGCTTTTTGTGGAGTTTAGCAGCTTTTTTCTGCCTTTCAAACCTTAAAAAATAAGCCAAACAAGCAGTGAAAATTCTCAGGGATGAAGGGAAGGTGTCTGCAGGCAGTGGGATCTGTAGGACAGGAGATGCTGATACCTTAAAAACCTCCCTGTAACCCTTTCCACAACCTGGCCAGGCCATAAATATTTCACTGGAGATAAATCCTACAAAACAGGCCGTGTAATTCCACAGAAGCACAGCAGCTGAAATGCATTTTTCATCAGGAGAGCTGAATCAGGATGGGCCAGGAGAAGGAAGGAAGGCTTTAGGGTGGCTCTAATTTGCTGTCTGTTTGCCAGAGACGTGTCTGTACATCATTTATGAACCCCCTGTGTCCTCTGGGACGGGGTCTGGCTTTGCTGATAATCTATAAGAAAACAATTTCCCTTCCAGCTTGTTTAAATTGATCCTGAGTTTTGCAGAACACCTTCTCTGTCTGTTCCCCCTCTGCTCTCCCTAATCCGTGCCCTCATTTGGAAATCACTTTAGGAATGTAAAAGCAAGGTTAGATGCAATCAGGCTGTGGAGAGGGGATTTTTGTTGTTGTTGTTGAATACAACAAATTCATTTCACTCCCTTCCTGGGAGAGTTAAATATTTCCCTTTTTTTTTCCCTTTTATTAAGGTGAATCTTGATTTTTGTAATTTTTTTTTCCTCATTCCCCATGTAAGGAAATCAAAGGGACTGGGAGAAATCCATGCACAGGAATTTTGTTTTAAATTTCCTCCTCAAAAAGATGGAAGAAAATAATACTGGAGTGTTTTAATCAGGTGAGGTGGCAGCACCTCAGGTGTCCCCTGTCAAAGGGGTGGAAATGGAGAGATGGGAACGCTGCCCTGGCTGCTGCTGCCCCTCTCTGCAGATGTTTTATGGCAGAACTTGGCTCCCTAATTGCTCTGGAGCTGATTGTTACCAGCACATAATTGCAGCTTGGATCGATCTCCCCGCCCTGGCTGCTTCCCTTCCTTCGGGGAGGAAATTAATGGGATGAGCTCCAGCCTTGCACAGGGCAGATGAGAGACACAGAGATGCCTTTGGGAGGGTGTCCTGGGGTCTTGGAATGGTTTGGGTTGGCAGGAACTTCAATCCCTTCAGTTGCACCCCCTCTGTGAGCAGCCACCTCCCACTGTCCCACTGCTCCCAGCCCCACCCATGGTTTGAGTACAGATCTGTCCCTGGAGGGGCTTCAGCTGGGACAGAGCTTCTCCTCTTCATCCTGGATCATCCTGGATCCACTCCTCATCTTGGATCATCCTGGCTCATCCTGGACCCACTCCTCATCTTGGATCTTCCATTCCTCATCGTGGTTCATCTTGGATCATCTGGACCCACTTCTCATCTTGGATCATCCTGGGTCCACTCCTCATCCTGGATCATCCTGGATCCACTCCTCATCTTGGATCCTCCTGGCTTATCCTGGACCACTCTTCATCTTGGATCTTCCATTCCTCATCTTGGATCATCCTGGACCCATTTCTTATCTTGGATTCATCCTGGATCCACTCCACATCTTGGATGTTCCATTCCTCATCTTGGATCTTCCATTCCTCATCTTGGTTCATCTTGGATCATCCTGGACCCATTTCTCATCTTCAATCTTCCATTCCTGATCTTGGATCTTCCATTCCTCATCTTGGATCATCCTGGATCATCCTGGATCATCCTGGACCCACTCCTCATCTTGGATCTTCCATTCCTCATCTTGAATCTTCCATTCCTCATCTTGGATCATCCTGGACCCACTTCACATCTTGATCTTCCATTTCTCGTCTTGGATGTTCCATTTCTTATCTTGGATCTTCCATTTCTCATCCTGAATCATCCTGGATCCACTCCACATCTTGGATTTTCCATTCCTCATCTTGGATTTTTCATTCCTCATTTTGGATTTTCCATTCCTCATCTTGGATCTTCCCCTTTTCATCTTGGATCTTCCATTCTTCATCCTTATCTGCCACTCCTCGGATCTCCCACTCCTCATCCTGGATCTTCCACTTCTAATCTTGGATATTCCCCTCCTCATCCTGGATCTTCTCCTCCTCATTTTTCACCTTTCCCCTTTTTATCTTGGATCTTCCATTTCTCATCTTGGATCTTCCATATTTCATCTTGGATTTCCCCTTTTCATCTTGGATCTTCTACTCTTTATCCTGGATCTTCCATTCTTCATCCTAATCTCCCACTGCTCATTTCGGATCTCCCATCCTCATCTTGGGTTTTCCTCTCCTCATTTTTTGACTTTTCCCCTTTTCATCTTAGATCTTCCCTTCTTCATCTTGGATCTTCCATATCTCATCATGGATCTCCAACTTCTTGTCTTGAATCTTCTTCATCCTGGATCTTCCACTCTTCATCCTGATCTTCTGTTCCTCATCCTGGATCTTCCATTCTTCATCCTGTGCTTCCATTCCTCATCTTAGATCTTCCCCTTTTCATTTTGATCTTCTGCTCTTTATCATGCATCTCCCACTGCTCATCTTGGATCTTCCATTTCTCATCTTGGATCTCCCACTGCTCATCCTGGATCCCACCCTTGGGTTCCAAAGGGATTTTGAGCTCCTGCCATGTGACTTGTGGAATCTCCTGGGCAATCCTGCTGCTTGTGCAGGCTCTGATTCCCAAATATCCATTGCTCAGGCTGCATAAAGAGGGATTTTTTCCAAAGAAAAATGCATTTGAGGGGGTTTCTCTTCACCTCCCAGAACCCCTGGGATCATCCTGCTGTATCCCAGGGGCTGCTGAGCCATCCCAGCAGGAGGGGGAGATCAGCAGGATCTGAATTTAACAGCAATTCCCCCAACAAGGAGAACAGAGCTTCACAGAATAGATTTTTTTCTGTCGCTGTTGCTGAAGCGCTGTTTTCCAAATTAAAAATAAATAAATGTCTGCTTAAATTCTCATTTAGAGCAACATGAAGTGGTTTAAAAGGAACAGCCCGGCCTGCCTGCCATGCTGGCAGAGCTTTGTAATGTCATCTCTCAAACCTGACAGGATGCTGAGTATTCCATTAGATCTGCTGGATGCATGAGAGCAGCAAAACCCTCCAGAAATCAGGAGTTTCTGTTCATCCAATTATCCTGACACAGCCCTTTGTAGTACTGCTCCACATTCCAATTTACTAACAAAGTAGGTTTTCAAATACCAGATTTTTGAGGACAGGGAGTGGGAGAACTCTTCTTATTTATTTAATTAAGAGAAAAAAAAAAAAAAGGCACAAAACAAGTGGTGCTGTACTGTGCCTGGTTCTGATCTAAATGGAGTCATTTGTAAAGTCTGACTTCCATCATTAGGGCTCTGAAATGAGGGATGAGGAGGAGAGGATGCAGTGATCCCTCTTTATCAATTTATCATCACCAATTTATCTTTATCAATTCTGCTGGAAAGGGACACGATGCAATTAGGGGAGGAGATGCTTCCTGAGGATGCAGCTCTGAATTTTGGGATTGGTGCTGGTGATGTCTGGTGCTTGTTCCCATTGCTGCAGGGTTTGGGATCCAGGTTTTCCATCAGGATGGGGTTGGAGAGGGGTGATTGTTGGGTGAGATATGGCAGGGATGGCTCTGGGAAAACCTCGGTTAAAAACGTGTCCCTGAAAAATTTCCAGGTCTGGGTGTATCCAAATTATGAATTTCCCATGCCAGAGAATCCTGTAATTATTTGGGTTGGAAGAGACCTTAAAATTCTTCTCATTCCATCCCCCTGCCACCTTCCACTGCCTTCTCCTGGATTTGGGATGTGGGAATCCCTGCAGGTTGCTGGGATTGATGGAAAAGTTGACTTTTGCTGGTGCCACCATCAGCTCTGCTGGGTTTCACCAATGCTTGGGAAGCTTTGCTTGGCCTCTAAATTCCCTTTATTGTGCACAAATCATCCCAGCTGAGCTTGGAGAAAAAAAACCTTCCCTGGGGGCTGGATAATGGGACGTGCAGTGGGAAGCTGTGGAGAATACAAAAATGGGGATTATTTTATAAAGCTGCTCCAGCACTGATCGTGCCCCAAAGCACAACCACAGAGCAGCGACTCAGGGACTGCACAGTTCCAACCCACAGCCTTGGAAATTCCAATCAAACCCCAAATTCAGCCTTGGAAATGTGGAATTGCCTGGGTTTTATTGCTTGGGGGGGAATGTTGGGCTGGGATTGGGGGTTATCCCAGTGTTTACTTGGAAGAAGCTGGAGAATCACTGCAGGATGGTCTGTCATGATTTAATTTGCCACAGAAATGTATTTTTACCCCCCCAAAAAAGTGAGTTTTGGTAGCACCAAGTCCTTTTTTTTTTTTGATCCAGTGATAACACATTTATTAAAAACCTTGAGATCAGGCTGGAAATACCCCGTGATTCCCATCCACGTGGGCCTCTGGGGCATCCCAAAACCTGCTGCTTCTCTTCCCTCTTGCTGCACTTGCAGGTGGATTTGGAGTGAAAAGCAACAAAGAGTTCGATTTGCTTTGACAGCAGCCTGCTGTTAATTAGTTTTCCCTTCTTAAATTAATAAAGAAAGGCAGCTGCCCTGAACAGATTGAAGCTGGTGAGGAAGACAGCAGCAGCAGCAGCTTTTCCTCATGAATATTTTCCAGCTAATGCAGAGTTTGAAGTTATTGCTGCTTTATTTAAAGAGAAAGCCAAAAGCTGGGAGGAAATGATGAGTGAAAAGCATCTCCCTCAAAGCAGCACCTCAGGTGAGCTTCAAGGAGCCTCTCCCTGTCTGAAACTCCTGCAACAGCTGTTCCAAACAGGGATCTTTTAAACCCAAAAAAAAAAAAACCCAGCACGACTGCAAACCTCCTCGTTAGTTACATGGGTAATTTTTCTTGACAGCTTTGTCTTAGGAATGTGCTAATTTGGGGATGAAAGGCTGACAGGATGAAGAACACAAGGAAAATGGTTTGAAGTGGGAGATGGGCTGGGTTTCTCCATGGGTGGGGGCTGGTCCGGCAGGAAAAGGCTCCCAGAAAGTGGTTTGGGCATTGTGATCCCAATTCCTGCAGTGGAGGCTCTTTTATCCCAATTCCTGTCAGTGGAGGCTCTTCTATCCAAATTTCTGCAGTGGAGGCTCTTTTATCCCAATTCTTTCCAGCAGAGGCTCTTTTATCCCAGTTCTTGTCAGTGGAGGCTGTTTTATCCCAATTCCTGCACTGGAGGCTCTTTTATCCCAATTCCTGCCAGTAGAGGCTGGGTTATCCCCATTCCTGCCTCTGGAGACTCTTTTATCCCAATTCCTGCAGTGGAGGCTCTTTTTCCCCCAATTCCTGCATCTGGAGACTCTTTTATCCCAATTCCTCACAGTGAGAGCTGGGTTACCCCAATTCCTGCCAGTAGAGGCTGAGTTATCCCAATTCCTGTTAGTAGAGGGTGAGTCATCCCAATTCCTGCCTGTGGAGGTTCTTTTTATCCCAATTCCTGCCAGTAAGGGCTGGGTTATTCCAATTCCTGCCTCTGGAGACTTTTATCCCAGTCCCTTCATTGGAGGCTCTTTTATCCCAATTTCTGCACTGGAGACTCTTTTATCCCAGTCCCTTCATAGGATGCTCTTTTATCCCAAACTCCAGCCTCTGGAGGCTGGAATTATCCCAAATCCAGCTGTTTGTGCAGCTCCCAGATGTTCTGCCAGGTGGGGATTGTGTCAAACCCTGGGGGTGCAGCAGCAGCAGCCAAGGGCAGAGCACAAAAACAAATTGCTGCTCCCTGCTGTGGGGAGATGCCTGCTGGCAGGGGCTGGGGCTCTTGGAGATTCATGGAATTCTTGTTCCTTTTCCTGGTTTTTCTCCTCTTTTGGTGGCGGTTTGGAGCAGGGAGGGAATGGTGACAATTTGGGAGGGGTCCCCCATGCGTGGGGCTCCCAGCTGATATTTCCCTTTGCCAATAATGGGCTTTAATTTTATTTTCCCTGCTATTTCCCTGCTGCTTTTCCACTCCAGCTCTGCAGTTTTTAGGTTTTGAGTGCTCCCCTGGAATGGCTCTGCTGTTTAATGGATTCTTGGGATAAATTCCTGCAGCAGAAAAACTGGTGGGGGGAAACCAGCTCAGCATTTTCCTCTCAGCATCCCTGGAGTTCCTTCTGCCTGAATCCCATTTTTAGTGGGTTACAGAGGGATGGGAGGGGTTGGACCCCTTTTTTATTTTGAAATAAACTCTCCAATGCCTTGACATGAAAAACAAATCCCTCTCCAAAACCCTAAGATGGAAAACAAACCCCTGTTGATTTTGAGGGGTCAGGATAAGCTGGGTGATCCCAAAGAGAAGGATGCAGGATATGGGTGATTCACACTTTTCTTTTTAAAATGAAAACTTCAAAATCCCTGAAACCTTTGCCTCACCTTCCCTTTGTTTCCCACCCCTGCAGTCAAGAAGCAGATGGAGCTGAAATCCAGAGGGGTGAAGCTCATGCCCAGCAAGGACAACAACCAGAAGACATCTGTGTGTAAGTTTGTTTTTTTGTTGTTGTTTTTTTTCTCTTCCTTCGCTGTCTTTTTGATAACAAACTCCTGGAACATTTCATTGGACTTTCCAGTAATCTCTAAAACTTTGCCACTCTGAAAAGTTTGGGTGCTTTTCCCTCTCTTCCCTCTGCATTTCTGCATCACTCCCTCCTGCCAGTGCTCTGTTCACAAAGCATTTACTAACTCCTGGAAGGGTGCAGGGGCTTGGACTCTGTGGATTTGCTTGATTCTGTGCTCTAGGGTTGTGATTTTGGGCTCCTTTTAGTGAGAAAACCAAATAATTTTGGGAATGGGATTGATATTATCACTGTAATTAAAGAACAGAGATAAGGAACAACATTAAAAAAATATATCAGAAAATTTACAGAGGCTGTAGCAGCGTCTTCCTTTCATATCTGAGTTTTATTTCATTTTTCCCTGCAGAAAAAAAAATCATAATTCCGGGTTTGCAATGCTGATTTTTCAGGTTGTGTTTAGTGGTTGGTGTGTCAGGGGCAGAACATCTGGGGTCACTGCTGTGCCTCCCTCTGGCAAGTGGGAAATCTTAAATTTTCCAGCAGCTTCTTCCCAAATCAGGAGCAAAACCTGCGAGTTTTGTCCCTGGATCTCGGGCTCTTCCAGTGACTGAAAAGAAACAGGAGGGATCTGACTTGGAGTTAATATTTTATATGGATTCAGATGGGAGCAGGATGTAGCAATTTTTCCAGATGGTTTTTAGGGGAGAGGCTGGAATTGCTCATTTTTCTGCACAGCCCATTACCCCCATCAGAGAGGAGCAGTTTGCACATTGTGGATTCTGCACACAGAATTCAGGAAAATGGATGCACTGGGTCTGAATTGGGGCTGTCTGCAAGGAGGGTCTCCCTTCCAGTCCCCCAGGAGAATTTTAGAGGCTCTGTTTTTGGTTTTTTTTGGGTAGCAAGCCCAAAATCTGCAGAGCAGAAAACACTGGGGGCACAACCAGGGGGAAATAATTCCATTTTAAAGGAAAACTCTGCATCCAAGCTGTTCCTGGCTGGGTGATGCATTCCTTGCCAGGAAGGATTTAACTGGAATTAACTTAACTGAGTGGGAAATGCAGTTGGAAAACCCCCCTGGCTTGGTGTGGAGACAGAGGGGTTGTTTGGAGAGGGGGGGTGGTGTCCTGGATTTTGGGGAATGTGAGGAAGGGAGTGCTGAAGTCATTTAATTAATTATTCTGGTGTTACCAACACACAGAATTCCCATTTCTCCCTCCTGGGAATGGCTTTTTGGAGGAGTTTTACCTGGTTTTAATGTGCTGAGGCTGAGGAGGACACAGCAGATCCTGCCCTCTCCCAGTCCTGAGGAATAAAAATAGGAATTCATTCCCTCTGCCTGGTTCATGCTGTCCCAAGGGGCTCAGAGCTGCCAGTTCTGCATCTTGGGAGCTCAAATCTCATCCTGCTGATGGAGCACAGCTCAGGCTGGAAGTGTTCAGCTGGAATAATGGGGATGGTGGCCCCATTCCATTTATTATATTTATATTTTATATCTATATTATTAATTATAGATATAAAATCATATTTGTTTATATTCTGTGGTCCTTGTCACCCCTTCTGAGCCTCCAGCTCCTTCCCCATGCTCTGCTCTCTGCCAGGTCAGGATTTGCAGCCCTGATTCTCCCAATCTCATGCAGCCTCCTGCTCCCACAGGGAATTTCCAGATGATTCCCAAAGAGATGGCACCAGGAATTTATTTTTTAATTTTTTTTTTCTCCATTCCCTGCTGGATTTGCAGGGTTGGCTGTGCCCTATTTGTGCTCCCAAACTTCCATGAGCTGAGTCTGCATCCCAGAAAATCCCACAGGTGGGACAAGCTGAGTAAAGAAATTTCTTATTTCAATTTCCAGTTGCTCTGGCTCAAATACCAGAAATTCAGGGATTTTTGTGTCTCTTGGAACACTTAAACTATGCCACAGAATCCTAAAATTGTTAAGGCTGGAAAAAAAATCAAGTCCAACTTTCAAGTCCCTGCTTTATTTTCAATTATTCCTACCAGCAATGTTTTCTTTCCAAGTGCTCTTTGTTAAAACCAGGCTTAAAATCCTCCCTGGAAGAATCCACACTAAAATCCTGCAGAGGTTTTGGATTTGGGATTTCCTGGTCAGATTGAAATCTGTGTGTTTTGTGTGGCTGAAGGGAGGCAAAATCCAGTCATGAAACAGCTGCTTGTGTTGCTGCAGGGGGAAAAAATCCATCAAAATATGGAATTTTGGGGGGGGAGGTGCTGATTGTGCTCAGTTGTAGTGGAATGTGTTTGTTTGAATTTGTAATTAAGTGCCTTGTACTGCTCACCATCAGCGAAATTATTTGGAAATCTTGCTTTAATCACTTCTACTACAGAGAGATTAAAAAAAAAAAAAAAAACAGGTTGGAGAAATAGTTTTCAATTTTAGGCCATAATTTGGAGGCTGTTTCTGGCACTGAGTGCAAAATGTAAATGTGAATATTCCAGCTCCTACAATGGGGAAAAATGTGATGTTTGGGTTTTAAAAAACAGCATCAAAGTGGATTTTGTGGTGTTTGGGTGAGACCCACCTGGGGGGTTCCTGGGGGAGCTCTGTGCGTGTCCAGCTCGGTCAAAATCTGCTTTGTAAAGTCATTTTTGGGGGGTTGAGCAGTTTGTAGGGCTGTGGGGGGGGGAGTTTATGATTTTTGGGTGTGACACAGGAGCCACCTGGGCTTGGGGACAATCTTGGTTGGACAGTGGGGTTGGGAATTCTGCAATCTGGGAATTCTGCAATCTGGGAATTCTGGTAAACCTGCATCTCCTGGGGGAGCACAAGGGGGGAAATTGGGGTTTGGAGATCCTGGTGGGACATTCCCAGCTGGATTTGGGTTTTCCCAGTGCCCTTTTCACACTCAGGGTTGTTCAGTGTCAGGGATTAAGTGATTCTGGAATTGCTTCATCCTGGGGTTTTTTTGGGTGCATTTTGGAAATGCAGCAATAGCTCGTTGGGGTGAGCCCTGCACCCCTAAATCAGCTCCCTGCTCTCAATCCTGATTTTTGTAACTTTTCCCAGAAGAATTACCGAGTATGATCGCACAGATTAACCCTTTAAACCACTTAATTCCTGCTCAGTCCTTCCCACCCCTCCTTTCCCTGGATTTCTCATGCTGGGGCTTTTTCAGAGGTTTTTTGGGTTTTTTTTTTTTTGGTGCTGCTTTATTTTGTAATCTTGAAATTCACTGAGAAATTGTCCCTGGGGAATCTGTCAGCAAGGTTTTTTTTTTATGAAGAGAGGTAGAACTAAAGAAGATTTTAACAGTGAATTCCAGTGGCAAACTGAACTGGCTGTCACTGAATTCAGGAGGAGAAAAAAAAAAAAATTGAAAAAAATCAGGAGAATGAGGGGATGGAAAACCAATCCCATGGTTGGGGGAGAGAATTCCTGAGCTTCTAATACAGAATTTGAGCAGTTCATCTCAATTTTTGGGATCTGCTGTTTTCCCAGTAGCCCTGGAAGGTTCATTTGGGAATTGCACAGCCCAGATGAAACTTTGGGAAGTTGAACAGCAAATTCTCAGCATGATAAATCCAGTTTTTAACCTTTGGGCTGCTCTGTTTGTGTGTGTGTGTTCAAAACAAAAGATGAGGAACAAAAGTTTCTGTAAATGAGCATCGAATCCACCTCCTCCTTTTCTCCCACTCTCCTCAAAAAGGAAATTCCCCAAATCCCAGGATGTGGAGATATCTTCCCTCTCCCCCTGCTCAGCTTTATCTTCCCTGTTCTCTGCTTTATCTACACGTGTTTTAGGTGTTAATGAATCTCCAGATAATGAGGGAGGAGCTGGGCTGAGACCTGACAAATTCTCCTCCTCCAGGATCTGTGTTTTCCTCAGGATCTGGGGCAAAATTTTGAATTCCAGGCTTTGTTTTTTATCCAGAATGAAATAATCACTGGGCGTGACAGCAGTGACCTGCTCTGGTCTGGGGGGTTTGACCATGGCAGGAGGAATTTCTGTGGAAATGTGAATTTTTTGGTTTTTTTTTTTTTCTCTGAGGAACAGCTCCCAAGTGTTGGGATGCAGCTCTGGTTGTTACAGGGGGAGAAAAAAATCAGGAATTTGAGTATTTCCCTTATTCCCACATGGCCTTGGGATATAAAACCCTCATCCTGGGGTGAATTTTCCTTTATTTGGAGCTGCCTGGGCACAGGCATCACCTTGGTGTGCAGGGAAGGAACCCCAAGGAGAGTTTGAGGAGTTTATTCAGCCAAATTTTCCTGCCTGGAGCTGGGAGTGGATTCCATGGAATCCTTGACACTCTGATTTGGGCAAGTGAAAAGTGGCAAAGTTTGGAGCTACAAAAAAAAAAAAAAAAAAAAAAAAAAAAAAAAAAATCAGGGATGCTGCTTTGGGAGCTGCTGCCTCCTCACCTGACTGAGCTTAACAAGGAGATTTTGGGGCATGGAAAAGTGGGAAAACAATCCCTCAGGAGGCTGTTTTCCATGGATTTGTGTCTCTGTGCCCTCACACACACAGAGGAGAGCTCAGAGCACCAAAGCATTGGGAAAACAGAGCAGGAAGGGAGGAAAAAAAAAATCAAAAGGAAATTCCTGAAAGGATTTAAATGGCATCAGAGGAGGTGTTAGTGCTGAGGAGAATATTTTGGGGATCAGCAAAAGTTGGGAAGCATCAGTCTTGTAGGAGGAGCTGTAGTTGGGAGTGCACCAGGGATTTTCCAGTGGTAAAATCCCAAATTTACAAATATTGGAGGCTCTTGGCTTTGTGTGTGGGAATTCTGGTTTTCCCCTCTGCAGGGCTCTGGCTGCTGGTGTGTGCCCTGAGGAATGGGCTGGTGTCACCCCAGTGTCACCCCCAGTCTCACCCTCCTCCTGGCCACGGCATTTGGGATAAAATTGGGATTTTTTTCCCTGTAAAGCAGTGCTAGGCAGAGCTGGAATGGAAATGGGGTTGTTGCAGTGGTTCAGCATCAGTGCTGGGAGTTGTGGTGTTGCTCTGGGTGCAAAGAAAACCAAATCCCATCAGATCCCTGTGGCAAAATCTCCCTTTTGTCCCCTTTTCTGTGCTGGAATTCAGGCTGGAAATGAGGATGGTGCCAGGCTGAGGAACCCCCTGGGTTACCCCACTCCTGTGCAGGCTGGGGAGGGGAGGATCCTGCTCACCACTCCATGGATTTCATGTTTGTTGGCATCAGGGTTGCTCCATAAATTTTTCCATGTTCCAACTAAATGACTTTGCTTTGAAACCCTCAGCTCACATTCCCCCCTCTCCTTTCTCCCTCTCGTTCTGTGCTTGGTTTTTCCCCCTGGGATCCCTCACCTGCCTTCTCATGGAGTTGTTTTTTTTTTTTTATCCTGGGCTGGGTTTGGAGAGCTGTGAGGTCACCTTGGAGGGTCACAGGTGGTGTTTTAATCCCATAAAACAGGCTCTGTAATTGGTGTCATTTAGCAGAATGGAAAAAAAAAAATAAAAAAAAAGAAAAAATAATTTTTTCCAGAGGTATTTCTGTAGTGGAATGGAGGGGAAAATTATATCCCTAGCTGGCATTTCCTAGAAAACACTCGGGTGTGTAAAACTGAGCGGGATGTTTGTTTCCAAAGCTGTTGTTTTTCCAGAATAAAAATAAACACATTGAGGTTTCTGAGCTCCCAGTTGCCATTTTTCTCGCCACATCCACCAAGACAGCTGCTGAAAGAATGTTCCTGTTGCTATTCTGTCTCTGTATGTGCTGTTTTTTTGCTTTGTAGTAACTCAGGTTGGTGTGTCCCAGGGACATAATTTGTGTCCAGACCCTGGGATTCCTGAGAGAGGCAAAAGGATAGGCAACGATTTTAGGTAAGAATATTTTGTGTGTTCTGTGCATGCTGCAGAGCTCCTGGCTGTGCTCCTGGTGTGGGGGGCTCTGTTTGATCTGTCCCCCTCCCAAAATCCTGCCCAATTTTGGGGAGCAGGTGTGTAAAGCCCTGCCTGTGTGTGCTGTTCCACGTGAGGATCTCTAAAGATCTCTTGGAATTTTTTTATCCTTTCCCAATCCAGGCTGTAGAATCCTTGTGTGCTGTCATCCCTCCCCTGGAAAGTTGAAACAGACAAAAAAAAATCACTTTTCAAATTAGCTCAAACCCAGCATGGCCCTGCCCTTAGAGAATTAGAGGTGGCTGAGGTTCCTTGTCACTGAGTCTGTGTGGTGCCAGTAATTGGGGTTTATAAAGTTTAAACCAGAGCTGTTGTTCCTTTCCAGTTCCCAGTTTTCCTTTGCAGGGATGCCCCAGCTGCTGGTGGCCATGGGGAATCAATATTTCATCTGATTTTGCTGGCCAGGGCTGTGCTGCTCGTGGAAATTGTCTCTCAATCAGATCCCAATCTGTCAAATTCAAATGTCAAAAATGAGGAGATTTAAAAAAAAAAAAATCTCCTCAAATCCAGCAAAGGAGGGAAGGCAGAGGAAAGGGAATTCCCAATAGTCCCTAAATTCCACGGGATGAATTCCCAGCTGCTGGATGTGTCACCTCAGTGAACAAAGCAGCTGGAACAGCAAAGGCTCAGAATCCGAACCACAGAATAAAGAACAGAACTCTCAGCAGCTCATAAATAAGATTTAAATTTTTTTTCCCACTTTATAAGAACGCTGAGTGTATCCTGTCCTGGGGCTGTTGGTGAAATTCCCACTGGAATATCACTAAAAACTGGGATTGGCACACCCTGGGGCACACAGAGCAGAGGGGAGGCAGAGCTGCTCCCCCTCCCTTCTGCTCTGCCCCAAATCCTGGGGTGCACGAGGCAGGGCCAGGCTGATGTCCCCATGTCCCCTCTCCAGGCTGGGCTCCAGCATCCAGTTCTCCTGCAACGAGGGCTACGACCTGCAGGGCTCCAGGAGCATCACCTGCAAGAGAGTCAGCGACCTCATCGTGGCCTGGAGCGACCACCGGCCCGTCTGCAGAGGTGAGGGGGCTCAGCCCGCCTGCCTTGGCCCTTCTGGCAATTCCCAGCTCATTCCTGTCCCTGTTCCATCACCCACCCTGCCCTCGGGCCACTCAGAGCATCCCAGAATGGTTTGGGATTGTTCTTTCCACTCTCCCCCCAAGGTGGACACTGCCAGGGATGGGAGGGGCTCAGCCTGGCTGGATTTTGGCATCTGGGGGAATTCGCAGCTCATTCCTGTCCCTGTTCCATCACCCACCTGGCCTCAGGCCAGCTCAGAGCATCCCAGGATGGTTTGGGATTGTTCTTTCCACTCTCCCTCCAAGATGGACTTGGACACTGCCAGGGATGGGGCAGCTTGAGAGGGCTGGATTTTGGGATTTGTGGGAGTTCCCAGCTCCTTCTTGTCCCTGTTCCATCACCCACCCTGCCCTGAGGTCAAATAATCCCACAATGGTTTGGGTTAGCCTGGGGCCATCCTGTTCCATCCACTCTCCCTCCAAACTGGACACTCCCAGGAATCCAGGGGCAGCCTGAGGGGGCTGGATTTTGGGATTTCTGGGAGTTCCCAGCTCATTCCTGTCCCTGTTCCATCACCCACCTGCCCTCAGGCCAGCTCAGAGCATCCCAGAATGGTTTGGGATTGTTCTTTCCACTCTCCCTCCAAGGTGGATTTGGACACTCCCAGGGATCCAGGGGCAGCATGAGGAGGCTCAGCTTAGTTGGATTTTGGGATTTGTGAGAATTCCCAGCTCCCTCTTATCCCTTTTCCATCACTCATCCTGCCCTGACCAGATCAAACAATCCCAGAATGGTTTGGACTGGGAGGAACCTTAAGGAAAATCTCATTCCATGGGCAGGGACACTTCCACCATCCCAGGTTGGCTTTGGACACTTCCAGGGATCCAGGGCCATCCACAGTTTCTCTGGGAAACTTTTTTCCAGGGCCTCCCCACCCTGATTTAAAGTTTTATTCAGCTCCTCAGTCCCTTTTTGTGCACCCCCTTCTCCCCTCACAGATTCTTCCACGAATTTCCAACTGTCCCTAAATCCCTTCCCTTCCCTCTCTCCTTTTGTTCAGCGATGTAAAACCTGAGCAAGATCATCCCTATCCCTATTTTGGGTGTTTTCTCCCTTCTCCTCATCCTAATAAGAGGAAAGACTGGAACAAAACCTGGAAAAGCAGAGATGGAGAGAGATTTTTAACTGGAAATGTGGGATTTTGGGGCTGTGCATCCTGTGCCATGAGCCAGCAGGGAATGGAGTTTTTTTCCATTTTGCCCATTTTGCCCTTGGCCATTTTGTGTTCATTCCCTCTCTGAAATGTCAAATTGTGATATTTGTAATGCTAATAAAGAACAACTTGTAATATTTTTAATTGAATCACTTTAAAGCTCTTAAAATCATAAATAGCTTTTTTTTTTCCAGTTCTTTTTTTTTTTTTTTTTTTAATTTCATCTGCAGATTTTTTCAAGGCTTTGGAATCCCATGTAATTCTTGAAACAAGCCTGGAATAAATTGAATCAGTGTAAGAGGATATTTGGCATAAATATGTGACACTGTAAAGGAAATTTATGATGTTCTCCTGCAAGAGATAAGAAAGGATTTGCCTGCATTATTCTGTTTCTGTGAATCAACTTAATTTTTTTAGCTGCTGACTTTCATGTTGTGGGTTGTTTTTTTTTTTTTCTTTTTAAAAAGTTTAGGTTTTTATTTCATCTTTCTGCTACTTTTTTCTCTCAGTTTGTTCCATTTTTTAAAATTTGGTTTCTCTCAAATTCCAGAGTCAGTCCCAGATTTTAACCCTTTGGGTTTCAATAATTTCTTAAACCCCACTGAGTAAATTTTGGGGGAAAGTTCTGCAGCTTCCCCATCTTCAGAAGATTCCCTCTGGATCCCACTTGAAAAATGGGAATATTGGGATTTATCCTTTTTTTTTTAATGGTGTGGGAGCTCCAGGATGAGGCAGGAGTGGTTCAGCATCCTGGATAAATGACTTCAACTCCTTCCTAAGCTGCTTCCAAACCATTCCCAAAATTCCCACAGCTTGGCCAGGAAATTATTTTTTTCCAAGTTTTACAGAGGAAAAAAAAATCTTGCAGACTCCACCTGTGGAAAGACTTCTAAATTAAATGATAAATTGAAATAAATAAATAAATAAACTTCAAAAATAAATTAATTTCAAGGCTCCATCACAGCAGCAGAAAACAGTTCCAGAACCAGGATGTTTTTCCCCACTTTTTTTTTTTTTTTTTTTTTTTTTGGTGGAATATTTCAGCTAAATATTACATCAAAGGCATTCCACAGGCAAAATTTTCCCTGCTTAAGCACTTTTTCCAGCCTTCCCTTTACCTGAGATGTTTTGAAAATGCAGAGCTGAGTTTCCACCTTAGTTCTGAGCCCACAGAAAGAAACCAGCTGATAAATACTTAATAATGACCTAATAAATCCTCCCAGTGCAGTATTTTGGGGGTTTGATCTGCAGGGAGGAAGGGAATGTAGATTTTTGGGGACAGCAGGATGGAGTTGTGTCATTCCTGACCCCTCTGGCCTGGATGGGATTTTTCCATCACCCACCCTACCCTCAGGTCAAATAATTCCAGAATGGTTTGGACTGGGAGGAATCTTGAGGAAAATCCTGCTCCTTCCACTCTCCCAGGTTGCTCCAGGCTGGACTGGACATTTCCAGGGATCCAGGGGCAGCCTGAGAGGGATGGATTTTGGGATTTGTGGGAATTCCCAGCTCCTTCACATCCATTTTCCATCAGCCATCCTACCAGCAGGTCAAATAATCCCACAGTGGTTTGGACTGGGAGGAATCTTGAGGAAAATCCTGCTCCTTCCACTCTCCCAGGTTGCTCTAAGTTGGCCTTGGACATTCCCAGGGATCCAGGGGCAGCCTAAGGGGGCTCAGCTTAGTTGGATTTTGGGATTTGTAGGAATTCCCAGATCCTTCTTGTCCCTTTTCCATCACCCATCCTACCCTCAGGTCAAACAAATCCCAGAATGGTTTGGACTGGGAGGAATCTTAAGGAAAATCTCATTCCATGGGCAGGGACACCTTCCACCATCCCAGGTTGGCTTTGGACACTTCCAGGGGTGGCGCATCCACAATTTCTCTGTGAAACTTCTTCCCACCCAGATTTAAAGCAAATTCTTCCCTTTTCCCACCTCCACACCAAGCTCACCCCTCCTCCCTGCCCCTGTAAAAGCCCCCCAGCGCTGACTGTCCCCGTTTGTGTCCCCAGCCAGGATGTGTGACACGTACCTGCGCGGTCCCAGCGGAGTCAGTCTGGCTGGATTTTGGGATTTGTAGGAATTCCCAGCTCCTTCACGTCCCTTTTCCATCAGCCATCCTACCCTCAGGTCAAACAATCCCAGAATGGTTTGGACTGGGAGGAATCTTGAGGAAAATCCTGTTCCTTCCACTCTCCCAGGTTGCTCCAGGCTGGTTTGGACACTCCCAGGGATCCAGCCTGAGAGGGCTCAGCTTAGTTGGATTTTGGGATTTGTAGGAATTCCCAGCTCCTTCACGTCCCTTTTCCATCACCCATCCTACCCTCAGGTCAAACAAATCCCAGAATGGTTTGGACTGGGAGGAATCTTAAGGAAAGTCTCATTCCATGGGCAGGGACACCTTCCACCATCCCAGACTGGCCCTGGACACTTCCAGGGATGGGCCATCCACAATTTCTCTGTGAAACTTCTTCCCACCCAGATTTAAAGCAAATTCTTCCTTTGTCCCACCTCCACACCAAGCTCACCCCTCCTCCCTGCCCCTGTAAAAGCCCCCCAGCTCTGACTGTCCCCGTTTTTGTCCCCAGCCAGGATGTGTGACACGTATCTGCGTGGCCCCAGCGGGGTCATCACGTCCCCCAACTACCCCGTGCAGTACGACAACAACGCCTACTGTGTGTGGGTCATCACTGCCCTCAACCCTGCCAAGGTGGGTGCTGCCTCCATCCCCTCAACCCCACCACTCTCAGGGTTCCTTCCACCCCAGGGTGCAAAAGGCAAAAGCAGGAGACTTGGGTTTTATTGGGCAGAAAGCAGCAGTGTAGTTTATTGTGTGAAAACAAGTTTTGTGAGAGAAAAGAGAGAGGGAGAGAGGGTGTGGGAATCCAGGATATTCCCTGGATGCCTCCCAACCCAGGCAGGGGGCTCAGAGGCCTTGGCACAGTGCCCAAGACCCCTGTGGGGTCCCTGAAAAAAATTACCATTATTATAAGAAGAATTACAAGTCAAAAAAATAAGCAGAGCATAAATTAGATTGTTAGAAGGTAGAAAAGTGAATTTATAAAATTGTTTGTAGTAAGGGGTCCAGAGCTAAGATGGAGTAATTTGAGTGTGGTATGTCTTTTTTTCTTCTTCTTTGTGGCATCCATCTTTTGGGTTAGGATGGCACTTCTGGATTGGTTTGGGAGAAAGCTGGGCAGGGCAATGTAAGGGTCATGTATTGGAAAGTAACTGTAAACACCATGTACATAATTTATAGTATAAAGGATAAGACCTGGCCAGAGGGCAGGCAGAGTGCCTCCAACTGACCTGAACAGACCTCTGTAGGGCAGGGGAAGAATTCCTTAGGTAAGAAAGAATAAACAACCTTGGAAACATCAGAGAATGACTTCTGACCCTTCCTTCGGTGCTCGAGCTGGAAAAACAAGAACTCTGAGGCCACGAGATGTTGTGTGGTGAGTGATCTCAGACTCAAAGAGACATCACCAGTCACAGCAAGAGGGTGAGAGAGAGAAAGGATGGGATGTAGCCACCAACAGGAGGGACACATCCTGGTGGTCATCCAACAATAGACACGTCTTCAATCCCTGGGGGAGAAAGAGATCTCAGAGTCTCTTTAGGAAAGTCACTTTTTATAGTCCTTTTCCAAAGTGAGTGGCCTCTGGCCAAAAGGTGGGGAGATTTATGGACTGTTGTATGGGGAGATCACTACAAACAGCCCTGGGCCAGCACCAGGCACAGCTACAAACAGCCCTGGGATCTCATGGAGTTCCAGGCAGGTTTGGGTTGGGAGGGACCTTCCAGACACATCCAGGCAGTTCCAGACACATCCAAACACTTCCAGACACCTCCTCTATCCCAGGCTGCTCCAAGCCCTGTCCAGCCTGGCCTTGCACACTTGCAGGGATCCAGATCCAGCCACAGCTCCTCTCCAAACATTCTCCAGCCCCTCCTCATCCTCCCACCAAAGGTTTGTTCAGCCCCTCAGGCTCAGCTCCTGTCCCCACACAGACTCTCCCCTGTGTGTGAGTCCCTGACCTTTGCTCCCTGCTGAGCACTCATTGTTCAGGGTTGTAATTAAAAGTGAGTGTAATTATTTGTAATCGAAGCCCCTTTGATATCTGGTGTGGAGGGCAGGGAGGTGCTGGAGCAGCCCAGCCAAGCAGCTCATCAGGGCTGTGCCAGGAATGCTGATTTTTTTTCCCATTGTTTTGGCTATGGCTGTTGGATTTGAGCCCCCAGGGGCAGAGGAGGAAGGTTTGGGTCTGTCTCCTGCTATTTATGTAATATTGTAAATTTATTGCTATTTTTGCACTGTTATAAATTGAAATATGAGCCCTTTCTGTACAGGTGTGACTCCAGAGTGTGGGGACAGAATGAGGTGTGTGCCCTGGCCTGGGAAAGATCAATCCCAGTCCATTTTCCCCTGGAATGGGAATTGAGCTGAGGGCAGTGTTTGGTGCCCTCACAGCTTTTTCCAATCTCAGCCCATGTCTCTCCTCCAGATCTGGAGCAGAACAGGAATCACTTTGCTGTGACCCTTTCTGAGTTGTTATTTCTGCTCTCGGGAGGTGGCAGGGTTTGTTCCTCTGAGTGTCTGGATTCCTGCAAACCTCATTCCATCAGATCTGGATGAATCCTGAGCCAAAGCTCCAAACTCCCATTTATTCTCCTTTGCTCTGGACATTCTTGCACTTTTGCAGGGGGGAATCTCACAGGATCTCAGCTTTTTTAATTTTTATTTCTGATAATTGTTGGGAAATGCTGGGATCCTGCTTTCCCTCCCCTCAGGGGCAGGATGGAGGAAGAGCCTGTGGAATTCTCCCTCCCTGCTGGGCTCAGCCCAATCCTTCAACCAGCACAGATCCCTGTTGGAGGAGGATTTTAACGAGGAATATCCCTAAATTCCCATTCCCAGGCAGGCTGTGGCTCAGGGCTGTTGTTACCTGTGGTATGGCTGCACAAAACCTGGATTTTGGGAGACCCAAGTGTGGAACCAGGAGATTGTTCAGTGCTGATTTATTGGGTTGATGACCCCCAGGAGGGTCCCATTGAACAGGGGGATGTGCCCTGGAACGTTCCCTGAGTATCCACAGACAGGGGCTGGAATTCAACCCAGCCCAGCTCCTTTTCCATTATTTTTGTACCTTTTTGTCTCCATAAATCACCAATACCCAGGTTTTGTGTGGATGGAGCAGTGTTTGGGTGCAGCATCTCCTGGGTGTTTTGTAGGATAACTTTTCCATTTGGGTTTCCATTTGGCTGTAAATTATGAAGGAGGAGATGAAAACCATGAGGAAAATAAATCTGCCCCTGGGCTGTGCCCAGTGTTTCACTGACCCATTTGTGGTGAATTTTCAGGTCTGATCTTCAGCTCTGTCCCTTTGCTTTAGTGCCAGTGTTGTGCCCAAAGTTTTCCTGCTTTTCCATCAGCAGTGTGACAGGAAAAGCTTCTCCTCCCTCCTTCCTGCACAAAACTCTTATTTTCCCATTGGAATTTCTGCTTAGAGGAAATTTCTCCTCTTCTCCTGGTTGGTTTCTTCCTCAGCTTTGAAACCTGAGTCACAACAAATACAGAATCCACAAGTCCTGATCCTTTCCTAAATCATAAAGAGGGTTGGAATTGTTCAAATCTGTTAATTTTAAGATTTCCCAATTCGGATCAGAGATTCCACAGCACAAGGAGCTGCAGGTTCTGCTCCATGGAACTGAAATATGGATTGGTGACATCAGCACAGTGAGCTGTGAGAGGAGATCCCATTGCCTTTTCCTTGGAAATGATAAATATTTTAAATTAATTTAATGAATATCAGGTTTTGAAGGGTTTTTTGGGTTTGGGTGTTTCAGTGTCAATTTACAGAGAGGGAGAACACCAACTGCTGTGGGAAGGCCACAGCTCTCCCTGCTTGCCCTGATCCTTTCCTAAATCATAAAGGGGATTGGAATTGATCAAATCAAGTAATTTTAAGACTTCCCAGCTTGGATCAGAGATTCCACAAAGGTTCTGCTCCATGGGCTGCCCATGATACATTGAAATTTGGATTGGTGAAATCAGCAGTGTTTGTGAGCTGTGAGAGGAGATCTCACTGCCTTTTCCTTTGAAATGCTAAATAGTTTTAATTAATTCAGTTAATGATGCCAGCTTACAAAGAGTTTTCTGGGTTTAGGTATTTCATGCTGAAGTTTGGGAAAAAGTTGGGAAAAGCTGTGCTGGAGCAGGGAGGGTTGGGAGAAAAGCTCCAACTCCCAGCATTTCCCATCCCCAGCCTGGCTGGGAATTACTTCCAGTGCCTATAAAATAGTGTAAAATAAAATACAAGAGCTGGAGCAGCTGAAGTCTCTGTAATCTTTTTATTGACTCCAGTGGTCTTTGGATCCATGGAGCTTTGGGAAAAGCAGCAGCTGTATTTAGGACTCATTTGCAAATCCTCTGCTCTGTCTTTAGCAAAGAACCTCGATCCAGAGATCCACTGAGCCCCAAAATCCCTTCTAAATTTGCTGGGAATTCTGCATCTGTAGGGCTGAGGCCTCCTCACTGACAATTTGGGATTATTTTCTGCACAGAGAGGGGGCATCAAACCTATTTGGGGGATATTCACATTTTTTTTTAGCTGGGCCCTGGTGCCCTGGGAATTAATTCCAACCACAGTGGCGAAAATAAATCACTGGGGAGCTGAGAAATGCATATGATAATTGGGGAATTTGCATAAAAGCTATTTCTGGCTCTTTTTGACATAATGGATGTTGCTGGTTGAGGTTTCTCCTGGGGTTATTCCCACCTGCAGCCAAAAAAAGCCACGTCAAAGCTGATGGAGGGAGAAGGGCCCCTCCAGAGGATGATTTATCACAAATGGAGAGTCCTGGTTTGGAGGAGAGGACAGGTGTCTGCCAATACAGGCAGGAGCTTCTCTTTGAAATGGATAATGTAAACCCCCTCCCTCCAAATTATTATCATTTTGAAATTAAGGGGCTCTCAGGCAAAGATATGGGAATTAGGAATAACAGTTCTTTACTAGGAAAATTAAAATAGAAATACAGTATTACAAAGAACAATCCCAAACACTGCCAGAGTCAGAATCCAAGCTGACACAGTCAGTCAGTCAGGGTGGTGGCACAGTCCCATTCCATGGTGGCTGCATCCTCCTGCAGGGGCAGATGTGGCTCAGCTGGAGCAGTGCTCCTGGAGAAGGTGCAGTTTCCTCTGAAGCTCCAGGGATGATGTGGAAAGGTCTGGCATTCCTCTGGAATCCAGTGGGAAGAAGGTGCCTTGCTGTCCAAAATCTCAGTTTTATACCTAATTGGGAAATGTTTGTCTCCTCCCCCTGGGTGGAGCATCTCCCAGTGGGATGATGGAATTTTATCAGTCATGCACTGGGACTCAATGGCCATGAACAGGAGATATCTCCTGGAGGGAGGATGGGCTGTGGGAAGATAAAGATGATTGCCTCAGCTGGTTTAAAGATGGCCCATTAGCAGATAATGTGTGCCAGGAGATCAAGATCACTGCCACACCCAGTTTTAAACAATGGCCCATTAACAGGAGATAATTCCCACAGAGATAAGAATCACTGCCACACCCAGTTTTAAACAATGACCCATTAACAGGAGATATCTCCTGGAGGGAGGATGGGCTGTGTAAAGATAAAGATGATTGCCCAGCTGGTTTAAAGATGGCCCATTAGCAGAGGATATCTCCATGGAGATAAGGGTCACTGCCCCACCTGGTTTAACAAATGGGATAGAATCACATTTCTGCCCACATTCTGCATTACATCCCAGCACAGAGGGGAAAATTCTGGAGGAGCAGGGAAATGAGGAATGTACTTGTAAAGCTTCAGGTTAGAACTACACAGGCTGCTGTTCTCCTGGAGAGAATTATTGTGATTTTCCTCCTTGGAATGTGACTGAATTTCCAATCACTTTGGTGGCACTTTGGAATCAGGAGTTCCATTCCATTTTGCTGATTGCTCCCTTTCACTTCAGCTGCTCCAAATTTGGGGGTGCTGGTGCCTCTCAGTCTGTTTAACAAATAATTGAATAATTAAATTAAATTAATTAAACTTACAGCTTTCAGAGGAAATTTAAAAAAAAAAAAAAAGCCAGGAAAATGGGTAAATAAACACAATATTCAGCATCCAAATCTTGTGTCACAAGGTTGCAGTCCTGGGTGTGCTGGGATGTAATTAGTTGTTTAATTAGGGTCAGACTGCAGCTCCTTGAGTGGCTGGTTGAAGAAATGGTGTGTGCAGATCTGCAGCTCTGTATTAATTACATCACTCCAGCATTTCATGCTCTTGTAGCCTGCACAGGTTAATATTTGAGTACTAGACACAAATTAAAGTTGTCTGAAGCATCACCCGGGCTCCTGGTTCACCCTCCTGGGGTGAAAAAAACCCTCTTTTCAAAATGGCTAAAATCTCCAAGTTTAATTTTCTGTGCATTGAAAAACACTGTGTTTATCTGCAGGAATGAAAACACAGGACAGATCAGCCTGAGCTGTGTAAACACCTTTATGTTTTTTTTAACTTTCGCTTTGAACTTTGGGGTTTTTATCCCCCTGGGAATCCACACCTGCTCAAGTTTTGCAGGAGGTGTTGCTTATAAAAGCAAGAAAGGACAAGAGCAGGATTTTGGGTTTCCTGGGCTTTGGTTCCTTGCCCAGACTGAGGTGGGAAGTGACCCCAGAGCTCTGTGGTCCTTGGCTCCTTCTCCTCCTTGACTTTTGATGATTTTTGTGTTGTGTGAAGCAGCTGAAAGAAGCATCAACCCACATTTGGTGATTTAATCTGTTCAAAGTCAGGAAATTGAATGTATTTACAAAGTGCATTTGACTGTTTTTTCTGCTTTTTATTTTTGCTGGTCAGGTCAAGAGTCCAGGAAACAAAACTCTATTGATTTCTGCTGATGGGGGATGTGAAACTCTTAATTTAATTTAATTAATCTCTTCTTTTTCTGTTTGTTCATCCTGTCCCAGGCTGAGTTAAGGACTCTGCCCCCTAAATTGGACTTGAAAAGCAGAAATTCCCAAAGCAGCTGAGAGCCTTGGAGCACAAACTTCTGTGGGAGTTCTGCTCCTAATGATGCAGAGAAGCTGCAAAAATCAGTTTGGGTGAAACAGGAGAGAAAAACCAGGGAACAGGGTTGTGGTGATGCTGAGGATTCTGTTTGCAGACAATTCCCATAAATCCATAAATTCTCTCCAGCTCTGACCAAGAACCAGGAGAATTTCCTGAGCCACGAAGTAAAAGGTTCTGCATTTACTCCATGCACATCCAAATCCAGAATTCCAGTTTTGGGGAGGGGAAAAGGTGAAAAAAGGCAGATCCCAGCACACAAATATTGATATCAGTGAGGTCACTTGGGCAAGCAGGAGATAAAGCAGAGGTGATTCAAATCACCTGTAAAAAAAAAACAATGAACGAAACAAAAAGTTCCCCCCCCCAAAAAAAAAAAAAAACCACACACAAAAAAAATAAAAATAAAAAAACAAAAAAAAACAAAAAAAAAAACAAAAAAAAAAAAAACAGGGAAAAAATAGGAAAAAGCACTTTTGGTTTTTGTTTTTTCTGGAGATTTTGATGCTCCTGGAAGATGCTCCAGGATCCATGAGCAGGGCAGGGCTCTGCGTTAATTGACTGCGGTAATTGTGTTAATTGTGCCGTGTCTTTGGCAGGTGATCAAACTCACCTTCGAGGAATTCGAGCTGGAGAGAGGCTACGACACCCTGACAGTGGGGGATGGAGGGCAGGTCGGAGACCAGAAATCTGTGCTTTATGTGTGAGTAACGAGGATTCCTCCCGCGGGAATGCACCTGGGATGGGATGGGATAAAACAAAAAAAAAAGGATTAAAAAGATTGATGGGATGGGGATGCAGGAGCTGACCCTGCATCCTGTGATTTTTAGGTTTCTTGGGTTTTTTGGGACAGCAAATTCCCCCCTCAAGGAGAGGCTGAGGCTCTCCAGAGAGCTGAGAAAAGCTGGGATAGAAATGGAGAATCATCCCAGAAATTTGGGATTTTTTTGGCTTTCTGTGCTTTCTGGCACTGACCCCCAGGAGAACACTGCTTTAGACCTGAGCCCTTGGAGCTTCAAATTCAAACTCAAACATCCAAATTTGAGTGATGGAGTTAAAATCACGGGTGTGTAGTCAAACAGAAGTGTGTGATTTCACATGATGAAGAGTTTTTAATTTGATGGTTTTATAATATAGTAATAAGTGTGGGACAAGATGGAGGATTTTGGGTGGTGTCTCAGTGTTCATCTTCCTTCTTCTTCATGATTTCAGGTGATAGTTTCTGGTTGGTCAGTCAGTGTCACACTGAGGGTCCTGGAAATTTGGTTAAAATAATAAATAATAAAAGAGTTAATTCTCTATTGGACTGTTCAGCTTGTAGCTAGATGGGTTCATCTCCATTTTGGTCACTTTCTGCTGAACTTTCTGTACTTTAAATAAGAGTTAATAAACACCAAGCCCCAAATCCATTTCCTTCATGTGTTTTTAATCCTGGCTCTGACTGAATGCAGCAGAGACTGAGACAAACCCCAAATTGAGTGGTACAAAACTCCCAGGAGCTGTTTGGGTCTCTCTTTCCTGCTGCCATCATCCTGAGGCTGAAAATCCACAATCTTGCAGTGACATCCTCAGCATTTCACACCCAGGGTGATTTTGGGGCGATGAGGTTTCTCCTCCCAGGCTGGGATTTGGGATTTTTGTATCCCTTGCTTGCAAATCTGATGTTCTGTGGAGGTTTTTTCAGCACAGGGGATGTGCAGATGGTCCTGCTTTCCCTCCAGGCCCCTCCAAAACCACTCAGTTGTGCTCTGGCAGCTGATGGAGAAATTCCTTGTGCTTTTTTTCCCTTTTTTGTTGTCCCACATGAGGCAGCATTTTCACATATCAGCATTTCTTTGCCTTTCCCAAACACCTTTTCCCCCCAGGTTTTGATTCCTCCCAGCACATGAACATGAGTGATCCTTGGTCAGCCCCTGGAATGTGAAGTTGATTATTTCAGAACATTTTAAAGCTGCTTGGTCACAACCTGCAAATCCCTGCCCTGGCAGCAGCTTGGAAGAAATTCCTGAGATAATTTCCCATTCCATCCCTTCTGGTTTGCCTAAAACCTTCAAAGATTTTCCTTATATTGAATTTTAATCATTCCATGTTTTTTTTTCCCATTCTCTATTATCTCCTCAGCACTTTGCTGATGAAAATTTGGAATATCTGTGACTGAGCAAGGTGCAGTGCCAGGGTGTTTCCAGTAAATTCCTGCTGTTCATCCAGGGATTTATTTATTTTTTTTTTAATAATCTGTGAGGATTAATTAAAAAGTAATGAAATGGGAGAGAAGTGTGAGGACCACAGTGCTAATTAATGTACTTGGAAGTCCATGGATCACTTTCCCCAGAGTTTTCTGCCCACTCTCAGCTGGATCCACAGAATAACACCTGGATACAAAGTGAGGTTTCTTTGGAAGAATCAAAATGCAGAAACTGCTGTCAAAGGCAGTAATTCCAATTTTCTTGCTGTTGAGGAGCTCAGCCCTGCTGCCTTTGCAATCAGGGCAGGCACTTGAGCTGCTCAGCAGCAGATTCCACCCCAGACAGAGCTGGGAAGGAATTTGTTCCCAGGTTCATTCCCATCCCTGGAAAATGGGAACAGAGCAGATTGTTAGGCTGAGCTTCCTGAGTTGCAGGAGGAATTTGATTTCCTGAAGTAACAAGCACCCAAATCAATCATCCAGCCTGTTAAAAGTGGGGTGGCAGAGGATGCAGAAAGATTTGAAGCACCTTTCTCCTGGAGGATTTTTTTTCTTCTTGGAGTGTTCCTCATTCCTGGCTGCTGCTTCAATAAATAAACTGAGAATCAACAATAAAGCTGAAAAATGCAAAACAGGCACTAAAACAAGATCACTTCTTCATTTAGAGATCAGTGAAATTCCTGCTGGGGGAGGTCAGAGCAATCTCAGGGGGTTGTGACAGCAGGAAAAACAAACTCAGGGCTGCAGGCAGAGCCCAGCAGTGGCTGCTGGAGGTGTCCCTGTGCCTGTGACATCCCTGGGGTGGCAGGAGAGCTCAGCATGTCCAGGGTGGCCCCATTTCCCTGAGATCCCTGCCCTGGAAAGGAGCTGGGGCTGGGCAGGGAGTTGGTGTCACCTGCCCTGGGTGGTGACACTGCCCCAGAATCCTGCCATGGTTTGGGGTGGAAGGGATTAAAGCTCCTCCAGTGCCATGGCAGGGACACTCCAGTGCCCCAGCACTGCAGGGACCCCCCTCCCACTGCCAGTCCAGATGTTTTATTGGGGAAAAAATTGGGAATTTCAGCTGAGAGCAGCAGATTGTGCCTGTGGGATGGGATAATGGGATAATGGGATGGGATAATCCAAGATTCCAGCAGATCACTGGTCTCAGCTGCTTTAAACTCAGCTGTTTCCAGTGAAATAAAAGTTAATCTTGGGGATTTTTTAAAGAAAATCAGGGAGTGCAGCAAGATGTGAGAGCTCCAGTCTGGCCTAATCTTGTGTGGTTGTTGTTGGCACAGGGAAAAATTGGGAATTTGTGAGGGGAAAAATCTCCCTGAGAGCTCTTAGGGCCATTCAGCTCAGGATTTTCCAGGCCCCAAATGCAGATTTTTATTGGGAAGGTGGTTCCTTGGCTGCCCCTGTTTGTGTCAAACTGATTCTCAATTAGCTGTGCCAGGGTCTGGCTCGTTGATGTTCCCCAAAATCTCTCCCAAATCCAGGAATATCCCAATATCCCACCCAGTTCTCCCCTTTTCCATCTGAAACTATTTCTTCTTGTCCTGGAATTGCAGTTTTGAGCAGAGTTCCTCTCCTGGCAGGTGCTCTGAGGTTTCCACTCAACTTTTTCTTTTCCAGCCTGGATTCTGTCCCTTTATCACCTTCACATCCTGCTCCAGCAATTCCACATCCTTCAGTTTTATCCAGGAACCTTCCAGGTGCTGCCCAGCCCAGAGTTGAATTTGGATTTATTTAAAAAGATTTAAAAAAACCCTCTCAGCCCTCTCCACTTGCAGTTAATTTCTGGGTTTCTCAGCAGAAATGGGATAATGGCAACATGAAGCACAGGCAGCACATCAGCCCTGCTCCTGCTGAGCTCCACGTGGGTGGGGGATAAAGCTCAAAAAAAAAAAAAAAAAAGAAAACAAAATAAATCAAAACAAAATTGAAAAACAAAAAAAAACACCAATAAAAATAAAATTTAAAAAAACCCACAAGCAAACAAAAAAACAAACCCTCCCCAAAAAAAACCAACAACAAAAAAAATCGCCAACAAAAATAAAATTAAAAAAACCACAACCAAAGAAAACAAAAAACCCCAAAGCAACAAAAAAGCACCCCAAAAACAAACAAACAAACAAAAAAAAATCAACAAAAATAATAATAAAAAACCCAAAACAAAAGAACCCCCCCCAAAAAAAAAAAATCACGAACAAAAACAATAAAAAACACCCCAAAAACAAAACAAAACAAAACAAAAAATCACCAACAAAAATAATAATAAAAAAACACCTCAAAAACAAAACAAAACAAACAAAAAAAAAATCACGAACAAAATAATAATAAAAAAACCTGAAAAACAACAACAACAACAAAAAAAAAACACCAACAAAAATAAAAAAACCACAAAAAAACCTCAAAAAAAACCAAAACAAAAATTAAAAAAAAAACCAAAAGCAACTCTAAAATGAAGTTCTAAAGCTCCCTTGGACCACATTAAGGTGATTAATCCCAGAGCTGAATGAGCCTCAGGAACAGGAGGAGCTCAGTGCTATTCCCTGAATCTGCTCCTGGGGGAATCTGAGGGTTCCTGGTGGTAATTTGTGATTTTTCTCAAGTCTTCTCAGGATTTTCAGCACATTTGGGGCTCGTTCTTCACCTGCCTGGTGCTTTTTTTTTTTTTTTTTTCCTTTTTAGATCCTTCTAGAAACTTCTCTCAGGAGCTGGCAATGTGTGCAAAGTGATTTTTTGGGGGGGAAATTTGAGGGAAATTCAGAGGATTCACTCTCTCAAGGCTTAGTTTGCTCTCTGGGGATTTTTTTTTGATGTTTTGCCTCAGCAAGCAGGGAAATTATTCTTTTTGCTGCCAGGTGATCTGTCCCAATAATGACAATAAACTCTGATTATTGCAGCCAGGTGGGAGAAAATCCAATGTGGGGGGCAGAACACACAAACACATCTTCATCAACCTTGAAAAAAAATCTCCATCTTTATGATGATTCTTACTTAATTTATCATTTTCCTGCTGCTGCAGAGGAGGTTTTTTTTTGCAGGTGGGTGATTTTGGGGGCCACTTTGATTTGTTGTTTGGATTTATTTTTGCAGCCTGACGGGCACCACTGTCCCTGATCTCATTGTCAGCACCCAGCACCAGATGTGGCTCCTGTTCCAGACTGACAGTGTCAGCAACCTGCTGGGCTTCAAAGCCTCCTATGAAGGTAATCCAGGCTCCTCCCTCCCAATTCCCATTTTTTTTTTTGGTCAGGGATGAGCTGAGTGCAGGGATTTGGGAGAAAAGTGAGCTCCTCTAAAGAAATCCAAGGTTTTTATTATTATTATTATTATTATTTATTTTTTTTCCTTAAAAACAGCTTTGCTGCTTCATTTCCCATCCAAGCTGTCTGTCCCATTGTCATTCCAGATGTTTTATAGGGGAAAAAATTGGGAATTTCAGCTGAGAGCAGCAGATTGTGCCTGTGGGATGGGATAATGGGATAATGGGATGGGATAATCCAAGATTCCAGCAGATCACTGGTCTCAGCTGCTTTAAACTCAGCTGTTTCCAGTGAAATAAAAGTTAATCTTGGGGATTCTTTTTAAGAAAATCAGGGAGTGCAGCAAGATGTGAGAGCTCCAGTCTGGCCTAATCTTGTGTGGTTGTTGTTGGCACAGGGAAAAATTGGGAATTTGTGAGGGGAAAAATCTCTTGGGGCCATTCAGCTCAGGATTTTCCAGGCCCCAAATGCAGATTTTTATTGGGAAGGTGGTTCCTTGGCTGCCCCTGTTTGTGTCAAACTGGGCTGTGGGTAAAAATTAGTAAAATTTAGTAAATTTTATAATTTAAAAAAAAAAAAAAAGTAAAAAATTGTGTAAAAATTAGCTCTGCTAGGGTCTGGCTCGTTGATGTTCCCCAAAATCTCTCCCAAATCCTCAATCCCAACTTTCATCCTCTTTTCCATCCTCATAAAGATCATTTTTGGATTTTCAGTTCTTGCAGAAGGAATTTGGATTAAGCTCCACTTTCCTTCCTCCCCACTGCACACAGATGAGGGTTGCCAAAATTTTTGGCTCCAAAATTCCTTCCAGGGTCTTGGGGTTTCTCTTCTCTTTAATCCTGGGTGGTTTTTTTGGGGAAAACAACTTCCCTGGAGCTGCTGCCTTCCACATCCATCAGGATATTCTGGTAGAATTCCCATCCCATTTTCACAACTGGAATAAAGGATTCCTTCAGGCCACATTTTTCACAAGTCCCTGAGAAATTTAGGATTGATTAAAGAAAATCCAGAGTCCCATAATCTCCTTCTTCTGAGGGATATTCCCTATCAATGGACTGAAATCTCCAAAAAAAAGCCCAAAAAATTCCTTATTTCTTCTATTGACGAACTTGAGTTTATTCCAAGCAATAGCATAAAAGTAAATTAATTTTATAAATTCCTGTGGTGAGAACAGAAACATTAAAACACCAAAAAAACCAGAACAAAGCCAAATTTGAATTTAGTGTTGTATTGTCTGAGAAGCAAGCGAGAATTTCAAATTAAAACCCGATTTATGTCCTCTCCCACACTAATTTAATTTGGATTTCTGCTGGAATTGGGTAGGAGCTGACTCAGGCCTGAGCCCCCTGCTGCAGGCAGGGATGATTAAAAGCTGTTTATTTTTAATCCAACTTTTCCATTTTACCACAAGAATTGATACAATTAATTTACTTTTGTGCTGTTGCTTGGAATAAACTCTGGTTCACCAGCAAAAAAAAAAATAAAGTTTTTTCTTGTTTCAAATTTGCTGCTTCCTGCAGCTCTTTTGTCAATTATCCAGCCCTGGGTTTATTTTCTTTTTTTTTTTTTTTGGGTGCAGGGGTTTCCATCCCTCCTGCTTTGCCATTAAATTAAATCTGAGTTTGGAATGAGTTGGGTTTGTCAGAAATTTTGATTTTTGAGTCCATCCCCTCCCTGTTGTCTTTTAGATCCTTTTTTTTTTTTTTTTTTTAATTATGCATAAAAAGCAAGAGAAACTCCCTGATCTTGAATCTTCCAAATTTCCATGAGTTTTAATTAATTAAGTCAAGTTCATTTAAGTTCATACAAAATCCTGGGCAGGAGGTAAAATATTTTAGTGAGTTTTTCCTGTGGGGTTTCCTCAGCCTCACAAATCCTTTCACCCTGTTTCCAGAAATCAGAGTTTGACTTGCTGGCAGCTCCAAAAATCCTCATTTTCCCCCAGAAATGAGCCAGAAAAAAAAAAAAAAAAAAGCAGAAATTCCCATGGAGGAGTGGCCTGGATTTGGGGAGCCTGCAGGACTTGTGAGGATTTTATTTAATTTTTATTTTATTTTATTTTATTCTATTTTATTTTATTTTATTTTGTTTTGTTTTATATTTTATTTTTTTTATTCTATTCTATTCTATTCTATTCTATTCTATTCTATTCTATTCTATATATTTTATTTTATTTTATTATACTTTATTTTATTCTATTCTATTCTATTCTATTTTGTATTTTATTTTATTTTATTTTATTTTATTTTATTTTATTTTATTTTATTTTATTTTATTTTATTTTATTTTAATCTCTTCTTCCTCACCCAACTTCCCACCCACCACCCTCAGCCAAACAGCTGCAAAATTCCTGCTGCCACATTTTCCCCTCAGAAAACTCCAAATTGTCAAAATTTCCCCCTCTATGAATAATATTTGATGGAGAAGCTGTGAAAGATTCTTGTCAACTTGTTTCCTTTCAATAATGTCAAAACACTTGGTTTGGATGTTCTTGTTTAGTTTTGACTTTTATTATTCTAATGTGGAAGTGATTTTTTATTTGAAACATTCATCAGGAGGAATGTTTCAATCATATCAAAGTGTTTTGATATTTTTGAATCAATTTTTTTTAAAAATGTTATTTTATTTATGGAGCATCTGCCCTGCTAAATATTTCATGGATTTTTACTCCCTACACAAAGAAATGCAGGAACAAGGAGATTTTTCTCAGGTCAGAAAATGGAATTTTGGGGTTGCCAAAAAGGGAATTTTTTGTGTTAATTTGTGGAATTTTTGGGATGCCATTATAGGAATTTTTTCATGTGTGGAGAAGTTTTGGGGTTGCCACAATGGGAATTTTTGTGTCTGTGTGTGAAATTTTGGGGTTGCCATTATGGGAAATTTAGTGTTTATTTATGGAGTTTTGGGGCTGACCCAATGGGATTAAATTTTTGTGTTCATTTGTGGGATTTTTAGGATGCCATTATGGGAATTTTTTGTGTCCATTTATGGAATTTTGGGGCTGCCCCAATGGGAAATTTTTGTTTCCATGAGCTGAATTTTGGGGCTGCCATTATGGAAAATTTTGTGTTCATTTGTGGAATTTTGGAGCTGCTCCAGTAAGAATTTTTTTGTGTCCATATGTGGAATTTTTGGGATGCCATTATGGGAATTTTTGTGTCCATTTGTGGAATTTTGGGGCTGCCCCAGTGGGAATTTTTTGTGTCCTTTTGTGGAGTTTTGGGGCTGCCATGATGAGGTTGGGCAGGAAATTTTTGTGTCATTTCATTTCATTTTCATTTCCTTTTCACTGCTGTCCTCGTGCATTTTTTTTTGGGGGGGGGAGGATTGAACAGTTCAATGCCCCTTTAACACCCCCAAAATTTTCATTTTCCATCCCTCATATTCAAGTGCAGCTCCTAAACATCTGAATTTGGAAAAACTGTGCTGCAAAATCTGTAAATCCAGGCAAAGTGCTTTCACTGAGAGGCAAAAAAAAAAAACCCTGTTTCACACAAACTTTTAATATTAATTTATGCTAAATTATTTTGGGGATGCTTCATTAGCTGGCAGTGAGTTTTCAGCTCGAGATGCAGCAGAAGCTCTGTGACTGCTCAAAATACACCTGGATCTGGATTTGCCTGGAGCCAGAATAATAATGAGGGTGCTTGTTGTTATTCCAGCCAAATTGGGATATTAAAGGGAGCCATGCAAATCTCAGCTTCCACCATTTGCCTCTGTGAAGGAAATGTCACAAAAAGAAATTTCCAATTTGGTGCAAGAAATTGGGAGAGGGGAGGAAGAGGCAGCGAGACTGATCAGAGATGATGGGGATAAAAATAAAAATAAAAAAAAACAGAAACAGGGTTGGGAGAGGAGTGTGGAGCAGATAAATAATGTGGGAACATGAAGGAGTGTCAGGAAAATGAATCAACAAACACCAGAGGTTTGTGTTCAGAAAGGAGACAGAGGAGTCCTTTTATTTTATTGGGATAAAGGGAGAGGCCATGGGGCATCCCCTCAGATTTTTGGAGGGTGCAGCCTCCTTTTTATCCCAATTTCCCTCTCTCTTTCCCCATTGCTGGAGAGGCACAGACTGCCCAAACTCCTGATACCTGAGATTCCCCTCTCATGTACAACCCTCCCTTTTTTAAATTCTTATGTAATTCATGATTTTTCCCCATTGCTTCTTCCATCTCTCAATATCCAATTCCATTTATCAGCAAACCTACACTTTGTTTGTAAAGGCAAATCTTTTTCCATTCATCAGTCAGTGGAATCCCTCCCATTGTTTCTTTTATTTCTCAGTGCTGGTTTTATCTACCAGCAGACCCACAGCTTGTTTGTAAAGACAACCCCTTCCCCACACCCAAATTCTCTTCCAACCCCTTCCCCACACCCAAATTCTCTTCCAACCCCTTCTCCACACCTAAATCCTCTGTTTCTCCCTCCCAGCCCCTTCTCCACAGACAAATTCTCCCTCCCCACACCCAAATTCTCCATCCCAGCCCCTCCCCACACCCAAATTCTCTCTCCCAGTCCCCCTCTCCATACCCAAACCCAGTGTTCTCTCCCTCCCAGCCCTTTCCCCACACCCAAATTCTCTCTCCCAGCCCCCCTCCCCATACCCAAACCCTGGGTTCTCTCCCTCCCCACACCCAAATTCTCCCTCCCAGCCCCTCCCCACACCCAATTCTCTCTCCCAGCCCCCTCCACACCCAACCCGTGTTTCTCTCTCCCAGCCCCTCCCCACACCAAATTCTCTTTCCCCCCCTTCCCACCCCCCCCCACCAACCCAAATTCTCTCTCCCAGCCCCTCCCCACCCCAGACCCTGTGTTCTCTCTCCCAGCCCCTCCCCACACCCAAATTCTCCTCTCCCCCCCTCCCCACACCCAAATTCTCTCTCCCAGCCCCTCCCCACACCCAAATTCTCTCTCCCAGCCCCTCCCCACACCCAAATTCTCTCTCCCAGCCCCTCCCCACACCCAAATTCTCTCTCCCAGCCCCTCCCCACACCCAAATTCTCTCTCCCAGCCCCTCCCACACCCAATGTGTTCTCTCTCCCCAGCCCTTCCCCACACCCAAATTCTCCTCCGCCCTCCCCACACCCAAATTCCTCTCCCTCCCCCCCTCCCCACCCACACCAAATTCTCTCTCCCAGCCCTTCCCCACACCCAAATTCTCTCTCCCAGCCCCTCCCCACACCCAAATTCTCTCTCCCAGCCCCTCCCCACACCCAAAGTCTTTTCTAGCCCCCTCCCCACACCCAGACCCTGTGTCCTCTCCCTCCCAGCTGCTTCCCCACACCCAAATTCTCCCTCCCAGCCCCTTCCCCACACCCAAATTCTCTCTCCCAGCCCCTCCCCACACCCAGACCCTGTGTTCTCTCTCTCCCAGCCCCTCCCCCCACCCAAATTCTCTCTCCCAGCCCCTCCCCACACCAGTCTCTCTCTGTTTTCCCCAAGATTGACCAGGCAGCTGTGGTGACCCGGGCACTCCGTCCTTTGGCCGCAGGCTGGGCTCCACCTTCCGCCACGGGGACACCCTGCACTTCCAGTGCCAGCCTGCCTTCGAGCTCAAGGGCCACCAGAGCATCACCTGCCAAAAGAGCAGCCAGTGGTCTGCTCAGAAACCTGTGTGTGTGTGTAAGTCAGCCAGGAGGGCAGAGCAGCTCTGCTCAGGGGGTGGCACCTGCACAGCGGCACCTCCAGACAGCCTGGGACAGGTTTGGGTTAGCCCTGGGCAGGGCAGGGGGAGGGTTGGGCTCTCCCTGCTCTGCCCTGCCCAAAAATCAGTCCTTGGTGGTTGTGGTAGAGACAAGACACTGCCCAATTCAAGATTTGGACCTGGGTTTTGTTTGCAGAGGGAGATTTGGGCTCACCGTGCCCTGCCCAAAAATGAGTCCTTGGTGGTTGTGACACAGACAGGACATTGCCAGATCCATTTGGGCTCTCCGTGCTCTACTCTGCCCAAAAATCAGTCCTTGGTGGTTGTCACACAGGACACTGCCAGATCTATGATTTAAACCTGGTTTTTGTTTGCAGAGGGAAATTTGAGCTCTCCCTACCCTACTCTGCCCAAAAAATCAGTCCTTGGTGGCTGTGGGCATAGCCAAATCCACAATTTAAATCTGAATTCTGTTTGCAGAGGGGATTTGGGTGGAGCTGGGCTCTCTTGCAGAGGGAGATTTGGGCTCTCCTTGCCCTGCCCTGCCCAAAAGTCAGTCCTTGGTGGTTGTGGCATAGACAGGGCATGGCCAAATCCACAATTTAAATCTGAATTCTGTTTACAGAGGGAGATTTGGGCTGTGTTGGGCTCTCCCTGCTCTACTCTGCCAAAAAATCAGTCCTTGGTGGTTGTGGCACAGACAGAACATTGCTAAATCCAAGATTTAAATCTGGGTTCTGTTTGCAGAGGGAGATTTGGGCTGTGTTGGGCTCTCCTTGCCCTGCCCTGCCCAAAAATGAGTCCTTGGTGGCTGTGGCACAGACAGGACACTGCCAAATCCAAGATTTAAACCTCATTTTTGTTTTTGGCCCCTCAGTTTTCCCTCATGGTCCCACACCCTCCTCCTGCTGGGTCTCAGTTTTTCATTTGAGTTCTCAGCAGGTTGGGGATGTTCTGCTCTCCCTGGTGACTCAGGATCACATTTTGGGATGGAAATGGGAGTTACTGCACAGTCCTCATGGAGGTTTAATATCCCTGGTGTTCTCTGTGGATAAATTGGGCAATTTGCTTTATTGCCCTGACAGGACCTTGCTGGGTTTGGACACTGCCACAACTCCCACCACCAGCTCTGTTTCCTCAGCTGTGACAACCTCACTCTTCTTTTTATCTCTTTTCTACCTTGGCTCTGTTAAAACTTGGAGCAGGGTCTGTGCAGGGGCACCAGAATGAGCCTGAAAAAATCAGGAGAGGGAAATGCAGCTGAGGGAGGGGAGGATGGAGAGGGGGAAAAGCAGAAATGTTGTTTTTGGAAGTGCAGGTGACAAACTGGGTGAGATTCCAGTGGAAATGTGGTGTGGAAGGAGCTGATCCATGCAAAGGATGGAGCTGGGGGAGGAAAAATGAGATTCTGCAGAGCTGGATGAGGGTCTGGAGGAACTGGGGGAAGGTGGAAAACCAGTTTGAAGTCAGTGCCTTTCCTTGCAAACACTGATTTAAGCTCAGAGAAATGCCTGGGGAAAAGCAATTCCTCTGAGTCACCATTTCCAGGTGCCATCCCTTCCTTCCTGTTTGGTTTTCTTTTGTGGTTTTGTTGGTTTTCTTGATTTTTTTTTTGTAAGCGAATCAGCTGGAGGTGCTGCTGAGGAAATACTGGAGTTTTTCCTGATTATCTGAAGTGTTAGACTGGTTCTGTGCTGCTTTTTCCTTTTAATTTCCCAGAATTTCAGGTGACTTTGGACACCTTGGTGTGGTTAAGGCTCGTGCTGAGTGTTGGGGGTGAGAATAAAACCTGTGATTTGTGCTCAGGTCATAGCAGAATAAATATTGATAAACATTGATATTGATCAAAGCATGGCAGGAATCTTGCAGTTCAAATAATTCCAGTGTGATCTGCTCTCTGTGGTTTTTGGGATATTTGTGGATCAATGAGGCAACGTGGAGGCAGTGGGGAAAAAAATATCTCCCATCTCTGTGAAATTTGGGGCTCTGAGGGTTTGCTTTGGTGAAATTTGGGGCTCTGAGGGTTTGCTTTGGTGAAATTCAGGGCTCTGTTCCTATGGGATTTGGGAGTCTGGTTGTTTTTGGGGTGTCTGGGGGTGTGTTCCTCTAAAATATGAGTGTCTGGGTGTTCCCTTCTGCAGAATGTCAGTGTCTGGCTGCCTATTTCTGTAAAATTTGGGGTTTGGGGTGTTTATTTCTGTACAATTTGAGTGCCTGAGTGTTTATTTCTGTACAATTTGATTGCCTGGATGGCTGTTTCTGTGCAGTTGTGTGTATCTGGGTGTCTGTTCCTGTTCAATTTGAGTGTCTGGGTGTTTATTTCTGCAAAATTTGGGTGTCTGTGCCTGTTTAATTTGGGTGTCTGAATCTTTATTTCTGTATAATTTGAGTGTCTGGGTGTTTGTTCCTGTACAATTTGAGTATCTGGGTGTTTATTTCTGTTCAATTTGAGTATCTGTGAGTTTATTTCTGTTCAATTTGGGTGTCTGGGAGTTTATTTCTGTACAATTTGGATGTCTGTGTGTCTGTTCCTGTTCAATTTGAGTATCTGGGTGTTTATTTCTGTACAATTTGAGTATCTGAATGTTTATTTCTGTTCAATTTGGATGTCTGGATGTTAATTTCTGTACAATTTGGGGGTCTGGGTGTTTATTTCTGTTCAATTTGGGTCTCTTTCTGACAAGTTGAGTGTCTGGCTGTGGGTGATGACTGAACTTCTTCTCTCTGTCCTGCACCATCCTGCACTAGAATCAGCCCTGTAGTTCTGTTGTGTTAAAAATGGCATTTCCAGGGTTGGGGAATGTTGTGTCTGCCACAGGCCAGGGCAGTTCCACACCCAGAACTCGATTTTATCCAGAATTTGTTTTTTTTTTTTAGCAAAACAGGTATTGGATAAATATCCCTGAAGGAAAACCCTTGTGCTCCCTCAGCTGAGGTCTGTGCTCTGACTTGGGGATGGAACATTCCAGCTGAAATTCCCTGTGCCTGAGGAGATTATTCAGTTTATAATCAGAGAATCATCTCCATAATTCCAGCTCTGGGGTTGCTCTCACTGTGCAGAGCATGGAGGATGTGGTGAGAAACATTCCAGAGCTGCCAAAACCTCCAAATCCAGACTGGGAATTTCCAACAAAACCCCTCATTTTCTGATTTTATTTCCCCCCAAAATTGACTCCAGGAGGTTTATTTGGCAGAAAAAGCCAAGTGCTGCTGGGGGGGTTGTGCAGTGAGAGAATCTTACAGGGATTTTTGTTCTTCCCTTCTGCAGTTTTCTCTGGCTGCTTGACCCGTTCATGGGGGATGGTTGTGTCATTGATGTGACAATAAATGTCATTGTCACCACCCTGGGCAGCAAAGGCAGCGATCCTGCCAGCTCTGGGGTTCCAGGGAATGACAGAATTCTTGCTGCAGGTTCATTTTGCTGGGATCACACCTGGGAAATCCAGGTTTTTCTGGACCCGCCTCGTGTTTGAGTGAAATGGTGTTGGAGGAGAAGGAGGGGATTTGTGCCCCAAAAAATCCTGGGGGAGGTTCTGCACTGAGCCCAGCAGGGCTTGGCATTGCTCAGCAGAGTTTTGGGATTAATGTGGTCAATCCTGGCAGTGTTTGGGTTTGGGATAAATCTGTTCATTCCTGGGAATGTTTGAATGGATTTGGGATTAATCTGTTCATTCCTGGGAATGTTTGAATGGATTTGGGATTAATATGATCAGTCCTGGCAATGTTTGGGTTTAGGATAAATCTCTTCATTCCTGGCAGTGTTTGATTTGATTTGGGATAAATCTGTTCATTCCTGGCAATGTTTGATTTGGTTTAGGATTAATCTGCTCATTCCTGGCAATGTTTGAATGGATTAGGAACCATCACATTTATTTCTGGAAATGTTTGGGTTTAGGATTATTCTGTTCATTCCTGGCAATGTTTGAATTGAACATACTCATTTCTGGAAATGTTTGATTTGATTTGGGAATAAATCTGTTCATTCCTGGGAATTGGAATGGATTGGGAATAAACATACTCATTTCTGGAAGTGTTTGGGTTTGGGATGAATGTGGTCATTCCTGGGAATGTTTGGGTTTGGGACAAATCAGTTAATTCCTGGGAATGTTTGAATGGATTTGAGATTAATGTGGTCATTCCTGGCAGTGTTTGGGTTTGGGGATAAATCTGTTCATTCCTGGGAATATTTTAATGGATTGGGAACCGTCATATTCATTTCTAGAAGTGTTTGGGTTTGGTATTAATCTGTTCATTCCTGAGAATTTTTGAGTGGATTGGGAACAAACACATTCATTCCTGGCACTGTTTGATTTGTTTTAGGATAAATCTGTTCATTCCTGGGAATGTTTGAATGGATTTGGAACCATCACATTCATTTCTGGAAGTGTTTGGGTTTAGGATTAATCTGTTCATTCCTGGGAATTTGAATGGATTGGGAACAAACATATTCATTTCTGGAAGTGTTTGGGTTTGGGATGAATGTGGTCATTCCTGGGAATGTTTGGGTTTGGGATAAATCAGTTAATTCCTGGGAATCTTTGAATGGATTTGGGATTAATGTGATCAATCCTGGCAGTGTTTGGGTTTAGGATAAATCTCTTCATTCCTGGCAGTGTTTGATTTGGTTTGGGATAAATCTGTTCATTCCTGGGAATGTTTGAATGAATTGTGAACCATCACATTCATTTCTGGAAGTGTTTGGGTTTGGGATTAATGTGGTCATTCCTGGGAATGTTTGGGATAAATCAGTTAATTCCTGGCAATGTTTGGGTTTGGGGATAAATCTGTTCATTCCTGGGAATGTTTGAATGGATTTGGAGCAAATATTAATTTCTGGAATTGTTTGGGTTTGGGATTAATGTGGTCATTCCTGGCAGTGTTTGATTGGTTTTAGGATAAATCTCTTTACTCCTGGGAATGTTTGAATGGATTTGGGATTAATGTGTGCATTCCTGTGAATGTTTGAGTGGAACATACTCATGTCTGGCAATGTTTGATTTGGTTTGGGATAAATTTGCTCATTCCTGGGAATTAGAATGGACTGGGAACCATCACATTCATTACTGGAACTGTTTGGGTTTGGGATAAATCTGTTCATTTCTGGACATGTTTGAATGGGTTTGGGATAAATCTGTTCATTTCTGGACATGTTTGATTTGGTTTGGGATAAATCTGCTCATTCCTGGGAATATTTGAATGGATTGTGAACCATCACATTCATTTCTGGAAGTGTTTGGATTTTGGATAAATGTGGTCATTCCTGGGAATATTTGAATGTATTTGGGACAAAATGTGTTTGTGGATTTGGGATAAATTATTCATTGCTGGGTATATTTTAATGGATTTGGGATCAATGTGTCCATTAACATTCCACTTATTCCTGCCAAAATAATCTGCCACAGGGAAGAGCTGGCTGCCCAAAAGTGTCCCCCCTGCCCCTGGTGGAGCCCCCAGCACATCCCAGGTCCTGCAGCTGGATCCCATCCAGGCTGAGATGAGTCCCTGGGGACCATCCTCACCTCCCTGCAGGAGCAGCAAATCCCTGGGGAATGCTCCTCCTGGCCCTGGCAGATCCAGCAGTGCTGGCAGGCAGGATTCCCCTGGTCCTGCATCCCTGTGGGATTGTGGCTGCTGTTCACAGCCTTGTTCCACTCTCAGAGCCCTGTGAGACCCTTCCCTTCCTCCCCCAGCCCCCTTTCTGCAGCTCTGCTCCAGCACAGGAGCTTTCAGTGTTGGCTCCAACACTGAGCTGGGCAGGAATCATTCCTGCACCTTCCCAGTGCCAGGGAATTGCCCTGGAATTGTCCCCCACCAGCTCCTCAGCCTGGTTTGGTTTTTTGTTAGTTTTTTATTTGTTTTTATTGTTGTTGGTTTTGTTTAGGGTTTTTTTTTGTCTGTTTTTTGTTTTGGGGGGGATTTTTTTGTTTGTTTTTTGGGGGGTTTTTTGTTATTGTTTGTGGTTTGTTGGATTTTTTTGTTTTGGTTTTGTTTGGGTATTTTGTGTTTCTCCATTTCTGCATTTCCACATTTCCCCATTTTCTTATTTCCCCATTTCCCCATTTTCCCATTTTCTTTTTTCCCCATTTCCTCATTTTTCCCATTTCCCTGTTTCCCCATTTCCCCCATTTTCCCCATTTCCTAATTTTCTTCATTTTCCCCATTTCCCATTTTCTTTTTTCCCCATTTCCCATTTTCTTGTTTCCCCATTTCCCCATTCCCTGCTCCTGCCAGGAATTGTTCTGTGGGTTCCTCCTCCTCACCCCCACCTGAGGTGACCCTGGCTTTCCCAGGGGGTTGTGTCTGTCCCTCCCAGTGTCCCCAAGATGGAATGTGGGGTCTGGCACTGCCATCATCCCCCTGAGCCCAGGGGGATGCCATATTTAACCCCTCACATGCAGGATTTGGGGAAGCTGCAGTGGGACATTCCCACTTCTGTGCTGGAGTTTGATGGGGCTGGGTTTATTTTTTGGGATCTTTCTGCTGCTCCCCACGAGCAGAGCTGAGGTGTGGCCACGTTGAGGGGAGCAGTGCCCTCACCCCATATATTTTGGGGTGCCCAAGGGGGGTCAGCAGTCATTCCTCATGCACTTGTGGGGTCAGGAATGTGTGGGACAGCCCCATCCCAGCCTGCAGCACCTGGCAGAGGAGGGAGGAGCTGCCAAACCCCACAGGGGTGAACAGCAGCACCACGAGGCTTTTTTGGACCCAGAAAAACAATCCTCCACTTGTGGGCAGTGCAGAAATTCCCAAGGGAGGCTGCTGGGAGAGGAAATGCTGGGAATTTGGGAGAGATCTTGGTGCACATCCCAGGGCAGGAGCCAGCCCAGCCCTGTCCCACGGGGGATCAGCAGCTCCCAGAAAGTTCTAAAAAACTTCAGCTCATTCCCAAAGCCAGTCCCTGCTCCTGCTGGAGTGGGTGGCAGTGAAACCTGCTCTTCCCTGCACATCTATTTTAAATTCAGTGATATTTTCCTCAAGGTTTGGTTCCCAAATTGGTTTTCATTCTTCTGCTCATACCTGCAGCCCTGTCCCCAGACTGAGCTGAGTTTTGTTGCTCTGAAATAACAAAACCCTCCCAGTTAATTTTGCTCCCAGCTCCTTCCCTCACCTCCCACTTGCCCTGTGGTGCTGCAGGGTTTTCAGGAGGAAAAAGGCACCATGAGATGCAGATTTTTTTTTTTTCCCATTGGAATAACAGATGCAGAAAGAGGAAAATACAAAATGTGAAGCACTTTGCTGCCCAGCTGGAGCAGTGCCCTGAGCTTCCAGCACTGCCAGCTTTTCCCAGGTCAGGAATGTCAGGAATTAACCTGCTTTTCCAGTCCATCATCAAGTCCTGCCTAGAAGAGGGATTTTTGGAAAAAAAAGGAAATGCAAGGCAGAAAATCCACTCCTGTCTGCCAGCTCTCTTCCAAGAGGTCAGAGTCTATGTCAGCAGGATCTGAAAACTGGGAGGAAAGTCTGGAATTTTGGATTGTTTCTGTGAAAACTGCAATTATTCCAGTGATTCCCTGCTTGGTTTTTAGCTCCTGACCCTGGTGCCTTTCCTGCTCCTGTGGTGTGACCTGTTCTTGGGATCAGCCCTGGATATTCCTGCAGGATCAGCAGGGATGGAGTGTCTGGAGCCAGGAATGGAACAGGGGTGGTTTGGGAGGAGGCAGGATCTGGGGAAGGCAGAAAAAAAGAAGAGAAGAGAAGAGAAGAGAAGAGAAGAGAAGAGAAGAGAAGAGAAGAGAAGAGAAGAGAAGAGAAGAGAAGAGAAGAGAAGAGAAGAGAAGAGAAGAGAAGAGAAGAGAAGAGAAGAGAAGAGAAGAGAAGAGAAGAGAAGAGAAGAGAAGAGAAGAGAAGAGAAGAGAAGAGAAGAGAAGAGAAGAGAAGAGAAGAGAAGAGAAGAGAAGGGCTGCTGGGATTTCTCCTGCCTGATCCATGTTCACATCCATGTCCTTCTCCTAAGGGAAGGACCAGGGAGCTGCTCCTTCATTGTTTCACTGCTCTAAACCAAGGCAGAGTCCTGATGATGTTTGTGATAATTTGAATAAATCCCTGTGCTGGTTCATTCATGACATGGTCTCACTGCTCTTTGATTTATTCTGCATTTAATTAAGGGATTTTTCTCATTGCCTTTGCAGTAACTGGTCAGCAATTGACAAATTGACAAATACAACAATTATTGACAAAATATAAGAATTATGGACAGAATCAGCTTCGTAGCCTGTGCTGTGCACATCATGAAATGGCCTCTCCTGGCATTTAAAAAGGGTAATAAATATTAATTGCAGCCAGGGATGGGCAGCAGGGCTGGCCTCTGTCATGTTGAGAGTGACTCCTGCTGCTCTTTGGGATGTCTCCCACCTTTCCAGCTGCCATCATCTTCCTCCTGACAGCCTGGCCCTGCCTGTGACATGTTAAACAGCTCTGCTTTATCCCAGTGCCACTCCAGGGAGGCTGATGTGGATCCCAGAGCCAGAGCTGAAACCTCCTTCTACAGTCAGGAAAAACCTCCTACCACAGTGAAGAAAAACCTTCTTCTACAGCGAGGGGAAATCTTCCACAGTGAGGAAAAGCCTCCTTCCATGAGGGGATAAACTTCTTTCTACAGTGAGGAAAAACTTTCCACAGTGAGGAAAAACTTCCTTCCATGGTGAGGAAGAATTTTCTACCACAGTGAAGAAAAACCTTCTACCACAGTGATTAAAAACCTTCCACAGTGAGGAAAAACCTCCTTTTACAGTGAAGAAAAACTTCCTTCTACAGTGAGGGAAAATATTCCACAGTGAGGAAAAACCTCCTTTCACAGTAAAGAAAAACTTCCTTTCACAGTGAAGAAAATTTCCTTTCACAATGAGGAAAAACCTTCTTCCATGGTGAGGATAAACTTCCTTCTACAGGAAAAACCATCCACAATGAGGAAAAACTTTCCACAGCGAGGAAAAACCTCCTTCCACAGTGAGGAAAATAAATGTGATGAAAAACCTTCCACAGTGATGAAAAACCTCCTCTGCTTCAAAAGATGAAGAAAATCATCATCTCACAGCCTGTTTATGAGCCCTGTGGCTCCCTGGGCTGATTTTCCCCTCTGGAATGTGATCCCAGCTCCCCTCCCCAGCAAGGAGAGTTTTCCTTGGGTCAGTGCCCTTGGTCCTGCAGCTCCAACCTGCCTTTATCCTCTCTGATCTTATGGAAAATCAAAATCCTCATTTACTTCCCCTGCAGTGGAGACTCGTGGAGGTTTTTTGGTTTATTTTTATCAGCTCTTCTTTAATCTGTCACTTTGTTTTATCTGGCAAAGGTTAATTTTATATTCTTCCCTCGCTCTGCTCCTCTCCCCTTTTGTCAGCAAGTCCTTTGTTGTTTTATTTTCTGAACTGGTGGCTGCACCTCTGTCTTGCTGGGCTGCTGGAGGTCCTGGCTGAATGCTAATTCACCCCTTTGGATTTAAAAATTTAGAGGAGACACCTCATCCCTGCTCATGAGACGTTTCCCTGGGTGCTAATGCATTTATTTTCAATTTTCCTGAGGCAGATTACACCATGCTTATGCTGACAGAATTATTTGACAGCATCCCCTGATATTTCAGCTGGGAGAGAGAGAGCCCAAAAAAAAAAAAAATCCTGAGGATGTTTTGCAGTTTGTTTTCTCTTTAATCTGCTCTCTTTGTGGCTGAGAGCAGGGAATGGATTGTGCAGCTCCGTGGCCTTGATAACGTCACGGGAACATTGGAATTACTTGATCCAAGCCCATTAAATGGTGAGGGGAGACAGAGGGAAAATAACAGAGGGAGGCAGAGCAGTGATCCAAATAATTGTCTAAATGCCAACCCCAAGCCAGGCTCATCCTCTGTGCCAGGAATTAGGGAGATGGATGTTCCCAATAATGGGTTTTACCAGGGGTGGTGATGGGGAAAAAGGATGAGCAAAGCATCCATACATAAAATATCCCAAAGTTTGGGCAGGTAGCACTTCAAAGGCAGCCTTGCCTTCCCAAATTAATGGGCCTTGCAGCTGCAGCCTGGGATGGATTGAACCCCTGGAGAGCTGGAGGGGTTTTCATGCATGCTCTTCCCTCAGCTTTGTTTTAAGCCTGGTTTTAATTATTTCCAGGCAGGGACAGCCTGGTTGGGTGTCTCTTTTTGGGAACCAGCAGAAGTCAGGGGTTTATTTGTGGTGGGAAGAGCTTTCCCTCCACCAGGGCTGCAGATTCCTCTGGTTTGTCCCAACCCTTGGCACTTGGGAATGTTCTTGGGCTGTTCCTGCATCTCCCAGTGCTCAGCCAGGTGTAAACGACTTCCCAAGGACACAAAGAATGAAAATTAACCCACAGCTCCTTCTCCAAGGACTCCATTTGCTGCTGTATCCCACAGTTATTCCCTGTGGGATGGATGGAGGGGGTTTGCTGAATGCAGTGGGTGAACCTGCAGAGGAGAAAGGGGGAAAATGAACTCAGCAGATGGAAAGAGTGGCTGAGAATTCAGATTTTATTGTAAGCAAGGCCTGAGGAGTCTGCAGCACCCTGGGGATGGATGTGGGGGACAGAGCTGAGCCAGGGGAGGCTGGAGCAGTTTCTGAGCTGGTTCCTTGCTCCATGTTCTGTGGCTTGGCCACAGCAGAAAATGTTCAGGCAAAACCTGACTCGTTTCGTGCTGGTTTTATTTTGTACCAGCTCAAGTCACCCGCTGGATTCTTGGGAGGTTTTTCTAGGGGATGTGCAGAATTCACCTGGAAAATGCCAGATCCCACCTAAGAGCATTTTCATCCTGCTGCTAAAGAAACCTGGGAGGGACTGGAAAATGGCAAATCCACCCAAAATCCCAAAGAACGGGTGTTTTTCCTATCCCAATAATAAAAGATTCTGATTTAGGGGTGACCAAAAGATTCCAATTTTGTAATGACCAAAAGATTCTGATTTAGATGTGGTCAGAAGATTCTGATTTAGTGATGAGAAAAGATTCTGATTTAGTTGTGATCAGAAGATTCTGATTTAGTGATGACCAAAATATTCTAATTTAGAGATGGCCAAAAGCTTCTGATTAATGATGACCAAAAGATTCCAATTTAGTCATGACCAAAAGCTTCTGATTTAGTTATGATCAAAATATTCTAATTTAGAGATGACCAACAGCTTCTGATTAATGATGACCAAAAGATTCTGATTCAGTTGAGATCAGAAGATTCTGATTTAGTCATGACCAAAAGCTTCTGATTTAGTGATGATCAAAAGATTCTGATTAATGATGACCAAAAGATTCTGATTAATGATGACCAAAATATTCTGATTGAGTGATGACCAAAAGCTTCCCTGCTGCTCCTGTGAAGGGAGGGAATTAAAGAATTAATGGAAGGGAAGCAATGGAAGATCCAGGGTGGTATTTTCCCCTCATGGTTTCTGATCCAGGTGAAATGTCTGATATTCCTGTGATATCCCAAGTTCTGGCAGTCAGATCACTCCCTGTATTTATAATCCAGAAGAGCAGGAGTTCCTGGGGATGCCCAGTGAGCACAGGGGCGGCCGTGGCGGGACTGATGCCACTTTCCCTTTGCAGTTTCCTGCTTTTTCAACTTCACCAGCCCGTCGGGCACCGTGCTGTCACCCAACTACCCCGAGGAGTACGGGAGCAGCCTGCACTGCGTGTGGCTCATCATCGCCAGCCCCGAGAGCAGGATCCACCTGGCCTTCAATGACTTTGACGTGGAGCCCCAGTTTGATTTCCTGGCTGTCAAGGACGGGGGAACGGCCGAGTCCCCAGTGCTGGGCACCTTCTCAGGGAGCCACATCCCCTCCTCGCTGACCAGCAGCGGCCACGTGGCCAGGCTGGAGTTCCAGACTGACCACTCCATGGAGAAGAGAGGTTTCAACATCACCTTCACCAGTGAGTGGCTGCCTGAAAACACAGGCCAGGCAAAATTAAGGGGGGGAAAAAGCAGTATATTTATATTTATTTTTATTTTTATTTTTATATTTATTTTTATTTTTAAATTTATTTTTATTTTTAAAATTTATTTTTATATTTATATATTTATATTTATATATTTATATTTATTTATTATTTACATTTATTTATCCTTTTTATCCCAATTTCCCTCTCTCTTTCCCCATTGCTGAGGTACTTGAGAGGCACAGACTTCCCAAACACCTGATACCTGAGATTCCCCTCTAATGTTCAACCCTCTCTTTTAATTTTTAGTTTTTATAAAATTCATGGGTTTTCCCCATTGCTTCTATCAATATCCACTTTCATTTCTCAGCAAACCTACAGTTTGTTTGTAAAGGCAAATATCTTTTTCCATTCATCCATCAGTGGAATCCATCCCATTGTTCTTTTTATCTCTCAGTGCTGGTTTCATCTACCAGCAGACCCACAGCTTGTTTGTAAAGACAAATCCCTCATTCCTCTCAAGACCTTCAAGATCAAGTCCAACCCAGACCTAACACCTCAGCTGACCCATGGCACTGAGTGCCACATCCAGTCTTTTTTAACACATGAGGGATGGCAACTCCATCAGACAATTCCAATATTTTATCACTGTAAAAAATTTTTTCCTGCCTATATTAGGAAAAAGCTTTTTATGGAAAGAGTAATAAAGTGCTGGAAAGATCCTGATTCTTCTCTTTCTTTTCCTCCTCCCTTTTCTTCCTCCCCTCTCTTTTCCTCCTCCCTTCTGCTCCTCCTCTCTCTTTTCCTCCTTTCCCTCTTCTTCCTCTCTTTTTCTCCTCTCTCTTCTCCTCCTTTCTTTCCCTCCTCCCTCTTCTCCTCATCCCTCTTTTCCTCCTCTCTTTTCCTCCTCCCTTTTCCTCCTCACTCTTCTCCTCCCCTCTTTTCCCCTGTGCCTTTTCCTCCTCCCTCTTTTCATCCTCTCTTTTCCTCCTCCCTCTTTTCATCCTCTCTTTTCCTCCTCTCTCTTCTCCTGCTCTCCCTTTTCCTCCTTCCTTTTCCTCCTCTCTTTTCCTCGCCTCTTTTCCTCCTCCTTTTTCCTCCTCTCTTCTCCTCCCTCTTATCCTCCTCCCTCTTATCCTACTCTCCTCTCCTCTCCTCTCCTCTCCTCTCCTCTCCTCTCCTCTCCTCTCCTCTCCTCTCCTCTCCTCTCCTCTCCTCTCCTCTCCTCTCCTCTCCTCTCCTCTCCTCTCCTCTCCTCTCCTCTCCTCTCCTCTCCTCATCCTCTCCTCTCCTCTCCTCTCCTCGCCTCTCCTCTCCTCTCCTCTCCTCTCCTCTCCTCTCCTCTCCTCTCCTCTCCTCTCCTCTCCTCTCCTCTCCTCTCCTCTCCTCTCCGCAGCGTTCCGGCACAACGAGTGCCCGGACCCCGGCGTTCCGGTGAACGGGAAGCGTTTTGGGGACAGCCTGCAGCTGGGCAGCTCCGTGTCCTTCCTGTGTGACGAGGGCTTCATCCGCACGCACGGCGCCGAGACCGTCACCTGCGTGCTGCAGGAGGGCAACGTGGTGTGGGACAACGCCGTGCTGCGCTGCGAAGGTGATGCTGGCGTGATGGTCTGAGAGCAGAGCCTGTGAGACTGAAACTTAGAAACACAGTTTAATAGGGGAAAAATAGAATACATGCTATAGTACAAAGGGAAAAACAGTGACAGGGTCAGAATCCAAGCTGACACAGTCAGTCAGTCAGGGTGGTGGCAGCAGTCCCATTCCATGGTGCTGCATCCTCCTGCAGTGGCAGATGTGGTTCAGCTGGAGCAGTGCTCCTGGAGAAGGTGCAATTTTCCTCTGAAGGTCCAGGGATGATGTGGAAAGGTCTGACTTTCCTCTGGAATCCAGTGGAAAGAAGGTACCTTGGTGTCCAAAATCTCAGTGTTTTACCTAATTAGGAAATGTTTGTTTCCTCCCCCTGGGTGGAGCATCTCCCAGTGGGATGATGTAATTTTATCAGTCATGCACTGGGACTCAATGGCCATTACCAGGAGATATCTCCTGGAGGGAGGATGGGCTGTGGGAAGATAAAGATGATTGCCCAGCTGGTTTAAAGATGGCCCATTAGCAGATAATGTGTGCCAGGAGAAAAGGGTCACTGCCACACCCAGTTTTAAACAATGTCCCATTAACAGGAGATAATTCCCACATAGATAAGAATCACTGCCACACCCAGTTTTAACAGTGGCCCATGAACAGGAGATATCTCCTGGAGGGAGGATGGGCTGTGGAAAGATAAAGATGATTGCCCAGCTGGTTTAAAGATGGCCCATTAGCAGAGGATATCTCCATGGAGATAAGGGTCACTGCCACACCTGCTTTAACAGATGACAGGTGACAGAATACAAACTTTTGGGCACATCTTTACATTGTAACCTGGTACACCAGGTCATCCCCGCCCTCCTGGGGTGGTTTGGGCATTAAAGATCCCATCCTGCCTCGTCCCATACCACTGTCCCTCCCAGGCTGCTCCTGTCCAGCCTGGCCTTATGAATTCCAGGGATTCAGGGGCAGCCACAGCTTCTCTGTGAATTCCAGAGATTTTCACTCAGCTCCTCCTCACCCTCACAGCCAAGAATCCCTTCCCAATATCTCCAGGTCTCCCCTTTCCCAGTTCAAAGCTGTTCCCTGTGTCCTGTCCCTCTATCCCTTGCCCCAAGTTCCTCTCCAGCTCTCCTGGAGCCTCTCCAGGCCCTGGAAGGAGCTATGAGCCCTCCCTGGAGCTTCTCTTCTCCAGGTGAACATTCCCAGCCTGGTGGGAGAGAGATTTTTCTCTTTTTTCTTCTCTCTTTATTCTCTGTCTTCTTCACTCTTTCTTCTCTCTTTTTATTTTTCTTATTCTTTCTTTTTCTCTCTTCTCTTCTTCTTCCCACCTCCTCTTCCCCTTCTCCTTTTCCTGTTCTCCAGGTGAACATTCCTGCAGGGACAGAGATTTTTTGGGAGAATTTTTCAGCTTTTTGGGATGCAGATCAGGGCTCTGCCTGTCAGGGTCTCACTCTCACATTCCATAGTGTCCAGCAAACACAAAATTCCAGGATTTTCCACACCTCTGGAAGGTGCTGTCTGCATAGAGGAGTTTGTTGGGGAGGAATATTCCTGAGCTCCATTTATTTTCCTTTTTTTTTTATCAAAATGAACGCTGGGAAGTATTTTTATTGTATTTATTTGATGATTTGATGATCAGTTCTTGTTACAACAGGTGTTTTTCTAATAGCAGTAACAATAAAAGGCTCTGGTTTAGTGATGACTCAAATCTTCCCTGCTGCTCCTGTCAGGGAGGGAATGGAACAACAAAGAATGGAAGATCCAGGGTGATGTTTTCCCATCCTGGTTTTTGATCCGTGTAAAATATCTGATATTTATATAATGACAGAAGTTCTGTCAATGGGCTCTGGCAGCTGAGAGGCAGAAATTCTGCATTTCCATCTCCTGGCCACAACAGCCAAACCTGCCATGGGGGAAGCTGGGCTGGATGAAGGCTTTAATTCAGATTTCAAAGCTTTTTTAGCACTTTCAAGCCTCTCCTCTGGAAAAGAGAAGTGAAGAAGGAGCTCATTAGGGCTGAAAATCTTCCTGTGTTCTCAGGGAAGTGATGCTCCGCTCTGGTATTTGCAGCAATTTGAATAACAAGTGGTGAGCCCTTGAGAAACAGCCCTGGAATATTGAGAAATAATTTGAGTAATTGGCCCTGCATTGCCTGAGCAGCAGGAATTGCACGATCCTGGCCATTGTCTTTGGGATTGAAGGAAGGAATCAATTGTCTTCAACAGCTTTTGTAGAACAAAAACCTGGACTTTTTGTATTCTTACATAATGTTGCTCCTGAAAAAATGTAAGTTTAATTCAGGTCTCCCATTACTTTCAAAGCATGAGCCTTTAAATTTATGTATTTTTAAGTATGGAAGAGAAACATACATTAAATAACACACTTTTAATCAACTTTTGTATTTGATAACCTTCTGCCTTCTCCTCCTGATCACTCTGGTGATTTCTTTGACTCACCCTCCAGTCTGGACATTTTAATTACCCTTTTTGAGCAAGGAGAAAAGCCCAGAGATCTAAAGTCCTGCTCAGCACTTGAAAAAAAAAAATTAATGGGAATAAAAGAGACAGAGAAAAGGGTGGAAATCCTGACAGGAGATGATGCAGCTTTGGGGCAGAAAGGGAAAATAATTGCTTTGGAGCCAGCTGAGATTAAATGACTTTGATCTGCCACCCTTCAGAGCAGCAGGGACTGTCACCTCCAGGGTGACATTGGGGCTGGCCATGGGTCACTCCTTGGAGGACAAACCCTGTGGGAGATTTTTTTTCCTCATCCCCCATGTTCTTTTCCCATAAAATGCAATAAAATTCCTGCAGCTGCTGCTGGGAGCACTGGGGACCACAGTGTGGAATTAATGCCCTGCTCTGGTGATGTCCCTGGTGGTAGCAAAGCCATGACTCAATTAGCAGGGCTGGGAGAGATTTCCTGGCACCTGAAATGCCAAGTGACCTTGCAGCTGCCTCTGCTTTTATATCCAATCATTATTTTACACCCTGTCCCCTCCAAACAGGGCCCAAGGTCAGCCCTGCCAGCTCCCAGGGGGACATTTGGAGCTGAAAAGGCAATTTCTGAGCAGTTAATGTTGGTTTTCCATCTGGCTCTGCTGATTTTTAGCTCGTGGGGGGGGAACAGAAATGCAAGGAAGGCGTTTCACAGGTGGGGACATCTCACAGTGCTGCAGGTCCGTGACATTTTTCACCCCAATTTCAAATCTGTGGCACTCAGGGACATGGTTTGGGCCGGATGAGCCTGAAGGTGTTTCCCAGCTTGGGTAATTGTGTGATTTGTGTCCTTTTTGTGTCCCCAGCACCCTGTGGGGGCCACCTGACATCACCCAGTGGAACCATCCTGTCCCCAGGCTGGCCTGGCTTCTACAAGGACTCGCTGAGCTGTGCCTGGGTCATCGAGGCACAGCCAGGCTACCCCATCAAGATCACCTTTGACAGGTGCTCACCCCCAAAATCCCCTGGGTCTGGGGGCTTTTGGGGGTCCCAAGGTGCAGCCAAGAGAAGGGAATGAGCTGCTCCATGCCAGAGGTTCTTGTTCTCCCCTTTTTTTATTTATGAGCTCCTGGCAGGGAATTAAAACTCACAATGGGAAAGGGAAGGTGGGAATGGTTCTGTCTGAACCACCCCTGCTCGTTTTTGGGGTGTTTTAGGCACATTTTTGGGGGTGTTTTAGACACGTTTTTGGGGGTGTTTTAGACACATTTTTAGGGGTGTTTTGGACAAGTTTTTGGGGGTGTTTTAGACACATTTTTGGGGGTATTTTGGACACGTTTTGGGGGGTGTTTTGGACACGCTTTTGGGGGTGTATTGGACACGTTTTTGGGGGCTGAGCTCCCACATGGGTGGGGGGAGCAGCAGGGAATGCTGGCTTGGCAATGCTGAGTTTATTTAGCTTTCCCTGGATTTGTTGTGCTCTGCTGGCTGTGAGGTTTGTTCAGGGAGCACAGGGATCTAGATGGATTTAGATCCAGATATCCTGAAAATCAGCTGCTGTTCGAATTCCTGGAATGCCCCAGAGAGGAGCTGCCACTGCCACCACTGCTGTGACATTTGGGGCTCTTTCAGCCCTGTTTCATTTCCTTCCTCAGCACCTGGGCAACATTCTAGGGCTGGAGAAGCTCCCACTCTGGTGGGGTGAAGAGGTATAGGATCCCAAAAAAAAAACCCCAAACACGAGTGGTGCCCTCAGTGAGACAGGCAGCAGAAAGGACCTGAAATGCCAAGACACCTTGCAGTTTGCGCTGCTTTTATATCCATTTATTATTTTTTAAAATATCCATTATTTATTTTACATTATTTTACACTCTGTCCCCTCCAAGCAGGGGACACTCCTACCCTCCTGCTGCTTCCAGGACTGAAATTAAGAGGAAGCAGCAGTGCTGGGGTTTCATTTTCCTCGTGTCCCTTCCAGGTTCAAGACAGAGGTGAATTATGACACGCTGGAGGTGCGGGACGGCCGCTCCTACTCCTCACCCCTGATTGGGGTCTACGATGGCACCCAGGTGCCCCAGTTCCTGATCAGCACCAGCAACCACCTCTACCTGCTGTTCACCACGGACAAGAGCCACTCTGACATCGGCTTCCAGATCCGATATGAAAGTAAGGGCACGTTCTCCGTGGGATTCCCTGAAATTCCCTGGGATTCCCTGCAATTCCCCAATCTCCAGCAGCACCACAACCTCACTCAGGACTCCCTGGGTTTCTCTTCCCATCGTGCCACAAGCTCACACTGCTCAAGGACTCAAGTGGAGAAGCAGTTGCTGTTTTTCTAGGCTTGAAACCCAGAGCTCCCACCATCCCAGGCTGCTCCAAGCCTGTCCAGGACACTCCCAGGGATGAGGCAGCCACAGCTCCTCTGGGAATTCCATCCTCCCACCTTCACAGAGGAGGATTCCTTCACAATATCCCACCCAAGTCTGCCCTTTTGCAATCTGAAGCCATTCTCCCTCTGGTGGGTTGTAAAAGTTATTTTTGTTTTAGCATCTGCAGAATATTCTTGATTTTAGGAGGCGGAGCTGGGCTCACAGAATCAAATATCCAGAGTTGGATGCCACAGGGATTGTGGAGTCCAGCTCCTGGCCCTGCACAGGACAGGCCCAAGAATCCCACACCAGTTCCTCTGTCCATTGCTTCCCTCCCTTGGGGGAATTCACTCTCTCCATCCCCTCATTTCAAGGATTTGCCTCTGTCCCTTTCCTCCTCTCACCTTTGGAATTTCCCTGTCTCCTTTTCCTCTTATCACTTTTGGGATTTTCTTCTCTCACTTCTGGGATTTTCCTCTCTCCATTTCATCTTCTCATTGTGGAGGAATTCCCTCTCTCCTTTCCTCATTTCTGGGATTTTCCTCTCTCCATCCTCTCATTTTTTGGATTTTTCTCTCTCCACCTCCTAATTTTTGGGTATTTTCCTCTCTCCACCTCCTTATTTTTGGGGATTTACCTCTCTCCATCCCCTCATTTTAGGGGTTTCCCTCTCTCCATCCTCTCATTTTCCAGAATTTTCCTCTCTCCATCCCCTCATTTTTGGGGATTTTCCTTTTCTCCACCCCCTCATTTTTGGTATTTTCCTCTCTCCATCCCTTCATATTTGGAGATTCTCCTCTCTCCATCCCCTCACTTTTGATCCTCTCTCCACCCCCTCATTTCTGTGAATTCCCCCTCTCCCTTCCACCCCCTGACTCTGGGGACATCCAGCAGTCTCCACAAGGATCCCACGGGAGTCCTGAGCTGCCCCTGAGCTCCTGACCCCCAGAGCTGTGCCCTGTGTCCCTGTGCTCTGTCCCCAGCTGTGAAGCTGCAGTCTGACCACTGCCTGGACCCAGGCATCCCTGTCAACGGGCAGCGCCACGGCCACGATTTCTACGTGGGGGCCCTGGTGACATTCAGCTGTGACCCTGGCTACACCCTGAGTGACAGTGAGGCCCTGGAGTGTGAGCCCAACTTCCAGTGGAGCCGGCCCCTGCCCAGCTGTGAGGGTGAGGAAACATCTGGTTGCACCTGCAGGATGTTCTTGATTTTAGGAGGCAGAGCTGAGTGTTAGAGTTGGACAAGAAGGTCTCAGAGATGTGTGTGCTTGGCAGTGTAATGGTTTTGAGAGCAAAAACAGTGTGAGACCTCAAGTTAGAAATATAATTTTAGTAGGAAAAAAGAGAAAAATAAAGGACATACAATAGTACAAAAGAAAAACCACTGACAGTCAGAATACAACACCCCATTAGTCAGGGTGGTGATAGCAGTGCAGATGAAATGCTCTTGTTGAAGCAGTGATGTTGTAGAAAGGTCTGGTAGCTCTGGAATCCAGTGGAAAGAAGGTACCTTGGTGTCCAAAATCTCAGTTTTTATCTTGGTGGGAAATGTTTGTCTCCTCCCCTGGGTGGAGCATCTCCCAGTGGGATGATGGAATTTTATCAGTCATGCACTGGGACTCAATGGCCATGAACAGGAGATATCTCCTGGAGGGAGGATGGGCTGTGGGAAGATAAAGATGATTGCCCCAGCTGGTTTAAAGATGGCCCATTAGCAGATAATGTGTGCCAGGAGATCAAGATCACTGCCACACCCAGTTTTAAACAATGGCCCATTAACAGGAGATAATTCCCACAGAGATAAGAATTACTGCCACACCCAGTTTTAAACAATGACCCATTAACAGGAGATATCTCCTGGAGGGAGGATGGGCTGTGGAAAGATAAAGATGATTGCCCCAGCTGGTCTAAAGATGGCCCATTAACAGGAGATATCTCTCACAGAGATAAGGGTCACTGACCCACCCAGTTTCACACTTTTGGGCACATCCTTACATTGTAACCTAGGACAGGCAGAAAGCTCTTTAAATGTAGAATTTGAAGAAGAAATAGACATAAAACAAGTTTTGATAAAGAAGAATTGCTGAGCCAGTCTTACTGGGTAACTAAGAAGGCAAAAGGTGTGTGGGTTAGAAGGGGGTTTTATGGCTTAGAGTGAAGGATAAACCCACCTCAAACAAAAGATATTTTTACCAAGCAAAAAGATTCCACAGTCAAGACTGCTGGTGTTGCAAATCGAAAAAAAGGTCTCAGAATTTTCCCAACTTCTAACTTCAACTGTAACACACTAACTCGTAGTGACTGGGGAATAGTAACATGAATATGGTAATGTTAGTAATGATAGGCTACAGGTAATAATAAAAGTATTGGTTGGTTGTTAAGTATCTAAAGTATATAATGCATTGTAACCAGAACTAGAGTGGCTTCAGACAAACCTACAGCTCACAGAATCAGAATATCCAGAGCTGAATCCCACAGGGATTGTAGAGTCCAACTCCTGGCCCTGCAAAGGAAACTCTGCCCAAAGAGCAGCTGGGAAGCTCCCAGTGGTATTTAATCCATGGATTTTGGTGGGTTGACCCATGGATTTTGTTAGTTTTTGACCAACAATACTCAATTTGATTTGTGTTGATCAACCTCTTCTGTTGGATTTTCCTGTGTTGGGTTTTGGTTTTCCTTTTTTCCTCTCAGCTTGTGAAAGATCCTGTATTACTGAACTCTTTCTCTCCTTTTATTTTTTTGGTTTTGTGTGTGTTTTAGCTCTCTGTGGGGGCTACATCCGTGGCTCCAGTGGCACCATCCTCTCCCCAGGATTCCCTGATTTTTATCCCAACAACTTGAACTGCACGTGGACAATAGAAACATCCCATGGGAAAGGTGAGACACCTTTGGAGAGAAACTTTTCCTTGTGGGATCCAAGAGTTCCTCTCAGGAATGGTGATTCCATTGTCCCTGGAAAAGATCAAGATTTTGATGTCACCTCTCCATCCTTTTAAAGTGGAGAAGGGAAAAATTATTTTTTATTTATCTCCTGTTCCTGTTAAAATCCTGCTGAAATTCAGGATGTGAATGGATCTAAATCCAGATATCCTGAAAATCATTCTCTGGGTCCTGTCCCTGTCACTATATCCACCCCTCCTGAGGGATTTGTGGAATTTGTCAGCTCCTTCCCTCCAAGATTTTTTGGGAACATCTCCCACATGGCCAAAGCACAAGTCCTGGAATTTCCCCAGCTGCTCCAACAATTATTTTCCTGTGACACTTTATGGACTCCCAGGCTGTACAAGTGGAGTTTAAAAGCAGCTTAATTTTAAAGGTATTTAAATGCCTAAAGAGAGACCATTATTTTTAATCTCACCGTTTCAGAGTGATTTCTCTCCACTCTAATTTGTTTTGCTGTTTCTTCTGCAGAGAATGGGGGGTGAAAAAAAAAAAAAAAAAAAAAAGCCCAGCTTTGTGTTTGCAGAGATGTTTTGTGCCACAGTAAATTGCAGACCAGAGCAAAGGTATAATTGGTAACAAATAATTTAAAATTAGTTTATAATTAGCCCTTTTTGCTATAGTTCCACAGCCCTTCAGTGCTGGAGGAGCCTTGTACACTCTGCTTGGAATTTTACCTTAAAAACCTGGAATTTAGGAATGTTCTGCAGGACAACTGAATTATTCTTGTGCTGGTTCCAGAGGGGTGATGTTATTTCTGCTCCTTAGGCTGGGTTTAGTAAAGCTCAGGGTATGAATTTGCTGTCAGAGGAGAATTAAAGTCATTTTGCATTTCCCACATCCCAGTTTTCAGGTCAGATCTCTGTTTTGTGCTTCTGGTAGGAATAACAAACATTTGGAAACTCTTGGAAGTTTCCTGTTTTTGTGGAATTTTGCAGCGGGGGGAAAGAGTGAGATTAAAATATTCTCCACAGAATGGATGTATAGAAGGAATTACCAAAGTCAGCCCTAAGCTTTGGGTCATAAAAATCCTTCTGGGACACTGAAGGGCAGTGAGGTGCTGCAGAGGGATAAAGATTGGGATGATCCCACAATTCCTTCGTTCCCAATCCCATGGGAAAAGCTCCTTGTTGGTTTCCAGCCAGGGAAGAGCTCTGTGTGAGCAGCAAACCTTCAGGAAGCACTTGGAGTGATCCAGGGGTAAATAAATGGAATATTCAGCTGGAGTTGGGTGTTGTGGGGTTGGATGTTGGATCTCCAGAGCTTCCCCTGATCTCCAGAAGTTAATAGGGAATGGGCAGTGAGGAGGAGGATTTATTGCAGGTTTCCTGCAGTTTCTTTGGGATGCTGCACTTTGGGAATGGTGGGATGCAGAGCCAGCCCTTGGGGTGGGAATTATTGGGTTAAATGAAATAACCTGGTCAAGCCAAGCAGGGATCTCCCCCAAAGCCCAGATTCCATCCCTGGCTTTGCCCAGGGCAGTCTGTGTCTCTCCAGAGGGGTCTGAGCCTGGATCAATCCCAATCCCACAAGAACAGAGGCTCAGGATCCTGCCCTGGGTGCCCCAAGAGCTGGGAGATCAGGATGGAAAAATCCATCTAAATGCAAAGAGGCTTTTTTATTGCTTGGCATCTCCCTGCCATGTTAACTCAGTGTGACAATGCTGTGACAGAGTTCCTGAGCTCAGACCCTGCCTGGCTCTGCTCTCACTGCCATTTTATGTTGATTTTTTTTTTTTTTAATATTTTATTTCCAAGCTGGAATTATTTTCCAGAGAATAAGTGTTTCTAATGGTGTTTGAATTCCAGCATGAAAAATCACCTCGCTGGAGGCTTCTGAAGTGCTTCCCATTGTGTGTCTGGAGGTGTGAAGGGGACTTTAAGTAATCCATTACTCCTCTCTGGCTCATTTACAAATGCAGCAAGGTCACAGCCTTCTCCCCAAACGGTTCAAATCGTTCAAATTGAATTTGGGAGGAAGAGGAAAAATACTTTTGCTGTGTTTGGCTGGGATTTCCGTGGCTGGAGCTGTTGTGGGGTTTATTTTGGACAAGAAAAGTGAATAAAAGCAGGGATTTTCTTGGATTAAGCTGGTCTAAGGGAAGATGTCCCTTCCCATGGTAGGGGGTGGCATCAGACAATTTTTAAGGTGGTTCCCACCCAAATATTTCCATAATTCTTTGATCCAGCCCATCATGGGCAGGTCCTTGCAGCTGCACCACTGACACACTTCTGCAAAAGCCTCCCTGACCTTGAGGCTGGGCTTCAATCCTGTTTTTCTAGGCAGGAATTCCTTCTGGAACATGCTTGTTTTCGAGCCCTCCAGCTCCAGCCTTGCTGCTCATGCTGTCCATTTAAAAGCCAACACTTCTGCAATAAAAGGCTCTCCTGGGCTGCTCCCTCAGCCACTGCTCCGTCCCCAGAGTGATTTCATGTCATCCCTGACAAAGGAATCAACATTCCCAGGGCTCTGAGCCTGGTACCACACTCAGAGTTTTGTCTTTTTATTGATTCCATTTCCACCCCAACACCCCCACCATCGATTTCATCGCCATCTCCCCCTGCTGCTGGCAGAACCGGGCGCTGAGCACTGACAACTCCCTCTGAAGACCCTCCCCCCGGTGGTTTCCCCCCACTCTGCAGGTGTGTTCTTCACCTTCCACACGTTCCACCTGGAGAATGGGCACGACTACCTGCTGCTGACGGAGAACGGGAGCTTCGTGCAGCCGCTGCAGCAGCTGACGGGCTCGCGGCTGCCGGCGCCGCTCGGCGCGGGGCTCTTCGGAAACTTCTCCGCCCAGATCCGCTTCATCTCCGACTTCTCCATGTCCTACGAGGGCTTCAACATCACCTTCTCAGGTGGGACCAGCTGCCCAAACCCTCTCAACCTTCTTTCTCTTCCTTCTTTCTTTCCTTCTTTCCCTCTCTCCTTTCCTCCCTTCTTTTTTTTACTTCTTTCTCTTCTCTCCTTTCTTTTCCTCTCTCCTTTCTTCTCCTCCTTTATTTTCCTCCCTTCTTTCCCTTCCTTCTTTCTTTTCCTCCCTTCTTTCCCTTCCTTCTTTCTTTTCCTTCTTTCTCTCCCTCTTTTCCCACCCTCCTTTCCCTTCCCTCCTTTCTTTCCTCTCTCCTTTCTTTTTTTCCTTTCTTTTCCTCCTTTCTTTTCCTCTTTCCCTTAATTCCCTTCCTTCTTTCTTTTCCTTCTTTCCCTCCCTTCTTTCTTTCCCTTCTTTCCCTTCTTTCTCTTCTTTTCCTTCCTTCTTCCTTTTCCTCCTTTCCCTCCCTCTTTTCCCACCCTCCTTTCCCTTCCTTCTTTCTTTTCCTTCTTTCCCTTCTTTCTTTTCCTCTCTCCTTTCTTTTCCTCCTTTCTTTCCCTTCTTTCCCTTCCTTCTTTCTTTTCCTTCTTCCTTTTCCTCCTTTCCCTCCCTCCTTACCCTTCCTTCTTTCTTTTACTTCTTTCCCTCCCTCCTTTCTTTCCCTCCCTTCCCTCCTTTCTTTCCCTCCCTCCTTTCTTTCCCTCCCTTCCCTCCCTTCTTTTCCTTCCCCTCTCTCCCTTTTTTCCCTCCCTCCTTTCCCTCCCTGGCAGTATCCCAGGCCAGGCTGGATGGTGTTTGGAGCAGCCTGGGACAGGGGAAGATGTCCCTGCCCTGACAGGGATGTCCCTTCTCACCTCAACCATTCCAGGATTTTAACACACCTGGCAAATCCCAGGTTGGGTTTCCATGATCCCACTGGCACTTCCAGGAAACTGGAAAATGCATTTTTCCCTGGCTGGGCTGGCTCAGTTGCTCTGCTGTGGTACCAGATGGGAGCCCCCTCCTGCTGCACCCAGCAGGGCTCTGAAGGATCCAGATTTTCCAAACTCCAGGAGCCAGGAGGAGGCTGAGGGGAACAATTCCTGCCCAGAGAAGTTCCAGAAATCCCATGCTGAGCTGTGCTTGCTAAACCATCACAGTGATGGTGGCTTTGAGCAGGTGTGGTGATCCAAAATGCAGATTTTTCAAAGGAAATCCTGATTTTCAGCAGTGATCAGTCAGAAGGAGTGTGGGGACTGGGAGAGGGACCCAAAAAAGGGACATTTGGCAGCCAGGGCAGCTCATGGCACTGGGGCAGCCTCTGGTTGAAGGACAGGAGATGTTTAACTGTGTCCTCTGATGATTCCCAAGTGCTCCCATTGCAGGGAATGCCAATCTTTGCTGCCTGAGTGCCCCAGGAGCCATTCCCTGCAGCAATCAGTGAAGGAAAGGAGCTTTTTTATTGCACTGGTGCTGTTCTTGCCTCTGTCCCTGTGTCCTTCCAGTCCTGAGCTGCCAGGGAAGGAGAGAAATTCCCATTTTTCCTGTGGAGCTTGGTCTGGCACCCTCCCTGACGGGCAGAGCTGTTGCCATAGATGCAGCTGAAACCTGGTTCCCAGTGCCTTTGTTCCTGGCCTCTGAAGTCAGGGATTTGCATGTGGAAACCAGTCAGAAAATTTCCAATTAACTCCTATTTTGATGAGGGGAAAATGACTTTTTGCCTTTCAAAAGCTCGCCTCTAATTATAACTCTCATTTTCAGTGTATTTCAAGGCTCCTTTCCTATCTTGGAAGGCAAAAATGGGAGTCAGTTCTATTTTTAGCTTTCTTTACATATATATATGTTAACATACAGGCTTTGGACTTGGAGATTTTGACAAAAACACCCTCACAAGAGTTTTCCTTCAAGCTGGTGTGGGGTCAGAGACATGAGTTTGGCTGTTGGCCAAAATCCTGCGTGACCTTTCTTGGAGCAGCAGCTTCAGTGTCCTCCTGCAGTCCCTGAGCAGCAGCATCCATTTGCAGGATTAGAAAGGGAGAGGCAGCAGAAATCCCACCCAAATCAACCCATCCTCTCTGGGCTGCAGCAGAGGGACAATGACAAATCCCCATGTGACAAAAACTGGGACCTGTTGCCTCTGGAGGTGACTGGAATCCAGGTGTTGGGGTGAGAGTAGGTGGAGGGTGAAATCCAGATTGGTTTTCATGGTTTAGAATCCTCATGGATTCACTGCAGCTGGATCAAGGCTCTTGGATCCTCATGTCCTTTCCAGGGAGGACAGAACCCCTGAGTTTTAGGTGGAGGGTGACATCCAGGTGGGTTTCCATGGTTTAGAATCCTCATGGATTCAGTGCAGCTGGATCAAGGCTCTTGGATCTTTTTGTCCTTTCCAGGGAGAACAGAACCTCTGAGTTTTAGGTTGGGGGTGAAATCCAGATGGGTTTTCATGGCTCAAACAGGATTCCATCCTCATGGATTCACTGCAGCTGGATCAAGGCTCTTGGATCCTCATGTCCTTTCCAGGAAGGACAGAGCCCCTGAGTTTTAGGTGGAGGGTGACGTCCAGGTGCGTTTCCATGGTTTAGAACACTCATGGATTCACTGGATCAAGGCTCAGAGCTCCCTTGGATCATCTCCAGTGAGGACAAAATCCAAATTTCCCCACTGCCAACCCATGTAATCCACTTACCCCCTGCAGAATACGACCTGGAGCCATGTGAGGAGCCGGAGGTGCCAGCCTACAGCATCAGGAAGGGGCTGCAGTTCGGCGTGGGGGACGTGCTGAGCTTCTCCTGCTTCCCTGGGTACCGGCTGGAGGGAGCAGCCAGGATCACCTGCCTGGGCGGGAGACGCCGGGTGTGGAGTTCGCCTCTGCCAAGGTGTGTTGGTAGGTGGTCATGTGCTTTCATTTCGCTTGGCTGGTCCTGCTGGGCTGCACTGCTGAGGTGGGCAGGGATGGAGGGGATGGGGGACATCCCCTGGGGTCAGTGGGAGATGTTCTTCAGGATGGATAGGTGGCATTCCCCTGGATGGGTAGGTGGCATCCCTGGGTGGGTAGGTGGCATCCCTGGGTGGGTGACATTCCCCAGGATGGATGGGTGACGTTCCCCAGGATGGAAGGGTGACATCCCTGGGATGGAAGGGTAATATCCCTGTGGTTAATGGGTGACATCCCTGGGATGGATGGGTGATGTCCCCTGGGGTGGGTGACGTTCCCCAGGTGGGTAGGTGGTATCTCTGGGTGGGTGACATTCCCCAGGATGGATGGGTGATGTCCCCTGGGGTGGGTGACATTCCCTGCGGTGGGTAGGTGGCATCCGTGGGTGGGTAGGTGGTATTTCTGGGTGGGTGACATTACCCAGGATGGACAGGTGACATTCCCCAGGATGAATAGGTGGCATCCCTGGGTGGGTAGGAGGCATCCCCTGGGGTGGGTGACATTCCCGAGGATGGAAGGGTGACATCCCTGTGGTTAATGGGTGACATCCCCTGGATGGATGGGTGATGTTCCCTGGGGTGGGTGACATTCCCCAGGATGGACAGGTGACATTCCCCAGATGGATAGGTGACATCCCTGTGGTTAATGGGTGGCATCCCCTGGATGGATGGGTGACATCCCTGGGATTAATGGGTGACATCCTCCAAAATGGATGGGTGACAATCCCTGGGATGGATGGGTGACATCTCTGAGGTAGATAGGTGACATTCCCAGGATGGACGGGTGACATTCCCCATTATGGATAGATGGCTGACATCCCTTAGATGGATGACATTCCCTGTATGGACAGGTGACATCCCTGGCACAGATGACATCCCTGGGACAAGTGACATCCTGGGATGGGATCACGGGTGATCTAGAGCAGGGATGGGTGGGAAGCAGCTGGAAGGAGTTTCCAGCCCTGCACGAGGGCTCAGTGCCCTCCCAGCTGGGCACAGGGGGGTGACAGTGACACACCCCCTGGAGGTGACAGTGACACATCCCCTGGAGGTGACAATGACATCCCAGCTGCCCCTGTGCCCCTGCCCCACCCCAGGCCAGTGATTCCAGAGCTGGTCTTCCCTTTTGTGGGTTTAAAGCATTCCCCTTGGAATTCCAGAGTAATTCCATGCTGTAATCTCCATATCCAGGCAAATCCCACCTTGTTATGGATGTGTCTGGGAAACCCCCCTGGCTCTGACCTCTCTCTTGCTCTCCACACGTTTCTCACACCTCCCACCTTTCCCTTCCTGACCACTGCAGGTCCTTTTTTAGCCCCTCCATCTGTTTTTAGCACTGATAAATCAATGAATCCGAGGGGAGAGGAGGGGAAGGATTGATCTGCAGCACAGAGCTGCCTCCTGGCTGCTGTTCCTGGTGGGGTGCAGAACCCTGACCTGGCAGGCATGGGGAGTGTGGCAGAACAGGGACACAAATTTGGGAGGAAGGAGGATGCTCCAGGCCTTGGGAAAAAGATGTCACAGTTTTGGGGTTTTTTTGATGTAGAATTTAAATAGGAAATCATTCCCAGCTCTGGTCACCTGAGGGATTCTTCAGCTCAGCCAGGGCAGGGCTCTCACCTGGAGGTTGTCCTGAGCTCTGGGTGAGCTTTGAGGACCAATGAAGGGCAAAACTCCCCACCAGAACCAGCTGCTGCCTCCTCCCTGTGCTCTGAACTTCCCAGCTCTGGGGCCTCACCCTGCTGGGACAGGAATAACAATCAGGCTGCAGATCAAGCTCATCAGGACAGTGAGAATCAAGGAAAAAAAATCATTTTCAGAGCTTTAAACTCAAACCTCAGACAGCTGCACTAAGTGGCTGCTGTTCCTGGCTGGGAATTAACAGCCTGGGTTTATCATAACAGGGCAAAGCCAGGACTGGTGGCCCAGAGCTTTGTGACAGGGTGACAGCTCTGTCAATGTCCCCACTGCCAGCTCAGATCTGCCTGCATGGGGATGCAAGTGAGAGTGACTCATTAAGATCACAGGAGATTTAATTGCTTTTCCAGACACTCTGTATTCTGCTGCTGTCCTGGAGATGGTCTTGGGAGATCTGAGAGTGGCTTTTGTTCCTTTGTCCCAGCCCTCTGGCCAGGACAGCTCCCTGAGATATCCCCAGCATCATCCTTGGGGATTCTGTGCCAAAATCCTGCTTTTCATCCATGGCAAGAGCAGAGCACAAAGTCACCTCCAAAGTGGCTCCTTCCTTAACCCTTTCCTGGATGAGCAGCAGAGCCAGGAGCTGCCCTGGGATAGTCCCTCAGCTCCAGGAGCTCAGAGACACGAGGTTTGATCCAAAAACTGCTCTGAGGGGGACTTTGCAGTGCTCTGCCTGTCCCCAGCCCCAGAGGAGCAGGCACAGCCAGTGTTTGACAGCAGAAAATCTTCCAGGGTAAACAGGCTGGGAAAACAGTGACTCACGGCTGGCTCGCGTGGGAGCTCGGCAAGAGGAACAGAAAATCCTCAGCATGGGGTTGTTCAGAGGCAGATCCACACAGATTTATACAGATTCCCGTGGGTTGATACAGAATTATACAGGTTTATACCAATTTCACACAGATTCACACAGATTTATATGAATTTTACATGGATTCCCACAGATTCACACAGGTTTATACAGATTTATACCAATTTCACTCAGATTCACACTGATTTATACAGATTTATACCAATTTCACTCAGATTCACACTGATTTATACAGATTTATATGAATTTTACATGGATTCCCACAGATTCACACAGATTTATACGAATTTTACATGGATTCCCACAGATTCATATAGATTTATACTAATTTCACTCAGATTCACACAGATTCTTACAGATTTATACCAATTTCACACAGATTTATACCAATTTTACATGGATTCCCACAGATTCATACAGATTTATACAGATTTATATTTACAGAGATTCCCCCCAGATTTCAATTCCCCCCAGATTCCTCCAGATTCCCATGGATTTACACAGATTTATTCCAATTTTACACAGATTCCCCCCACTTTTACACAGATTTCCCACAGATTTCACTCAGATCCCCACAAATTCTTCCAGATTCCTCCCAATTTCCTCCAGATTTCATTCAGATTCCTCACAGATCTCCCTGATTTTCCCCAAATTCTCCAAAGATCCCCCCCAAATTCCCCCAGATTTCCCCCAAAATTCCCCAGATCCCCCCAGATTTCACCTAAATCCCCCCAAATCTCCCATGCTGAGGGGCTGTGGATGTGTGTGACAAACCAGCTGCCCTGGGATCCTTGCTAGGATCTGGGATCCGGTGTTATCCAGGCAGGACACCCCTGGGATCCACTGTGATTTCTGTTCCCCTGTCCCTGTCTGCTCACTGTGTCCCTGGGAGTCTGGGACTGGAATTGTACAAAATAAATTTGGGGTTTGCCAGGTCCAAGCTGGGAGCTCCTCACAGCCAGGACAGGCTGCCACCCTCTTCTTCCTCTCCCCAGGATCCTTCTGCCAGATTTTGAGCCCCAAATTTTGAGATCTGACTTCAGGTTTGGCTGGAAGTCAAACACTCAGAGTAGAGAAAGAAGCAGATCCACCACAGATTCTCAAAATTTTCCCCAAAATTCCCCCCAGATTTCCCCCAGGTTTACATTTACAGATCCTGCGGGAGGAGAGAAGCCTGGCTGGAGGAAAATGTGATGGAGAAGGGGAGATTCTGCAGTGAATAACAGCAGGGAGAAGCTTTTTTTGAGCTTTTTGGAGGAGTCACCTGCATGTGTGGTGTGGCCAGGGCGTGCGTGGGGTCACTGAAATGTCCCTTTGTGTCTTGGTGCAGCTGAGTGTGGCTCGTCCGTGACAGGAACCCAGGGTGTGCTGCTGTCCCCCAACTACCCCCTGAGCTACAACAACAACCACGAGTGCATCTACTCCATCCAGAGCCAGCCTGGGAAAGGCATCCAGCTGAAAGCCAGGACCTTTGAGCTGGAGGCAGGAGATGTCCTCAAGGTAATTCTGGCTCAGGCAATGTCTCTAATTGCTTGTCTTGGTTTGAAGGACAGGTGTTTGCCAATAAAGGCGGAAGATTTTTTTTTTTAAATGGAGAATGCAAACCCCCTGACTCCAAATTATTATAATTTTGAAATTAAGGGCTCCCAGGCAAAGAGATGGGAGTAGGAATAACAGTTCTTTACTAGGAAAATTAAAATAGAAATACAGTATTACAAAGAACAATCCCAAAACACTGCCAGAGTCAGAATCCAAGCTGACACAGTCAGTCAGTCAGGGTGGTGGCACAGTCCCATTCCATGGTGCTGCATCCTCCTGCAGTGGCAGATGTGGTTCAGCTGGAGCAGTGCTCCTGGAGAAGGGGCAGTTTCCTCTGAAGGTGCAGGGATGATGTGGAAAGGTCTGGCTTTCCTCTGGAATCCAGTGGAAAGAAGGAACCTTGGTGTCCAAAAATCTCAGTTTTTTATCTAATTAGGAAATGTTTGGCTCCTCCCCCTGGGTGGAGCATCTCCCAGTGGGATGATGTAATTTTATCAGTCATGCACTGGGACTCAATGGCCATGAACAGGAGATATCTCCTGGAGGGAGGGTGGGCTGTGGGAAGATAAAGATGATTGCCCCAGCTGGTTTAAAGATGGTTCATTAACAGGAGATATCTCCCACAGATGGTGATAGAATACACATTTCTGACCACATTCTATATTGCAACCCAACACAATGCTCTAAAATTTAATGGGATTTTAATGGTAGCAAGTGTGAATGACCTCTGGAAAAAAGCTGTGTCATCCCACTGCCATGGTCATTGCAGTTTGCAAGATCAGATTTTCCCCCAGACTGCCTAAACTTCAGCTCTCACCTGTGGAATTGCACAGGAAAAGCTCCTCATCCATCAGAAGTGGGGGAGGGTTTGAGCATTTTTTTAATGCTTTGAAGAATCCAGGCTGGTTTGTCCCAAAAAGGGTCTGATTGAAATGCAGAACTCCAAACTCTGCTCAGATTATTCAAGCTCCAGGACTCTGTGGAGGAGGAGACAAATCCAGGCTGAGTTTTTTATTAACCAAAGGGATGGTTTTTGAAGGAGGCATTAATATTACAAGGATGTGCTGAGCCATCTTCCCAGGAATGCCTCTGTCCTCATTGAAGTGTCACACTCCAGGAGAGGTGTAATCCACGTTTCCAGCTCACAAGTGACTGGAAAGGGAGAAAGATTCCCTGTTAATGCAAGGAATGTGCTCCTTGTCAGAGGAATTACGTTCTCTCAGCAGGTTTGTCATCAGCTGCTCATCTGAGGAAAGTTCCTATTGATCTCCACAAGCGAGGAGCTGCTCTTGGTCCTCACAAAAGGAAGGAAGAAAAAAACACATTTGTGTTTTTATTTTAATCACAGCGAGTTCAAGGCTCATTTCTGAGTCAGTCTAGGGGGAAAAAAAATTCTTTTTTCAGTAGCTGTTCCTTTAGAAAGAGCTGAGGAGATGCAGCCCTGCATGCAGAGAAAGTCAGGGTGATGAGGAGGATGCAGATCCTCCAGGGTGTAAATCCTGCTCCTCAGGTGGAGCTTCACCAAGTCAGACTTTTAGCTGAGACTGCTGGATCTCAGCTCACATTGCCTAAAGGATTTATTCCTGTTTGCACTCATGGATCCAAGGATCACCCCTGGGTCACTTGTGGGACAAATCCTGAAGGGTTAGGGTTGCTTTTCCAGCCTGATGATGGAATTCAGAGTGGGGTTGTTTGCTCATTTTCCCTCCAATACCCAGGATCAGCTCAGTGCCAGGGGCAAATTCCTGGATTTGAGTGCAGCTGACCCCAAATCAGGGCATTTATCAGGAGCTGCTGGCTCTTCCCAAGAAGCTGCTCCACCAGAAAAATAACCCAAAGGACAGCCCAGGGTGTTGCTGTGAGCAGAGCAGGGACAAGGTGGGAATGGGACAAGGGGATGTGATGTGTCTGAAGGGACCTCAGCACATTTTGGAATAATTTCTCAGCATTTCTCTGTTCTAGGGCTCAGTGAAACTACAGAGAAATCCTGGAATGGTTTGGGTGGGGGAACACCTCCCACTGTCCCAGGGTGCTCCAAACTCCATCCTGGGACATTCCCAGGGGTCCAGGGGCAGCCACAGCCTCTTGGGCAGTGATGCTTTAGCTTTTCCAGGCTGGGTTTCCTGTTCCCCCCAGGTCTACGATGGCACCAACAGCTCTGCCAGGCTGCTGGGCACCTTCAGTGGCTCAGAGCTGCTGGGCACCAGCATCAACAGCACCTCCAGCTCCATGTGGCTGGAGTTCATCACTGACAGTGCCAACACCAGCAAAGGCTTCGAGCTGCAGTTCTCCAGTGAGTTGCAATCCCCCTTGTGCTGGGAATTTTTGTGGGTTTGTGTTGAGTGTGAGCAAAGCGTCCTTTGTGACCAAAGTGGAGTTGGAATGTGGACAGCACAGAATCCCAGGATTAGAGCACAGAATCCCAAGATTATTGGGGGTGGAAAAGCCCTCCAAGCCCATCATGTCAAAGCTTTCAAAATCCCCACATTGGCACTGAGTGCCACCTCCAGGGCTGGGGATCCAAACCTCCCTGGGCAGTTCCAATCCCTGACCACCTTTTCCATGCAGAAATTCCTCCTGATGTCCAACCTGAGCCTCCCTTGGCACAGCTCAACCCATTTCCTCTTCTCCTCTCCCAGTTCCCTGGGATATGATCAAACTCTCCCTGTCAAGGCTGCAGCAATCCAGAAACTCAGATCAAAACTCCAACACTAATTAAAACCCCTCTAATTTCCAACATTCCCCTTTTCCCAACAAACAATTGCAAGAAGGAAAGAGAGAAAGCACCAGCATGGTTTTGTGTGAAACCCTCCTGGCAGTGAAATTCCAGCTGCTCTTCCTCCCTGCTGCAGGTTTTGAGCTCATCAAGTGCGAGGACCCCGGCGTGCCCCAGTTTGGGTACAAGGTGCACGACGAGGGACACTTTGCTGGCAGCTCAGTGTCCTTCAGCTGTGACCCTGGCTACACCCTGAGAGGCACCAGGGTGCTGGTGTGCCTGACTGGGGAGAGGAGAGCCTGGGACCAGCCCCTGCCCACCTGTGTAGGTGAGACATCTTCTCCTTCTTTCTCCTTCTCTCTCCTTCACCTTCTTCTCCTTCTTTTTCTCCTCTCTTTCTTTTTTCTCCTTCTTTTTCTCCATCTCTTTCTTCTTCTTTCTCCTTCTTCTTTCTCCATCTCTTTCTTCTTTCTCCTTCTCTTTCTTCTTTTGTCTCCTTCTCTTTCTTCTTTTGTCTCCTTCTCTTTCTTCTTTTGTCTCCTCCTCTTTCTTCTTCTTCCTCATTCTCTTTCTCCTTCTCTTTCTTTTTTCTCCTCTTTCTTCTTCCTCTTCTTTCTTCTTCTTCCTCATTCTCTTTCTCTTCTTCTTTCTCTTTCTCTCTCCTTCTTCTTTCTCGTCCTTCTTCTATTTCTCCTTCTTTTTCTCCTTCTCTTTCTGCTTTTCTTTCTTCTTCTTTCTCCTTTTTCTCCTTCTTTTTGCTTTTTTTTTCTTCTTCTTTCTCTTTCTCTTTCTTCTTTTTTTTCTCCTTCTCTTTCTCCTCTCTCTTCTTCTTTCTTCTCTCTCCTTCTCTTTCTTCTTCTTTCTCCTTCTCCTTCTTTCTCTTTCTCCTCCTCCAGCACCTCCAGGGAGGGATTGCCTTGGATCCCACTCCCTGAACACCCCTCCCCCTGCTTTGCTGATCCACTGACATTAACTCTGCTGTTAATTACATCTGCACTAATTAAATTGTGGTGAGTGTGGTGAGGGTCCTCTGTGAGGCATCTCCTGCTTCTCCAAAACCTCCAGGAAATTATTTATTTGTGGACTCCCTACCCTGACCACCCTTTGTCCTTGCTTTGCTGACCCATTGACATTAACTCTGCTGTTAATTGCATCTGCACTAATTAAGCTGTGTGTGGTAAGGGTCCCTGAGATGGAGACACCTCCTGCTCCACCAGAACTTCCAGGAAGTGATTTCCTTGGATCCCATACCCTGACCACCTTTTATCCCAGCTTTGCTCATCCGTGTGACATTAACTCTTGTATTAATTGCATCTGCACTAATTAAGTTGTGGTGAGGATCCTCTGTGAGGTATCTCAGGATGGGGACACCTCCTGCTCCTCCAAAAACCTCCAGGAAATTATTTCCTTGTGTATTCCCCACCCTGACCACCCTTGTCCCTGCTTTGCTGATCCATTGACATTAACTCTTCTATTAATTACCCATCTGCACTAATTAATGTGGTGGGGAGCACTTGAAGCAGCTTTAGCATTAAATACTCTGCCCTAAACACATATTTGATGAGGGTTTTTTGCTTCCTAGAGCTTTCCCAGCCCTTCTCCTTTCTCTCTGGACGTGCTGAAGTGAGTGGCACCTCCTGACAGTGACATCAGTGTTTGTCCTGGCAGGTGACAGCTCAGAGCCAGGGTTGTTTGAGAGCTGCCTGACATCTGATCCCGTCCCCAGACATTTCAATTCCCCTTTGCTGAGTCCTGACTTCCCTTTTCACCTGCTTGGAAAATGCTGATTTGGGGTTTTGTGTGTTGAATGAATGGGGCTGATTCCTGATTCCTGTCCTGCTGTGCCCAGCACATGGGGAAGTTGTTGGACACTGGGAGATTTCCACACCCAGGGATGTGCTCAGCCCCTGGCACTCTGTGTTCTCTCTCCCAGGAGGCAGAGCCATTCCTTGCCTGGAATTTGAGCCTCATTTATTGATGTAGAAAGATAAATTTCTGTCATTTATGAATTTTCTTAACCTTCACCCTGTTTGCTCTACATGTGTTGGGTATGAGGCCGTGTCTGAGCTTGTGGAAATTAAAAAGAAATGAAAGAAAACTCATAAGAAATGAAAATTACAGAATTTGAACGGATATGTTACGGAAATTATTCCAAATCCTCACGTTCTTTGCAGTTCATTTACAGTGACATTTACAAGTTCTTTGGCTTCTTATCCTTCATTTTCTGATGAATCCAAGCAGAGGAGCTGAGCTCCCTCACCCCCAATGTGTGGAGCAGGGAAGCAGGGTCCTGGCAGGCTCTGCCCTTCCTCCCTGGGGATTCAGGAAGGTGGAGAAAAGCTTTGCCAGAAATGCAGAATAATTCTGATAACCCAGCTGAATTCAACAATTCTTTGTAAGCTTTTAGAATCCCTGGAAAAAGCCAGGAGTGATCTCTGTTGCAGGGTGAGATTGTTGCCATGCAGGAGCCACAGAAACCCACGAATCCTCTCCCTAACCCCATAAATATTTCTGTTGCAGCTGAGTGTGGAGGGACAATCAGAGGAGAGGCCTCAGGCAGGATCCTTTCTCCAGGATACCCAACTCCTTATGACCACAACCTCAACTGCATCTGGACCATCGAGGCAGAGCCTGGATGCACCATTGGGTGAGCTGCTCCTGTGCTTTGGCTTCTTACCCACCTGCAGCTGGTTTTTCCAGGTCAATAATTAAATTAAGCAAGGAGGGAGAAGCCCTGAGAGGGACAAGAGGGGAGAAGTCACTGGTTTGGTGCCAGAATCAGGGAATTAGGGGTGGGATTGAGGATTTATGGGCAGGGGTATTTCCCACCAGCCCAGGCTGCTCAGAGCCCCCAGTGCTGCTCTGCTTTGAGCCCTGTGTGTCCCCTGTTGTGACACCAGACCATGTCCTGGTCCTGCCCATGGTGTTCTGTGCTCAAACATCCCAGAGCTGTGGTGTCCATGGAGCTTTCCACCCCCTCCTTAATGGGGTGCATCCAGAATCAAACCTTTGTTTGGATTAATGAGGAACCAAAAGTGCTGGATGCCCAAATGACACAATCCTGGGATGAGGGTGTTGTGGGAAGTCACAGGGAATGTCCCTGGATCCAGGCAGTTCCTGCTCCCTGATCTTCCCTCCTGCCCCACCACCCCCACTGTGATGTTTGCCCAGCCCTTCAGGGCTGCCCTGGGTGTTCCCACACATTCCAGGCTGGCCAAAGCCCACAGAAAACTGGAACATATGGGCAAGCCAAGCTTTAACTGATTGGTGGGATTTGAGGGGGAGAAACACTCCTTAAAAGTTCTGAATAGTAATAACTTTCTTTATGATTATTATTATTATTGCTATTATTATTATTTTGGTTATTTATTTATTTATTTATTTATCTGATTTTTGTTATTCATCTCCCACAGCTCCCAGTGCTTGTCAGCCATTCCTGGCTCATCCCAAGCCTGTGGCTGTTCCATCCTGAATCCCCTTTTGTCCTCCCTGCTGCCTCACCACCCATCACCTCTCCCAGCACAGCCTGTCCCTGTGCTGCTTTTAGCCCGTGGATTTTTGCTGGAGACAGGGCTGGTGTGGTGTTTCCATTTTTATTTAATGCAGAAATTCCCTGCATTAGCACTGCCCTTCAGAGTGGCTCAGTAATGGATGGGTTTGGGTGTGAACAGAGGAAAAAAATCAGCCAAATCAGCTGAATCCCTGCACAGGCAACTTCCACTGGAAATCTCCTCTATTTTTCTTCTCCTGGAAAAAGTTTTTATAGGACAGAGTAGAGAGGTCCCTTTTCCCCCCCATCCAAAGCAACTTTGCTCTTGTAATCCCTAAAATCACCCACATGAGCAGAGATTTGGGATCAGCCAAAAGAGCCAGAAGTGGAAGGAAAAGGTTTCAGGAGATATCAAAGGCACCCACACTTTTCCAGAAATCAGAGCTCCCTTTCCCTGTCCCTTCATTTCCCAGCTCCTGCAGCACAGAGATCTCACAGGAATCCAGAGAGCACATTCCCAGCAACTTCATTTTTATGGTAATCCATTGGAAAAATAATCCTCTTCACGCATGGTACAGTTGTATAAAGCTCTCATTTATAACTTACATGAAAATTAATCACCAGAGCTTCTGGAATGAAGCTGTATCTGCACAGCACGAGGGGAAGGGCAGGGGGCTGAGACAGGGAGAAAAATGAGTCTGAACTTCAGAAATATGAAAGGCAAAGGGCTGCTGGGTGAATTTGGGGCATGGAGTGCCTTGGATGGGCTGGGGGAGAGGGGGAAGGAGGAGGAAAAGGAGGAAAGTTTGCTGGGAAATTGATGGAAATTCCTTGCCCAGCTGGGAGCAGGGAGCAGAGACGTGGCAGAAGTGGGTTGTGATTCCTGATCCCAGTGTTGTAAAATCCACTGCTGTTGATAATTCATCCCTCTTTCATGGGTATGGACAGGTTCCACTTGGCAGAGTTCCATCTAAAAAGAGGAGTGGGAAAATCCCCAGAACTGGAAGGGACCCCCAAGGATCATCCAGAGCAGCTCCTGGCCCTGCCCAGCCACCCCAAAACCCCACCCTGTGCATCCCAAACCCTCCTGGAGCTCTGGCAGCTTTGGGAATGTGACCAATTCCAGTATTTTGGGATATTCCACTTTCCAAGGACAGGATTTAAACAGTTTTCAGGCTGAGGAAGCTTCTGTGGGGCAGAGGGAGGTGGTGGCTTTGGTGGCACCTCTGTGCCAGGGGGGTCCCAGCCTTGCACAGCAGAGCCAAGCTGGAGTGGGCAGAGCTTGGATGGGGAATGTCAGCATTAAACACCTCAGGATGGTCACTGGGGCTGTGGGGAAAAGCTCCTCAAGGGTTGTTCACACTCTCAGGGCAGAGCTGGGCTCTCCTTTCTGCTCCTTGCTAAGCTGGCACAACTTCCCCTCTCTCACACTAATATCAATATCTTCTCCCCAATTTCTTATTTGCTTTTTATGTGTTTTTTAAAATTCTATTTATTTTAATTTTTTTTAGGTGCATTTCCATGCCTGTAATTGGGAAATAGGGATTGTCAGAGTGCAGGAATAAAACTCCTTTCCCTTCAGGGATAAAGCTCTTTCCCCTCCATCATCTGCTGAAGCAGAGGCTCTGCCTGGTCTCCAGTGAGACTCAGGCTGAAGGAAAAGCTGAGCTGTGCCTGTGGAATAGATGGAATTGCTGCAGGGAACTCCAGATCTGATTCCACAACAGCTCCCAGGCACTGCCAGCCTGTCCCATGGATCACCTGCATCAAGGTTTTCTCCCCCTGGCACAGACTGAAGTTGTTTTTTCTCAAATAAATGGGGGTGGTTTAGGCAGCCCAGGGTGTCCCCCCACCCCAGCTCACCCCCTGGCAGCCTCTCCCTGATCCCAAGGTCTCCAGGGATGAGTTTTTTCCAGCATTTCTGCCTCACTGGGCCCAGTTAAGGCTGGGAACAAACATAATCACAGCCATGGAGAAGAGCTGTGCACCATCCATCCTGATTTTCCTCAAGCCTGGCTTTATTTCTCTTTGCTCAAGGTCTCTGCTTGGGAGATTTATGATTCAGCTCTTTTGGTTTCTCCCAGTTTCTCTGGCCATCATTTTGTTGCTGAGGATTTTGCAGTGGGGCTTTTTTTTTTTCTTTTCCCTCCCCCTATTTTTTTTATGGCTCTCCCTGATTTATTTATGTTTGCCCCAGATAAATGGGAAAGCAGCCAAGTGAAAGCTTCCCTGTTTGCTACTGTGGGCTGGCAGGGATTTCAGCACAGCACCTGATGGGTTTATTTTTTACAGATTTTTTTTCTATTTCTAGGTTTCTGTTCCCATTTCACACTGGGGTTGAGTTGCCCATGGTTGGCCTGATTTTGTTGTGTCAGAGGGAAAATGGGCCAGTGGCAAACATGGACAGAGAAATTCCTCCTCTCCAGGTGGGATTTGAGTGCAGGAGTGGAAGGGATCAGCTCCTGCTCCATCCCCAGGGAATGGTCACATTCCCAAAGCCAGAGCTCCAGGAGGGTTTGGACAACACCCTCAGGGACAGGGTGGGTGTCCTGGTTAGTAGGACAGGTAATGGAGAATGGAAACCCCCTCCCTCCAAATTATTATCATTTTGAAATTAAGGGGCTCTCAGGCTAAGATACGAGAATAGGAATAACAGTTCTTTAGTAGGAAAATTAAACTGGAAATGCAGTATTACAAAGAACAATCCCAAACAGTGTCAGAGTCAGAATCCAAGCTGACACCCGTCAGTCAGTCAGGGTGGTGGCACAGTCCCATTCAATGGTGGCTGCATCCTCCTGCAGGGGCAGATGTGGCTCAGCTGGAGCAGTGCTCCTGGAGAAGGTGCAGTTTCCTCTGAAGGGCCAGGGATGATGTGAAAAGGTCTGGCTTTCCTCTGGAATCCAGTGGAAAGAAGGTACCTTACTGTCCAAAATACCAGTATTTATCTGGGTAGGAAATGTTTGGCTCCTCCCCCTGGGTGGAGCATCTCCCAGTGGGATGATGGAATTTTATCAGTCATGCACTGGGACTCAATGGCCATGAACAGGAGATATCTCCTGGAGGGAGGATGGGCTGTGGGAAGATAAAGATGATTGCCCAGCTGGTTTAAAGATGGCCCATTAGCAGGAGATATCTCCCATGGAGATAAGGGTCACTGCCCCACTGTCCTCTCTGCAGGACAGACCCAGCTCTGAAATCCAGAGGAAGGGAATGAAATCTGCATTCTGAACATCATAATCATAATTCTGAACATCAGTGTCAGCTCATTGTCACCTTCCTAACTCCTGTTTCCCTTCCCTTCCATTCCCGCTGTGGGTTTTGGAGCTCTGGCTCCTGCTGCCTCATTTTCTCTCTATTCTCTGCTGAAGTCCCTCTGTTTGCTGATCTAAACCCCATCCTGCAACATCCAGATCTTCCTAAAATAAATCCAAATCCTGGAGGTGCAGCAATCCAGCATCAGAATTGGGCACCAACCACACTCCAAGTTTGAATTCCAGATGACACAACACAACCCACGTGGGCCTGGCTGCCTGAATTGGTCACAAACCACATTGCAGGTCTGAATTCTGTGTGTTTTCTGCCCACAGGCTCCATTTCATGGTTTTCCACACGGAGGAGTTCCACGATGTGCTGCGGATCTGGGACGGGCCAGTGGAGAACGGGATCCTGCTGAGGGAGATGAGCGGCTCGGGGCTGCCTGGGGACATCCACAGCACCTTCAGCTCCCTCATCCTGCAGTTCAACACCGACTTCTTCACCAGCAAGCAGGGCTTTGCCATCCAGTTCTCAGGTGGGATGTGCTGGGATGCCTCAAAAACACGGGCAAGCACAGAGGGAAACCCCAAACACACCCAGAGAGAAAATACAACCAAACCCAGAGAGAAAACACAACCAAACCCATATAGAAAATCCGACCAAATCCAGAGGGAAACTCCAAACACACCCAGAGAGAAAATACAACCAAACCCAGAGAGGAAATCCAACCAAACCCATAGAGAAAATCCAACCAAACCCAGAGGGAAACCCCAGCCAAATCCTGAGAGAAATCCCAGCCAAATCCAGAGGGAAAATCTAACCAAACCCAGAAGGAAACCCCAACCAAACCCAGAGAGAAAATCCAACCAAACCCAGAGGGAAACCTCAAACAAACCCAGAGAAAAACTCCAACCAAACCCAGAGAGAAATCCCAGTCAAACCCAGAGAAAAACTCCAAGTAAACCCAGAGAGAAAAGTCCAACCAAACCCAGAACAAAAATCTAGCCAAACCCAGAGGGAAAATCCAACCAAACCCAGAGGGAAAGCCCAACCAAACCCAGAGAAAAACCCCAAGCAAACCCAAAAAGAAACCCCAACCAAATTCAGAGAGAAATCCCAACCAAATTCCAACCAAACCTAGAACAAAAATCCAAGCAAACCCAGAGGGTAACCCCAACCAAACCCAGAGAGAAATCCCAGCCAAATCCAGATAGAAACCCACCCAAACCCTGAGAAAAACCCCAACTAAACACAGAGGGAAAATCCAACCAAACCCAGAGAAAAACCCCAAGGAAACCCAGAGGAAAACACCAACTAAACCCAGTGGGAAACCCCAAGTAAACCCAGAGGGAAATCCCAACCAATCCCAGAACAAAAATCCAAGCAAACCCCACTTTGCTGGGCAGAAATTCCAGGTGTATCCACAGCATGTGCAGGTGATGCTGCCGTGGCCACTTAGTCACTTTCAAAATAAATAAACAGAAAATTAACTCTATTAGACCATTCACTAATCACTTATTTACCACTTAATCCCATCTACTTGTCATGTAATTTATTACAAATACTGCTTGCAGTGTTGCTGTGAAGATAAAAATTCACAAAAGCCAAAGCTGGTTGATATTTATGAAACTAAAATGCAGCTTTCATGGGCTACAGCCACTGGAATGAGAATGATCCTGTAAAAAATGAGCTGCACATCCTGGGAGCTGGGACCCCCTCATTCCCTGGGCAGCACAAACATCAGCCTGCAGGAAATCATTATTTTACAGCTTTACATTTTGCACAGTTTTTCTTCCCTGAGCTCCATCCTGTGAGGATCATTTGCTGAGCAGTTAGGGGTTTGAAATTAGGATTGTGAGAGTAATTATTTTCATTGCTTCCTGACCCGTGGCCTTCACTTCTCAGCTCCCTTTGAAGGATCTGTTTGTTTTATGGCTGGGTTTGAATTGGAAAATCAAAACTTGCTTTAAAAACATCGACTTGGTGAATACACAAATTCCTTTACTTTTGTGTCTCCCAGCCCTTTTTGTGTGCAGACTGAAAATAGGGGGAAATTTCATGTATTTTGTCCTAGCAATGAATTCTGCCCTCAGAGTGAGGAACCTGGCAGAGCAGAAAGATCTGGAATACACAAGAAGGAATTCAGCAATTTTCCACCCCCAGACCCCTCAGATTCACCCTGGCAGCTTCCCCCAGGTGCTCTGAAAGCCAAATCTGTTTAAACTCCCCCAAATTGGGTCCCTTGGGGTTGAGGGCACAAAAATTTCCATGGCTGCAGGGCTGTCCCTGCTCCAGTTTGGCTTTCCTGAGTCCTGGCTGCTCTCACCTCAGCTCCAGCCCTGCAAACACATTCATTTCAATTATTTAATACTCAATTATTAAGTATGTTCCAATATTTACAGAGGGTTCCAGGTTTATGCAGTTGTTTTGGTGTGATAACAAACAGGGAGTGGTTGGGTGAGTGATGATGTGACTTCCCCTGGACTGAGACACATCAAAACATCTTCCCAAGTTGTTTGTTGGGGTTTTTTTTCCATAACTTTCTGTCCAGGTTGCATTGCTTGGCTGGGGGAACAAGCCAGCATTTTGGGGAGAATTTCTGCTGGATTTCAGAGCTTTGGGCTGACCCAGACAGAGGCAGAGCTTTGTGTCACCCAGCACAGCAGTGCCATCCTGATTTTGTTGGTTTTCTTTTTTGCCAGATTTGTGTCTCATCCAGCCTGGGCTGTTAACTTCCTTATCTCCAGCTGCACAGAAAGAGAGGGATTTCCTCTGGCTCTTTCAAGAGCAGCTTTTTCTAAACTGCCTGGGTGTAACAGACTCTCATCAACTTAGCAGGAAATAAGCTCCTGATCTGGAGCTGGGCTTTATTGACTACTCCTGCTCAAAGCCTTTGTTCAGCAGGTGTGACTAAGCAGCCAGACCTGAGCTCAGACCTGTCCACTTTGGGATCTTGGGAGCTTTAATGAGGTGGATAAGCTCACAAAACTCCTATTACTCCAGGATTTTCCCTGCTGGTAAATCCTTGTGGTGTTGGCAGACCTTGAGCTCAGGCAGCAGCAAAGCTTTGCCTGTCCCCAGCTCAGGGGACATCTCAGACCTCAAAGAGAGGCAGCAACAAGTCTGGAAGGGAAACAAACACATTTCTGAAAGGTCAGGCTTGATGCTTCACAGATCTTGAGGCTAAATTTCTCTGCCACTCATGGGAAAGTGTGAAGTGCTGGTGGCTGAGTTGATTTTGCAGCATGTGCCTGGCACAGAACTCTCCAAAAACACCGTGGAACATCAGTGGGTGTCTAGCTGATGAAGCAAAGAGCCATGTGCACAATTCTGCATCAAAGCTGCTCCCTGGGTGCTGCTCTTGAACTTGCTGGTCCCCAGAGCCTTTCCCAGCTGGAGTGGCAGATGCTCAGAGCAAAGGGAAAGGCACTTTTTGTGCGTGGGGGAACTCTGTGGGATGCTGAGGGAGGAGGGATGGGGAACAAGGCATGGCCTGGATGTCTGGGTATGGACAGAGAGAAGAGAGGCAGTGCTGCAGGTGTTAAATAAACATCAATATGCAAAATGTGCTTTCAATTCCCTTCAGTTTCCACGGCCACATCCTGCAACGACCCAGGGATCCCACAGAACGGGAGCCGGAGCGGGGACAGCAAGGAGGCTGGGGACTCCATCACCTTCCAGTGCAACCCTGGCTATGCCCTGCAAGGGGAGGCACAGATCACCTGTGTGCAGGTGGAGAACAGGTTCTTCTGGCAGCCAGACCCGCCCACCTGCACAGGTATGGGCACAGGGCTGGGATCTGGGCACGGGGACAGACACAAGTCTGGGATCCGGGGTCTGAATCCATGGACATAGATCCGTGTTCTGAGCACACAGACACAGATTCCTGTCCTGAATCCATGGACATGGATCCATGATCTGGGCACATGGACACAGATCTGTGATCTGAATGAATGGACACAGATCCACGATCTGAATCCATGGGCACAGATCCATTATCTGAGGACATGGACATAGATTCCTGTCCTGAACACACAGACACAGATCCCAGTCCTGAGTCCATGGACACAGATCTGTGTTCTAAATCCATGGACACAGATCCATGTCCTGACCCTTGTTGTAAAATTTCACCCCACACATCTTTAAAAATCAAGAAATATTTTTCAAATATCCTCACATGTCCAGAGCTGTGACAGAAAAAAAATGTTGTCTTCTAATACTTCAAATTGTGTTTAAAATTTATTTTCCAGCAAGTTCTAATATGAGGTGACAAAGGATTTGGTGGACTAATCAGTGAAATATCAGCAACTGGGGGAGAGGCAGCCTGGTTGGAGCTGAACTGGGAAAACTCATTGTTAAATGTAGGGCTGATTTGGGGTATTTAGCATTTCAAATGCATTTTCTCCTCTTTGTGGCACAACTGCCAAACAATCCGGGCTGGGAGAACCCCGGGAGGTTTGGGCCATTTGAAGTTTGCATCCCTCCCAATCCCAGGCAGCATGGCTGGGTCCAGCTCCTGCTTCAAATCCTTTGGAGACTCTGGGTGGGATTTTCAAAGGAATCCGAGGGTGTTGAACATTTGTCTCCCTCAGGCTTTTCAAACACGAGTCCTTAGATTTCAATTTCTTCAGAGTTTTCCCCTGATGTTACAGTCTGGGAGGGGAAAGCACCCTTGGGGTTAAAGTTAGGGTGAATGGAGAGATCCTGGTGTGTTCTTCCAAGGCATTTTTGGGGGATTTTAAGCCAAATTTTCCATATATGTGCTGTGATTTCCTGGTGTGTCCCAAAGGGATAAAAGTTCTCCATGCCTGAGTCTGGACTTGGTTGAAAAAGTTGTTTTGAAGCTCTGGAGAAGGGTCTGTAAACTATTCACATATTTTCAGACCAGCCCCACTGGGTTTTTATTGATATTTTTCTTATCAAAGCCCACAGAACAATCCCATGTGCTCATTCCTTCATGGAAAATCCTTCCAAGATTTATACCATCACTTCTGTCCCACTCCATAAGTCAGACCCCCCACAATCTGTGCTCTCCTTACTCTCTTCCCATCCCAAATGTGGGGGGATTGGTGGCTCTTGCAAGGTATTGTTGGGAGGCCTTCAGCCAAATTTTCCATATCTGTGCTGTGATTTCCTGGTGTGTCCTAGAATGATAACATTTCTCCATTTTTGGATTTGGAGAAAGGTCTCTAATCCCTACTATGACATTTTTAGACCAGCCCTACTGGGTTTTACCTTATATTTTTATTGATATTGTTCTCTATCAAAGCTCACAGGACAATCCCACGTGCTCGTTCCTTCATGGAAAATCCTTCCAAGATTTATCCCATCATTTTTGTCCCCTCCCAGCTCCTTTCCCACTCTGTAGCTGCTGTCAGACCCCCTTCCTCTCACCTCATCCCAAATGTGTGATCTGGGCAACCTCAGAGCATCAGCCCCAGCCAGGATCCTGCAGAAAAAAAACTGACAGGAAAAATATCAGTCATGTTTTGCCACAGTGGGAAACACGAGCAGGCACTTTGAGCCTTAAAAAAGTAATAATTGATTTTTCAATCAGCTTGGCATTTAATGTGCTGGGAAGTGGAGTAAACACGACCAAGCCATTTAGGCCCAGATGTGTTTTCACCTCGTTACAAGTGAACAGGCCTTGACAGGGAGCTCCATAAAAACAGCAAAAAAGTGAAGATCTCCCTCTCTCTCTTCCTGGCTCCTCACTTACGATTTTAGGAAGGTTGTGGTGGCATCCAGAGTGCTGTTTGTGGTGTGGAATGACAGAGCCACCACAACCTCGTGAGCCTCAGGGTCACTTCCCACTAAAACATCTGAGGATTCTCTGCTGTTTAATCCCCCATGTCTATCACATCTCTCTCTTTTTTTTTTTTTCCATTTCTGCCTCCCATTTGCTGCTTTTGAAATCTGTGTGTTCCTGATTTACCAAAATAAGAGTATTGTTCTAATACTGATACTCAACTGTGATGGACAAAAGACTCTCTAATTTAAAGTTACAAAGTGTGTGTTTATTCAGTGTGAGGTAATGCTCTAACACACACTGCAGAATCACAGGTGATAATAGAGTCTATTTATTGACAAAGCTTCAAACAAATACATATTCATAATTACAGCCCCTCCCATTACTCGCTTCCTATGGTAATTAGCTTGAATAGCTATTAAGCATGCCTGGTTGACTTCCTAAATTAAGTCTGGGGTCATTTTTGTGGGGAGGGGTCTTAAAAAGAGGAATTAAGGTGAGTCTTCCTCACCCTGAACTCTCAGCCTTTTCTATCAATGACAACACAAATGACTTTTGGGGCAACTCCAACTTTCCGAAGAATAAGTTTCTGGTTGCAATTGTTCATGTCCAGTTTTCCTCTGGAATCCAGTGGAAAATGCTGCTCTGGTGTTCCAAATCTCAGTTTTTATCTGGGTAGGAAATGTTTGGCTCCTCCCCTGGCTGGAGCATCTCCCAGTGGGATGATGGAATTTTATCAGTCATGCACTGGGACTCAATGGCCATGAACAGGAGATATCTCCTGGAGGGAGGATGGGCTGTGGAAAGATGATTGTCCCAGCTGGTTTAAAGATGGCCCATTAGCAGATAATGTGTGCCAGGAGATCAAGATCACTGCCACACCCAGTTTTAAACAATGGCCCATTAACAGGAGATATCTCCTGGAGGGAGGATGGGCTGTGAGAAAGATAAAGATGATTGCCCAGCTGGTTTAAAGATGGCCCATTAGCAGAGGATATCTCCATGGAGATAAGGGTCACTGCCCCGTGTGGTTTAACAGATGGTGACAGAATCCACATTTCTGCCCACATTCTGTATTGCAACCCATTCAGATCCTAATTTTTCTAAGATTTCCACTCCAAAGCCTCAGTTTGGCTGTTTTTCCTGCAGCTCCATGTGGAGGGATCCTGACAGGCCCAGCTGGGGTGATCCTGTCCCCGCAGTACCCGGAGCCGTATCCCCCAGGGAAGGAGTGTGACTGGAAGCTGACAGTGTCCCCTGACTATGTCATTGCCCTGGTGTTCAACATGTGAGTACCTGTTGCACTGTGTTCTGTGTTCTGATATTGCCCAAGTTAATGGTTTAGTCCAAAATTACACCATTCTACTCACCTTGTCAATCTGAATTCTCCTGAATGCTCCTGGATAATCTGTTCCCAGATTTTTGTGGGGAGATCCCGGTATTGCAGCTGCAGCTCCTCTGATACACAGAACCTGATCTGGGTGTGGATATCCTCTGATTCTGGGAAAGAACCAATGCAAAGCTGATGGAACTGTCCCATTCCCCTGGATAATCTGTTCCCAGATTTTTATTTTTTTTTTAAGGGGAGACCCTCATATTGCAGCTGCAGCTCCTCCTGAACACACAGAACCTGGTGTGGTAGAGCCCAGGAATCCCAGCAGCAGCTCTGGCTCAGTCTCTGTCTCCTGACTCCATCCCCATTCCTGGATCCCCCCCATTCCTCCTTCCAGGGGGAATTCTGGTGTTTAGCCACCCCCAAAGCAGAGGGTGGAGAAAAGAAGGGAAGGAGTCCCTGTCACCCAAAGCAGTGGGAGGAGAGAGGGAGGTGAAGAGGAATGGAGAGAAACAGAAAAAGAGGAAAAGTGGTGCTCACTTTTGGAGGATGGGGACAGGAATATCCTCTGCCTGGCAGGATTTTGGAGCAGCAGCAGCTGGCAGGAATGTCCTGCTTGGCAGAACTTTGTAGCAGGAGCAGTCAATCCCTACCCTGGGCTTCCACACCCCTGGAGCTCAACCCTGAGTTCTCCAGGGATGTGTCCCTCCTCCAAACTCCTCTCCTTTCCTTTTGCAGCTTCAGCCTGGAGCCTGGCTATGATTTCCTGCACATTTATGATGGGCCTGACTCCCTGAGCCCCCTGATTGGGAGTTTTTATGGCTCCCAACTCCCAGAGAGGATTGAGAGCAGCAGCAACAACCTTTTCCTGGCGTTCCGGAGCGACGCCTCGGTCAGCAACGCCGGCTTTGTCATCGAGTACACAGGTGAGGGCTGAGCACACCTGGCCCTGCAGGTACCTGGGGCATTCCCTGTGCTGATCCCCAGATCATTCCAGCTCCTTGGAACGAGTGGGAGAGGCTCTAAATGCTGTGGAAAATGAATTCCCACCCCCAAAGAGGAGGCTGGAGAAGGGAGGGAAGGATTCCCTTTCGCCCAAAGTAGTGGGAGGTGAAGAGGAATGGAGTGAAAAATGAAAAGTGGTGTTCAAAATGTCCAAAATTTGTGCATCAAGACCTCAGTGAGCCCAGGAGAACACAGGATTTCAGGATTTAAAGACTGAGGATACAAAAGTGTGATGGGCAGTGGGGGTTGACCAGTCTGTAGCTCTGGGGAAAAAAAAAATTCCCGTATTTCTGTACCTCATTCACCTAGAACACCTGGTGCAGCTGCTGTGGACAGGAAACTGTGGGATCATCTGATTTTTCATGCAGAGAAGCAAAAGCAAGACCTGTGGGCTTTACAGTTTCCTGTTTCTCCTTCCACACCTTCCCCAAAATCTGAGAGCCCCTGATTTAATGCTTAAGCACACTTGAATTGTTCCCAGAGCCACTGCTCTCAGAAAAGCCCTTGTCTTTAATGAGCAATTTCCAAATGACAAAAGAGCAGGATTAATCAAAGCCTCTAATTATATTGCAGGCAGGAAAAAAAAAAAAAAGAAAAGTGAAAAAAAAAACACCAAAAAAAAAAAAAGCTGTTAGAAGAAGGAAAGAAATATCTAAGTCCTGACAGCTCTGTAGTGTTCTCTGGAATTTTTATAAGGAAATGGGATCTTAAATGCTGCAGGGCAGAGAATTTTTCACTCTCTAACTGCCAGGAGGGTGGAGCAAAGTGGAGTTTGACCTCTGCTCCCAGGGAAGGGGGACAGGGTGAGAGGGACCAGCCTCAAGTTGTGCCAGGGGAGGCTCAGGTTGGACATCAGCAGGAATTTCTGCATGCAAAGTGTGGCCAGGCCTTGGAAGGGGTGGAATCCCCATCCCTGGAGGTGACCAAGAATGTGGCACAAGGAATAAATAAAGGAATCCCAGACTGATTTGGTTTGGAAAACCCAAAAGCCCATCCAGCTTCCTAGGCAAGGACACTTTCCACTATCCCAGGTTGCTCCAGTTCCATCCAGCCTGGCCTTGGACACTTCCAGGGATGGGGAATCCACAATATCTCTGTGCCAGGGCCTCCCCATCTCAATTATGGTTTGTCCTCGTGGCACTCAGTGCTCTGGGCTGGTGACAATCCAGGGATGGGTCACAGCTTGGACTCGATGATCCTGAAGGGATTTTCCACCCTCAGCAATCCTGGGATTGTGTGAAATCAAAGTTTTGCCATACTGTTTAGATTTTGGGAGCTGGAGCCTCCCTTCTCCCAGTGCTGAGCAGCCAGAATCCAAACCCAAAATCCACACCCTGCAAATTGTGAAAATCCCACCAGCTCCCAGCCTAAAAAAAACCTCCCATTTCACTGATGAAAACAGCAGAGGGGCTTTGCCAGAGGAATAAAAACCCTGGGGATGGTTTCCCTGCAGAGAACCCCCGGGAGTCCTGCTTTGACCCAGGCTCCATCAAGAATGGCACCAGGGTGGGCACGGACCTGAAGCTGGGCTCCACCATCACCTTCTACTGTGACGGGGGCTACGAGATCCAGGGGGGCCCCACCCTCACCTGTGTGATGGGAGGGGATGGAAAACCCACCTGGAACAAGCCTCGCCCCACCTGTACAGGTAAATCCCGTGGGAATGGGTCTGTCTGTGGAAAGATGGGTGTTAATTTAGAGGGGTTTTCTCAGTGCTCTGGGGTTTTTTTAAACAGGAATTATTTGGCATCATTTATCAGGGTTTTAGCAGTTATTCTTTTAACAGGAAGTGGTGATTTCTGGGCGTTTTCTTGAGTTTTTATTTGGTGGTAGATGGGAAAATGGACACGGCTGATCCAGTGTCTGGCACAGGGCAGGAGTCAGGAATCCACTTAAACCCTGGCTAAACCTGATCCTTGCTAATTCAGACCCCCTAAACCTGATCCTTGCTGATCCAAACCCCCTGAACCTGATCCTTGCTAATCCAAACCCCCTAAACATGACCTTGCTAATCCAAACTCCCTGAACCTGATCCTTGCTAATCCAAACCCCCTGAACCTGATCCTTGCTAATCCTAACTCCCAATCTTGGGTGTTCCTGAGCAGGAGCAGAGCTCAGTGGCAAAACAAGGGGGTTTTAGGGTTTCTCTGGTTATTTTGTTTTCTTTTCTGACTTGGTGGTTTGCAGTCAGACTTGAGCTGAGGAGGGAACCAAGAGGCAGCTGGTGGGGGAATGGAATGAAATCCCTAATTTAGGAAGGCTCTGGCAGGGAAAAACTGAGGAAAGGTGGGAAAAGGAGCTCATCCTGAGCTGTGAGGTGGGAACAGTGCAAATCCCACATTAATGGTGTGGTTTGATAATTCCACAAGGAGCCAGCACGAACTGGGGGTGGGATAAACCTGATTTTTCCCATTAGAACTTTCAGGGAATGGTGGCTGGGGACATTTCCAGGCTCCAGGGATGTTCCATGATCCTTTCCCTTGCAGCTCCCTGTGGAGGGCAATACACAGGTTCAGATGGAGTCGTCCTGTCCCCAAATTATCCCCAAAACTACACCAGTGGCCAGGTGTGCCTGTACTCCATCGTCGTGCCCAAGGACTACGGTACCATGCTTGGAATTTTATGGGATTCTCTTCTTGCAGCTCTTATTTGCTGAGTTTTTGATGATAATTTTTTATAAGTGCATCCAGAACTGGAGATGAGGCAGATGGGAGAGTGGCAATGGTGCTCTTGGGTGTTCTTTGTGCTGGAGTCAGAGAAAATTCTGGATTTGTCCAGGTTTTGTCCAAAGCTCAACCCAACAGGAGCCAATTACAGCTAATTAACAATTGTTGTCTCTCAGTGGAATTCTGCACCTCATGTTCTGTAGGCAGGGAAAGGGGATGAGTCACAAAAAATTCCCAATGGGCTTGGAATCAGTGGGAAGATGTGGCAATGAACCTGGGGGAGGCTGGTGCTGCATCTGGAATTTGGGGATAAATAAATTTTTCCAGGCTGTCACTCAGGCCTTATCCCTGCCTGGAATAAAGGCAGCTGGAACACAGGACAAAGGTTGTGCTGGGAAAATAAATTCCAGTTTGGAATGCTGTGAATCCTGAGGGGTCCTGGGCAGGGCCAGGGGTTGGGTTTGGGGGTCCTTGGGGTCTGTTTCAGCTCAGGGGGTTCTGTGAGTCCATGAGAGTGCCCTGGCTGTGTAGGGTGGTGGTGGGGACAGCAATGGGATGGCAGTGTGATGGCAGGGGGATGACATGAGGGTGGCAGTGGGGACAGCACTGGAACAGCAGTGGAATGACATGGGGACAGCACTGGGATGAGGTGGGGACAGCAGTGGGGGTGACAGTGTGATGGTGCTCTGGACAGCAGTGTGGTGACACTGGGGGCAGCAGTGGCTGATCCCAGCCCTGTCCCTGTCCCCATCCCTGTCCCTGTCCCTGTCCCTGTCCCCACAGTGCTCTTTGGGCAGTTTGCCTTTTTCCAGACTGCTCTCAATGACGTGGTGGAGGTGCACGATGGCCCCACCCAGCACTCGAGGCTGCTCAGCTCCTTGTCAGGCTCTCACTCAGGTAGGGAACTGCCCCCTCTCCCTGCCCCCTCTCCCTGCCCCCTCTCCCTGCCCCTCTCCCTGTCCTTGTCCCTGTCTCTGCCCCTCTCCCTCTCCCTGTTCCTGCCCCTACTCCTGCCCCTGTCCCTCTCCCTGTCCCTGTCTCTGTCCCTGTCCCTCTCCCTGTCTCTGCCCCTGTCCCTTCTGGGGACAGCAGCTTTGTCACAGATGACACCCAACACCTGCTCCCTGTGTCCCAGGAGTGTCTCTCATTCCCTCTCCTCTGTCTCTCCCCTTTTCCCTCCTCCCCATCCAGGGGAATCTTTGCCGTTGGCCACCACCAACCAGATCCTCATCAGATTCAGCTCCAAGGGTCAATCCACAGCCAAAGGCTTTCATTTTGTCTACCAAGGTGAGTTCAGGTGTGTTCTGGAAGTGTCCTCAGGGGTGTCCTGAGCTGCTTTTGGTGTCTGGGGGTTCTGAGCAGGGAATAACCCTGGGAATTTGGCAGCACAGCTCTGGCAGGGCTGGCTGGCTGCTGTGGGTGCTTTGTGCTCCTCCCTTTCATTCCCACTCAGCCTGAACTCTGCACATCCCAGGATTAGCATCATCCCCATCCCGGCGTCTCTCACCGGGAATTTGGAGCTTTATCCCACAGCAATTCTTCCCGGTGGTGCCTTTAGCACTCTGCTGGGTGTAAGCAGCTGAAATCCTGTCTGGCAGCTCAGCAATCCTCCCTCTGTGCGTGTCACAGGCTCGGGGCTGTCACACTCCTGCCCCTTGATCCTTTCAGTAACAGCTTTGTGCTGCACTGGGCGAGAACAGCTCCGGGATTTTATGGAGTAAATAGCAAATGATGCAGGGAGCAGTGGGAGAACAGAAGGGATTTCTCACCCACGTGCTCCCTGGAGTTATCTGTGGGAACATCCAGGTTTTGCTGCTAAGAGGGGACAGACACTGGCATGACCTGAGCCTTCTCCAGGGTTGAAGAGAAGCGTGGTTTGGATTTTGGAGTAGTTAGAGATCTGTTCTCTTGAATTCCTGCCTAATGAGTGTGAAACAGCCGTGGCTGTGATTGTAATCTTCAAAGAGCTCAGCAGAGCAAAGGTTTTGATGAAACCAGGGAAGGTTTCCTCCTGCAAGATCTGCATGGGAAGCAAGAGGAAAAGGGCAAGGCAGCCTGATTTGGATCTGCCTGGTCACACTCTAATTAGCTAAACACTCATAAATTTAAAGCAACTCAGAGGAAAATATTAATTGAATTTTTCCTCGGCAATAGACCTGTTTTTTTGATGAGTTTTCCCCCTCACTTATCTGCCAGCCTCATTCCTGTCTTTCACTTTAATTCCCAGTACTCAACAGGAATATCAACAATTTCAGCACCATCACAACTGAAATCCCTCTTTCCTCTCTTTTCCCAAGAAGATTTTTTCCAATTGCTGTTTCATTAGGGAGCTGAGGAACTCAAAGAGTTTCCCATGGAAGCTCCTGCATTGGGTGACAGAACAACTTTTTGGGAGGCCTCTGCCAAATCCTTTGGTTTCCCTGGGTAAAAACAGCCTTTTGATGTGGGGAAAGTTCTCAGGAGGGAGGCAGCAGGGAGGGATCTGGACATCTCTGCTGCTTTTATTTCAGGTATAGAATCATTAAGTCATTTAGATTGGAAAAAAACTCCAAGATCTTCAAGCCCAACCTTTATCCAGGTGCCACCTCCAGGCTTGGAACCACTTGGGCTGGCAGAACTGGGAGTGAAATGTTCTTTCTTTCTTTTCTCAGTGGTCATGCTTGGATTCAGCCCATCTTTGGGGTTTAGGTGCTTTGGGATTTAGGAGTAATCACTCAATGGTCATGCCTGGATTAAGCCAATCTTTGGGATTTAGATAAAATCAGTCAGTGGTTGTGTTTAGATTCAGCTCCTCTCCTGGCCTTAGGAATCATCAATCATGTTTGGATTCAGCCCCTCTTTGAGGTTTAGGTACCTTGGGATTTAGGAACAATCAGTCAATGGTCATGTTTGGATTCAATCCCTCTTTGGGGTTCAGATATAATCAGTCAATGGTCATGCCTGGACTCAACCAGTCTTTGGGATTTAGATAAAATCAGGCATTGCTTATGCTTGGATTGATCCTTTCTTTGTGATTTAGACACTTTGGGGATTTAGGTACAATCAGTCAATGGTCATGTTTGCATTCAACAGCTCTTTGGGGTTTAGGTACAATCAGTCAATGGCCGTGTTTGGATTCAGCCCAAATACTTTGGGGTTGAGGTACAATCAGTCAATGGCCATGTTTGGATTCAGCCCCTCCTTGGGGTTTAGGTACAGTCAATGGTCATGTTTGGATTCAGCCCATACTTTAGGGTTTAGCTACAATCAGTCACTGGTCATGTTTGGATTCAGCCCGTACTTTAGGGTTTAGGTACAATCAGACAATGGTCATGTTTGGATTCATCACTTCCTTGGGGATTTAGGTACAATCAGTCAATGGTCATGTTTGCATTCAACAGCTCTTTGGGGTTTAGGTACAATCAGTCAACAGCCAATTTTGCATTCAGCCCTTCCTTGGGGTCTAAATACTTTGGGGTTTAGGTACAATCAGTCAATGGTCATGTTTGCATTCAGCTCATACTTTGGGGTTTAGGAACAATCAGTCAATGGCCAAGTTTGGATTCATCACTTCCTTGGGGTTTAGGAACAATCAGTCACTGGTCATGTCTGAATTCAACCTCTCTTTAGGGTTTAGATACTTCGGGTTTAGGTACAATCAGTCAACAACCAAGTTTGCATTCAGCCCTTCCTTGGGATCTAAATGCTTTGGGGTTTAGGTACAATAACCAACAGCCGAGTTTGCATTCAAACGCTGTCGGGATTCAGAGTTTGTGATTTCCCCACCAAGCTGCCGTCCCTCCCTGCGCCCCGCTGTCCCACTAACGGTGTCTCCGCAGCCGTGCCGCGCACCAGCGCCACACAGTGCAGCTCGGTGCCGGAGCCGCGCCATGGGCGCCGCCTGGGCAGCGACTTCGCCGTGGGCGCCGTGGTGCGCTTCGAGTGCAGCCCCGGCTACGGCCTGCGCGGCTCCCCCGCCATCCAGTGCCTGGCCATGCCCGGAGCCCTGGCCCAGTGGAACGCCTCCGTGCCCTCCTGCATGGGTAGGTGGCACTGGGGGGCTCTGGGGACGGGGAATGGGGTGGGAGGATCAGTGGAGTGGTGTCCGCACTGCTGGAGGGTGATGGGGTTGTTGGCTGTTGGGGTTGTTGGCTGTTGGGGTTGTTGGCTGTTGGGGTTGTTGGCTGTTGGGTGTGTTGGTTGTTGTGGTTGTTGGCTGTTGGGGTTGTTGGCTGTTGGGGTTGTTGGCTGTTGGGTGTGTTGGCTGTTGTGGTTTTTGGCTGTTGTGGTTGTTGGTTGTTGGGGTTGTTGGCTGTTGGGTGTGTTGGCTGTTGTGGTTGTTGGTTGTTGGGTGTGTTGGTTGTTGGGGTTGTTGGTTGTTGGGGTTGTTGGCTGTTGGGGTTGTTGGCTGTTGGGGTTGTTGGCTGTTGGGTGTGTTGGCTGTTGTGGTTGTTGGTTGTTGGGTGTGTTGGTTGTTGTGGTTGTTGGTTGTTGGGGTTGTTGGTTGTTGGGTGTGTTGGTTGTTGTTGTTGGTTGTTGGGGTTGTTGGTTGTTGGGTGTGTTGGCTGTTGGGTGTGTTGGCTGTTGGGTGTGTTGGCTGTTGGGTGTGTTGGCTGTTGTGGTTGTTGGCTGTTGTGGTTGTTGGCTGTTGGGGTTGTTGGCTGTTGGGGTTGTTGGCTGTTGGGTGTGTTGGCTGTTGGGTGTGTTGGCTGTTGGGTGTGTTGGCTGTTGGGTGTGTTGGCTGTTGGGTGTGTTGGTTGTTGTGGTTGTTGGTTGTTGTGGTTGTTGGTTGTTGGGGTTGTTGGTTGTTGGGTGTGTTGGTTGTTGTTGTTGGCTGTTGGGGTTGTTGGCTGTTGGGGTTGTTGGCTGTTGGGTGTGTTGGCTGTTGTGGTTGTTGGTTGTTGGGTGTGTTGGTTGTTGTGGTTGTTGGTTGTTGGGGTTGTTGGTTGTTGGGTGTGTTGGTTGTTGTGGTTGTTGGTTGTTGGGTGTGTTGGTTGTTGGGGTTGTTGGTTGTTGGGGTTGTTGGTTGTTGGGGTTGTTGGCTGTTGGGTGTGTTGGCTGTTGTGGTTGTTGGCTGTTGGGGTTGTTGGTTGGTGGGTGTGTTGGCTGTTGGGTGTGTTGGCTGTTGTGGTTGTTGGTTGTTGGGTGTGTTGGTTGTTGGGGTTGTTAATTGTTGGGTGTGTTGGCTGTTGGGTGTGTTGATTGTTGGGGGTGTTGGCTGTTGGGTGTGTTGATTGTTGGGGGTGTTGGATGTTGGGGGTGTTGGCTGTTGGGGTTGTTGGGTGTGTTGATTGTTGGGGGTGTTGGCTGTTGGGGGTGTTGGCTGTTGGGGTTGTTGGTTGTTGGGTGTGTTGATTGTTGGGGGTGTTGGCTGTTGGGGGTGTTGGCTGTTGGGGTTGTTGGTTGTTGGGTGTGTTGGCTGTTGGGGGTGTTGGCTGTTGGGGGTGTTGGCTGTTGGCTGCGTTGGTTTTTGGGGTTGTTGGTTGTTGACTGTGTTGGTTGCTGGTGGGAGTCAGGGGAAGCAGCAGTTTGAGTTTTTCCAAGTTACTCAAAGGAAAACAGGAGGGAAATAATCACTAATCGATAATCAATAATCAATAATCAATAATGATTAATAACACAGTTTAGCACAAAGTTTAGCACAAAGTTTAGAACTACTCCGTGCCCTCCTGCATGGGTAGGTGGTGTTCTGTGGGGGAAAATCAACAGCAAAACAAAGCATTAATGAAATGTGAATAACTTCTTTAAAGCCTCTTGCTGTTCTGTCCAGTTGTGGCTGCTCCATTCCTGAAGTGTCCAAGGCCAGGCTGGGCAGGGATTGGAGCAACCTGGGATAGTGAAGGAGTCTGGATAAAGGGATTTGGTGATTTAAGGTCCCTTTCCACCCAAACCACTCCATGACTGACTGATACAGCACAAAGCCCAGCCTGGCTCTGAATAAGAACAGTTTAACCCCGAATTGCAGGGAATCATTTGATCCAATACTCTTGTGAGATCTGGGACAGCATCTCAAATAAATCAAATCTTCTTTCACCCCCCCTGGAGGAGAGCAGCTCCTGATGATCATCCTCATGTGCTCCCCACACTCAAGGAATGTACCACGAAAAAAAGTTACTTAAAGAGAATTATTCCCACAAATCTCACCCTTAAATCACAACCAGTTCTTGATTTCTTGTCATTATAATGATGTTTTAAGCACAAATTCCTGCTGTCCTCATTGCAGTGCCCTGTGGGGGGAACCTGACAGAGAGGAAAGGAACCATCCTGTCCCCAGGCTTCCCTGAGCCCTACCTGAACAGCCTCAACTGCGTGTGGAAGATCACAGTGCCCGAGGGAGCAGGGATCCAGGTACAGCTGGGACACAGGGGACACTCAGCTCTGGGGCACACGTGGTGGGAAGTGGGACAGGGATGGATTGGGGTGGAATTCCCTGGAATCATCTAGTGCCAGAAGGAGGTGGGACTCCTTGGTGATGTCTGACCAGGGAAGGGCTGGAGCTGGGCCAGGGCAGGCTCAGGGAAAGGTTCTTCCCTCTGTCAGGAAAATTAATCCACAAACACCACAGGTTTGTGGTCAAAAAGGAGACAGAGGAGATCTTTTATTTTATTGGGATAAAGGGAGAGGCCATGCGGTATCCCCTGGGGTCTCTCAGATTTTTAGAGGATGCTGCCTCCTTTTATCCCAATTTCCCTCTCTCCTTCTCCATTGCTGAGGTATTGAGAGGCACAGACTGCCCAAGCACCTGATACCTGAGATTCCCCTCTCCTGTACAACCCTCCCTTTTCATTTTTAATTCTTATAGAACTCACTTTTCCCCCCATTGCTTCTTTCATCTTCCAATATCCAATTTCATTTCTCAGCAAACCTACAGTTTGTTTGTAAAGGCAAATCTCTTTTTCCATTCATCAACCAGTGGAATCCATCCCATTGTTTCTTTTATTTCTCAGTGCTGGTTTTATCTACCAGCAGACCCAGAGCTTGTTTGTAAAGACAAATCCCTCATTCCTCTCCCCCCAGAGGGTGTTTGGGCACTGCCCAGAGCTGCAGGAGCACTGCCAGGATGCACAGGGTGGGATCTGGGAGGAGCAGATGGTCCCTCAGTGTGACCCTTACTCTGGTACAAAAGAAGGGGAATTTGGGTTAAACATTAGGAAGTTTTTTATATTATGGTTGTCCAGGGAAGCTGTGGATGCTCCAACCTGGGAAGTGTCCAAGGCCAGGTTGGACAAGGCTTGGAGCAACCTGGGATGGTATGAGGTGTCCCTACCCATGGCAGAGGTTTTGGGGACAAGAAGAGCTTTAAAGCCCATCCCAACCCCACAAAATTCCATGATCTCATGATTTTGGGGCTCCCACCAGTGCTGAGGTTTCCACTCCCACATGGCACCAGGATCTGCTGTCAGCTGGTCACCATCCATCAGCTTCCCTGCGACTTCCAGGGGGGAAAAAACGACTTTGGAGAAAGATTCTGGCCCCCAGGACCTAAAACAGCTGTGAGGGGTCTCAGAGATGAATGAGCATGAGTTGGAGCTGGATCCATCCTGCCTCCACTTCCTTTGGCTTCTCCATTATCAGATCCTAATTCCAGCATCACTTTACCCCCTTTTTGCACAACAATTAAAGGTTAAACAACTGTAAATCAGGGGAGGAGGTGAAATTGAAGCTTTCTTGGTAGCAGCACTCAGGAGCAGGATTTTTATGTAATCAGGGTAGGAGCTGGCACTTGTGCCATGAATTATTCATTCCCGGAGCAAACCTTCCTGAGTGAATTAATTTATACACGTGGCAGTAAATAGATGCAGATCCCTTGTGAATCCACATGTCAGACTAGAATTAGGACCTTAAAAATGTTTATTCCGTTAAGCTGGAGGAGGGGGGGTGAGAGAGAGGAGAATAAATAATTTAGGCGGTGTAAGAGCAAACAAAACGCTGATTCTCACTCCACTTCCAATAATGTGAATCACAATAGGGGAGTAATGAGGCAGGAAAAAAGGAAAAAAGGGTCAGTGGGAGCCGTGATGGCTCCGTGGGGGTCACTGAGATTCCTGCTGGATGAACTCCACTCACTTTCTGCTAAAAAAAAATACTTGGGAAGAACTTTACAGCCGGTTTTATAGCTGGAGTAAATCAAGGAGGAAATGGGTTTAAATGGCTGAAGTAGGGGGATTGATTTTTAAAAAATTATTTTATTTTCAAACGGGGAGTTTTGATGTGATGTGCAGCAAGGTAGAGGTGAATGGGGAATTGGGGTGGATGAGGAAATCAGGGAATGAGATTTGGGGGAAAAGGGAGGGGGTTCACACATTTGTAGTCAAAGTTTGAGGGCAGTGAACTCTCCTCTGCTCATTTTTCCCAATTTTCCAGCACTCTTCTTGTTTAGAGACAAGTTGTTAAACTCATTTATGCTCCTGATTTATCTTAAAGGTTCCTTTTGTGTTTTTTTTTTTTTTTTAGTTTGTTTGTTTGGTTGTTTGTTTTTTGCCTGCCAGTTTAATTGGAGATACCCAATGTTGGAAAATCTCATCCAAATTAAATCTGGATTTTCCCCCACACCAGTGGCTTTTTATCCCATTCACCAAACTTGGGGTTTTAATGGGACACTGAAGGCTTTGAGCATTTAGCATTTAGGATTTGGGCAAAATCCCTGTTAATGGTAATCCTGACACACAAAGCTGTGCAATTCCTTGGAGATCCTTGCTCAAGCACGAGCTGCTTTTTCAGTGTAAATTCAGATTTCTCAGCTCTGCTTTTCAGTATAAATGCAGATTTCTCACCTCTGTTTTTGGGTATAAATGCAGATTTCTCAATTCTGCTTTTTGGTATAAATGCAGATTTTTCAGCTCTGTTTTTCGGTATAAATGCAGATTTCTCACCTCTGTTTTTGGGTATAAATGCAGATTTCTCAATTCTGCTTTTTGGTATAAATGCAGATTTTTCAGCTCTGTTTTTCGGTATAAATGCAGATTTCTCAGCTCTGTTTTTGGGTATAAATGCAGATTTCTCAGCTCTCTGGATGTTTCTCATCCCAGGATTTGTGTTGATGTTCCAACTAATGGAGTCAAAAGCTTCCTAAGGCCTCCAAACCTTAAGGGGCATGGCAGGGAAAGGTGAAATCTGGAAATGCAGCTTTAGTGGAAAAATTCCACTTAAAGGCAGGAACTTGACTGGATTTTTAAAATCCTGTTGTTTAATGTGAGGAGGTTTTAGGGTTTATTTTAGCTTCAGGTTGCTGCTTGTTTGAAAGGGCTCAAAGTCTTTGGGGATTTCTCCAAACAGAGGGTGGAAAAGGCTGGGATTCTCAGCAGCTGGAAATGAGCTGGACATTTCCAGGAGCTCTGGGGCAGCAGCAAACAGCATCCCTGTTTGGAAGTTTGGAGGGAAAACAGCTGGAAAATCACAGTGGGAAAGTTGAAAGGCAGAACCTGAACCCCCAGAGTGGATAAACTCAATTAGTGCCCCTTGAATTGCTGTTAATTTGATTTATTACCATTATTTTAGGAATTGTGCTGTCTTTTTTTTTTTTTTCTTTATTTTGTTTCTCTCTGCAGATCCAGGTGATCAGTTTTGTCACAGAGCAGAACTGGGATTCCCTGGAAGTGTTTGATGGAGGAGACAACACAGCCACCATGCTGGGGAGCTTCTCTGGTACGTGGCCCATCATTTTAAATTAATTTAAAATGTAACTTAAACTTAACTGCATCAAAAACTAGGGATAGATTTAAAGGGAATCATGTGTTTTGTTGGATTGGGAATTTCACCTCCATCTGCCTGGGGGAAAGGTTGAGAAGGAGCCTTAAACACAAAACCAGTGGGATTTCATTCCTGGAAATGGGAATTGCCTCAGCTCTGCTGGGATGTGAGGCCACCACACCTGGCAGGGTGTCCTGATGTGCCCCAGAATGGGTGCAGGGCTACAAAACAAATTCTGTTTTTTTCTGGACTGGAGAATTTTGGATTTTAGCAGAGCAGGGTTTGGGAGCTTTGAGAAGCTTTCAAATGCAGCGCCAGTGGCAGAACAGCGGCCCAAAATCTAATTTATTTAACAAATAAATTAATTAGAAGTGCTCTGAGCTTGGCAGGAGAAGGGTGTGGGATGGAGCTGCCTTGTCCTGCTGCTGCAGCATCTTCCAGGGAATGAGGGAATCCGGAATTCTCCCGGACCTGTGCTCCACCCACGCTGCTTCCCATCCCTTGATGCTTTTTATCCGTGGAGAAGCTCCACAGGCTGAAATCCAGGAGCAGCCACTGCAAGGGCCCTGGGCATTTCTCAATTGGCCTCATTAGAACCTGATCAAAACCCAGAGGAGCTCTTTGAGTTTGGAAGGACTTTTGTGTTCTGAGCCTCTCCTGCCTCAAACCTCCGAGGAGAGGAGCGGGATGCTCTGCACTGCCTTTGTGCCCCTCTTGTTTTGGCAGGAACCACGGTGCCTGCGCTGCTCAACAGCACTTCAAACCAGCTCTACCTGCATTTCTACTCCGACATCAGCGTCTCTGCCGCCGGGTTTCACCTGGAGTACAAAAGTAGGAGCGGCTCCAGCCGTGATCCCGCAGCTCCCGTGCCGGGGGAAAGCGGGAGAGGGAGCTGGGGCTGTCAGGGAAGGGTGATGGAGAGAGGAGAGATGGAGCAGAGGGGTGGGATGAGGCTCTCTGTGCTCTTGTTGTGTCTGTCTGGTGTCAGGAAAATTAATCCACAAACACCAGAGGTTGGTGTTCAAATAGGAGGCAAAGGAGTCCTTTTATTTTATTGGGATTAAGGGAGAGGCCATGGGGCATCCCCTGGGGTCTCTCAGATTTTTGGAGGATGCAGCCTCCTTTTTATCCCAATTTCCCTCTCTCTTTCCCCATTGCTGAGGTGCTGGAGAGGCACAGACTGCCCAAACACCTGATACCTGAGATTCCCCTCTAATGTACAACCCTCCCTTTTAATTTTTAATTCTTACAGAACTCACTGTTTTTCCCCATTACTTCTTTAATCGTCCAATTTCATTTACCAGCAAACCTACAGTTTGTTTGTAAAGGCAAATATCTTTTCCCACTCATCAATTAGTGGAATCCATCCCATTGTTTCTTTTTTCTCAGTGCTGGTTTTATCTACCAGCAGACCCACAGCTTGTTTGTAAAGACAAATCACTCATTCCTCTCACTGGTGGCACAAAGGGATAAAAATCTGTGGGTGCAGGATCTGGGCTTGGGTAGTGCTGCTGGCCAGGGGCTGGCAGAGAATTCCAGCTCTTGGCATTCCCTGCTGGAAACAGCAGGCAGGCCTGGATACATCCCCATCCCAAAAATCCTGTCTGGAAGGGCCCTCAGGGGTCATCCTGTGGGACCTGCTGAGGAATGCAGGGTCAGAGTGGAGAAAAAACTCGATTTGCACATTTTCATGGAGCCTGAGCTTGGAAAAACTGCACAAACAGCCTGGGCAGCCTCTCCTCACAGGGTTATTCCATGATTCTCTGCCATTGTTACCCAAACCCTGCCTGCACAGGGAGGAACAGATCCCATCCCCCTGGGCTGCTGCACCTCTCCTGATCAGACATCAGGAATCAAACCCAGACCCACGGGAGAATCAATTTTTGTCATCCCCATCCAAAGCTGACAGCCCTTTCCCAAAGGATTCTCTTCCCAGCCTCACCCAGATTTGTTCTCTCACCACTGGGGAATTTTTTGAAAACACATTCTCTGTCTAGAATCACATTTCACCACCTTCTGGGCTCTGCATTCCCAAAAAAAAACCTGGCATGAGGCTGCTGGGAGCAAAGTGCTGCCACTCCAGGGGGTGTTGGGATCATCCTTGACCAGGAACCCACTGAAGTGCTCCCCAGCACCCCTGTCCAAATATTCCTGGAGCTCTGGTAGGATGTTCCCATTCCCTGGGGAGCCTGGGCAGTGCCCAGCACCCTCTGGGGGAAGGACCTTGCCCTAAATCCAACATTTTGGGGTTATCTTACAGAGCCAGGATGATCCAGCTCAGGATATTCCATGATTTTCTCAGCTGTGGTGCTGTGTGGGGTTGGGATTGGTGCACTGCCAGCACATCCAAGGGCAGCTCCCTGCAGCTTTTCCACACTGTGGGACAGGGCTGGGAGCTCCTGCAGCTCCCTGGGCTCATCCCTGGGAGTGCTGAGCTGCTGAGACACGAGGGGACAGCTCTGTCTGTGTCCCCACTGCTCCTCAGGGCACAGCAGGACTGGTTCCTGCTGGACTCTGGGGCTGATCACTGGTTCTGAGCACGGCTCCAGGCTCTGGAGCCAAGCCACGTTCTGCTGCTTTGGGTTTTTTCCAAGGCTGCAAATGGATTTTTGGCCAGTGCATTTCATTCTGTAAAGTGGCCACAGGGATGCTGCCCCAGGGGCTGTGGCTGCCACATCCTTGGTGGTGTCCAAAGCCAGCTGGGATGGTGGGAGGGGGGAATGGGGTGATGAAAGACCCTTCCCACCCAAATCCAAGCTCCAAAGCCAAACCAGTGTGAGATTCTCTGCAGTGGCACAGCTGGGACTGTGCTTTAGAGCCAACCAACAAAATCCTTCCAGGATTTTGCTGCCTTTACACACTGAAACCTTGTCCATTATTGAATCCAGCAGGATTACAGCCGCCACAGGATGGGGAGAGAAAAAACGAGCCCAGCCTGTGCTCTGGGAGCTGCAGGAATCCTCTTGCTGTGACTCTGTTTCTTCTCCACCTCTATTGCAATCAATAAATCCTTTGAGCACCCTCCTGCAAAAATCATGGCCAGGTTTTTCATGAGCCTGGGGATTATCAACCCTGTCTGTTCCCTTGGCTGAGGAAATTAATAGGTGTTGATTTTCAGGGCAGCTGGAAATAATGTGATTTCTGCTCTGTTTGTACAATTGAAATCTCCCAGCTCTGAGTCCCAAGTTTTTCCTGTGTTCCTTCTGAGAGGAAGTTTGGAGAGATGAGCTAAAACAGGGGAGGAAAACTCAGGTTTCTCCCTCACTGGATTACTCAGGCTGAGCTCTGCATGCTCCAAAGCCAGGAACAATTTGGGACTGAGTGAAAGCCACTGATGGGAAGTTATTTAAAGCCATTTTCCCTCCTGCCTCTCTGAAGGTCAAGCAGCACATCCAGGAGTGGGGAGGGAACGTGCTGGGAAGCGTGACTGGGCTTTAGGAGGAGACTCAGCCTCTTCTGGCTGCTTTTCTCTTTTATTTTCCCCCTGTGGGGCTGGAATAGAGCTGGAGCCCTTGCAGGGATGCAGGAGGTTATTGTGGAGCACGGGCAGGGAGGGAGGTGATGGAGCAGGGGTGAGGTGACTGCAGGGATCCTTTAATCTCCCTGGGGTGGGCAGAGGGGAGAGGGAGACCTGGGAGGAGGGGGAGATGGAGAGAGGAAAGGGAGATGGGGAAAGGAAAGGGGAGATGGGGAGAGAGGAGAGGGAGATGGGGAAGGAAAGGGAGATGGGGAAAGGAGAGAGGAGATGGGAAAAAAAAGGGGAGATGGGGAGAGAGGAGAGGGAGAGGTGGGAAGGAGAGGGGAGAGGGAGTTTTGGGAAGGAAAGGGAGATGGGAAAAGGAGAGGGTAGATGAATGGAGAGTAGAAATTTGGAAAGAAGAGGAGTGAAATGCAGAAAGTGCAGAAGGATGTGGGAAGGAGAGGGAGAGATGTGGGAAGGGAAAGGGGAAAAGGAAAGAGGAAAGGAGAAAAAAGGGAAGGGAAGGGAAGGGAAGGGAAGGGAAGGGAAGGGAAGGGAAGGGAAGGGAAGGGAAGGGAAGGGAAGGGAAGGGAAGGGAAGGGAAGGGAAGGGAAGGGAAGGGAAGGGAAGGGAAGGGAAGGGAAGGGAAGGCCCATCACCCCAGACCAGACCCTTCAGGTTGTTAATGTTTGCAGCAGGATATTCCCAGCCGTGGGTGTGGGAATGGAAACGGGCCGTCCTTGGAGAATCCAAATGAAACAAAATTTCCCCACCCAGCGCCTGCGGTGGGGTCGGCACACGGGAGCGGGGGCGAAGCCAAAAGCGTGTCCCCATCCCTCCATCCCCTCTCCCTGAGCCCCCACCTCCCTTTCCCCCCAGCCGTGGGTCTCTCCAGCTGCCCCGAGCCGCCGGTCCCCGGGAATGGGCTGAAGGTGGGCGAGCGCTACCTGGTGAACGACGTGGTGTCCTTCCAGTGCGAGCCGGGCTACGCCCTGCAGGTAGGGCTGGCACCCTGCAGGTAGGGCTGGCACCCTGCAGGAAGGGCTGGCACCCTGCAGGTAGGGCTGGCACCCTGCAGGAAGGGCTGGCACCCTGCAGGAAGGGCTGGCACCCTGCAGGTAGGGCTGGCACCCTGCAGGAAGGGCTGGCACCCTGCAGGAAGGGCTGGCACCCTGCAGGTAGGGTTGGCTCCCTGCAGGTAGGGCTGGCACCCTGCAGGAAGGGCTGGCACCCTGCAGGAAGGGCTGGCACCCTGCAGGAAGGGCTGGCACCCTGCTCCCCACCGCCCTCTGCATCCCCGCACCCTCATCCCCATCCTGCCCCTGCTCCTGGCCAGCCCGCAGCTTTTCTTTTTCCCGAAAGATAAGTCGGAGCTCCGAGGTTCTTGCCTTGGTTCTTCCTGGCAGCCAAAGTTGGAAGCAGCTCTTGGAGATGATTCTGTCCACAAAGTTTAGTCTCTGTTTTAAGGGGGGTTCAGAGAGGGTTAAATTACCTGACTGTTTATGTTTCTAATTGGTGATTTGTGTCAGTTATGCTAATTTGTTAAATTTGTAGAGCTGTATTCACCCCCCTTCAGGGATGGCCATTTTATGGACATTTTCCTGTATCTTCTCTCAGAATCTTCCAATAAAAACCAGCCTTTAGACATCCTACACTAATATCACCTCCAAAGTGTGTTCTTCTATTCCCAGATTCTTTAAGGCACCACTTTTGCTGTCACCCCAGATGGGACAGGAATCTCCCTTTGGGTCAGATCCATCTTTCAAGGAATTCTTTCCATCCAGGACAGGGACAGGCTCCTGTTGCTGTTTTCCCTGCACGCCCAGACCCCCTGTCTTGTTTTCCATCCCTGCAGGGCCATTCCCACATCTCGTGCATGCCGGGCACGGTGCGCCGCTGGAATTACCCTCCACCCCTCTGCATAGGTAGGACTCGACTCCTTTCTACCTGCCTGGCATTTATAACACTTCCTAGGGAAAAAAAAACAACAATAAGGAGGTGATTTAGAGAAATTCAGGTTGATTCTGCAAGTGTGGGAGAGTTTGTTGCCAGGGAAATTGTGCCCCAGAAGTCCCCGTGGGCTGCCTGGAGTGTTTTGTTTTGGATGTTGGAGATGTGGCTGTAGCACGAAATGTCAGAATTATCCCCCTCAACACAAAACAGTTCAGAAGGGAAAACCTTAAATTTTCTCGTGCTGGAAGCAGGTTGGTTTTATGGGTTGAGGATTTTTTTTTTTTCCCATCTGAAGTGTGGTTTATTTTTATGGAATGGATCTGATCCCACCAAAGCTCCAGGATCTCCCAGGATCCCAACTTGCTGTGCCCACTCTGGTGTCCAGCAGGTCACTTGTCCAGGTGGCTGCTTGCCCTCAGACCTGTTCAGATGCTCAGGCCTGGAAAGGACTGGACATTCCATTTTCCCTGTGGAAGATCCTGAGGAGAAGAGGCCTGGAGGTGAAGGGAACTTGCAGGAGGGTTTTTTTTTATTATTATTCCTTTCAGTCATTTGCTTTTAGCAAATGTAGATGTTTAATATTCATATTGCACATTTTGCAGCTCTGAGAGAGACGTTTATGCATTTAATAGCTTTAGTTAACAGTTATTTCAGGCTCCTGCTGTTCCAGCTTACATCATTTGGCTTTAAAGTAATTATAAGAGCCAACAGTTCTTTTATCTGATGATCTGCTGGCCAGGAATAAATAGAGAGACATTGCCAGGAGAAGGACTGAGCTAAAGGACCCATTCCCTTGGGAGCTGCTTGGAATGAAAGCAGAAGCCCTTGGGAGATCCCAGAATGGAGGAGGATCCCAAAAGCTGGCAAACCACAAGTTTGGTTCTTTGAATCAGCACCAGCCTCTCAATCCAGCAGGATTTTGGGCTGTGCATGTCTTTTCACCTCCCTGGGAAAGGTCAGGCAGCTGCAGAGAGGCAGGAACACATCTGGAGCCAGGAACACATCTGGAACCAGGAACACATCTGGAGCCAGGAATGATTTTCACCTTTGGGGTGTGACAGTCCTGGGGCTCTCTGTCCTGTGTCCACCAGAGCTCCTGCTCCCAGCACAATTTGTGCTGATTTTCTCCTAGTCTACTTCCTCCAGCTGCTGGGCTTCTAAATAATTCAGAAGCAGTTCTATTAAAGAGCCATTAGGAGGAAAAAGAAAGAGAGATCTTCTGGGAGAAACCTCGTTAGGAGCAAGTCTGGTGTAATGAGATACTGGACAAAGAGCTGTGCCTGGCTGTCACAGCATGTTAGGAGAACACCTGGCTGGATTCAGCTGGTGGTGCTGCTGGGAGCATGTGGAGGTCATCCAGATGAGCATGAGAAGGTGCTGACAGTGTTTGAATTTCGTGTGATGCCTTTTGTAAACATATTTTTGGGCTGTTGTGGCTGGCACTGAGCAAACACTCTGAGCTGGGTTTGTCAGAGACTGACTGCCCAGAGATTCGCAGGTGGGGCAGGAAAAAGAAGAGGCTGTACCTGGAGTCAAACAGGATCACTCAGCTTCTTCACAGTTGTTTTTTGGAGCTGGTTTAGGTTTTGAGCAGGTGCTGGTGGCTGGTTTGATGCAGTGTCCTGGGCAGAGCAGGTGTCATCCCCTCTGTCACTGCTCACATCTGTGGTGGCCCAAACTGGGTCCCTGGGCTCAATGTTCATCTCCAGAGGGCAGGAGAAAGGCACATCCATTTCTGATGTGGCCATGCAGTGCCTGGAAACCTTGTGCTGGTTCGTTTTTCTTAGCTGAGAAATCTTTGATTCCTTGATTTCCCATGGCCCTCATGCAGACAGACCCCTCAGGGATCCTGTGAATAGATCCTGACCATGAATCCTGTTGTTTTTCCAGCCCAGTGTGGAGGAACAGCAGAAGAGATGGAAGGAGTGCTCCTGAGCCCAGGCTTCCCTGGAAATTATCCCAGCAACCTGGACTGCACCTGGAGGATCCTGCTGCCAGTGGGGTTTGGTGAGAGAGCTGGCTTTGGGTTGGTGCTGTCACAGGAGAGGGGGTGAAAAGTCTGAGAATCCCTGACCTGCTTGGGTTGGGAAAAGCTCAAAGATCATCTCATTCCACACCTGCCAGGGGAAACTCCCAGGGGTGCTCCAAGCCCCATCCAGCCTGATCTGGGACACTCACAGGGATCCAGGGGCAGCCACAGCTGCTCTGGGCACCCTGAGCCAGGACTGCCCACCCTCCCAGGGAACAATTCCTCCCTAATCTCCACTCCAGAGCTCCTCTGTGCCAGTTTGAAGGCACTCAGTGTCCCCAGGCAGTGCTGGGATTTCAGCTGGAGTTGCTGTTGTGGTTGCAGCTGGGGTTGTTGATGGGGTTGGAGCTGGTGTTGGGATTGGAGCTCTAGTTGGAGCTGGGATTGGTGTTGGGCTTGGGATTGAGATCAGAGATGGGCTTAGTGCTGGGCTTGGAGCTGGGATTGGTGCTGGGATTGGTGCTGGTCTTGCTGTTGGAGCTGGGTTTGGTGTTGGCCTTGGAGCTGGGATTAGTGCTGGGATTGGAGCTGGGGTTGGGATTGGAGCTGAGATTAGTGCTGGGATTGGAGATGGGATTGCTGCTGGAATTGCTGCTGGGGTTGGAGATGGGGTTGGGATTGCTGCTGGGATTGCTGCTGGTGTTGGGATTGGAGCTGTAGTTGGAACTGAGGTTGGTGCTGGGCTTGGAGCTGGAGCTGGAGCTGAGGTTGGTGTTGGGTTTGGAGCCAGGGTTGGAGCTGGGATTGATGATGGAATTGGAGCTGTAGTTGGAGCTGAGGTTGGTGTTGGGCTTGGAGCTGTAGTTGGAGCTGAGGTTGGTGTTGGGTTTGGAGCAGGGATCGGAGCCAGGGTTGGAGCTGAGGTTGGTGTTGGGCTTGGAGCCAGGGTTGGAGCTGGGATTGATGATGGAATTGGAGCTGTAGTTGGAGCTGAGGTTGGTGTTGGGCTTGGAGCCAGGGTTGGAGCTGGGGTTGATGCTGGGATTGGAGCTGGGGTTGGAGCTGGGGTTGATGCTGGGATTGGAGCTGTAGTTGGCGCCAGGGTTCCTCCTTGGGTTCCTGCTAGTGCTGATGCAAAAGCTCCGCTACATTTTAGATCCAAACTCCTCCCCCCATCCAGGTGCCCACATCCAGTTCCTGAACTTCTCCACGGAGCCCAACCACGACTTTGTGGAGGTGCGGAACGGGCCCCACGACACCAGCGGCGTCATCGGGCGCTTCAGCGGCGCCGAGCTGCCCGGCTCGCTGCTCTCCACCTCCCACCAGACCACCCTCTACTTCCACAGCGACCACTCCCAGAACAAACCCGGCTTCAAGCTGGAGTACCAAGGTGGGGAGGGACAGTCCTGCCCTCAGGGTGCGGGAGGGAGGTGTGGTTGTTAATTCTGTGAGGGTTTGAGGCAAATGAGTGGAAAGATATTATGGAATGTGTTTGATTCTGGTAATTGGGATTTGTTTCCCTGTATTGGTTTGGAGGGAAGGTGTCTGCCAGTAAAGGCAGGAGCTTCTCTTTGAAATAGAGGATGGAAACCCCCTCCTTCTAAATTATTAGAATTTTGAAATTAAGGGGCTCTCAGGCTAAGATATGGGAATTAGGAATAACAGTTCTTTACTATGAAAATTAAAATAGAAATACAGTATTACAAAGAACAATCCAACCCTGCCAGAGTCAGAATCCAAGCTGACACAGTCAGTCAGTCAGGGTGGTGGCACAGTCCCATTCAATGGTGGCTGCATCCTCCTGCAGTGGCAGATGTGGCTCAGCTGGAGCAGTGCTCCTGGAGAAGGTGCAGTTTCCTCTAAAGATGCAGGGATGATGTAGAAAGGTCTTGCTTTCCTCTGGACTCCAGTGGAAAGAAGGTCCCTTGGTGTCCAAAATCTCAGTTTTTATCTGGGTAGGAAATGTTTGGCTCCTCCCCTGGCTGGAGCATCTCCCAGTGGGATGATGTAATTTTATCAGTCATGCCCTGGGACTCAATGGCCATGAACAGGAGATATCTCCTGGAGGGAGGATGGGCTGTGGGAAGATAAAGATGATTGCCCAGCTGGTTTAAAGATGGCCCATTAGCAGATAATGTGTGTCAGGAGATAAAGATCACTGCCACACCCAGTTTTAAACAATGGCCCATTAACAGGAGATAATTCCCACAGAGATAAGAATCACTGCCACACCCAGTTTTAAACAATGGCCCATGAACAGGAGATATCTCCTGGAGGCAGGATGGGCTGTGGGAAAGATAAAGATGATTGCCCCAGCTGGTTTAAAGATGGCCCATTAGCAGAGGATATCTCCATGGAGATAAAGGTCACTGCCCCACCTGGTTTAACAGATGGTGACAGAATCCACATTTCTGCCCACATCAGCCCAACACGTCCCCCCAAAGGCAAGGACTAAATGTCCCCAGAGTGCCCTGTGCCAGTGAAATGCCTTGGGATTCCTTCCAGGCAGGTTTACTTGGAGCTTGGCTTGTGGGAAGAGCCCTCAGAGTTTACTTTGGAATGTTGGAGCTGCCTTTTTCTTTGGGAAGATTCCACATTCTCCTGGGAATTGCAATATAAAACATTCCTCCTTGTGTTTTCCCACCCTATAAGCTGCAGGGCAGGAGGAGTTTGGGTTCCTTGGGTTAAATCCTTTGGGAAATTCCCCATTTTCCTGGGAAATGGAATATAAAACATTTTTTCCTTGTGTTTCCCCAGCCTACGAGCTGCAGGAGTGCCCTGACCCGGAGCCCTTTGCCAATGGGGTGGTGAGAGGAGCTGGCTACAATGTGGGCCAGTCCATCTCCTTCGAGTGCCTGCCTGGCTTCCAGCTGATCGGGCACCCCGTGCTCACCTGCCAGCACGGCACCAACAGGAACTGGGACCACCCCCTGCCCAGGTGTGAAGGTACGGGCACACCTGGGCACACCTGGGGTCTCCTGGGATTACCTGGGCACACCTGGGATCACCTGGGCACTTCTGGGATCACCTGGGCACATCTGGGCACACCTGCGCTCACCTGGGCACACCTGGGATCACTTGGGCACACCTGGGCTCACCTGGGATCACCTGGGCATACCTGGGCTCACCTGGGATCTCAAGGGCTCACCTGGGCATACCTGGGCACACCTGGGATTACCTGGTATCACCTGGGCTCACCTTGGCTCTCCTGGACTCACCTGGGCTCACCTTGGCTCACCTGGGCACACCTGAGCTCACCTGGGCACACCTGGGATCACCTGGGCACAGCAGCTCAGCTCCTTGGGGCTGGAAATGCTCTGGGAGCAAAGGCAATGTGCACTTGCAGTGAAATGTGTCTCTGTGAGGTATTTGGTGAATATTTGGGGTGTTTCAGCAATATTTTGGTGAATATTTGGGGTGTTTCAGCACCACAGAGCAGGGTTTGAGTCTCGGGCTGTGGGTGAGCAGAATCTGTCTCACCTCCCTGCTGGAGCTGTTATTTCTGCATAGCACACTCCAGGGTCCTTGCAGGGATAATTCCTTGCTGCTTTATTCCCTCAGCAGCATCCAGCTTCCATTGATTCAGCTCTGATAAATAAAAACAGTCACAGGTGAAAGAGCCTGGAAGCTCTGAGGGCTCTTGGTGTGTCCCTGTCTGGTCTCCTTCATGGGCATCTCCAGAATGAGCCAGGTGGGAGATCCTCAGGAATATTCCAAGGTGGTTTTATTTTCTGTAAAAAACATGCTCAGAGCACTTTGCAGGCTGAAGATTTCCATTCCAGGCATCCAAACTCTTCCCAGTTCTCTTTTCCAACCCCTTCATGGCTGTTCCAGCTGGAATTCTGTGGGATTTATTTCCAGGAGGGTTTCAGATGAACCTTTAGGAAGTTGAGCTGTGCTGATGGAGATTTCCCAGCCCATTTCCCAGGAGCTCTGCCCTTTTTCCAGCCCTGGCTCTGCAGGAGCTGTGGAAGGAGGCAGAGGGGTGATATTTGCCCTGTTTTAAATCCTTGAACCCCAAGGCACAAAGAGCTGAACCCTCAGCTGCTCTTTCAGTGCTCCAGGGGAGCCTGTCCTGTCCCCACCTGGATACTGGGAATACTGGGGGATACTGGGAACAGGATTAAACCCTCACCTCCCTCAGGCACCAGCTCTGCCAGCTGCAAACAGCCAGTTTTGTATTTTTAAGAGGTTTTCTGTCTCTGCAAATAGCAGAGGGGTGGGGGAAGGTTTTGCCCCATTTGCTGCTGGTCTCTGAGCACATCTGGGCTCTTCTTGCTGCTAAAGGAATGTAGGATTTGCCTTTTTCTGTTTTTTTTTCCCCAAAAATTGTCCACTTTGCCTGACAGCAGGCAGGGAGGATGTGCTGCCTTAGGCTGAACTCCTCACCTCACCCTCACAGGTCAGCACTGAAAACTCCTTTAATTAAAAGACAACCTGTAATTCTGCAATCAAGGCACAGGGGCTCAGTTTTCCAGGGAGTTTTCCCAGAGATTTCCCAGGGCAGGGCAGGGAGGGGAATGAAAACTCAGGAGCTCTCAGTGGGAGTGAGAGAGGAGTTTCTGTGCACAGCTGGATAAAATCCACATCTGGGCAGAATAGGCACCTGGAGGGCTGCATAATTTTATTATCGTGCTGAAAATCAGGCTGAAAATGTGGGATGTGCTTGTAGCAGGGAGGAATTATTTGAGGCAAGTCAGGCCAGGATCTGGATCTTCCTGTGCCCAGAATTGTCACCTTTGTATTTAAAAAAAACCAAACAACACACGCACACACACACCAAAAAAAAAAAAAAAAAAAAAAAAAGGATAAAGATGGGATGTGAGGATGTTTGAGGGGATGTTTCCTCACTGGGGCTGTGTTTCTCTCTGCTCCCCTGCAGTGCCTTGTGGGGGCAATGTCACTGCCCAGAATGGCACAGTTTACTCTCCTGGCTTCCCCAACCAGTACCCAAATTCCCAGGATTGTACCTGGCTCCTGACAGTGCCCGTGGGATATGGGATCCACCTGAACTTCACCCTGCTGCAGACAGAGCCCTACAACGACTTCATCACCGTCTGGTGGGTGCAGAGGCTCAGGGATCACTCCAGGGACTCATTTTGGGAATTACTTCTGGCTTTTAAATAGCAGCAGCTGGGAATGGGAGCCCTGGGATCCCCTTTGCAGGTGGGAGCTTCCTGGTGTTTTGAAGAATGGAAGAGAAATCAAAATTTTTCTGAGATTTTTTTTTAATATGGGTGAATAAAAATATTGTTTATGCATAATAATGAAGATTATTAACTTCAGGCAGCTGGGGGAGCTCTGATTAAAAAGTTTGTGACCAAATTTTGAGCTTTTAGCACTCAGTGTCTGACCTTCAGAATATCCCATGTCTGCTGGACAAACAGATTTCAAAATTCGTTTGGGAAACAGGTCCTAAATCCTCAGTTTCTGAGGTTAAAAGCAAAATTTATGCTTTTGATTCTCAGCTGGGAGCCAGAAGAGGTTTGAAATATAAATGTGGGAAGGGGAGGGCGGTGAAGGGAGGAATCCCTGGGCAGGCAGGGCAGGAGGAGATCGAGTTAAATCCTTGGAAAAATCCATTTTTTTTGTGTTCTGCCATCAGGGACGGCCCCCAGCCAACATCCCCCCAGCTGGGGGTGTTCACAGGGAGCTCAGCCAAGAGATCAGCACAGAGTTCCTCCAACCAGGCACTGCTGAGGTTCCACAGCGACGGCAACACCGGCGGCATCTTCGCCATCGCCTTCCAGGGTGGGAGCCTGGGGGGGGTCCTGGGAATGGAAAACACCTTTATCCCAAGATTTGCAAAACAGGGGGTTTTGGTGGGTTTTTTTGGGGTTTTTTTTGTTGGTTTTTTTGGGGTTTTTTGGGTTTTTTTCTGAGGTTTCACAGCGACGCCAACACCGGCGGCACCTTCGCCATCGCCTTCCAGGGTGGGAGCCTGGGATGGGAGCCTGGGGGTTCCTGGAAGTGGAAAATACCTTTATCCCAAGATTTGCAAAATAGGGTGTTTTTTGTGGTTTTTAATTTTTTTTTTTTTTTTTTTTTTTTTTGTTTTTTGGGTTTTTTGTTATTTTTTTTGCTGAGGTTCCACAGCGACGGCAACTCCGGCGGCATCTTCGCCATCGCCTTCCAGGGTGGGAGCCTGGGGGGTCCTGGGAATGGAAAACACCTTTATCCCAAGATTTGCAAAACAGGGGGTTTTGGTGGGTTTTTTGGGGGGTTTTTTTTGTGGGTTTTTTTGGGGTTTTTGGGTTTTTTTTTGGGGTTCCACAGCGACGGCAACACCGGCGGCACCTTCGCCATCGCCTTCCAGGGTGGGAGCCTGGGCTGGGGCTGGGGGATCCTGGGAATGGAAAACACCTTTATCCCAAGATTTGCAAAACAGGGGGTTTTGCTGGTTTTTTGGGGGTTTTTTTGTTGGGTTTTTTTTGGGTTTTTTGGGTTTTTTTTCTGAGGTTCCACAGCGACGGCAACACCGGCGGCATCTTCGCCATCGCCTTCCAGGGTGGGAGCCTGGGCTGGGGCTGGGGGATCCTGGAAGTGGAAAATACCTTTATCCCAAGATTTGCAAAATAGGGTGTTTTTTGTGGTTTTTTAATTTTTTTTTTTTGTTTGTTTGTTTTGTTTGTTTTTTTGGGTTTTTTTTTGTTATTTTTTTTGCTGAGGTTCCACAGCGACGGCAACTCCGGCGGCACCTTCGCCATCGCCTTCCAGGGTGGGAGCCTGGGGGGGGTCCTGGAAATGGAAAATACCTTTATCCCAAGATTTGCAAAACAGGGGGTTTTGGTGGGTTTTTTTGGGGTTTTTTGTTGGGTTTTTTTGGGTTTTTTGGGTTTTTTGCTGAGGTTCCACAACAATGGCAACACCGGCGGCATCTTCGCCATCGCCTTCCAGGGTGGGAGCCTGGGATGGGAGCCTGGGGGTTCCTGGAAGTGGAAAATACCTTTATCCCAAGATTTGCAAAAGAGGGTGTTTTTTGTGGTTTTTAATATTTTTGTTTGTTTGTTTGTTTTGTTTGTTTTTTGGGTTTTTTGTTATTTTTTTTGCTGAGGTTCCACAGCGACGGCAACTCCGGTGGCATCTTCACCATCGCCTTCCAGGGTGGGAGCCTGGGGGGATCCTGGAAGTGGAAAATACCTTTATCCCAAGATTTTAAAAACAGGGTTTTTTGTTTTGTTTTGTTTTGGGTTTTTTGGGGTGTTTTTTGGTTTGGTTTTTTTGTTTTGGGGGGTTTTTTTGGTTGTTTTTTTTTCTTTTTTTGGTTGGTTGGTTTGGTTTTTTTGGAGGGGGGAAGTTTTTCAAAGCAGATTTTTCCAGGAAGCTACTCAGCCCAAGTTTTCCACAAAGCTTTCCAAACCAGTTTTTTCCACAAAATTTTTGAAACCAGTTTTTTCCAGGAAGTTTTTCAAACCAGTTTCTTCCAGGAAATTTTTCAAACCAATTTCCTCCAGGAAGTTTCCCAGCCCAGGTTTTTTTAGTAAAGTTTGTCAGTTTTTCAAACCAGGTTGTTTTTTTTTCATGCACAAAGTATTTCAAAGCAGATTTTTCCAGGGAGTTTCCCAGCCCAAGTTTTCCACAAAGTTTTTCAAACCAGTTTTTTTTCCACAGTTTTTCAAATCATTTTTTTTTCCAGGACATTTTTCAAACCAGTTTTTTTTCAGGAAGTTTTTCAGCCCAAGTTTTCCATTAAGTTTTCCAGCCCAGTTTTTAACTATAAAATTTTTCCAAATTTTCCTTGTAGACAGGGAGGTTTTTTTTTTTTTTTTGTGGAGAGGGAGGAATTTCCTTATGGGGAGGATTTTCCTTGTGAAGAGGAAAAAATTTCCTGGTGGAGGGGGAAGAATTTCTTTGTGGAGAGGGAAGATTTTCTTTGTGGAGAGGGAAGGATTTTCCTTGTGGAGAGGGAAATATTTTCCTTGTGGAGAGGATTTTCCTTGTGAAGGAAAAAATTTCCTTGTGGAGAGAGAAGAATTTCTTTGTGGACAAGGAAGGATTTTCCTTTTTGAGAGAGAGGAATTTTTGGGTGGAAAGGGAAAAATTCCCTTGTGAAGAGGGAGGAATTTCCTTATGGAGAGGATTTTCCTTGTAAAGAGGAAAAAATTTTGTTTTGGAGAGGGAAGATTTTCTTTGTGGAGAGGGAAGGAATTTACTTGTGGAGAGGGAAGAATTTCATTGTGGAGAGGGAGGAATTCTTTGTGGACAGGGAAGGATTTTCCTTGTGGAGAGAGAGGAATTTTTTGATGGAAAGGGAAAAATTTCCTTGTGAAAAGGAAGGAATTTCCTTATGGAGAGGATTTTCCCTTTGAAGGAAAAAATTTCCTTTTGGAGAGGGAAGATTTTCTTTGTGGAGAGCGAGGAATTTCCTTGTGGAGAGGATTTTCCTTGAGAAGAGAGGAGAATTTCTTTGTGGACAGGGAAGGATTTTCCTTGTGGAGAGGGGGGAATTTCCTTGTGGAAGGGATTTCCCTGATGCCTCCAGCATGTTCTGCTCTCCCTTGCTCTCCAGCTTTCCAGCTGTTCCGCTGCCAACCTCCCACCGTCGTTCCCAACGCTGAGATCATCACAGAGAACCAGGAGTTCAACATTGGTAGAACCTCCCCTGGTCCTCCCCTTTTATTCCTGCATTCCCCCTTTTTATCCCTCTATTTCCCCTTTTATCCCTCTCTTTCCCCCTTTTATCCCTCTATTTCCCCTTTTATCCCTCTCTTTCCCCCTTTTATCCCTCTATTTCCCCCTTTTATCCCTCTATTTCCCCCTTTTATCCCTCTATTTCCCTCTTTTATCCCTCTATTTCCCCCTTTTATCCCTCTATTTCCCCCTTTTATCCCTCTATTTCTCTCTTTTATCCCTCTATTTCTCCCTTTTATTCCTGCATTCCCCCCTTTTATCCCTCTCTTTTCCCCTTTTATCCCTCTATTTCCCCCTTTTATTCCCTCTATTTCCCTCTTTTATCCCTCTATTTACCCCTTTTATTCCTGTATTTATCCCTTTTTTCTGCACCTCCACCATTTATTTCTGCATTTGCATCTTTTATTCCCATATTTACCTCTCTATCCCCCTTTTATCCCTTCATTTCCTCCTTTATCTCTCTATTTCCCCTTTTTATCACTCTATTTCCCTTTTATTTCTGCATTTACCCCTTTTATTCCCATATTTCCCCCTTTTATCCTTCTGTTTTCCATTTTATCCCTCTATTTCCCCTTTTATTTCTGCATTTGCCCCTTTTATTCCCATATTTACCCCTTTATTCTGCATTTTCCTGTTTTATCCCTGCATTTCTCCCTTTTGTCCCTCTATTTCCCCTTTTGTCCTTCTATTTCCCCTTTTATCCCTTTATTTCCCCTTTTATTCCCATATTTACCCCTTTATCCTGCATTTCCCCCTTTTATTCCATTTCCCCTTTGGCATTTACCCCTTTTATCCCTTTATTTCCCCTTTTATCCCTGCATTTCCTCCTTTTATCCCATATTTACCCCTTTTATTCCCATATTTCTCCCTTTATCCCTCCATTTACCCCTTTTATTCCCATATTTCCCCATTCTATCCCTCCATTCCCCCATTTTATCCCTCCATTTCCCTCTTTTACCCCACAATTTCCCCTTTTTTCCTCCCTTTCCCCTCCCATCCCTGTTTTCCATCCTTTCCCAGGTGACATCGTGAGGTACCGGTGCCTCCCTGGCTTCACCCTAATTGGGAATGAAATCCTCACCTGCAAACTGGGCACCCACCTGCAGTTTGAGGGACCCCCACCCACCTGTGAAGGTGAAACTTCCACAAATCCCAGATTTCCCAGCTCAGGGAAGGAGCTGGGGGAGGTTTTCCTGCATGTTTTTCATCCTTGGGGTTAATTTTCCCATCTCCAGGATTTTGGGAGGAGGGAGTGAGACCACCCTGATCATGCCCCATTAACAATTAACATGGAAATTAACAATTCCAGGGGATGAGCTGCAGTTCCAGCCTTTGTTCTAGCAGTTTCCAGGGATTCCTGGGGAGGTTTTTGTGCCTCAGGAAAGTTCTGGTTGTGCTGCTTGTTTTGGGAGAGGAGCAAACTGAGGCTGAGGCAGCAGGAGTGGTTTGTTCCCTTCTTTAAGTGTGACAATTGTTGGGATTTGTGGGATTTTGGGATGCCTCAAGCCCCAGAAAGGAGTGCAGGGATCATGCTCATCACAGACCTTGTGCTTCCATCTTCCCTCTGAAGAACAAGGAATATTCCTTCCCATTCCCAGTGCACTGCCCCATGAACCAGCTGATGACAGATTCCACGGGGGTGATCCTAAGCCAGAGCTTCCTGGGAAGTTACCCCCACTTCCAGACCTGCTCCTGGGTGGTGAAGGTGGAGCCAGGCTACAACATCTCCCTCACCATCGAGTACTTCCTCAGCGAGAAGCAGTTTGATGAGTTTGAAATCTTCGATGGTAAGGGATTCACCCCTCTGACCCATCCCAAATCTCCCTGGGATTCCATAATCCCGTGGAAATCCCACCTGGAACCTCCTGCTGGCCTTGCAGAGAGTTCCTCACTGATTCCTGGCATAAGGAAATAGCTGCAGTTGGATTTTTTTGGGTGGATCTGAAGGATTTTTCCAAGGGGCAGGAGTTGGGAAACTGCTGGGAGAGGGATTGCAGCAGGGATGAGTTGGGAAAGTGGGAATTCTCATCCCTGAAGGCCACAGGGAGCAGATTCTCCATGTCCAGGCGTTCTTGGGATCAGGGAGGGAATTCTCAGGGTGACACAGTGCTCCTGGGGTCACCATGGGGATCTGAACTCCTACCTGGACCAAACCCAGATTTTCCAGTGATCAGCTGGAGCTGTGAGCCTGGAACTCCGCTGGGAGCTGCCTTTCCTCAGGGAAAATCTCCCTGTGCCTGTTCCTGCTGCAGGGACACCGAGCCCCAGCGGTGGCTCCGTGGCTGCTGTGACTTTTCCCTTTTCCCTGTCCCCTCCTTGCTGCCAGGTCCCTCTGGGCAGAGCCCCTTGCTGCTGTCCCTCAGTGGGAATTACTCGGCGCCTCTGACCGTCACCAGCAGCAGCAACAGCGTCTTCCTGCGCTGGTCCTCCGACCACGCCTACAACAGGAAAGGATTCAAAATCCGCTACTCAGGTGAGTCCCAGCTGCCTCTGCCAGCAGCAGGAGCAGCTCCAGGGGCAGCAGAATCTGTGGAATTCCTGCAGAGATCCAGCTGGGAGGGCAGGAGGGCCAAGGCGAGGGAGGCGCAAAGACGGGCACGATCTGAGCTGGGGAGGTTGGGAAAGGCAGGGTCTGCCCAGGAGAAATTCCAGGAGCTTTGGCTCATTTCCCAACCACTCTGGAGCAGCCAGGACCAGGATTGTGGGGTCACCATCAGGAGAAGTTCCAGGGAGAAGCCTTGGAGCTTTGGCTCCTGTCTCAACCACTCTGGAGCAGCCAGGATCAGGATTGTGGGGTCACCATCAGAAGTTCCAGGGAGAAACCTTGGAGCTTTGGCTCATTTCCCAACCACTCTGGAGCAGCCAGGACCAGGATTGTGGGGTCAACATTGGGAGAAATTCCAGCAAGAAACCTTGGAGCTTTATATCATTTCCCAACCACTCTGGAGCAATCAGGACTGGGATTGTGGGATCACAACCAGGAGAAATTCCAGGAGCTTTGGCTCCTGTCTCAACCACTCTGGAGCAGCCAGGACCAGGATTGTGGGGTCACCATCGGGAGAAATTCCAGGGAGAAACCTTGGAGCTTTGGCTCATTTCCCAACTACTCTGGAGCAATCAGGACCAGGATTGTGGGATCACAATCAGGAGAAATTCCAGAGAGAAACCTTGGAGCTTTGGCTCATTTCCCAACCGCTCTTCAGAATCAGAAGCCTGATGTGGAGAGTCATTGGTACCAGGGGCTGGAAATTGGGAAAGGTTTCTGGTCAGTCACTGGAAAAGTTTGTCCAGACTTTGCTCAGCAAATTAATTGCGGAATATTTAATTACCAGAAGCAACTCCTTATTTCTGGAGCTGGTCGAGGCTCAGACCACAGCCCAGTGCTCCTTCCCTGCTTTCACTCTTTATCCATCACTAATTCTCAATTTTTGGGGAAACTCGGTGTAATTCAGAATGGGAAAGGAACAACCCCGATACTGCTCATCCTGTGACTATTTTGCTTTTCCCTGCCCTCCTTTCCAGCTCCCTACTGCAGCCTCCCCCAGCCCCCAGCCCACGGGATGATCCTGAGCCATTCGGGGCTGCGTCCCGGCAGCTCCGTGCGCTTCGGCTGCGACGCCGGCTACCGCCTGGTGGGACACAGCACCAGCACCTGCACCCAGCACCCCCAGGGACACTTCCACTGGAGGGAAGCCATCCCCCTGTGCCAAGGTGAGGCTTGGCAACGAGTTCCAGGAGTCCCAGGAAAAGCAGTGGGAAAGGTGGTGAAAAAAAAAAAACAAACCGATATTGGAATTGTGGTAATTCTGTGTTGAGAACAGGGTTGGAGCACTGGGTGATCCTGGACTCCATGGGTTTGGGAATAGATGGGAAAGAAGGAAGGGAGTAACTGCGAGTGGGAAGAGAGGGGGAGAAGTCCCCATCTGTGTGAAGATGCTGCTGAAGATGTTGGAATTCCAGTTAAGAATTTCTGTTCTGCATGTTGAGAACAAGCTCAGAGCACTGAGGGATGATCCTGGTCTCCATGGGTTTGGAAAAAGTTGGCATAGAGGGAAGGGAGTAACTGGGAGTGGGAAAAGAGGGAAGGGCTCAGGATGGGGGAGGAAAAAACTCATCTGCATGAAGATGCTGGTGTTGGAATTCCAGTTAAGAATTCCATGTTGAGAATAAGCTCACAGCACTGAGGGGTGATCCACATGTCCATGGCTTTGGGAATAGATGGCAAAGAGGGAGGGGAGTAACTGGGAGTGGGAAAAAAGGAAAAAAGTCCCCATCTGTGTGAAGATGCTGCTGTTGGAATTCCAGTTAAGAATTCCATGTTGAGAACAGATTCAGAGCACTGATCCTGGTCTCCATGGCTTTGGAAAAAGTTGGCATAGAGAGAAGGGAGTAACTGGGAGTGGGAAAAGAGGGAAGGTCTCAGGATGGGGGAGGAAAAAAAATCCCAGTTTGTGTGAAGGCTCTTGGTGTAGAAGTGTTTGGTCACTCGGTGAAGACACAGCCAAGGAGAAGCTTGGAAGAATCCTGAAGGTTTGGAAGAGCCTGGAAAAGCTGTCAGGAACATGAGAGCTGCTTCCTGACTGGAATTCCCTTCCCAGTTCTTCTGGAAGTTCCCTCTTTGCTCTATGTGTGTCAAGGGGAAAGAAAGTTTTGGGGATTCAGGTGGTTCCCGTTGGCTTCATCCAAAATTTAGGTGTGGAGTTGTTCCTTCCACATTTCCTGTTCATTATCCAGGATATCTGTGCCATGTCCTGCCCAGCACAGAGTGAATTCCAGGCATGGGAAGGAGGGGGGACAGGGTTCTGATGCTCCCTCTCTACTCCCACCTTTCCCTCCACCTGCCAATCATCCCAGCTCCTTTGTAGAGCTAAAATTCCCATCTTTATTCTGAAAGAACCTTCTGGTCGCTTTGAACACTTCTCTCTGTTCCAAGGGGACTGAGGCTGGGGATTAAAATTGCATTGACTTCCCTGGAAACCAGCCAGGGAGTAGAGCTGGCTCAGGCACCATCTCAGTCAGGAAAAGTGGGATTGTTCCATATGGAGCTGCCAGGGAGCCTTGTCAGGCTCCTGGAGCACTTTGGCTCTTTGGGAATTGCACCTCTGAAGGAGAAAGTCGTGCTGTGAGTGCTCTGGAGTTGGTTTAAAATGAGTGGGAAGAGATCAACTGAGGCCCTGCTGCTCCATCCCGTTCCAAAGGGAAGCTGGACACAAGGTCAGGGTGGGATTTAGCTCCCAGAAAACAGGGATAGAGCAAAGCCAAGAGCTGGGAATGAGCAGATGAACAGCACAGCCAGGGCTGTCATGGCAACTGTAGGGATTCCTGAGGGATTCCTCTGGTTTACTCCACCTTTTTTAAGGAAAATTGTGTCATCAGGAATGGGTTTGGATCCTGCTAATCCCTGACTGCCCTGGAGAGGTGGAATCCCACCTGAGCCTTGTGCTCAGCTTCCAAGGGCTATGGTGGTGAGAAGGGAATGGAAAATCCATTCAAACCTGGAGGTGGGAGAGGCTGGAATGGCTGGGGTGACACCACAGCCACGGTCCAAAGCAGGGACAAGTCCCTGACCAGCAGGTCCTGGGCCACCAGGGAGGGGCTTGGAGTCACTCCCAGGCCTGGGAATGTTGGGAAGGTCCTGTGGTGGTGCTCAGCACCCCAGGGGGAAGGAGAAGCCTGAGGAAAAGGAGATTTTCCATTGAAATGAGAGGCACCAAACCCACCCTGCACTGCTCTGGTTCTGCTGGAGGTGTGATGTGACCATGGACACATTCCATGGTCCAGAGCAGGAATTTGGGGGGAAACCATGGCATTCCAGGTGGTTCCCTTCATTTCCCTTTTGGAGGAGTGGGAATGTCTCCACTGACCACACAGGTGAGGATTTTGCTGCTGGGTGTCCCTCTGGAAGAACCTGACTCCCACAGCTGGGAGAACTCACTGCTCACGTCACATCCTGGGGTGAAAAAAGTCACTTTTCCCCTCAGTTTCCTCATATTCCTATCAGGAATCCACACGCTGGCCCATGGCTCTCCAGTGCCTCGGGCTTGGATTCAGGATTTAATTCCTGGCAGAGCAGCTCCACCCTCAGGCCTGGGCTGGCTCCTCTCCTGCTCCCTTCAGCCACATCAAATCCAACATTTTTCTGTCCCCTCAAAGCCAGCTGGCATCTTTTGCTTTGGGCTGTGTCATTCCCATCCTTCCAGGGGGCAGAGATTTGAGAATTCTCTGGAGCTGCAGGAATTATTCTATTCATCAGCTGTGTCAGGAAGGGGAGACTGGGGTGCCCATAAACACAAATTCTCAAATAACATTTCTCAAATCTCCTTTTTCCCAGCTCAGAATTCTCTCCCACTCCTCATGCCCTTGGAATAATCTTCCCAACATGATCCATGCTCACTGACATTCCTGGGAATGGGAACAATCCTGCCTTGGCACAGGGGGCACAGCACTCCTTGATCTGCTGTGCCTTTATCTCTGCTGCCTGTTTTGAAGCAGCTTTGTCTTTTCAGTCCCACCTGCAGATTTGCTTTCCCAGTCTCTGCTTTCTTCTTTTTCCCTGTTTTTTTTTCTGAGCCAAACACTGATTTGATTTTCTCTGGAATTACTTCCCTCATCCCACATTCCAGTGGGTTGCAATGCCCACAGGCTGAGCCTCAGAAATGGGTTCGTTGCCACCCAAAAAATCAAATATCTCTACTTCTGTAAAGAAAAATGTAATACTGGTTTTAAACTAGGAAAAAATTCCTCCCTGTGAGGGTGGGGAGGGCTGGAATGGGTTTTCCACAGAAGCTGTGACTCCTCTGGATCCCTGGAAGTGTCCAAGGCCAGGTTGGGCAGGGCTTGGAGCACCCTGGGATAAGGGAAGGTCCCCATGGCAGGGGTGGGATGGGATTTAAACTCATTTCCATCCCAAACCATTCCATGGAATGAAGGCAAGAGGCAGCTCAGCCCTGCTGGCCTGGAGCTCCTGCCCTTCCTGTGCCTGACTTTCCTTGGGATAAATCAAAGGAGTGATTTTTGGGAAGCATTAAGGGAGTGAAAAGCAGACAGGAGCAGGCCTTGGTGGGGATGGGAAGGAGAAAATCAGTGAAATTTTTCAACCACAAAGCATCATTTCTTGGAGAGGGAAACTCTCCACTGTCCGTGTGCAGGAAATGGAAATGATGCAGGAAAAAAGGAATAGCAGGGAAGAGGTTGGATTTTCCAGGTGCCCTCTTTTCCCTGGGAGGGCCATTGGTATTCAGCCTGGCAGCCTGTCTAGACACAGGCCTTGCAGAGGGATTGGCCAGCCCTGAGTCGTGCAGTGACACTGAGCAGTGACACTGCTGTCACCATCAGGGACAGGCCTGATCCTGCTGCTGCAGCTGCTGACGCTGCTCAGAATGCCAGCCCTGGGATTCCAGATCCTGTTCCCTGCCTGGGATCCTGCTCAGGATCCTGCTCCGTGCCTGGGATCCTGCCTGAGATCCTGTTCCCTGCCTGGGATCCTGCTCAGGGTCCTGCTCCATGCCTGGGATCCTGCTCTGTTCCTGGGATCCTTTTTGGGATCCTGCTCTGTGCCTGGGATCCTGCTCTGTTCCTGGGATCCTTTTTGGGATCCTGCTCTGTTCCTGGTATCCTGCTCTGTGCCTGGGATCCTTTTGGGATCCTGCTCTGTTCCTGGGATCCTTTTTGGGATCCTGCTCTGTTCCTGGGATCCTTCCTGGGATTCTGCTCCATGCCTGTGATCCTGCTCTGTTCCTGGGATCCTGCTCCCTACTGTGGCAGGAGTGGGATAAAAGCCAGGCAAAGACCCAGGGCTCTGCTGCTGCTGCTGCTGCTGCTGCCTACACAAAGTTTGGGCTCTCCAGCCCTCACTCAGCTCCATGTCACCAAAAAGTGACTTTTCCTGCTTTTCCAGCCCTGTTTTTGTGCACAGGGAGCACCAGGAAGGCGAATGTGCTGGAGTAGCTCAGGAGCTGAGCTGGGGCTGTTCTGGGAGGGAGTAGGTTTGTCTGGAAGCACGGGCAGATATTGGGATCAGGGGCTAGGGCTGTGTCTCCTGGCAGGTTCTGCTCCTCTCCCAACCCCACAAAACCTTCAGGAACTTCCCAGTGGAGATTCCCAGGTCCTGGCTGCTCTTCCCTTGGAAATCCCACCCTGTCCAGACAGGAGGGATGTGGATCTCCCTCTTCCCCAGAGCCAGGCTTGGAGAGGGATGGGGACCATAGGGTGAGTTTGGAGCCAAATCTGGATTTCCTTTTCCTCCTCCTCCTCATGCTGCTGGAGAAGCCGATTGGGGAACCTTTCCCAGCTCTGGCTCTCCCAGGGCTGGGAAAAAGGGTAACAGCAAAAATGGCCATGATTCTTTCTTTGTGGATTCTTTGTGTATTTTTGGCTGTCACCTGCCTGTCCCAGAGCCAAGGATCCCAGGGGAATGGTGCAGAGCCTCCCCTCTGGAGCACTGCCATCTCCAGCATCCACCTGACACTGCTCCTGCTTTTCCATTTTTCCCCTGAATCCCCCCCCTCTACCTCCTCAGCCTCGAGGCTAAATTTAGCCTCCCTTCTGCCACAACATAATTACACAATTTTCTGCCTGATGTAATGCAAAAATGCTCCTGGAGAGGGTCTGGGGTCGGTGCTGCTGTGGGGTGTAAACACAAAGTGTTCCCACTATCAGATCCTTTATCTCCGTGTGGAAACTTGGGAGTGCTCTGCTGATGCAGCTTGTGCCACAGATATTATGGGAAGTGTGAGCCAGAGCCTCTTCCAGGGGAAATTGGGATTCAGGATTGCAAAAGCTGGTACTGTATGAAGGGTGGGCACTCCCCACTGGGGTTTGTCAGTGGGGAAGTTCAGGATCTGGTGTTGTATTGCACTGAGTAGTTTTGTGTGTTGCACTGGATGGTTTGTTCTGTATTCCACCCAAGTTTGTGGTGTTGGTTCAGTTCTCCCCTGGCCCTTCCCCTTCAGCTGTATCTCACTGGTTGTGGTTCTGTTCCTCCCCTCATCTCTCCCCGAGTTTAAAACCTCCTGCCATCTTCAATTCTCCCTGTTTTTCTCTCTCTCCCCCCTGGGCACTGTTCCACAATAAACTGTGGGACCATAGTTCCAGGAGAAAGAGCTTCCTCATCTTTTACCTTTGTCTTTGTATATCCTCATCTCCAGCAGTCTGGAGCTGGCCAAAGGAGACCAGGGAGAGAAAACAAACCAACAACTGGCTCCCAACGTGGGGCACCAGTGATAACACAGGGTGAAAATGGTTCTAAAACTTGGGAATTGTGTACAAGAGATTCAGGGGGTGGAGAGAAAGGTTGGGTTTGGGAAAGGGAATGTTGAGCTTTGCCTGCACCTGTGTAATCAGCATATGATAAATAATACAATTGTTAAATATAATGATTGCTTGGTAATTGAATAGAATTATTGTTTAATCGTAATAAGAATCATGAGAAATTATGTAATTGTAACAAGAGTCATGAGAAAGGATGTTTAGGGGATCCTAATGAAAATCACAAGAATTCATGCTTGGATAAGATCAATGTATACAACAGAACAATATGGGTTTAATAATTAATAAATAATTTTATAATGAAAAGGGGATAAAAACATGTCCATGTGGAATCCATGAGGGTGTCAAATTCGGGTTTGTACCCCTGATTCCCACAAAAGCAGCTGCAGGTAATCACCCTGTGATTGTGTTTCTGCACTAACACCAGTTGTTGGTTTCTTCTCTCTCCCGTGGTTCAGAGCTTCCCAAAGGGGGTGGGAAGAGAGAACAAACTGACACTGGCGCCCAACGTGGGGCACCATTTGTTGTTTTCTTCTCTCTCCTGTGGTCCAGAGCTAGTCCAAGGGGATTGTGAAGAGAGAAAAAACTGACAGCTGCCGCCCAATGTGGGGCACCTCTTGTTGGTTTCTTCTCTCTTCTGTGGTCTGGAGCTGGCCAGTGGACTTGGAAAAAGAAAAAAACAGCAATCCAGGATTTCAGTTTGAGCTAAAACCAGCAGCTCCGTGATTTTTTTAATTATTATTTTTTTCCCCAGCACTCTCCTGTGGAGTTCCCAGAGCCCCGAGGAACGGGGTTGTTTTTGGGAAGGAGTACACAGTGGGCACCAAGGCTGTGTACCAGTGCAACCAGGGCTTCCAGCTACAGCCAGGCGCCGATCCCAGTGCCGAGTGCCTGCAGGAGGGAGTCTGGAGCAACGGGAACCAGCCCCCTCTGTGTGTGGGTGAGTGGGATTTGGGCTGTCCAAAAGCAGTCATGCCTTCTGGGCCTACCTAAACAACCCAAAAATTAAGGGAATAAAAAGCAGGTTTTTGTAATTATTGAAGGGTCTTGAGCGACATTTAGGGCAGACAAAGCTCCTCAGGGTCTACACCCAAAAATAAACAATGGGTTTTCGTATTTTGCAATAGGAACCAACCCCCTCTGTGTGTGGGTGGGTGGGATTTGGGCTGTCCAAAAGTAGTCATGCCTTCTGGGCCTACCTAAACAACCCAAAAATTAAGAGAATAAAAAGCAGGTTTTTATATTTAAAGCTCACTTTTGTTTCCATTTCTCAGGGCCTAAGACAGTGATTCTTGATTCCCAGCCTAGAGAGGAATTGTGTCTGCCTAAAATGGGAAAACAGCAGCTAGGGTAAAGGAACTCCAAGGGATGGGGCACTGAGGCAGCTAAATCTCCTGTGGGATGTACCTTTAGAAATATTAATTAATAAACCTTATCAAACTGTAGAGAAAGGATGATGAGGTATGCCCATTGGAGCTGGATATTTTTGGGGTTGAAACCTCACTTAACCAACTCTCTGTGTCATTTTTTCTTTGCCATTTTTTCTGTGTCATTTTTTCTGTGTCATTTTTTTCTGTGTCATTCCCCTCAGCTGTGACGTGTCCCCATGTGAGCAGCATCGTGGTGGAGCACGGCTGGTGGTGCCTCACCTGCAAAGTGCAGGTCCACTACAACGCCCAACTGATGCTCATCTGGCTACTGCTGCTGCCCAGGGACACCTGAGAGCTTCCAAATAAAGCTCCGCTCTTTATTTTATGATGTTAACACCATTTCAAGAGGTTTTTCCTCTTTGGATTTCAGGCAGCATCGCCGCTTTTAATATTGCCCGGGAACTTTTCCTTTCAATTCTCAGCAACAGCCCCACCAGGGGATACTCCCCTCATTAAAAACCCAGCACACCTGGATTTTTTTGGAGCTGAAACCTCACTTAACCAACTCTCTGTGTCATTCTTCTCTGTGCCATTCCCCTCAGCTGTGACGTGTCCCGACGTGAGCAGCATCGCGGTGGAGCACGGCCGCTGGCGCCTCACCTACGAGGTGCAGTACCACTACAACGCCCAGCTGATGCTCATCTGTGACCCTGGCTACTACTACACGGGCCAGAGGGTCATCAGCTGCCAGGCCAACGGCACCTGGAGCATCGGGGAGCCCGTGCCCACCTGTAAAAGTAAGAGCAGGGGCACCCCAGGGTGGCACCGAGGGCTGGTTTTGTGTTTGGGGTCAGCAAATCCCAGACCTGCGTTTTTGGGGTGGTGCTCATGATTGGCTGTGGGTAACCAAGGAGATGATGTCCTTTGGGGACAGGAAGGGATGGTTTGGTGCAGATTTTGGGAGAAATCCATCCCTGTGAGGGCAGGGAGGGGTTGGGATGGATTTCCCAGGGAACCTGTGGCTGCTCCATCCCTGGAAGTGTCTCAGACCAGGTTGGAGCAAATTTGGATAATGGAAGGTGTCCCTGCTGTTGTGTGGGACTTAATTACTCCTGGCAGCAGCTGAGGTGGAGCATGGTTTGGTCTTTTGGGCATTTGTGAGATGGTTTGGTGCAGATTTTGGGGAGAAATCCTTCCCTGTGAGGGCAGGGAGGGGCTGGGATGGATTTCCCAGGGAACCCATGGCTGCTCCATCCCTGGAAGTGTCCCAGGCCAAACTGGGATAATGGAAGGTGTCCCTGCTGTTGTGTAGGACTTAATTACTCCTGGCAGCAGCTGAGGTGGAGACAGCAGAGTTGCTGGAAGAGAATTGGGATGCAAGGAGACGTCTGGATGTGATTCCTGGTTTAATCCCAGCACTTCTCTGGGATCTCAAGCCTTTCAGCTCAGCTGTTGCTATGGGGTCTCAGCAGCTTCGCTGCCACAGCTGCTCTGAAGTCAGGGCTTTTAAGGAGGAAAAATAAAGAATTCTGCTGTCAAGCCTCAGCTCTCACACAAACACCAGGTTTACAAGGGTAACAGTGTCACCTGCAAATCAAACCCAACAGGGCTCACCAGCAGGTCTCAGTTGTTCTGACAGCACTGCTGTGCTTTGGATCTCTCCTTTTGTCAGAGGTGGAGGGTTTTTCTCTCCAAGTGCAGACAGAAACAGCAGAATCTCTCCTTCCCTGCTGGCTGCCTTTGTTTGTGGAGCTGTGACTGCTGGTGTGGGTGACAGATGTGCTTTTCCTCCTGCCAGCTCTTCCTCCAGCTCCAGGAGCAGGAGCCTGACCTCCTTTTGTTCCCTCAGCCTTATTGCCACCTAAATCCAAGTGACAGGATCTTGGCAGTGCCCCCAGGTCAGGAGCACCCAGCAGGAGCTCTGGAGGGTTTGTAGAGCTTGAAGGCAGAGAAAATGAAGAATAAAATCAAGAGCTGCAGTTCTGAGGGGGAGTTGGACTTGCAGGGGCTCCTGCGCCCCACAAACCCAGCTGGGAGCTGCAGATCTGGAAATTTCAGCTTGTGGGGGAAAGCTGGGTGTCACTTATAATTGCAAACTTTGTGCCATTCCAAGGTCAGGGCTTGGAGCAGCCTGGCCTGGTGGGAGATGTCCCTGCTCCTGGCTTTAAGGTCCCTTCCAACCCCCCCCATTCCATGGTTCTGTGGGTTTTCTGGCAATCAGGCTGCCTGCTGCATCCAGCAATGGGTTAATGACAGAAAAAAATATTCCTGTGTGAGGAAGTTGTGGTGTGAAAAACTCCTTTGGTTCCTTCCCAGCCTGTCTTTAGTGCTTCCCTCATGTCCTGAAGCATAAATATTAACAGCTCTTATTTTTGTCACCTTGTCTAGCATGGCTCTGGAATTATTACAATTCCTGGAATTATTTAATGAGCTTCCCCACTCCAGCAGTAACTCCTGGTGCTGTGCCTGGCTGCATTCCTTCAAAAACCCATCCTGTTTTCTCACTATCCTTTGGGATCTATCCTAGTTATCTCCTGTGGGGACCTGCCCACCCCTCCCAACGGGAACAAGATCGGGACCCTCACCAGTTATGGGGCCACTGCCATCTTCTCCTGCAACACTGGCTACACCCTGGTGGGCTCCCGGGTCAGGGAGTGCATGGCCAACGGGCTCTGGAGTGGGGCTGAGGTCCGGTGTCTGGGTAGGTGTCCCTTGGGAATTCCCTGCTGGCACCCACGGGGGTGGGAAAGGGGGGGAACAGGGATTTTAGGGGTTGGTCAGAAGAGGAATCCACACTGTGGGGTTTTGAGTGGATATCAAAGGGAAGCAGAGTTTGATTCCTGTGTCTTCAATGGGTGTGAGGTGTTGGAGGAGCTTTGGTGACAGCAGGGTCTTGAGTTAAGGGGCTGAAAAGGTTTGGGTCGGGTTTTGGGATGGAATTCTTCCCTATAAAAATTGGACATGGATTATCCAGAGCAGCTTTGGCTGCCCTATCCCTGGAAGTACCCAATGAGAGGTTGGGCAGGATTTGAAGCATCCTGGGATGGTGGAAGGGAGGATCCTTGTGTTGCATTCTGTCCTAATTTGAAAGACAGGTGTCTGCTAAGAAAGGCAGGAGTTTCTCTTTGAAATGGAAACCCCCTCCCTCCAAATTATTATAATTCTGAAATTAAAGGGCTCTCAGGCAAAGATGTGGGAATTAGGAATAACAGTTCTTTACTATGAAAATTAAAATAGAAATACAGTATGACAAAATTTATTGCCCCAGCTGGTTTAAAGATGGCCCATTAGCAGATAATGTGTGCCAGGAGATAAAGATCACTGCCACACCCAGTTTCAAACAATGGCCCATTAACAGGAGATAATTCCCACAGAGGTAAGAATCACTGCCACACCCAGTTTTAAACAATGACCCATTAACAGGAGATATCTCCTGGAGGGAGGATGGGCTGTGGGAAAGATAAAGATGATTGTCCCAGCTGGTTTAAAGTTGGCCCATTAGCAGAGGATATCTCCATGGAGATAAGGGTCACTGCCCCACCTGGTTTAACAGATGGTGACAGAATACAAACCTTTGTTCACATCCTGTATTGCAACCCAACACACCTCCCAACCCAATCTGGGTTTCTCTCATCGCGGCGATCCCGGGTGCAGGAGATGCCTTTTGCTGACACCTTAGGTGTGATCTCCAGGTGATTCCTACTGTTTTCCCCTCTCCAGCCGGGCACTGCGGCGTGCCCAGCCCCATAGTGAACGGGCAGATCAACGGGGAGAACTACAACTACCGTGGCAGCGTGGTGTACCAGTGCCAGCCCGGGTTCCGCCTCATCGGCATGTCCGTGCGCATCTGCCAGCAGGACCACCGCTGGTCGGGGAAAACGCCTGTCTGTGTGCGTAAGTACTTGTCATTCCTTCAGCCTGGCAGGGATAATTCCAGCCAGGAGGGTGTGGAAGGGTTGTGGAAGGGGCTGGGCAGAGCTCACACCCTCAGAGTGCGCGTTCTGGATGTTTTGCGGGTTTGAGGGGGTTAGGTCCTGTATGAGTGCAGTGGGATAACCCTTGAATTAGTGGTGAGTAAAAAATTTACCCCCCAGAATCCTCCAGTTCCAGTGTGCTGATAATTGCCAGAAAGTTCTCTGCTTCCTTTGTTACCATTGGTTCCTTTTTCCTGCAGTAATTATAATATTCGTAATCTCCCTTCCCTATTGGACCCGCTCCCTAAGCTCCACCCTAATTCCTATTTATTTATAAATACTCCTGACATGCCCTAACACCTGCTTTTGTCCATTTGCCCTTGTTCATGGATCAAGCTTCCCTGTACCATCTTTCCTGGTCTGTTCACTACAAACTGTTTGGCTTGCTGTTTGTTATTTTCTAGTATTCAAATTTTTTAGCTCCCCAACAATTGGGTCAGATTTTCTTTCTGCATAAAATCACCGAGTTCAGTGAATCCTCCAGTCTTAATAGCCAGGCTAAGAAGGTTGGAGACTACACAGCATCATCCCTCTCCAAGAAAAAATCTTTTGTGGTTCAAAAATTTCAGTGAATTTCTCCTTTCCACGCTTAGCTGAAGGTGTGGGATAAGAGGAAAGGAGACTTTTGGGGTTAAAGGCAGGGGCAGCCCTACAAACACACCCTGGTGGTCACAGTCCTTGAGAACTACGCTCTGTGTCCGTGGAAAATCAGGATCTCTCCTCTGCTCCCCCATAAATCACCTTGTGCAACCTCCTCCTTTATCTTCCCAGGAAATAACCCAATTAACCAACTCCCTGCAGCTCTCAGGTGTTGATAAGTTGAAGCATCTCCTTATCAACAGGCAGCACAATCCGTGGATTTCATATCGTGGTGCTCCAGTTGTTTGTTCCCATCTCTCCCATCTGGTTTGGAGCTTTCTGTGCTGGGGCACAACAGGAACAAGATGGGAAGGAGAGAATGACCTGGCAGAATCCAGCCTGAAAACAAAAATCACGATTAAGTTGGCAATGTTAGCAGTGACTCCACAATGTAGAGGGTGTCTGAGATCCTGCTGGAGTTTTTTTGGAAAAGAATGGTTGAAAGGGTGGAATTTCCTGTCATGACCATGGCAGGGGCTGGAAGGGGATGGGCTTTAAGCTCCTTTCCATCCCAAACCACCCTGGAATTCTGAGTTATTACACACATCAGGCCTTGGGGTGACAGAAATTTGGGATTGTCGATCCCAGCTCTGGTGGGCTCTGCAGTCAGGCACCTCAGGGCTTTATTGACCCCACTCAAGGCATAGTGCTGCTGTTTGCAGTCTCCTGCTATTTCCCCTCCCAACCTGCTGCAGTCATCTCCTCTGTTTGATCCCTGGAATTTTGGGAAGCCTTTTTTTCCCAGGGAGATTTCTAAAGACATGTAGTGATATCCCGAACCTGGCCCTGCTTCCTGCAGCACTCCATATTTCTCATTTATGACATTCTCATCTCCCTGTCACCAGCTTGGGTCAGGAATAAATCCTCATCCCCGTGCTCCAGCCCAGCCTGTGCAGTCACATTTGTTATGGATCTTTTGTGGGAATTTCATCTTCCCTTCAATCTGCTGGTGCTGGCAGCTGTCCAGGAAAACCAGATTTGTCCTGATGGACAAATCAGGACCTTCAGTGTGACAATGATCAATAAAGCTTTGTCCTCAGCTGTCCCAAGATGTCACATTCCTTAGGCAGTCAAGAATCTCCTGGTGGCTCATCCTGAGTTTGCTTTTGTGCCCTGGAACTGGCTGGAATCAAAGGCTGGAATCAAAGTCTGTGCCAGCAGCAGGGCTGTGCCCTCCCTGTGTCACCTGCTGAGGTGACAGCAGAGTGTTCCAGCCTCTTCCCAGAAGTATTTGGGATGCTGGAATTGGCTTTGCTTCCCTGAGAGTTGCCAGAGCAGCTCCTGTGCCCTTCACGTCATCCTGAGCCATCGTCAACCTCAGGGAAAAAATAAAACTCCAGAAAAATCCTCACTTCAAGGATTTGGGAGTAAAATTTTCCCACAAAGTTTCTCCCACTTGGGCAGATTTTATCTCTTCAGGCCCTGTGCTGGAATTCTGATTTTCCTCCTATTTTCTTTCTTTTCCCTCTTTTCCCTCTTTTACCTCCAGGTGTGACTTTTCCCTGCAAGGAGCAGCCAGGACTGGCAGGGGGACAGAGGGAGGGAACAACAGAATTTGGGATGCCTGGGGTGGTGTGGGATTAAGCTGGGATTTTTGGAGAGGGATCCTGGCACTCAGCTGCCTGGAGAGGGATGCAGGGAATTCCTGGATGCAGGGAATTCCTGGTGCATAAACCCTACAAAAATCCCATTCTCTCAATGTATCTCAACAGAGCAGCCCCCAAATCTTTGTGTTTGGGATTGATGTGTGGAGTTTTATACTTTCCTACCCCCATAACTTTTTCCAATGAACAACCCACTTTTTTTTTCTCCCAGGAATAAACCAAGTGACATTTCCATTTTGTGCTTGCAGCCATCACCTGTGGCCACCCTGGGAACCCCCCCAATGGCCTCACCCAGGGCTCCCAGTTCAACCTCAACGACGTGGCCAAATTCCAGTGCAACCCTGGCTTCCGCCTGGAGGGAGCTTCCCAATCCCAGTGCCTGGCCAATGGCCAGTGGAGCAGCACCCTGCCCTCCTGCCGAGGTCAGTCTGTGCCTTCCCCTGGAATTTCTCCAAGCCAGGAATCCCTGGAGACCACCCAGGGCATGATGGAGGTCCCAGGGCTGCTGTAAATCCCATGGATCAAACCTTGGGATTTTCTCGCTGCATCCTCCAAGGTTTTGGGAGTGTGTTGGAAGTGGGGGGAACAGCAGGAAATTTGGGATCAGACCCCCTGGAGCAGCTTTTTCTCCACCACCACAGCTTTGGGCAGAGTTCTCTTCCCTTTTTCCCCATGGGATCAGCACTCAGGTTCACTTCCCAAATCCCCTCCCTTCCCTGCACTCCCTCCCTGTGCATTCCACTAATCCAGGCCATGCTGGATTATCAATTTTTCCCTGCTTGATGATGGAAATCCCAGTTTGGGATCAGTTATTCCCAGCTGGATAATCCAAATCCCAATTTGAGGCTGCAGCTCCAGGCTCTGCCGCTGAGTGAGAACGTACAGGATTGCCTGGACTCCCCTTCCCCCCTTTTCCCAACAAATTCTCCCACTCCCACCCTCAAAAACCTCAGGGGCAAAAAACCCAAACCCAAAACCTTAACCACACCATAAAACCCTCACCTTCCCACCCTTTCCCCTGCTTTTTTTTTTTGGAGAATCCCACATTTCCCACCTCACCCTTGCCTTCCCGTTATTTTTGGGGTGTTGTTCTGTTGTCTGTTTGCAGTTGTGAACTGTTCTGACCCCGGGCACCTGGAAAACAGCGTCCGGCAAGTGCAGCCGAGTGGCCCCCACAGGTTCAGCTTTGGCACCACCGTGTCCTATCAGTGCATCCACGGATTTTATCTGTTGGGAACCCACGTCCTGACATGCCAGGGTGATGGCACGTGGGACAGAGCCCTCCCCCAGTGCCTTTGTAAGTGGCCCCAACCCTCCCTGTCCAGCCCAGCTGCTCATCCCGTAGCAAAATCCCAATTTTCCATGAGGAAAAATCCACAAAAAAATTAAAAAAAAAAAAAATCACGGTGGTTTCAAGAGTTTGCAAGGGAAGGGGGTTTGGGGTTTGAGGAGAATGATCCTGCTGGGGGGTTTGTCTGTGTAGGGACAGGCTGATCCTCATCAATTTGGGGATTCCAGGTGGAATCTTGATGGATTTTGGGGTTCTCTATGTAGGGTCAGTCAGATCCCAATGGATTTTGGGGTTTGAGGAGAGGGATCCCGCTGGAGGGGTTCTCTGTGTAGGGACAGGCAGATCCTGATGGATTTGTGGATTCCATGTTAAATCCAAATGGATTTTGGGGTTCTCTGTATAGGGACAGGCAGATCCTGATGGACTGGGGGGTTCCAAAATCCCAATGGATTTTGGGGGTTCTGGATGGAATCCCAATGGACTTTAGAGACTGAGGAGAGGGTCCAGCTGGGATGGTGCAAGTGGAAAGTGCAGGAGCAGCTCTGAAGCACAGAGAGGACTCACCTGAGAGGGGAGAGAGCTCACCTGAGTGAGTGGAAACTCCCCTGAGTGAGGGCTCACCTGAGTCTTACACAATTCCAGTCCTACACTGGGAATTTGGGATCCAGAGTGGGTTTTAGCTGCCTTAGGGAGGTGCAGGCAGGAGCAGCCCCCTCCCCACCCCCAGCATGCCCAGTTTGTCCCTTTGGGCACTAAACCAGTGCAATCCCATCCCCTGCCCTTGGAATGGCCTCAGAACTCAAAAAATTCCAATTGGCTTGAGCTGTTCCAAAGCTGGATTGTTCCTTTTGTTTTTACCATGTTTATCCCTCCACACCAAATCCTACCGAGCAGTTTTGGGCACATTTTCCTTTCCTTTTGTCCTGTCCTCACCCTTTGCATGGATCCTGGGGAATTGGTGAGTGATGATCCATGTTCCCACAGCTGGGAGGGAATTCCTATTAAAACCCCAATTCTAGGGGCTTCTGGCTTCAGGCTCCCTCTGCCCCATTGAGTACAAAGGATCTCCTTCCTTAAAATGTTGGGATTTGGAGGGTTTGTGGGTATTGGAAACCCAGATTAGTTTTACCACTGATTCTGTGGTTAAAAGTTTAGAAAAAAAATGGAGATTTTCCCATGTTTTTGTTTCCCATGTGTTGAACTTTGCTGTGAGGGTGGGGAGACCTTGGCACAGAGAAGCTGGAAGTGTCCCCATCCCTGGAAGTGTCCAAGGCCAGGCTGGACAGGGAAAAGTGTCCCTGCACATGGCAAGGATTGAAATCCACTGATGACTCAGCTCCCCCCAGACTGGAATTCTGGAATTCCCGGGGCTGAGCCAGTGCCTCTCTTGCAGTGGTGTCCTGTGGCCACCCCGGGTCCCCTCCCCACGCGCAGATCTCGGGGGACAAGCACACGGTGGGCTCGGTGGTCAGGTACAGCTGCCTGGGCAGGCGCACGCTGGTCGGCAACGCCACACGGATGTGCCAGCTGGACGGGCGCTGGAGCGGCTCCCTGCCACACTGCTCGGGTGAGGGGCTGGCAGGGGCCACCTGGACAGGGTCACTCAGCTGTGGTCACCCAGCCGTGGTCACCTATCCATGGTCACCTCTCCATGGTCACCTCTCCATGGTCACCCATTCGTGGTCACTCAGCCGTGATCATCCAGTCATGGTGTCCTGGTTTGAGGACAGGTGTCTGCCCATAAAGGCAGGAGCTTCTCTTTGAAATGGAGAATGTAAACTCCCTCCCTCCAAATTATTATAATTTTGAAATTAAGAGGCTCTCAGGCAAAGATATGGGAATAGGAATAACAGTTCTTTAGTAGGAAAATTAAAATAGAAATGCAGTATTACAAAGAACAATCCCAAACACTGGCAGAGTCAGAATCCAAGCTGACACAGTCAGTCAGTCAGGGTGGTGGCACAGTCCCATTCAATGGTGGCTGCATCCTCCTGCAGGGGCAGATGTGGTTCAGCTGGAGCAGTGCTCCTGGAGAAGGTGCAGTTTCCTCTGAAGCTCCAGGGATGATGTGGAAAGGTCTGGCTTTGCTCTGGAATCCAGTGGAAAAGCTGCTCTGGTGTCCAAAATCTCAGTTTTAATCTGAGTAGGAAATGTTTGTCTCCTCCCCCTGGGTGGAGCATCTCCCAGTGGGATGATGTAATTTTATCAGTCATGCCCTGGGACTCAATGGCCATGAACAGGAGATATCTCCTGGAGGGAGGATGGGCTGTGGGAAGATAAAGATGTTTGCCCCAGCTGGTTTAAAGATGGCCCATTAGCAGATAATGTGTGCCAGGAGATAAAGATCACTGCCACACCCAGTTTTAAACAATGGCCCATTAACAGGAGATATCTCCTGGAGGGAGGATGGGCTGTGGGAAGATAAAGCTGATTGCCCAGCTGGTTTAAAGATGGCCCATTAGCAGAGGATATCTCCATGGAGATAAGGGTCACTGCCCCACCTGGTTTAACAGATGGTGATAGAATCCACATTTCTGGCCACATCAATCCAGCACACATGGTCATCTGTTCATGGTCACCCATTCGTTGTCATCCATTCATGGTCACCCACTCATGGTCATCCTCTCCCACATATCATCACTTCCCGCTCATTGTCACCCACTCCTTGTACCTTGAGGAGGCTCCTGGTGCCTTCCCTTCCCAAACCTCCTGAAATTCTCTTCCCTTTCTGAACTTCTCTTCCTGAACTTCCTGAACTTTCCAGAACTTCTCTTCCCAACCTTCCCCAAGCTTCCCTTCCCTGAATTTCCCCAACCTTTCTCTTTCCTTTTCCCTTTTCCCTTTTCCCTTTTTCCTTTTCCCTTCTCCCTTCCTTCCAAGCTCCAGTGCCTCCTTATTCCCCAGTACCTCAGGCTTGGCTTGGAGCACGTGGGAATTCCTTTGTGGAGGGGGAGCATCCCTGGGACTGACACTGGAGGCTCCATTTTGGGATTCAGGAATTGTGAAATGTTTGCATCCAGCTCAAACCCAGGGGATGGGGGTGGGATTCCCAATGAGGGTGACAGGAGCCACCATGTCCTGGTGTCTGGGGTGTCTCGGGTGACTGTGAGCTGTCTCTGGCAGGGGGCAGCCAGGGTGTGTGTGGGGATCCCGGGATCCCTGCCCATGGCATCGGGCTGGGGGACGCCTTTGACGTGGGCAGCGTGGTGAGGTTCAGCTGCGAGCCCGGCTACACCCTGCGGGGCTCCTCCGAGAGGATCTGCCACGCCAACGGCTCCTGGAGCGGCACGCAGCCCGACTGCGAAGGTAGCCCTGTGCCACAGTGTCCCCAGGGCTGTCCCGGTGTCCCCAGAGCCACCCCAGTGTCCCCGGGGCTGTCCCGGTGTCCCCAGGGCTGCCCCAGTGTCCCCAGAGCCACCCCGGTGTCCCCGGGGCTGCCCCAGTGTCCTCAGAACTGCTCCAGTGTCCTCAAAGCCACCCTGGTGTGCCCAGAGCTGCCCCAGTGTCCCCAAAACTGCCTTGATGTCCCTAGAACTGTTCTGGTGTCCCCAGGGCTGTCCCGGTGTCCTCAGAACTGCTCCAGTGTCCCCAGAACTTCCCTGGTGTCCCCAGAACTGCCCCAGTGTCCCCAGAACTGTTCCAGTGTCCCCACAGCTGTCCCCCTGTCCCCAGAGCTGCTCTGGTGTCCCCAGAACTGCCATGATGTTCCCAGAATTGCTCTGATGTCCCCAGAACTGCCCCAGTGTCCCCAGAACTACTGTACAGTCCCCAGAATTGCTCTGATATCCCCAGAGCTGCCCCAGAGCCCCCAGAGCTACCCTGGTGTCCCCAGAAATGTCCTCATGTCCCCAGAGCTGCCCTGGTGTCCCAGCACTGTTCTCATGTCCCCTGAGGTTTCCTTTCCTGAGGACAGGCAGTGCAGGATGACCCCTCACAGTCCTGGGGGTTGGTTTGTGTTTAATTGTTTATTTTGATTTCCCCGTTTCCCTTCCCAGTGATTTCCTGCGGGAACCCCGGGACCCCCAGCAATGCCAGGGTGATCTTCAACGATGGCCTGGTGTTCTCCAGCTCCATCATCTACCAGTGCAGGGAGGGCTTCTATTCCACAGGGGTGCTGAGCAGGCACTGCACTGTCAATGGCACCTGGACTGGGAGCAGCCCCGAGTGCACTGGTGAGCACTGGGATGGAGCCCTGGCACGGGGAGAGGATGATGGGCTACCTAAAAACACAGGCCAGGCAAAATTAAGGGCATAAAAAGCAGGTTTTTGTATTTATTGATGGGTTTACAGGATGTTTAGGGCAGATAAAGCTGCACCCAAAATGGAAAACGGGTCATGGGTTTTTATATTTTTATAAGTTTGGTTCATTTGCGTATTGGGGGTTAATATTCCAATTACAGCTTCAGGTAATTAAGTAATTTACCCCAAGTTTGCTCCCACCCAACTCACTTTTGTTTCCATCTCTCAGGCCTGAGGCAGTGAGGTGTCCCTCATTCCCAGCCTAGAGAGGAATTGTTGTGTCTGAAAAAATGGGAAACCAGCAGTGACACTGGATATGGAGTTTAGAGTTATACACTAAATAATTGCATGATTACAAATATATAAAAAAAATTAAAAAGCCAAAATCCTAAGGCACCAACCCACTAGTGCCACCCTGAAAAATCCTGCTGAACCTGGCACTGGCAGCACCTCAGCCTGGAAATTCTGCTGGGACCTACTGGAAAAACCTTGGGTTGGCTTTTTCCAGCTGGAGGGGGGGAGCTCTGGAATAATTCAGGGAGAGGGTATTGGAGCTGCTCTCTGGGGCTGTTCCTGAGTGTGACATTCCTGGGGCAGGGATTTGTGAGCTCAGGGACCCTCAGGTGCCTGCAGGGAACTGGCAAAGGTGACAAAGGTGAGTTTACATCAGAGGCAGGAACTGGGCTAAGTGGGCAAACTACCCAAACTTCACCCAGTTTTGACCCAGATTTCCTTTAATGTTTAATGAGTGTTAATCCAGCTCCTTAATGAGTCATTAAGCTCCAGCCCCTGCTACAAACCACATTTAACTGGTTAAATCCCACCTGAAAAAACACTCAGGACCGTCATAAGCGTGGTTCCAGCTGCCAGAAATTCTCTTTTTTTTTCCCCTTCCTTGCCAGTGATAAACTGTGGAGACCCTGGTGTTCCAGCCAACGGGCTCAGGCTGGGCAGTGACTTCACCTACAACAAATCTGTGGTGTTCCAGTGCACTCCTGGCTTCATGATGGAGTCAGACAGGGCAGCTGCCCTCACCTGCACCAAAGATCGCACCTGGAACGGCACCAAACCCGTCTGCAAGGGTAGGAATCTGGGAAAAGGAGACTCAGGGCTGCCCTGATCACTCTTGCAGCCCCCTGAAAGGTGGCTGTGCTCAGGTGGGGTTGGTCTCTCACCAGGCAGCACTGAGAGAACAGGAGGACACAGCCTCAAGGGAAAATTAGGATATTAGGAAGAAGTTTTTCACAGAAAGAGTGATAAAATACGGAATGATCTGCCTGGGGAGGTGGTGGAGTCACCATCCCTGGATGTGTTTAAAGAAGATTGGATGTGGCACTGGGTGCCATGGTCTAGTTGAGGTGTTAGGGCTGGGTTGGACTCAATGATCTTGAAGGTCTCTTCCAACCCAGTGATTCTGAGATTCTTTGAATTCTGTAATTCTGTGATTCTGAGATTCATTGAATTCTGTACTTCTGTGATTCTTAGAATTCTGTAATTCTGTGATTCTTTGAATTCTGTAATTCTGTGATTCTGTGGATTCTGTGCATGTGATTCTGTGATTCTTTGAATTCTGTGATTCTGTGCATTCTGTGCAGACAAGTTTTGCAATCCACCAAAGTTTCCCTAAAATCCTGGCTGGGCGTTCCTCAGCTCCCTCATTCTCAAAGTTTGTGACATTTTTCAGGGAGCAGCAACACCTTGCTGTCCTCAGGGCTATCAATCTGCCCCAGGGAGGGAGTTGTTCTTCTCCTTGTGCTAGAGATGGAGCAGAGCCCAGGGAGCAAAGTGATTTTGCACAAAAACTCGGATCAAACTGGGATGAAATATCATGTTTTTCCAGCAGACTCTTTGCTGGCATAGCCCAGAAACATCTGAAAAATGTTCCCTGCGAGTCTTTTCATTATTCTGAGATGGCTCCTGTGGTTCAGACATAGAAAAAGGAAATAAGAAAACAGTGCTGGGCAGGCTGGATCTCTTTTGCTCACCCCCCAGGGCAGATAAGATGTGTGGCAGCATCTCTGCACTCCTTTAAAAATCTGGAAAATTCACCTGTCACGGCGTTGATATAAACACAGGCCACATAAAAACTCTCAAATGCACTCCAGCTCCTTCAGAGACTATAAAGAGCAATTCTTCCTCTCCTTTTTCATTCTCTGCACTGAGCAAATGCTGCAGAAATGATCCTGAATGTGGCCAAGAGTGTCATTTGGAGGCTCCTGTGAGCTGAAAAGCAAAGTGCTGCAAAAATGTCATCTCCCAACACCCCAGAGTGGGTGAAAACCTGACAGGTTGTGGCTTCAACTGCTCGTCTGAGCCTCGGCCAGCTTGTCCAAAATGTGTGAATCTTAGGGGAAATCTGGGATGAGTTTTCACACCACGTGAAGGAGGATTTTTACCTTCAGCTCAGAACGAGCGTTGGCTCCAAAATTGGATTTGTAGAGATGTTCAGGAAAATGTTCATCACCCAGAGGGTGGTGGGGAGCTCAACAGGCTCCCCAGGGAATGGGCACAGCCCCAGGATCTCCAGGAATGTTTGGACAGGGTGGGATTTTGGGGTGTCTGTGCAGGGCCAGGGGTTGGGCTGGAGAATCCTCATGGATCCCTTCCCAAGGGATATTTTCTGATTTGGGATTTAACTCCAAACTTCAAAGGGTTTGACCCCACCTTGTGTCAATCCCAGGAGATGCTCTTGGAGAGCAGGAGGTGACTTTGCTCCTACATGGAATTTGCTTGTTAATGGAAAATAATTAAGAAGTGGAGAGACCTGACCCTGCTTTTCCTTTTCCTTTTCCTCCTCCTCCCCTTCTCCTTCTCCTCTTCTCTTTCTCCTTCTCTCTCCTTCTTTCTCCTTCTTTCTCCTTCTCTTTCTCCTTCTCCTTCTTATTCTTCTTCTCCTTCTCTTTCTCCTTCTTATCCTTCTTCTCCTTCTCTCTCTCCTTCTCTTTCTCCTTCTCCTTCTCCCTCCTTCTTTCTCATTCTCTCCTTCTTTCTCCTTCTTTCTCCTTCTCTCCTCCTCCTCTTCTCCTCTTCTCCTTTTCTTCTTTTCTCCTTCCCTCTTTTTCTCCTTTTCTTCTCTTCTTCTCTCCTCCTCCTCTTGTCCTTTTCTCCTTTCCTCCTTTCCACCTTTCCTGTTTTTCTCCTCCTTTCCTCCTCTCTTTCTCCTCCTCTTCTACTCTTCTCTCCTTCTCCTATTCTCCTTTTTGACTTTTCTCTTTTTTTCCTTTTCTCCTTTTTTCCTTTTCTCCTTTTCTCCTCTTCTCCTATTCTCCTTTTCTCCTTTTCTCCTTTTCTCCTCTTCTCCTTTTCTCCTCTTCTCCTCTTCTCCTCTTCTCCTCTTCTCCTTTTCTCCTTTTCTCCTTTTCTCCTTTATTCCTTTTCTCCTTTTCTCCTTTTCTCCTTTATTCCTTTTCTCCTTTTCTCCTTTTTTCCTCTTCTCCTTTTCTCCTCTTCTCCTCTTCTCCTCTTCTCCTCTTCTCCTTTTCTCCTCTTCTCCTCTTCTCCTTTTCTCCTTTTCTCCTTTTCTCCTTTATTCATTTTCTCCTTTTCTCCTTTTTTCCTCTTCTCCTCTTCTCCTCTTCTCCTCTTCTCCTCTTCTCCTCTTCTCCTTTTCTCCTTTTCTCCTTTATTCCTTTTCTCCTTTTTTCCTCTTCTCCTTTTCTCCTTTTCTCCTCTTCTCCTCTTCTCCTTTTCTCCTTTTCTCCTCTTCTCCTCCTTTTCTCCTTTTCTCCTTTTCTCCTTTATTCCTTTTCTCCTCTTCTCCTCTTCTCCTTTTCTCCTCTTCTCCTCTTCTCCTCTTCTCCTTTTCTCCTTTTCTCCTTTTCTCCTTTATTCCTTTTCTCCTCTTCTCCTCTTCTCCTCTTCTCCTTTTCTCCTTTTCTCCTTTTCTCCTCTTCTCCTCTTCTCCTCTTCTCCTCTTCTCCTTTTCTCCTTTTCTCCTCTTCTCCTTTATTCCTTTTCTCCTCTTCTCCTCTTCTCCTCTTCTCCTCTTCTCCTCTTCTCCTCCCCTCCTCCTCCCCTTTTCCCTCCCCTCCAGCCATCACCTGCAGAGCTCCCCAGCCCATTCCCAACGGGAAGGTGGTGGGCTCAGATTTCAGCTGGGGCTCCAGTGTCAGCTACTCCTGCCTCGAGGGCTACCAGCTGTCCCTGCCCGCCGTGCTCACCTGCGAGGGCAACGGCTCCTGGAGCGGGGACATCCCCCAGTGCTTCCGTGAGTAGGAGCTTCCTGCTTTTCCACCACTCAGCTCAGAAAATGCAGCTTCTGGGGGTTTCTCCCAGCCTTTTTTTATTGGTTTGGTAGCTCAGGGTTTGCAGGGATCTTGTTCTGTTTCTAGATGAAGTGTTCTGTTAGCTGGAGAGGGAATTTTTGGTGCTGTGGTGATGCTTCAGCAGACTGGAGTCAAAGGCTGGCTGATCTCACACTTCCCACATGCCTTGGTTTTTTGGGAGGTTTGGTTTGGCACCTGGAAGGATGAGGCAGGGGCACAGGTGGTCACTGCAGGGACACAGGTGGTCACTCCAGGGGCACAGGTGGTCATTCCAGAGGCACAGGTGGTCACTGCAGGGACACAGGTGGTCACTCCAGAGACACAGGTGGTCACTCCAGAGACACAGGTGGTCACTCCAGGGGCACAGGTGGTCATTCCAGAGGCACAGGTGGTCACTGCAGGGACACAGGTGGTCACTCCAGGGGCACAGGTGGTCATTCCAGAGGCACAGGTGGTCACTGCAGGGGCACAGGTGGTCACTGCAGAGACACAGGTGGTCACTGCAGAGACTCAGGTGGTCACTCCAGGGACACAGGTGGTCACTGCAGAGACACAGGTGGTCACTCCAGAGACACAGGTGGTCACTGCAGAGGCACAGGTGGTCACTGAAGAGACTCAGGTGGTCACTCCAGGGGCACAGGTGGTCACTCCAGAGACACAGGTGGTCACTGCAGAGACACAGGTGGTCACTGCAGGGGCACAGGTGGTCACTGCAGAGACACAGGTGGTCACTGCAGAGACTCAGGTGGTCACTCCAGGGACACAGGTGGTCACTGCAGAGACACAGGTGGTCACTGCAGGGGCACAGGTGGTCACTCCAGAGACACAGGTGGTCACTGCAGGGGCACAGGTGGTCACTCCACCCACAATTGTGATGAATTTGGGATTAATCCAGGCATTTTCCATGTTCCTGCCTATGAAACATCCTCAAAACTGGGTGTTTGCCCTCAGTGACCAAATCTGCAATCAGGACTCTTGGAACTGCCAGAAAATCCCTGTGGCAAAGGGCACCATGTTGCAGCAGAAGTTGGGAATGTTTTGTGAAGGCTGGGTGGGTTTGATGTAACAGTGAATACCAAAAAAAGGGAATTAAACATCTCCTGATGCTCAGGGCAGCTCTGACTTCCTTTTCCAGCTGCACAATATCCATTTTCACATTAAATCCCACAAACCCCTCGCCGTTCCTCGCACCTTTCCCTCGATCTGGGATAATTAGTGGGCTTTGTTCCAAGGAACAAAGTGACACCGTGCAATTAGGGGAGAAAAAAGAGAGGGGGAAAAAGGCAAATCCGGAGGAGAAGGTGGAAGTTAATTAAACATCCATTGACAAATGGAGAGAATCGCAAGGAATGCAGCCAGCGCTGATTCCCGAGTTAATCACGGAGTGACGCACTGGATGGGATGTGACATCCCAGAGGGGTCAGTGGCCACCTCCTTGTCCCTTTGCTGTTGCAGCCGTGTTCTGTGGGGACCCAGGCACCCCAGCCCAGGGCAGGAGGGAGGACAGAGGCTTCACCTACCGCTCGTCCGTGTCCTTCTCGTGCCTGGCGCCGCTGGTGCTGGTGGGCTCGGCGCGCCGGTTCTGCCAGTCCGACGGCACCTGGAGCGGCTCCCAGCCCAGCTGCATCGGTGAGGGGTGGGAGGGGGCTTGGGGGTCACTGCACTGACAGTGAGGGGGCCTTGGGGGTCACTGCACTGACAGTGAGGGGGCTTGGGGGTCACTGCACTGACAGTGCCAGCCCAGCTGCATCGGTGAGGGGCGGGGGGGGCTTGGGGGTCACTGCATTGACAGTGAGGGGGCTTGGGGGGCAGCTCTGGGGGTCACTGCACTGACAGTGCCAGCCCAGCTGCATCGGTGAGGGGTGGGGGGGGGCTTGGGGGTCACTGCATTGACAGTGAGGGGCCTTGGGGGTCACTGCACTGACAGTGAGGGGGCTTTGGGGGTCACTGCATTGACAGTGAGGGGGCTTTGGGGGTCACTGCACTGACAGTGAGGGGGCTTTGGGGGTCACTGCACTGACAGTGAGGGGTCTTGGGGGTCACTGCACTGACAGTGCCAGCCCAGCTGCATCGGTGAGGGGCAGAGGGGGGGCTTGGGGGTCACTGCATTGACAGTGAGGGGGCTTTGGGGGTCACTGCAGTGACAGTGAGGGGGCTTTGGGGGTCACTGCAGTGACAGTGAGGGGCAGAGGGGGACAGCTCTGGGGGTCACTGCACTGACAGTGAGGGGCCTTGGGGGTCACTGCACTGACAGTGAGGGGGCTTTGGGGGTCACTGCATTGACAGTGAGGGGGCTTGGGGGTCACTGCACTGATAGTGGGGGGCAGCTCGGGGCTTTGGGGGCTCACTGCACTGACACTGACAGCCCTGTGGTTCTTGGAGAGCAGGATGGCACATGGGAGAAGAGGGCAGGGAGGAGGATGGGATCCTTGGAGGTTGGGATCACAATTGGGAGCAGAGGGAAGGGAAGAGAATGGGATTAACATGGTCCTTGGAGATCAGGATGGCCCGTGGGAGCAGTGAGAAGGGAGGAGGATGGGATTCTTGGAGGTTGGGATGGCACTTGGGAGCAGAGGTTGGGGTAGAGGGTGGGATCACTGTGGTCCCTGGAGTTTGGGATGGCCCTTGGGGGCAGAGGGAAGGGAAGAGAATGGGATCAAAATGGTCCTTGGAGGTTGGGATGGCCCTTGGGAGGAGTGGGCAGGAAACAGGATGAGATTCTTGGAGCTTGGGATGGCCCTTGGGAACACAGGGCAGGGAAGAAGGCGGATTCTTAGAGATCAGGATGGCCCTTGGGAGCAAAAGGCAGGGAAGAGGATGGGATCCTTGGAGCCCATGGGAGCAGAGGGCAGGGAGGAGGACAGGATTTTGGAAGTTGGGATGGCCCTTGGGAGCACAGGGCAGGGAAGAGGATGGGATCAACATGGCCCTTGAAGTTCAGGATGGCCCTTGAGAGCAGAGGGAAGGAAAGAGGACAAAATCCTTGGAGATTGGGATGGATCTTGGAGGCAGAGGCCAGAGAAGAGGATGGGATCCTTGGCCCTTGGGAGCAGAGGGCAGGGAGGAGAATGGGATTTTGGAAGTTGGGATGGCCCTTGGGAGCACACAGCATGGAAGAGGATGGGATCCTTGGAGCCCATGGGAGCAGAGAGCACAGCGTGGGTGTGGGGAAGAGCTGTCCTGTTCCCAGTTTTTCTCCTGAGGGATAAAGTGCCTCTGGCTACTTCATGCTGCAGCAGGCAGGGATTTAAGGAACAGGAAAATCCTTGTGTGTTCCTCTGGAGCCAAATCCCTCTTGTGTTCCAGAGGTGCAGCAGGATCCGTGTGCCTGGAGGGGTCTGAGCTCTCCTGTAAATCCCTGCCCCTGTTTTTAACAGATCCCAGCCTCACCACATGTGCAGATCCTGGAGTGCCTCTCTTTGGGATGCAGAACAATTCCCAGGGATACCAGGTATGGCCATGGAAGAGGGGTGTGCCACAAAACCAGCCCTGGATTCCTGTTACCCCATGGATTCATATGTTATCCCATGGATTCACGTGTTATCCCATGGATTCCTGTGTCATCCCATGGATTCACGTGTTATCCCATGGATTCACGTGTTATCCCATGGATTCCTGTGTCATCCCATGGATTCCTGTGTCATCCCATGGATTCACGTGTTATCCCATGGATTCCTGTGTCATCCCATGGATTCCTGTGTCATCCCATGGATTCTTGTGTCATCCCATGGATTCCTGTGTCATCCCATGGATTCCTGTGTCATCCCATGGATTCCTGTGTTATCCCATGGATTCACATGTTATCCCATGGATTCTTGTGTCATCCCATGGATTCATGTGTCATCCCATGGATTCATGTGTCCTCCCATTAATTCCTGTCTCCTCCCATGGATTCCTGTGTCATCCCATGGATTCATGTGTCATCCCATGGATTCATGTGTCCTCCCATTAATTCCTGTCTCCTCCCATGGATTCCTGTGTTATCCCATGGATTCACATGTTATCCCATGGATTCACATGTTATCCCATGGACTCACATGTTATCCCATGGATTCGTGTCTTCTCCCATGGATTTCTGTGTCATTTCTGTGTTGTTCCATGGATTCACATGTTATCTCATGAATTCATGTGTCCTCCCATGGATTCACGTGTTCTCCCTTGGATTCCTGTCTCCCCTCACACATTAATGTCTCATCTCGTGCATTCATGTGTCCTTTTCCATGGATTAATGTCTCATCCCATGGGTTCCTGTGCCCTTCCATGGATTCCTGTCTCATCCTGGGAGCAGGACACCCCAACATGCTCCTTTAACCCCTCCGAGTGTGTTTGCACAGCATTAATTAGCAGTGCTTTGTGTCTGAAATTAATTACAGTGATAATTAATAGTTGCTGCTATTCACATTAATTCCCATTAATTTTCAGACCAACTCCTGCAGGTGCTTTTGCTAATCCCAGTTCTCATCCAGCAGGAGATCATTGGAATGGGGACAAAAATCCCACAGTGACTCCCTGGGGGGCTCCATTCCCACCCATTCCCTGCTGGGATAGTGGCTGCCAGAGTGGATCCTTCTGTTTTCCTGCTAATTAGTTACCTTCATCTTGGGGTTTAATTAATTAATTTTAGGTTTCATTAATTTGGAGACACCATAAGTGGGATTTTTGCTCAGCTGGGAGCTTCCCTGGGAATGGAGATGCTCCTGTGCGGGGTGAGGTGGTGATGTGGGAATGGCATGGAATGAAAGCCTGGAATCCCTGGGAAGCTGAGTGATTGTCTCCTGTTGGGACAGGTGGGAAGCATCCTGTTCTTCAGGTGCCAGAAGGGATATCTCCTGCAGGGCTCCACCACCAGGACCTGCCTGCCCAACCTCACCTGGAGTGGTGTCCAGCCCGACTGCGTCCGTGAGTCCTGGGGCCCTCAGCCAGGCTCTGCACAGTGAATTCTTGGGGGAAATCCATTGGATTTTTGGGAGAATTGGGGATTGCAAAGTCTGCACCCACACCTGGCACTTGGTTCTGGGCTCAGAGCTGCTTCAACATCCTTTGGTTTTGCCTTTTTCCCCTAAAAATGGGAGTGGGCAATTCTGATTTCCAGCTCATCAAGCTAGAGCCAGGTTCAGCTTTATCCAGGAAGAGAAACCCAGCATGGGAAACTCCTCATTAATTCCCAACTGGGAAAAATCCAGGCTTGGCCCTGTGAGCTGTAGAAGCTCTTCCAGGAGTTTCCTGTTCCCCTGTTGATGTCACGGTGTCACTTTTCACCCTCCCTGGGTAGTTTCTCTCACCTGTTCTCCCTCTCCCCTCCAGCCCATCACTGCAGGCAGCCTGAGACCCCATCCCATGCCAACGTGGGTGCCCTGGACCTGCCCTCCCTGGGCTACACCTTGATCTACTCCTGCCAGAGTGGCTTCTACCTCACCGGGGGCTCCGAGCACCGCACCTGCAAATCCGACGGCAGCTGGACAGGGAAACCCCCCATCTGCCTGGGTGAGGGGCTGGGGGCACCAGCTGGGCTCTGAGACCCTCCCCAGGCTCTCAGCTTGTACACATCCTAGGCCTTGAGGTCCTTCAGAGGTGGTTTTCAAGCTGCAGATAAAGCCAAGGTTCAGTTCTGGGGTCATAGCTCCAAGGAAGGAGGGAGGTGTTTTCAGCCGTGACTTTTTTCCCTTAAAAGTTGTGGGATGGCCCAGTCTGGTTTTTGTTGGTGGGAGGGTCTCTGCTATTGCTATCCCCAGCAGAATCCCAGAATTAGGTTGGAAAAGGCCTTGGGGGTCATCGAGTCCAACCTGTGACCCAACACTCGAGTGCCACCTCCAGTCTTTCCTTAAAAAGTCACCTGGGGATCTTCCAGGGAGATTTTTGGCTCTAGAAGCTCCTGCACAGGACAAAAATTGTTTATCTCCCCCACATTTTGCCTGCCACAGAGTCTTGGATGAGGAATGTGTCATCTGGTCTGGGTAGATAAAAAACAGGAGAAGTGGGAATTCTGATCTTTAGCAGATAGTTTGTGATTGATTACACAAAGGCAGGAAATCTGATTCTGAAAAAAAACCCTTTCAGACTATGGAAAATCTCTTTTTTATTTATTTTATGTACACAATATTCATAACAGGAGGATTTAAACAGAATGGGTTTAATCACACATTTCCCTTTATCCATGTCCATGTTCTTTTCTTATTTTAAGTATTCTGTGATTGACAGGAATCATTTATCAATTATCACACAAGGACGGGCTGGCTGTGGCACTCAGTGCCCTGGGTGACACAGTGGGGGTCAGGCTCAGCTGGGGCTCTGTGGCCTTGGGGGGGCTTTTCCAGCCTCAGGAGGGTGGGATGGGCAGTGCCAGGGCCTGGAATGTTCTCACAGCTGTGCTCTGTCCCTGTGCCAGCCGATGTTCGTCCCAGCGGGAGACCCGTGGGAACCGCGCGGGAGCCGCCGCTCGCCAGGGGCTCAGGTGAGGGGCAGGGGCTGATTGCAGCCCCAGGTGAGGGTGAGAGGGGCTGATTGCAGCCCCAGGTGAGGGTATGGGGCTGATTGCAGCCCCAGGTGAGGGTGAGAGGGGCTGATTCCATCCCCAGGTGAGGGTGAGAGGGGTTGATTGCAGCCCCAGGTGAGGGGCAGGGGCTGATTGCAGCCCCAGGTGAGGGTATGGGGCTCACTGCAGCCCCAGGTGAGGGTGAGAGGGGCTGATTCCATCCCCAGGTGAGGGGCAGGGGGCTCATTGCAGCCCCAGGTGAGGGTATGGGGCTCATTCCATCCCCAGGTGAGGGGCAGGGGGCTGATTCCATCCCCAGGTGAGGGTGAGAGGAGCTCATTGCAGCCCCAGGTGAGGGTGAGAGGGGCTGATTCCATCCCCAGGTGAGGGGCAGGGGCTGATTGCAGCCCCAGGTGAGGGTGAGAGGGGCTCATTGCATCCCCAGGTGAGGGTGAGAGGGGCTCATTCCATCCCCAGGTGAGGGGCAGGGAGCTCATTGCATCCCCAGATGAGGGTTAAGGGGGCTGATTGCATCCCCAAATGAGGGTCAGGGGGCTCATTCCATCCCCAGGTGAGGGTGAGAGGGGCTGATTGCATCCCCAAATGAGGGTCAGGGGGCTCATTCCATCCCCAGGTGAGGGTTAAGGGGGCTCAGATGAGGGGTCAGGGGGATCAGGTGAGGGTTCAGGGTTTGGGAGGACAAGAGCTCATAGCCTCCCCTGTAAAAACAGAAACGCTCCTGATTTTTTGTCACCTCCCACCGCTGTAATTCCAGTGCCTGCGGATGTGTTTGCAAGGAATTCCCTGTGGAAAGGCTCCTACGAGTACCTGGGGAAGAAGCAGCCAGCCATGCTCTCTGTCACCAGCTTTGACCCTGCCACCAGCAAGGTCAACGCCACCTTGATCGACCACAGCGGGGTGGAGCTCCAGGTGTCGGGTGAGGGACACTCCTGACCTTTTTGGGTGGCATTGCCAGGCCAGGGAGTGTCCCCTGGCCACCTCCAGGTTTCCTCTCACCCTGGGAGCAGAGCCTGACCCACCCTGGCTGCCCCTCAATATCCTCTGGCTGTGAGTGGATACAGCCTGTCAGTGCCAGGTTGGGTTTTTGGGAAAATTCCTGCATGGGAAGGGTGGTCAGGCATTGGAAGTGCCATGGGGAATTTGGAGTGCACATTCCTGGAGGTGTCCAAGGAAGGATTTGGAGGTTTTGGCAAAAAATTTTAAATTATGAGTTGGATTTTGATAATCCGTGGGGGATCAGCCCGTAATTCCATGAGTGCTCCGTGTCTCTGCCCTCCTGGAGCACCAGGCTCTTCCTGATCCAACAGCACAACCTGAATATTAATTATTGAATATTAATTAAATATTGAGTCCTTTCCCATATGGAAAATAACCTTCAGTATCCTGGGCTGTGTTTCCAGTGCATCCCAGTAGCAGGACTGGTGTCCACTCAAACCCTGACATGGTTTATCTGCCCTCCCACTCAATTATTTCAAACCAGAGTGACCCAGAGCTGACAAAATCCCTTTTTTTCCAGGGATTTACAAGAAGGAAGACGTGCACCTGCTGCTCCAGGTGTACCAGATCATGGGCCCACTGGAGATCTTTGCCAACAAGTTCAGGAATGACAAATGGGCTCTGGATGGACACGTGAGTGCACAAAATTCACCCTGCCATGCCTGTCCCAGCCTGGATTTCCCTTCCCTGGAGAAATTCCTGGAGCTGGGAGGGGACATGTGGCACTTTCCCAGCAGGTGACAGCTCCTCCTGCAGCTGGGGGTTGTTTATTTTTTTATGTTTTATTGCCCTGGGGTTTGGAATCCATCATCTCCCAGATAATGCTGGAGGAGAAACCAACGGGATTCATTCCATGTGGATATTTTATATAGGCTCAACATCTCACTGGAAAATCTGATTTTCTCTAATGGAGCCAACTCCTCACCCTCTGCCCGTGTCTGGGAGTTTCCCAAGCTTTTTAGGAATTCACTGGAGCTTGGAAAAAATGTGGATCCAGCTGACTCATTGCCACTTTTCCCTCTCCCTCTGGAATCAGCAATATCCTCTCCAATGTTTATCACAAACAAGATTTTTCCACCTTCCCTTCCTTGGAGAATTTTCAGCTGTTGGGCAGTGAAACCCTTTAAAAAACGCCAGGATTTTTTGAGGAACTGCATCAAGTGAATGCATTGGAAGGGGCTGAGGTGAGCTGGGGTTAAATCCAGGGAAATGTTGGGTAAATCTGTTGATTTCCACTGTGCACAGGTCTCGTCGGAGTCCTCGAGCGGCACCTTCGTCTACCAGGGCTTTGTGCGTGGCAAAGGCTTTGGGCAGTTTGGCCTCCAGAGACTTGGTAAAATTCCCTGGATTTGCACTTTTCCCTTCAATTCCAAAAGCTCCATTTTGGCCTGATGGGGTTTTCCAAGCAGGGAATGTCTCTCCAATCCCTGGCTTGAATTTTCTGTGCTTTCCGTGTCCTGCTGAGCTTGGTGTGAGGTGTTTGGGAGACAAACAGCACAAAACAAAAAGAACAATGATAAAATTTATAATTTGGGAACAGAATGAGGGATAACCAGGCTGCTGTCCAAATGCAGGGAGAGTTTGGAAGCACAAACAACACCTGGACATGCTTTTTTTTTCCAAATTCCCAGTTCCCTGCCAGGCCCAAATCCCATTCCCACCACAGAAAGTGTCTCCATCAGAAATCACAGAGGCTCTTGGGAGCTTAAACCACCCAAAGTTTAAGCTCCTAAATACTTCTTAAAGTGTGGTTTGAGCTTTTTAATCCCTCAGGATTGCTGGAATCTCATCACCTTGATAGATGCTCATTATTGCAGCATTTCAGAGTCTCCTTAAATCCCAAATTTATGCATCCAAGTTGGAGCTTTTTGGCAAAATAAATCAATTTACACCTCTCTTTAACTGCAGCTCTACATAAATGACAAGGCCTAAATTAGGCTGGATCTCCATCCTTGCACATCCATTTTTAAATTCCCTTTTGCAGCACCACTTCACTCATTTTGCTGCTGGTGCCACCTTGAGCCAAGCCCTTATCCCCCAGTGAGAAATGTGGGAAATATGGGAAGTGGGGAAATGTGAGAAGTGTAGGAAATGTGGGAAATGGGGGAAATGAGGAAATGTGAGAAATGGGGAAATGGGGGAAATGGGGAAATGTGAGAAATGTAGGAAATGGGGGAAATGGGGAAATGTGAGAAATGGGGAAATGGGGGAAATGGGGAAATGTGAGAAATGTAGGAAATGTGGGAAACAGGGAAATGTGGGAAGTGTGAGAAATGGGGAAATGGGGCAAATGGGAAATGGGGAAATGTGAGAAATGTAGAAAATATGGGAAATGGGGAAATGTGGGAAATGTGATAAATGGGGAAATGGGAAATGGAGGAAATGTGGAAAATGGGGAAATGTGAGAAATGTAGGAAATATGGGAAACAGGGAAATGTGAGAAATGTAGGAAATGTAGGAAATGTGGGAAATGTGAGAAATGGGAAATGGGAAATGTGAAAAATGGGGAAATGTGAGAAATGTAGGAAATGTGAGAAATGTAGGAAATGTGAGAAATGGGGAAATGGGGGAAATGAAAAATGTAGGAAATGTGGAAAACGGGGAAATGGGGGAAATGTGGGAAATGGGGAAATGTGATAAATGTAGGAAATGTGGGAAACAGGGAAATGTGGGAAGTGTGAGAAATGGGGAAATGGGAAATGGAGGAAATGTGGAAAATGGGGAAATGTGAGAAGTGTGAGAAATGGGGGAAATGGTAAATGGAGGAAATGTGGAAAATGGGGAAATGTGGGAAACAGAGAAATGGGGAAATGTGAGAAATGTGTTCCTTTCTGGTGTGTTCCAGACATCAGCATGATGGAAAATGATCCCGAATCCATCGGCCACCACTTTGCATCCAACAGCAGCTCCGTGGCAGCCGCCATCCTTGTGCCTTTCATCGCCCTGATTATTGCAGGGTTTGTGCTTTATCTCTACAAACACAGGTGGGTTTGGGACAAGAATTCCTAAAGGTGAAAGAAAATCAGGGATTGGAGAGAAGTATTGGTGAGCTGGGCTTAAAATCCCATGTTTAGGGCTGGTTTAATTCAGGAAGTGGGACAGCAACAAAGAGAGTTTGGGAGATTGGGGCAATAATTCTAAAAGGTGAAAGAAATTCAGGGATTGGAGAGAAATATCAGGGAGATGGACTTAAAATCCTCCTTTTAGAGTTTTATTTAGTTCAGGAGGTGGGACAACAACAAAGAGGGTTTAGGAGGTTATTGAATGGTTTGTGTTTTATCCCTGCAAACACAGGTTTGCAATAATTCCAAAAGGTGAAAGTAAGTAAGGGATTTGAGGGAAGTATCAGTGAGCTAACCTTAAAAATCCCACCTTTAGGGCAGGTTTAATTCAGGAGGTGGGGAAATAAAATGTGGTGAAACGAGGATTTGGGAGAGGAGAGCAAAGAGGGTTTTGTTGGCCATTAGTGGGATTTGTAGCCACATTTAGGAGCATGAAAACCAAATTTAGGGGCATGAAAAGCAAATTTAGGAGGATAAAAAGCAAATTCCCCCTCCCCACCATGGCTTTGAACATGGTGTAAATTCAGGTTTGCTCCTGATCTATGCTGCAAATCCCAGACAGATTTTCCAGCCCCATCCCCACAGGCTCCATCAGGGCTGTCACCTGGTGGGTTTTGTTCCCAGTCCCTGTCCTGGTTTGGAGGGCAGGTGTCTGCCAATAAAGGAAGGAGCTTCTCTTTGAAATGGAGGATGGAAACTCCCTCCCTCCAAATTATTATCATTTTGAAATTAAGGGGCTCTCAGGCAAAGAGATGGGAATAGGAATAACAGTTCTTTACTAGGAAAATTAAAATAGAAATGCAGTATTACAAAGAACAATCCCAAACACTGGCAGAGTCAGAATCCAAGCTGACACAGTCAGTCAGTCAGGGTGGTGGCACAGTCCCATTCCATGGTGGCTGCATCCTCCTGCAGTGGCAGATGTGGTTCAGCTGGAGCAGTGCTCCTGGAGAAGGTGCAGTTTCCTCCGAAGCTCCAGGGATGATGTGGAAAGGTCTGGCTTTCCTCTGGAATCCAGTGGAAAAGCTGCTCTGGTGTTCCAAATCTCAGTTTTTTACTAATTAGGAAATGTTTGTCTCCTCCCCCTGGGTGGAGCATCTCTCAGTGGGATGATGGAATTTTATCAGCCATGCCCTGGGACTCAATGGCCATGAACAGGAGATATCTCCTGGAGGGAGGATGGGCTGTGGGAAGATAAAGATGATTGCCCCAGCTGGTTTAAAGATGGCCCATTAGCAGATAATGTGTGCCAGGAGATAAAGATCACTGCCACACCCAGTTTTAAACAATGGCCCATTAACAGGAGATAATTCCCACAGAGATAAGAATCACTGCCACACCCAGTTTTAAACAATGGCCCATTAACAGGAGATATCTCCTGGAGGGAGGATGGGCTGTGGGAAGATAAAGATGATTGCCCCAGCTGGTTTAAAGATGGCCCATTAGCAGAGGATATCTCCATGGAGATAAGGGTCACTGCCCCACCTGGTTTAACAGATGGTGACAGAATACAAACTTTTGTTCACATCCTGTATTGCAACCTAAAACAATCCCACAGGAGGAGACCCAAAGTCCCATTTAATGGCTATGCTGGCCACGAGAACACCAACGTGAGGGGCACCTTTGAGAACCCCATGTACGACAGGAACCTGCAGCCCTCGGACATCATGGGCGGCGAGGCCGAGTTCACCGTGAGCACCGTGTGCACGGCCGTATAGCCGGCCCCGGTGAGAGGGGCTGGGCACCCTGCAGCTCCAGGGCTGGGAGGGGATGGGGGCATCTCATGGGAGCAGGGATGGGAGGGGATGGGGGGATCTCATGGGATCAGGGATGGGAGGGGATGGGGGGGATCTCACAGGATCAGGGATGGGTGGGGATGGGGGGATCTCACGGGATCAGGGATGGGAGGGGATGGGGGGATCTCATGGGATCAGGGATGGGTGGGGATGGGGGGATCTCATGGGATCAGGGATGGGAGGGGATGGGGGGATCTCATGGGATCAGGGATGGGAGGGGATGGAGGGGATCTCATGGGATCAGGGAAGGGTGGGGATGGGGGGGAACTCACAGGATCAGGGGTGGGAGGGGATGGGGGCATCTCATGGCACCAGGGAATGCATGCAGTTCTTGTGGAATGTGTGGAGTTGGAAAGGTTCTCATTGGATCAGTTCACTGTAGAACCCTCCCATCTGGAATACTCCAACTCTAGAATAACAAACCCACTTCCCCAGAATCCCCGTGTGTTGTAACCAACTCTTTGCATTCCCAGATTCCCGGGGTCGGTGTCCAGTGGATGATTGTCCCACCTCTCCATCCATCTATCTATCCTCTCCCCACCTCCCTGCTCCCACCCCTGCCCAGGCTGTGGAGAAGCTGCTGCACCTCCCTGGATTCCAGGGGCTGCTGGATCCACCTTCTCCATCCTGCTGGATCCACCTTTTCCATCCTGCTGGATCCACCTTTTCCATCTGCTGGATCCACCTTCTCCATCCTGCTGGATCCACCTCCTCCATCTGCTGGATCCACCTCCTCCATCTGCTGGATCCACCTTCTCCATCCTGCTGGATCCACCTCCTCTACCCTGCGGGATCCACCTTCTCCACCCTGCTGGATCCACCTTCTCCATCCTGCTGGATCCACCTCCTTCATCCTGCTGGATCCACCTCCTCCATCTGCTGGATTCACCTTCTCCATCCTTTTGGATCCACCTTCTCCATCTGCTGGATCCACCTCCTCCATCCTGCTGGATAAACCTCCTCCATCCTGCTGGATCTCCATCCATACTGCTGGATCCACCTTCTCCATCTGCTGGATCCACCTCCTCCATCCTGCTGGATCTCCATCCATCCTGCTGGATCTCCATCCATCCTGCTGGATCTCCACGCCACAGCTGCTGCTCCAGCTGCTCCCTGAGACCTCAGCAAGACCTGAGGTGGGAGCTGCCTCCTGCAAGGAGCTTCCTGAATTTTGGGAAGAGCTTGGGTGACAGAGAGGTTGTGCACAAGGTGCTGGATTCATGGAAAACACCTGGATGGGACAGAATGAGGATTTGGGTTTCCTGCATTTGGTTTTCTGGGTCGTTTCTTGGTTGGGTTTTTCACCCCAAGGGTTGAGCAGAGGAAGAGTTTTCAGGTGGAGCCTTTCCAAGCAAAACTTGGGATGGTTTCATGTTCATGGGAAACACCTGGATGGGACAGGATGAGGATTTGTGTGTCTGGGTTTGGGTTCCTGGGTTATTTTTTGGCTTGAGCAGAAGAAGGGTTTTCAAATGGGAGCTTTCCAAACCTTGGGAAGCTTTTCACTTCTTCCCTGTGCTTGATTTTCCTTTGGGCATTCCTGGCTGGATCTACAGAAAACACCTGGATGGGACAGGATGAGGATTTGGGTTTCCTGCATTTGAGTTTCTGGGTTATTTCTTTGATGGATTTTCTACCCCAGGAAGAATTTTCAAAGGGAAACTTCCCAAAACTTGGGTAAAGCTCTTCCCTGTGTTTGATTTTCCTTTTGGCATTCCTGGCTGGATTTATGGAAATTCCCTGGATCCAGGACAAGGATTTGTTTTTCTGTATTTGGGTTTCTGGTTTGTTTCTTTGTTATTCTACCCCAGGAAGAGTTTTCAAAAGGAAACTTCCCAAAACTTGGGAAAAGCTCTTCCCTGTGATTAATTTTCCCTTGAGCATTCCTGGCTGGGTTTTTCCTGCCCCATGCTCCCCCTGATTCAAGTTGGACCCAAATCCCTGAGCAGGAATTCACTGCCAGAAGATTCCATAAGGGACAGGAATGAAAATCCTCTCTGAAAAGAACTCAACAAACACTAATTCCCCCAAAAGCTCCCCAAATCCTTTGCCCTTTCCAGACTGAACCTCCAAAGGGCAATGCAAGAGTTTTATTTCCCAGAGGATTCCTGGGATTTTTTGGGGGAAAGGCAGCCTGACATTTCCTCCTCAGGATCCTTGTGATGCAGAGTTTGCTTGGAGTCACTTTTTGTAGGATCAGGGGAGGCAGAAGTGCCATTCCCAGGTCACTGAGTCCAGGAGGCTCCAAGAAAAATCAGGAATGAGAATTTCCATCCATGCTGCCATTCCAACAGGGATTTTCTCCTCCCTGAAGTTCTGCCTTTGGGAATTTTTGTAGGTTTATCCTTCATTTTTTTAGGTGTAAATGCATCAATATTTTATTTTTGTTACTCCTGCCTCTTCCAGAGGGAGCAGAATTCCCAGCCTGCCAAAAAAAAAAAAAAAAAAAAAAAAAAAAGCCACCTGTTCTCCCAAAAATGCCACTTCTGCTCCCAAAAATCCCACCAGGGTACCCTGATTTTTTTCCCCTTGGAAGGAACAATCCTTGGAAGCAGAGCTTGGATCCTTCCAGATTCCAGGGAATCCTCTCCTGACTCATTCCATGGAAAAACCAGGAGAAATTCACATCCAGGAGTGCAAAATAAATCCAAAATATTTAAAATCACCAATGCAGGGAGGAGGGAGGGCTCAACTTCAATGGAATTTGCTGCTTTGGATCCATGAATTCCCTTTTCCTGCTCTTGCCTAGGGAGACAAGGAAGTGGAAAAAGGGGTTTATTCCATTTTTTTTCAAGCTGGCTGGGATCTACTCCATGCCATTCTCCATCCTTGTGCCCAGAGGACTTGCATATGGTAAAAAAAAAAAAAGAAACAAAAAAAAGAAAAAAAATGAAAAAAAAAAGGGAAAAATGAAAAAAAAAATGGGAAAAAAAGAAAAAAAGGGAAAAAATGAGAAAAATGGTAAAAAAAATACAAAAAAAAAGCTCAAATCCCTCTTTTGTACAGAGATATATTTTTATTAATTAAAAGTTTGTACAGCTAAAAAAATAAATAAAAAAAAACCAAAATGTAATTTTTTTTTTTTCATTATCGTAGGGAAAAACAAAACGAAGTAGTAGGGGAAAAAAAATAAATAAATAAATCAGCTTTTTTTTTTTTTGTAAATGTAATACAGTGTATAAATGGTTTCCATAAAAATGTACATATGGAATCTCTCCATGGCCCTGGCTTGTCTGCAGAATTCCCAGTTAATTTATCTGTCTCTGTATATGAGGCTTTTCCGTGTGTTCCCGGCGTTCCCTGCGGAATTTCAAAGCTATTTTCGATTTTGGACTTCCAAATAATAAAAAAAACTCGATTTTTGCATTGCTTTTTCTTACAGCCCCATGGTGTTTTTCTCCTTTTTGTTTTGGTGTGTGTGTTAAATTCCAAAATGTTTATCCCGGGATTTTCTGGTTGTGCACACACCACTCGTCCAGGGATGGGAATTCCTGAATTTTCCAGCTGCTGGAAGGTTTTAGGAAGGAAAAAAATTCATGCAAATTGGATTTGGATGAAGAAATTTGGATTTTCCAACAGGATTTTCTCAGGGATATCCCATGGGAAGGGAAAACAGGATCCTTCCCATCTCCAACCCCAATTCCTGCTCCAATTTGCTTTAATTTGGTTTTAATTAAGAGTCCAATCCCTCCTCTCACCCTGTGCCTGGTGATTGGCAGGAATTAATTTGGGATGGAGGAAATTTGGGATGAAAAAAGCCCTGGTGGGGGTTTTGATGTTCCCATGTGGATTTTATGCTCTCTGTTGTTTTTTATTTGGTTTTTTCCACTCCCTGATTCTTTATCCTTGGATTTATCCCCTCCTTATCTCATTTTATCCAAAATAAGGATAGGGAAAGGCAGCAGGAGGAAGCTCAGGGGGTTTTTTGGGATGTTTGGTGTGACCAATTCCTGGCAGGATGGGAATTCCTTGGGATTTTGGATTCTGAGGGAGGGGAGAGTTCAAAATGCTCTGGAGCTTCCCAGAGGAATTGGGGGTGCCCCAAACCTGGGATTGGAATTGGGATGGGATGAAAAAGGGAGATTAAAAGAAGGCATGGGATGATTAAAAGGGGGAATTTAAAAAAATTATTTTAAAATGTAGAAAGAATTTAAAAGAATGATTTAAAAAGGGGGAATTAAGAGGATGGGATGGGATGGGATGGGATGGGATGGGATGGGATGGGATGGGATGGGATGGGATGGGATGGGATGGGATGGGATGGGATGGGATGGGATGGGATGGGATGGGATGGGATGGGATGGGATGGGATGGGATGGGATGATCCTTCAGGATCCTTCCAACCCAAACCATTCCAAGATTCTTCCTCCTCCCAATTCTCAAGGTTTCCCTCTGTATTTGGGATTTCAGCTTTTGGGTGGTCTCTCTCAGCCCTCATTCCCTGGAAGGAAAAATCCCTAAAATCCATAAAATCCCTCCCAGCTCTTCCAGCAGCTGCTGATAAGGGAGAGAGAGCTGGAGCTGCCACTGGGAAAATTTTGGGGAAAAAAAAAACCAGGGGGGGACCGACACTGGGAATTTTCTGGGGGAAAAAAATCAGGGAGAGAGCAGCAGGGAAACTGGGAGAGAGCAGCTGGAACTTCCACTGGGAATCTTTTTGGGGGAAAAAACTGAGAAATCAGTGAAGCAGGAGAAAAAAAAGGGGAAAAAAATCCAGGGGGAGAGCAGCAGGACAAGAGCTGAAGCATCCACCGGGAATTTTGGGGGAATAATACTGGGAGAGAGAAGCTGGAAGGAGCTGGAGCATCCATTGGGAATTTTGGGGGGAAAAAAATAAAACAAAAAACAAGGAGGGACCAGCAGGGAAACTGGGAAAACTGGAAATTCCACTGCGCGTTTTTTGGATGGAAAAAACAAGGAGAGACCAAGCCTGGGAATCTTCTGGGGGAAAAAAATCAGGGAGGGAGCAGCAGGAAAACTGGGAGAGCTGAAGATGCCACTGGGAATCTTGCGAGGGAAAAATAAACAAAAAAAATAAAAAAGAGAGAGAGACCGGCGGGGCGGGAACTGGAGCATCCACCGGGCATTTTTTGGAGGGGAATAAAACCGGGAAGAGCAGCTGGGAGTGTTGGCAGGGGGAAGCCGAGGGCTCCGGATAAATCTGCATCGCTAATTAGTCCCAGCTCGGTCCAGGCAGCCGCAGTTCGGCTCTTTAATGAGGCTCCTCTCTCATTAACGCTTCATTAATTCCGAGGGGTTTTTAGGGCTGTGGAAAAGCGCCGGGTGCCGGAATTCCCAAATCCGCACCCAGCGGGAGCGGGATAACCTCGGGATGGGGAGAGGAGCGTTTGGAGCTCAGCTCATCCAGGTTTTTGGGGTTTTTTTTTCCCCATCTGGAAGCTCCAGGTGAAAAAATTCCGCATCCTCCAGCCCCAAATCCATCAATGCTGGAGCTGCAGAAAATCCGGCAAAAAACCCTTTTAGACATTCCCGAATTTCCAGAGGGACACCTGAGGATTTTTCCAGGCACATCCCGCGGGATCCGTGCCCTGATACAAGGTTTATCCCAAAACACAAAATCCTGTATATATTTTTAATTCGGATTTCCTTCTTTTAAAATGAATCCCCCCGAGCTTCAATTCTTTCCCAAAACAACCATCTGCCAGCCTGGAATATTCCAAACTCCGGTAAAAAAAAAAGTGGAAAACTCACCGTGAGGAGAGTGGAAATGGAGTTGGTGCCTTCACCCACCTGGGATTTATAAACTAAATTATAAATTAAATATCTCTTTAATTAAATGTCACTTCGAAGATCATTTTAATTCAGCCTAAAGATGAAGAGATGAGGGGATGTCGGGCCTCGTCCAGGAATTATTGCTCCGTTTGCCCTTTCCAGGATTCCAGCTGATTATGGAACAAATCCTTGGGAAGGTTTGGAAATCCTTGGCCTCTCTCCCATTAAAGGATGATTAAATTCAGTTTCCAGACTGGAGGGGCGGGATTGGATCTTCCCAAGGGAATTTAGGGCATGGGAGGTAAAGTGGGAGACGGCACCGAGGGGAGTTCTGGGCTCCTTTCCCCTTTTTTTTCCCTTTTTCCCCCCTTTCCTCCTATTTTTCTTTTATCCCTTTTCCCCCATGAAGCAATTCCCAGGTTTTCCAGCAGGGATAACGCGGCTCATTGGCAAAACAGAGCCGCTGGGATTGTAATTATTGATTTTTTTTATTCTTTTTTTCCTGTTTCTGCCACTTCTCAGCACCTGGAAAACATCGCTGCAGCAAATTCTGGGCACTTTGGGATGGCAGGCGCTGTCCTGGAGTGTTCCTTAGGAAATCTGCCAGGAAATCTGGCCAAAAAATGGGAAGAAATTGTTTAAAATCTGTGTTCAGACACAAAAAAAAAAAAAAAAAATAAAAAAAAAATAAAAAAAGAACTGCATCCCAAACCCCTCTGGAATTCTCTGATTCCAAAGGATTTTTTTTTTTTTTTTGGAGCAGGATGGGGCTGGGCTGAGCTCCTTTGGAAAAACCCTTGGAAAACAGATGGGAACAAAACGGTGTTGGCAGCAGGGAGAGTTTTAAGGATATCACATCCCAAATTTTTGGCAGAGAGAGGTTGAAGGATATCACATCCCAAATTTTGGCAGCACAGAGAGGTGACCGGAGCAGGGACAGCTGCCAGGATTTGAGGGCAAGCAGGAAAAATCACAACAGGAATCTTGGGAATTGGGATTTTGGGAATTCCTCGTGCTGGGGCTGAGCCCCTCCCTTCTCATTCCCTCTCCCCGCTCTGCAGGAATCTTGGAGCATCCAAAATTTGCCTTTTTTTTTTTTTTTTTTTTTTTTTACGTGGAGAAGCAGGATCAGCTTCCTGAACTTTGGGCATCCTGCCTGTGGGGCTGGGAGCATCATTCCCGATGTTTGGATGGAGTTTGGGATTAATTTATCCCTGCTCCTGCAACATCCCAGCAGAACAAACAACTTGAAAAACAAATCCATTTTTGTTTAAGAGGAAAAAAAAAAGAAACCAAACAAACCCATCAAACAATAGTCCAAGAATAAAAATCAGGGATTTTATGGCACCTCCTATAACGAACTCCGTCCTCACCTGCTCATTTGCATATTTAAGCCTTTGTTGAATATTCTAATTAACGGTTAATCAGCTATCGAGAGAGAACAAACGGTGATTAGCTCATCTTCACCCCCTCCAGGTGATTCGGGCTCATCAATGCCGCAGCTCCGGGAAACTTTCCTGATATTCCTGAATTATTCATGGCCACGGGAATGTCAGCGGGGTGGGATTTCAGGATGGTTCTGGTTCGTGACCGAGGGGACACGGTGACTTTTGGAGAAAAGAGTGTTTTAGATGGGATTTTTGGGAAAAAATCCTTCCTGGGAGGGTGGGAAGGAGCAGGGATGGATTTCCCAGGGAAACTGTGGCTGCCACATCCCTGGAATTGTCCAAGGCCCGGTTGGAATGAATGGCCAGCCCACTTAATTTAATTTTCCCAGGCTATCAGTTATCCCGATTCTTCCTTTCCTCTTTCCCCACAGCTTTCCAAGGAGCTGGGAAGCAAAACTCTCAGGCTTGGAGGAGGAATTAGCGCAATCCCAAAAGGATTCCTTGATTCCTTTTGCCTTTCCCATCCCACCGAAGGACTCAGGACTCCACCCCTCCGTATTCCCGGGGATTTTCTGGCTGCAGGAGCAAATTCTTAAATCCCTTGGAATAATTTGGAAAGGTTTTGCCTGGGGAAGAAGCCTGGTTTGGATGTCTGGAGCAGGGATCAGCTGAGGTGACAAGGGCTGGGCTGGCTCCCAGGAGAATCCTTGAGGCACGAGCAGGTGGGAGAGAGAGAGAACAGGAGTTCCAGACGGCTGCTTCCCGGAATTTTAATTAATTCCCGATCTTTTTTAGTCTTCCCAGACGCCGGCTCTGCCAGCTCCTGGCACCTCCCGAGGTGGAGCAGGAAGGTCAAAGCTGCTGCTTGCTGCTCTCAGCGTTTTTTTGGGAAGCTGTGCTGGCTCTGGAAGCAGCAGGATCAGCTGGAGCAGCGTCCCTGGATGTGCTGGAGCTCATCCCATCCCATCCCATCCCATCCCATCCCATCCCATCCCATCCCATCCCATCCCATCCCATCCCATCCCATCCCATGCCAGGATGTGCTGAGGGCAGCACTGAGGAGCTCCCCAGGATTCCTGAATCCTCCTGGATGCCCAGGATGCTCCACAGGCATCCAGAGTTTTTTCCAGAGTCTGTCCTGGGAAGTGGCTTTTCCCTGCTCAGCCCTTGATCCCACCTGGAAATGTTTTTTCCCCTGTTCCAGAATTAAAACTCAGCCCCTGATCCCACCTGGAAATGTTTTTTCCCTGCTCCAGGAATTGAACTCAGCCCCTGATCCCACCTGGAAATGGTTTTTCCCTGCTCCAGAACCAAAACTCAGCTCCCAGCCCTTCCATGTCCATCCCAAAAAGTGGGAAGGAGTCAAAGGAAAGGAATTCTCCCTCAGCCCAGCCCCGGGAATGCTCCAGCCCCTTCCAGAAGGATTTATCGGGAATATTCCAGCGAATTCCACGGGCTGGCAGCTCCCTCTCGTGGGGAAAAAAAAAAAATAAAAACCAGGAAGGGCTGGGATGTGCTCCAGATGTGCAGCACAGCTGGAGCGGGATCCCCAGGTGGGACAACGGGAATTCTTCGGGAATTCCACGGGAATTCCAGGGAGAAACATCGGGATGAACCTCCCGGGAAAGGGAGGCTCAGCCAGGCTGTTCTTTCCTCTCTCCCAACAGGGATTTTTGGGATTTGATGTTTCCCGGCTGTTCCATCCTCACATTTGGGGTTTCAGTCTCTCTGGAATGGCATCCAAGTGTTTCCTTATGGAATGAAGCAACTTCAAGCCTCAAAAATCTGCACCCCACCTTCTTCGATCCAAAGAAATCCACGCATCATTCCAGTTATTAAGAATCCATCTTGGTTTTATTGTCTAGTTTTTCCAAAACTTGGTGTTTGCCTCGTCACAATTATAAAATATTCCTATTTTTATCCCTATTTTACAAAGATTTACAGCTCTGGGAGTGACCAAGTTGGAGCTGGGAATTCTTTTAAATAATCAAACCGTGATTTTGGTGCTTTAAAAATTCCAATTAAAAAAAAAATTATAAAAAAGAGAAGGATAAAAAGGGAATTTCCACGAGCTCCTTCAAATATCACAGGGGTTTATAAAATTTATTCCAATTTATTAATTTGGGAAAGGGCACAGGGAGCAGGTTTGGAACCCCATGGATGGAAAAATTGAGGCCATCCTTTATTCCCAAACTGGGAATAAATGTTTGTGGGGTAGACCTGGGTGGGTTTGTGGGATGAATCTGGGTGGGATTTGTGGGATGAATCTGGGAAATTTTACAGAATGAACCTGGGCAGGTTTTGCGGTATGAAGCTGAAGGTTTTGTGGGATGAACACGGGTGTATTTGTGGGATAAATCTGGATGGATTTTATGGGATTAATCTGGGTGAGTTTTGTGGGACGAATCTGGGACAATTTACAAGATGAACCTGGGAAGGTTTTGTGGGATTAAGATGAGAATTTCTGGGATGAACCTGGGTGGGTTTTATGGGATGAACCTGGGTGGGTTTTGTGGGATGAAGCTGAGGGTTTGTGGGATGAACATGAGTGGGTTTTGTGGGACTAATCTGGGAAAATTTACAGATTAACCTGGGTGGGTTTTATGGGATGAACGTGGGTGGGTTTATGGGATGAACCTGGGTGGGTTCTATGGGATGAACCTGGGTGGGTTTATGGGATGAACCTGGGTCAGTTCTATGGGATGAACGTGGGTGGGTTTATGGGATGAACCTGGGTCGGCTTGTGGGATGAACCTGGGTGGGTTCTATGGGATGAACCTGGGTGGGTTTTACAGGATGAACCTGTGTGGGTCTGTGGGATGAACCTGGGTGAGTTTATGGGATGAACCTGGGTGGGTTTTACGGGATGAACCTGGGTGGGTTCTATGGGATGAACCTGGGTGGGTTTATGGGATGAACATGGGTGGGTTCTATGGGATGAACCTGGGTGGGTTTATGGGATGAACCTGTGTGGGTTTATGGGATGAACCTGGGTCAGTTCTATGGGATGAACCTGGGTGGGTTTTACGGGATGAACCTGGGTGGGTTCTATGGGATGAACCTGTGTGGGTCTGTGGGATGAAGCTGAGAGTTTTTGGGACAAACATGGCTGTATTTCTGTGACAAACCCGTGTGTATTTTACTGAATGAACCTGCGTGAGTCCTGCATGACAAATCCACCACCACCCCACCCCAAATTCCCCCGGCATCGCCAGGAGCTGGGCGATCCCCCCGAGCCGGGTGCGGGTCGGCAGCGGGGGGCTCTGGGGTTTCACTGCAGCCCCTCAGTACAGGGGTCCCTTGGGGGCGGCGTGGGCCGAGGCCGCCAGGCACAGGGTGGGCTCGCACAGCCCCGGCAGCCCCGGCGGGCCCGGAGCCCCCGCCCGCCCCCAGTGCCCCGGGGACCCCCGCGCCCCCCGAGAGCCCGGGCGGCCGTCCAGAGCCTGGCCCGGCACCCCCGGGATACCTGCGGAGGGACGGAGAGTCAGCGGGGGGAATGGGGAATTAATGGGGTGTGGGGAGTGGGGAATGATGGGGAATGAATGGGGAATGAATGGGGAAGGAATGGGGAAGGAATGGGGAAGGAATGGGGATTGGGGTGTGGGGAATGGGGAATGAATGGGGAAGGAATGGGGAATGAATGGGGAAGGAATGGGGAATGAATGGGGAAGGAATGGGGAATGAATGGGGAAGGAATGGGGAATGAATGGGGAATGAATGGGGATTGGGGTGTGGGGAATGGGGAATGAATGGGGAATGAATGGGGAATGAATGGGGAATGGGGAATGAATGGGGAATGGGGTGTGGGGAGTCGGGAATGGGGATTGGGGATTGGGGAATGAATGGGGAATGGGGATTGGGGAATGGGGTTGGGGAATGGGGAATGAATGGGGAATGGGGATTGGGGAATGGGGTTGGAGAATGGGGAATGAATGGGGAATGGGGATTGGGGAATGGGGTTGGAGAATGGGGAATGAATGAGGAATGGAGATTGGGGAATGGGGTGTGGGGAATGGGGAATGAATGGGGAATGAATGGGGAATGGAGATTGGGGAATGGGGTTGGGGAATGGGGAATGAATGGGGAGTGGAGATTGGGGTGTGGGGATTGGGGAATGAATGGGGAATAGATGGATAATGGGGATTGGGGAATGGGGAGTGGGGTGTGGGGAATGAATGGGGAATGGGGATTGGAGTGTGAGGATTGGGGAATGAGGTGTGGGGATTGGGGAGTGGGGAATGGGGTGTGGGAATGGGGTATGGGAATGGGGAATGGGGATTGGGGTGTGGGGAATGGCGGTTGGGGTGTGGGACTGCTGCTGGTGAGGGGTAGAGAGATCCCAGAGAGAGGGAGGGATTGATGAAAGTGGGAGATTTGTGGAATGAACCTGGGTGGGTTTGTGGGATGAAACTGAAGGTTTGTGGGATGGATCTGGGAGAATTTACAGGATGAAGCTGGGCGGGTTAGTGGCATAAGACTGTTCAGATTTTGCAGGACAAACCTGAGCAGGTTTTAGGGATGAACCTGGGCTGATACGACTGTTCAGGTTTTGTGGGATGGACCAGAAGGTCCCTAACCACCTTGGGCTCATCACCCCAAGGTGACAAAAGCCACTTGGGGACACCTGGTCTCACCTGGGATCCCTGGAGGACCCGGCATTCCCGGGTGCCCACGGCCAACATCTCCCCGCTCGCCTTTCTCTCCTCTCTTCCCTGTGGGTTAAAAAGGAGGGAAGGAATCCATGGATGATGGGAGTGGAGGGATGGGGACAAGCGTGGCAGTGCCACCCTCCTGGGTGCCACGTGCCACCAGCACCCACCTTTGGGTCCGACATTGCCGATCTGCCCGACGGCTCCCAGGATTCCGGGGACGCCTCGGGGTCCCATGGGGCCATGGGGACCCTGCTCACCGGGGGGCCCTGGGGGCCCAGGGGGGCCGGGGGGTCCCATGGCCCCCACCCCGCCCAGGGCGGCTCTCTTGGCACTCACAGCCACCTCTGCCAGCTGCTCTGTGGGGCAGAGAGGGGCCAGGCTGGGATCCAAGGGGTGGCACCCACAGGATCCATGGGATGGCACCCACGGGATCCATGGGATTAATGGGATCCATGGGGTGGCACCCACGGGATCCATGGAATCCATGGGATGGCACCAATGTGATCCACAGGATTCATGGGATCCATGGGATGGCATCCGTGGGATCCATGGGATTAATGGGATCCACGGGATTCACAGGATCAATGGGATTTATGGGATCCATGGGATGGTATCCACAGTATCCATGGGATCCATAGGATTAATGAGATCCATGGGATTCATGGCACCCACGGGATCCATGGGATTACTGGGATCCACAGGATTCATGGGATGGCACCCGTGGTATCCATGGGATGTCTTCCACAAAATCCATGGGATGGCATCCATGGAATCCATAGGACTAATGGGATCCACAGAATTCACAGGATCCATGGGATTAATGGGATCCCATGGGATCCATGGGATGGTACCCACAGAACCCACAGGATCAATGGGATCCCACAGGATCCATAGGATTAATGGGATCTCAGGATCCATGGGATGTGACCCTGCTCAGCCCTCACCTTGCAGCATCTTCAGCACCACGTCCACGATGTGCTGGTCCCCAGCGTCCCGGCCCTGCAGGAAGGGAATTTTGCTCCTTCTGTCCCTTCCCAGAGCCATTCCCAGCCCCAATCCCAATCCCAGGTCACCTTCCCACCCTGCTCCTCCCCATTCTGTCCCCTGATGCTGGGTTTGTGTAGGGATGGTTTATGGGTGCCCCACATGATGGGAAGGACAGGATTTCCCCCAGGGAAGGTGGGATCCCAGCTCCTGAGTGGAACAGCAGCTCGTTCCCAGGGGAGCTGGGTGGGAAGGAGAGGGAATTCCTGCAGGGCTGGAGCAGCTGAGGGCACAGGGAGAAGCTGAGGAGGGGTGTGGGATCGTGGTGGGATTGGTGGGATTGTGTGGGATAGTGTGGGATTGTGTTGGGATCATGTGGGATCATGTTGGGATTGGGCGGGACAGTGTGGGATCGTGTTTGGATCATGTGGAGATCAGGTGGGATTGTGGTGGGACTGTGTGGGATCATGTTGGGATTGTGTGGGATGGTGCTGGGATCATGTTGGAATCCTGGGGGATCATGGTGGGATCAGGTGGGATTGGGTGGGATCGCGTTGGGACCGTGTGGGATTGTGTTGGGATGGTGTTGGGATTGTGTGGGATCGTGTGGGACTGTGTAGGACCGTGTGGGATGGTGTGGGTCCATGTGGGATCATGTAGGACTGTGTAGGATCATGTGAGATCATGTTGGGATTGTGTGGGATGATGTGGGATCATACAGGACTGTGTGGGATTGTGTGGAATTGTGTTGGGACGGTGTTGGGATGGTGTGGGACCGTGTAGGATCATGTAGGACCACGTGGGATCAAGTTGGGATTATGTAGGATTGTGTAGGGTCGTATAGGACTGTGTTGGGACCGTGTTGGACCGTGTAGGATCATACAGGACCGTGTGGGATCTAGTTAGGACTGTGTAGGACCATGTGGGATCATGTAGGACCGTGTAGGATCATGTAGGACTGTGTGGGATCAAGTTGGGACTGTGTAGGATTGTGTAGGATCATGTAGGACCGTGTGGGACCATGTAGGATTCGGTAGGACCATGTGGGATCAAGTTGGGACCGGGCGGAACCGGGCTGGGACTGTGTAGGATTGTGTAGGATTGTGTGGGACTGTGTAGGATCGTGTAGGGCCATGTAGGATCGTGTATGATCGTGTAGGACCGTGTAGGATTGTGTGGGATCAAGCTGGGTCTGTGTAAAATAGTGTAGGATCATGTAGGGCCGTGTAGGATCGTGTAGGACCGTGTAAGACCGTGTAGGACCGCGTAGGATCGCGTAGGATCATGTAGGATCACACAGGACTGTGTAGGACTGTGTGGGATCGAGCTGGGTCTGTGTAGGATCGTGTAGGGCCGTGTAGGACCGTGTAGGATCATGTAGGATCACACAGGAACGTGTGGAATGAAGCTGAGTCTGTGTAGGACCATGTAGGATCGTGTAGGATCATGTAGGACCGTGTAGGACCGTGTAGGGCTGTGTAGGACTGTGTAGGATCGCGTAGGGCCGTGTAGGACCGTGCAGGACCGTGTAGGGCCGTGTAGGGCTGTGTAGGATCGAGCTGGGATTGTGTAGGACCGTGTAGGATCATGTAGGATCGTGTAGGATCACACAGGACTGTGTAGAACTGTGTGGGATTGAGCTGGGTCTGTGTAGGGCTGTGTAGGATTGCGTAGGATCGTGTAGGGCTGTGTAGGATCGTGTAGGATCGTGTAGGATGGTGTAGCCATGTAGGATTGTGTAGGATTGCGTAGGATCGCGTAGGGCCGTGTAGGATCACGTAGGATCGTGTAGGGCCGTGTAGGGGCGTGTAGGATCGTGTAGGACTGTGTAGGATCGCGTAGGATGGTGTAGCTGTGTAGGATTGTGTAGGATCGTGTAGGACGGTGTAGCCGTGTAGCATCATGTAGGATCGTGTAGGATCGAGCTGGGATTGTGTAGGGCCGTGTAGGGCCGTGTAGGACCGTGTAGGATTGCATAGGATCGTGTAGGGCCGTGCAGGGCCGTGCAGGGCCGTGCAGGGCCGTGCAGGGCCGTGTAGGACCGTGTAGGGCCGTGTAGGATCGTGTAGGGCCGTGTAGGATCACGTAGGACCGTGTAGGGCCGTGTAGGGCCGTGTAGGGCCGTGCAGGGCCGTGTAGGGCCGTGTAGGGCCGGTACTCACGGCGGCGCCCCGCGGCCCCGGCATGCCCGGCACCCCGCGCTCCCCCAGCAGCCCCCGAGCCCCGGGCGGGCCGGGGTAGCCCCGAGCTCCCGGCGCTCCCGCGTCCCCCGAGGGGCCGGCGTGGCCCAGCTCGCCCGGGATGCCTTGCTGCAGGAGGGGAGAGAGGAGAGGGGCTCAGCCCGGCTGAGCGTGGGGCTGCACCCCAAAACCCCAAACACCGGCGGGGCTGCACCCCAAAACCCCAAACACCGGCGGGGCTGCACCCAAAAACCCCAAACACAGGCGGGGCTGCACCCCGAAAACCCCAAAACACCGGCGGGGCTGCACCCCAAATACCCCAAACACAGGCAGGGCTGCACCCCAAAAACCCCAAACACCGGCGGGGCTGCACCCCAAATACCCCAAACACAGGCAGGGCTGCACCCCAAAAACCCCAAACACAGGCAGGGCTGCACCCCAAATACCCCAAAACACAGGCGGGGCTGCACCCCAAAAACCCCAAACACAGGTGGGGATGCACCCCAAATACCCCAAACACAGGCGGGGCTGCACCCCAAAAACCCCAAAACACAGGCAGGGCTGCACCCCAAATACCCCAAACACAGGCGGGGCTGCACCCCAAAAATCCCAAAACACAGGCGGGGCTGCACCCCAAATACCCCAAACACAGGTGGGGATGCACCCAAAAACCCCAAACACAGGCGGGGCTGCACCCCGAAAACCCCAAAACACAGGCGGGGCTGCACCCAAAAACCCCAAAACACAGGCAGGGCTGCACCCAAAAAACCCCAAACACAGGCGGGGCTGCACCCCAAACAGGGCTGGGCTGAATCCGGGATGGAGCCCAAAAACTGGGGATGAGCCTGAATCTGAGTCTGGATCCCAAATGGGGCTGGGCTGAATTCGGAATGGAGCCCAAAAATTTGGGCTGAGGTTGAATCTGGGTCTGGATCCCAAATGGGGCTGGGCTGAATCCAGAGCTGGATTCCAAAAATTTGGGCTGAGGCTGAACCCAGAGCTGGCTCCTAAAAAATTTGGGTTGAATCCAGAGCTGGATCCTAAAAATTGGGGCTGAATCCAGAACTGGGTCCTAAAAATGGAGGCTGAATCTAGAGCTGGATCCCAAAAATTTGGGCTGAGGCTGAACTCAGAGCTGGATCAAAAAATGGGGCAGAGCCTGAATCTGGTGCTGAGCCCAGAATCTGAGCCTGAATCCAAGTTTAACCCCAAAGAAGAGCTGAGCCTGAATCCAGGCCTGATTCCCTCATCTCCAGGGAAAATATTCCCTCATTCCCTCAGCCAGGAGGATCCACTCCAGGTGAGAACCCCACAAATCCTCCCAAACTCCCCCCTAATCCCCCCCATCACTCACCTGTCCCTTGGGTCCTGGCTCTCCTGACTCCCCCTGGGGACAGAGGACAGGCAGTCAGGAGGCAGCAGGAATTTTGGGATGGAGCTGGAGAGCCCAGCATGGGGAGGGACCCCCCAGAATTCCCAGGAATGCAGTATTCCCATCGGGAAGAACCCACCTTCTCTCCCTTGAGCCCTGCCAGGCCGTGCACACCGGGATCTCCCTAAAGCAAAGGAGAGATGGGAACATTCCCAAAGTCACCCCCACCTCTGGGATGAGGGTGGAATCCATGGAGAAGGTGCCTGGGGTGTTAAACCCAGCTCTGTTAAACCCAGCTCTGTCAAACCCCTGCTACTCACAACGCTGCCTTTAGGGCCGGTTTTGCCTGGAGAGCCCTGGAAAAAGGAAAATGTGGGATGAGCCCAGCCCAGAGCAGCATCCCTGAGATGCCACCTGGCTGTCCCCAGAGCTGTCACCTTGTCTCCTTTGACTCCAGGCAAGCCTTGGGGTCCTGGGATCCCCGGTGGGCCCTGCTCACCCTTTGGCCCCTGGAAATCCAAGGAAAGAGGGGAAATGAGTGAGAAGAGGAAATGGAAAGAACTTTTCCCATAAAGGCATCGAGGTGCAGCTCCCCAAATCCCAGCCCTGAGGGGGGACAGGGCACAGAATTATGGAAAAGCCACACCAAGAGCAGGGATCTTCCAGGGATGGATTCCTGTCCCTAGAAAAAGCACCAATTTTTTTTTTTTTTTTTTCTGTTTTTCCAGCTCAGGGAAGTTCTGGAGAGGGGCTGAGCAACCTCCTGGGATGGGAGGAAATTCCTGTCCCAGCTGGGGCTGCAAACCCAGTGTGGTGCCACAAATCCCTGAGCTATTCCCTAATCCCTGAGCAGCAGGACAGGCCTGGGACTGAGCCCAGGATCAGAGGGGGGGTCTGGCTGTGTCCTGCTGATCTGGGCTCAGCATCCCCCAATCTGGGGCTGAGTGTCCCCTCGTGTCTGGATTTGGGGACAGCTCAGAGCATCCCCCACATCCCAGCCTGGATTTGGGGACAGCTCACCATATTTAGGGACAACTCAGAGCATTCCCTGTGTCCCAGCCTGGATTTGGGGACAGCTCAGAGCACCTCCCGTGTCTCAGAGTGGCTTTGGGGACAAATCACCAGATTTAGGGACAATTCAGAGCATCCCCCATCTCCCAGCCCAGTTTTGGGACAACTCAGAGCATCCCACATGTCCCTGTGTGGCTTTGGGAACAATTCAGAGCATGTCCCATGTCCCATCCTGGCTTTGGAGACATCTCACCAGTTTTGGGGACAACTCAGAGCATTCCCTGTGTCCCAGCCTGGATTTGGAGACAGCTCAGCACACCTCCCATGTCCCAGAGTGGCTTTGGGGACAAATCACCAGATTTAGGGACAATTCAGAGCATCCCCCATCTCCCAGCCCAGTTTTGGGGACAACTCAAAATCCCACATGTCCCTGTGTGGCTTTGGGAACAATTCAGAGCATCCCACATGTCCCTGTGTGGCTTTGGGGACAATTCAGAGCATCCCACATGTCCCATCCTGGCTTTGGGGACAATTCAGAGCATGTCCCATGTCCCATCCTGGCTTTAGGGACACCTCACCAATTTTGGGGACAACTCACCGCTCTGCCCTGCTCGCCGGGGGGACCCACGAGGCCACGCTCGCCCCTGTCACCCTGCGGGGAAGGAGCGGGGTCAGGGCCACTCCCCCGGCACGGCCACACCCCCGCGGTGTCCCCAGTGTCCCCAGTGTCCCCAGTGTCCCCAGCTCACCTTCGGCCCGGGGACACCCTGCGGGCCCTGCTCACCCCGAGGTCCGGGCTCGCCCTAAAAACGGGAGAGAAAATCCCACAAAAAGATGGGATCGACCGGGCACCGTGTGCCAAGGGAGGGGTGGCCCTGTCCTTGTCGCCACTGCAGGGTGGTGACAGTGACAGGAGCAGTGATTCCCGGGAGGGAATGAAATGCCAAATTCTGCTTTTAGCTTAAAAAAAAAAAAAAAAAATAAAGGACAAGAGAGAGATAAAAACCGATGCTGTCCCCGAGGGGACACGGGGACATCTCGGTACTTACGAGCTGCCCTGGGGCACCGGTGACACCGGGGTGGCCCCGAGGACCCGGCTCACCCTGTGAAGGGAGGGACAGAAGGGTCAGCAGGAGGGGACAGGGAGGGGACAAGAGCCACGGGGTGGATGCTCAGAGCTGTCACCCACCTTGTCACCTGGGCCACCTTTGCTTCCTGGCTGGCCTGGCAATCCCTAAGGAAAGAGAGCTGGGGTCAACCTCTGGGCACAGCTCAGTGTCCCCATGGGGTGCTGGCCCTGTCACCTCTGGGCACAGCTCAGTGTCCCCATGGGTGCTGGCCCTGTCCCCCCTGGCTCAGAGGTGTCACCCCTCAGGGGACAGGCTGGGGAAGGTCCTGCACTCACAGCTTGTCCCCGGTGTCCTGGCGTTCCCGGGCGTCCGGCCTGTCCTGTGCCACCCTGTGAGGGACAGGGGGTGTCACCAGCAGGGGGGTGACAGGGGCCTCCTGCCCACCTGCCCTTGACCCTGTGGCCATGCCAAGGGACGTTGTCCCTCTGCCATTGCACGAGGAGCAGGTGGCATGCCCTGTGCCAGCTCCTGCTGCCCTGTCACCTTCACTCCTGGGATCCCTGGGGTGCCATCCTTGCCATCGATGCCCGGGAGACCCTGAGAAGGGAGAGGTGTCACTCATGTCACTCATGTGACCCCTCAAAGGGACACAGAGGCTTGTGCTGGGGACACAAAATAAGAAGGGAAAGGAACATGCCAGGTCTGTGCTGGTGGGGACAAACACACTGTGCCCAAGGGTGGCACAGTGGGGACAAGGGACCATGCCCAGGCAGGGCACAGTGCCACCAGCTCTACTCACATTCTCCCCCTTGGGGCCAATGTCACCCTGGGGTCCCCTGATGCCACGGCTACCCTGGAGCAGGAGGGGACAAGGGTCAGTGTCCTGCTGGTGCAGGGACAAAGCAGGGACAGGGCAGGGACAGGGCAGGGACAGGGGGAGATGCCCCTCGATGGGGCAGAACCCACCATGGGAAAAGAGGACACTGTCATTGCCGGGTCACCTACCAGCTCTCCCTTGTCACCAGGATCCCCAGGTGGTCCCTTGGGTCCTTCCCTGCCCTGGAGGAGAGAGGAAAACAAGGATTGAGCAGGGAGAAGAGCAGAAGAGAAGAGCAGGCAGGGGGAGGGGACACCCACCGGGCGCCCGGCCGCGCCGACGCTCCCCACCATGCCCTTGTAGCCAGCAGGACCCTGCAAAGAGAGCAGGGAAGGGTCAGTGCCCCTCCCAGGGCAGAGAGTGGGGGTTGTAAGAGCTCTAAGAGATAAGAGAGTGGTAAGAGAGTGAAGTAAGAGAGATTTTCCTATTTACAACACAATAAATCTATGTTGAATATTCTAATTTCCACTAACTAATCTAATACAAGATACAAATTCTCTAACGTTTACATGCAAACTATAGGAATCACTACATTACCATGTTTTAGTGCTTTCTTATCTCTAAACCTTATCTCAGACCCTTCCTGTCATGCCTGGGGAGGGTCTCTGCTGGATTTTTGATATTTGTAGCAACTGGAGTTATATTAACAAAGGGAAAACATCTTCAAGCATCCACATTGTTGCTCTCCAGCCACTCAGCTGAAAACTCCTTTCATTTCACTCTCACTTATAGTTTCATATTCTCAAAATCTTTTGCTAGGCAATCATATTTATAAAGTTTCCCTAATTCACCCATCCCAGCACTCACCGTCTCACCCTTGGGTCCTGCCATGCCAGGATAACCCCTGAGCCCCTGAGGTCCCTGCAGGGAAGGAAACCACAGCCAAGTTAGCTGGAATAAACCCTGGAGCAGCCCAGGGGGAAGCAACAATTACAGCAAAACTCAACACAGCTTTGCCAAACACGAGGAATTGCAGCCCCTCCTAATTCCAGAGCCCCCAGCAGGTGCTTTTCCAGCTGTCAGTTCCATAATTCCAACAGGCCCAAACTGGAGTCACTTCCCTGGCCCAGAACTCTTGGCTTCAAAGCAGTTCTGCCCTTTCCTGGCCTGGAGGGCTCAGCCCAGTAATTGCTTTTCATCTTCAAAGTGCTCTGAGAATTCCAGTGGCTTTAATTCTCCCCCCGGGGCAAGGGGGACTCAGGGGACAGCAGGGATTTATCCCAAATTATCCCTGGGAACAGCCCAGGTGCCCGTGGAGCTCTTCAGAGGGATGGGATGAAGGCTTTGCTTCAGTCCCAGTGCTGGACACGCTGGTGTCACCTCCTGGTGACAAAGGGGCCACCCCCAGTTCCTGCAGCACTTGGGGGACGAGGATTTTTTGGGAGAAAAGGATTTACCGGAGGGCCTGGGACTCCTTGTTCTCCAGAGGCACCAACGTCCCCCTTGGGGCCCTGCATGGAGAAAAAAGGGAATGTTGGAGGGAGAGGGGGGACAGAGCACCCTGGGGACACCCCAGCCCTCCCTGGCACCCAGCAGGGGATGGGGACAGGTGGCCCTGCCCAGGAAGCCACCATGGGAAGTCACTCTGGTCTCACATTCCAACATTTCCCTTTTCCTCTTTTCTCCCCTCTTCCTTTCCCTCCCCAAAAATCCGTGCCTGGCTGAGATCTGGCTGAGATCCTGCTGGGATTTGCCTGGGATCCTGCTGAGACTCTGCTAGGATCTGGCTGGATCCTGCTGGGATCCTGCTGAGATCCTACTGGGATCTGATGGGATCTGGCTGGATCCAGCTGGGATCTGCTTGGGATCCTGCTGGGATCTGGATGGATCTGTCTGGATCCAGCTGGGATCTGGTTGGGATCTGTCTGGAATCCAGCTGGGATCTCTCTGGGTCTTGCTGGGATCTGTCTGGATCCAGCTGGGATCCAGCTGGGATCTGGCTGAGATCCTGCTGAGATGTGTCTGGGATCTGTCTGGATCTTGCTGGGATCTGCTGGGATCTGGCTGGGATTTATCTGGGTCCTGCTGGGATCTTCTGGGATCTGACTGGATCCTGCTGGGATCTGCAGGGATCTGTCTGGATCTGCTGGGATCTGCAGGGATCTGTCTGGATCTGCTGGGATCTGTCTGGAATCCAGCTGGGATCTGCTGGGATCTGCTGGGATCTGCTGGACCTGCAGGCCCCCGTGGGACACTCACCTGCTCTCCCTGCTTGCCCGGCTCTCCGAGGGCACCGGGGCGGCCCCTGTGTCCCTGGGGGGGAGGAAACTCGTGAGGAGCCCCCCTGGCACAGCTGCAGGGCCCCTGCCACGTCCCACAGAGCCCCCTGCCCCCACACCACCCTGGCTGCCTGCTGGAGACAGGGTGGGGCTCAAAACCCCACTGGGGACATTGGGGGGGTTCAGAATTCCACAGGTGACATTGAGGGGCTCAGAATCCCACAGGTGACTTTGGGGGGATCAGAATCCCACAGGTGACATTGGGAGTGGCTCAGAATCCCACAGGTGACTTTGGGGGGGTTCAGAATCCCACAGGTGACATTGAGGGGCTCAGAATCCCACAGGTGACATTGGGGGGGTTCAGAATCCCACAGGTGACATTGAGGAGCTCAGAATCCCACAGGTGACACTGAGGGGATCAGAATCACACAGGTGACATTGAGGGGGGTCAGAATCCCACAGGTGACATTGGGGGGTTCAGAATCCCACAGGTGACATTGAGGGGCTCAGAATCCCACAGGTGACATTGGGGGAGGGGGTGGCTCGAAATCCCACAGGTGACATTGGGAGTGGCTCAGAATCCCACAGGTGACATTGGGGGTATCAGAATCCCACAGGTGACATTGGGAGGGTCAGAATCCCACAGGTGACATTGGGAGTGGCTCAGAATCCCACAGGTGACATTGGGGGGGGTCAGAATCCCACAGGTGACATCCTGAGCTGGGGTTGGGGCTTTGGCACAGGGTGCCACCCCCAGGGGACTTTTCCCACAGCACCTTTTCCTCCAGTCCTCCCTGTCCTGGTGCTCCAGAGGTGCCAGGGAAGGATCCTTCACTCCACCACATCCTGCAGGTGACAATTCCCATTTTTCCCCCCCATGGAAGCTCCAGGACTCCCTTACCTTCAGTCCCTGCAGTCCCTGGGGGCCCTTGGGACCTGGGGGGCAGCTGGTGGGACACTGGGGGGAGAGGAAGGACAAGGATGAGTCAGGAATGACCTGGGAGGAGGGGGAGGGAAGGGTCCTGCTCCAGCTGGGACACAGGGGACACCCTGGTCACAGCAGGGACAAGGTCCTGGCAGCTCTCACCAGAAAATCAGCGCTGCCCTCCACGCCCTGGAGGTGTCCTGGGAGGCCCTGCAGGGATGGAAACCATCAGCATCCCATAATTTTACAGCAGGGTGGATTTACAGGGGCAGGGAGCAGGGAATGGGGTGGAGGGTGAGAGCCAGAAACTGAATTCCAGCCCAAAATCCTGGGATGAGCCTGAGGGATACTCACAGGTTTCCCTGGAGGGCCTGGGGGACCCCTGGGGCCATCAGGTCCAGGGTCACCCTAGGAAAAAAAATAGGAAAGGAGAATTTGGGATGAGGAGGTGGAGACCCAGGATGTCCCAGGACGTCCCAGCAGGAATGGGGACACCCCCAGGGTGGTGGCACCATGGGAATCTCCATTCCCACATTACAGGATTGTTATTATAATTATTGTTATTTCCTGATTAAGGATTAAAAACCAACAGGAGGGGAAGATTTTTTGTGCCCCTTCCTGACTCCTCACCTTGGGTCCCAGCACTCCAATCTCCCCAGGAAGTCCAACCTGGCCTGGGAGCCCCTTGGGGAGAAGAGAAAAAATTCATAGAATGAGAGAGGAGAGAGAGAAATCCATGGAATGAGAGAGAGAAATTCATGGAATGAGAGAGGTGAGAGAAATTCATGGAATGAGAGAGGAGAGAAATTCATGGAATGAGAGAGGAGAGAAATCCATGGAATGAGAGAAGAGAGAGAGAAATCCATGGAATGAGAGAGAGAAATTCATGGAATGAGAGAGGAGAGAAATTCATAGAATGAGAGAGAAGAGAGAAATTCATAGAATGATAGAGAAGAGAGAAATTCATGGATTGAAAGAGGAGAGAGAGAAATTAATGGAATGAGAGGAGAGAAATTAATGGAATGAGAGAGGAGAGAGAAATTAATGGAATGAGAGGAGAGAAATTAATGGATTGAGAGAGGAAAGAGGGAAATTCATGGATTGAGAGAGGTCTCATCTGACCCCTCCCCTCTGGGAGATTTCAGGTTTCAGCTCCTCCTGCACAATTCCCAGCAGGACCCCGAGCCCCCATCCCAGCCCAGAGTGTCACTTACAGGAGGTCCTGGCAGGGAAGGACCCTGCAATAAAAAAAACAAACCCCACAGTTGGTTCAAATCCCCCAAATCCCCCAGAATTCCTGCCCCAAGGAGGGCAGAGAGGATGGAGCAGGGGTGGGAGCAGCAGGTACTCACAGGCAGCCCTGGTGGTCCCGGGGGTCCGGGCTGGCCCTGCCAGGACACAGGAGCAGAGTCAGGATGGGGAAGGAGAAGCTGCTCCAACCCCCCCGTGCAGCCTCGGGGCCAGAAACTGCATCGGGCTGTTCCTGAATCCAGGAATCCCTCAGAGGGAGGGGAGGGGGCTGGGAATGGGGAATGGGGAATGGGGGATGGGGAATGGGGGAATGGGGAATGGGGAATGGGGGATGGGGGAATGGGGAATGGGGGAATGGGGGAATGGGGGAATGGGGGAATGGGGGAGTGGGGAATGGGGAATGGGGAATGGGGAATGGGGGAATGGGGGAGTGGGGGAATGGGGGAATGGGGAATGGGGGAATGGGGAATGGGGGAATGGGGGAATGGGGAATGGGGAATGGGGAATGGGGAATGGGGAATGGGGGAATGGGGAATGGGGAATGGGGAATGGGGGAATGGGGAATGGGGAATGGGGAATGGGGAATGGGGGAATGGGGGAATGGGGGAATGGGGAATGGGGGAATGGGGGAAATTGGAATGGTGGGAATGTGGGAATTTGGAATGGTGGGGAAGTGGGAATGTGGAATGTGGGAATGTGGGAATGTGGGAATGTGGGAAGGTGGGAATGTGGGAATTTGGGAATGTGGGATCCTGGGACTGTGGGATCCTGGGAAAGTGGGAATTTGGGGATGTGGGAAATTGGGAAGGTATGAATTTGGGAATTTGGGAAGGTGGGATGCTGGGAATGCTCACTCACTTTGGCTCCTGGCCTGCCAAGGGCTCCTGGCTCCCCCTTGGCTCCTGTCAGGCCCTGCCAGGAACAGGCTCAGTTATTCCCCCATTCTCCAGCCAGGGATTTGAGCTGTTCAAACCCAGCAGGAGCAGCCAAGGCTGGAATTTCATGGCACAGGGACCCTCATGCCCTGAGCTCCACCCATCCCTGATCCCGGTTTTATCCCTGGGATGGGGCAGGAACCCACCCCATACCCGAACTCTTTTGGGATTTCCAAAGTGGGAAAGGGTGGCAGAAGCAATTCCCAAGTTCTTTTGGGATTCCCAAGGTGGGAAAGGGTGGAAGAAGCAATTCCCAAACTCCTTTGGGATCCCAAAGTTGTGAAGGGATGAAAGAAGCAATTCCCAAGTTCTTTTGGGATTCCCAAAGTGGGAAGGGATGGAAGAAGCAATTCCCAAAGTGTTTTGGTATCCCCAAAGTGCAAAAGGGTGGCAAAAGCTCTTCCCAATCCCATTTGGGATTCCCAAGGTGCTCTCAGCTCCTGCTCAGAGGATTTGGGGACGTTTCTGTGTGGGACAGGGGGAGTTGCTGTGGCAGGGCAGGGACACCCGGGGGGACAGGGGACAGGGGACAGGGGACAGGGGACAGCTCACGTCAATGCCCGGCTTCCCGGGGGGCCCGTCCAGACCAGGGGCTCCAGGCTCGCCCTTGACACCCTGGGAAAGGAACAAGTGGGATTAGGGTGGGATGAGCCCCTCTGGAATGTGGGGTCAGGTTTGGGATGAGTGGGGTCAGGTTTGGGATGAGTGGGGTCAGGTTGGGATGAGCAGGGTCAGGTTGGGATGAGCAGGGTCAGGTTTGGGATGAGTGGGTTCAGGTTTGGGATGGGTGGGGTCAGGTTGGGATGAGTGGGGTCAGGTTTGGGATGGGTGGGATCAGGTTGGGATGAGTGGGGTCAGGTTTGGGATGAGTGGGGTCAGGTTTGGGATGGGTGGGGTCAGGTTGGGATGGGTGGGGTCAGGTTGGGATGAGCAGGGTCAGGTTTGGGATGAGCGGGGTCAGGTTTGGGATGAGCGGGGTCAGGTTTGGGATGGGTGGGATCAGGTTGGGATGAGCAGGGTCAGGTTTGGGATGAGCGGGATCAGGTTTGGGATGAGCGGGATCAGGTTTGGGATGAGCGGGGTCAGGTTTGGGATGGGTGGGATCAGGTTTGGGATGAGCAGGGTCAGGTTGGGATGAGCGGGATCAGGTTTGGGATGAGCGGGATCAGGTTTGGGATGAGCAGGGTCAGGTTTGGGATGGGTGGGGTCAGGTTTGGGATGGGCGGGGTCAGGTTTGGGATGAGTGGGGTCAGGTCTGGGATGAGCAGGGTCAGGTTTGGGATGAGCGGGGTCAGGTTTGGGATGAGTGGGATCAGGTTTGGGATGAGTGGGGTCAGGTTTGGGATGAGCCCCTCTGGTGTGGGGTCGGTGGGGGTGGATACTCACCGGGGTTCCGGGGGCTCCAGCAGGGCCTTTGTCACCCTGGGGACAGGGACAGGGACAGGGACAGGGACAGGGACAGGATCAGCCACCCCACACAGCCCATCCAGGGCCATCGGGGTCCCTGTGCCCCCCATGGGGTATCCAGAGCCACAATCCCCCCCCAAAATCCCTCTGGGATGTCACTGTCCCTCCTCAGGTCACCTTCCAATCATCCCCTACACCCCAACCTCCCAAAAAAACCCCCATTCACACCCCAATTCCCGAGCTGTGGATTTGGGGTGCAGAGCTGGGGCTGCCCTGCCTGGCCTAAACCAGCAGTGGGAACATTTTTACCCTTCTCTTTTCCTGGTGTCCAAGGCTTTCCTGCCCCCACAGAGCAGGATCTCCATGGGATGAAAATTTTACCCCATTTTTACTCCCCCTTTCCCTGGTGTCCAAGAGTTTCCTGCCCCCACAGAGCAGGTTCTCCATGGAACATTTTTTATCCCTCCTTTCTCTTTCCCTGGTGTCCAAGGATCTCCTGCCCTGCTGGACTGGGATCACATTTTTACCCCATTTTTGTTCCCTCTTTCCCTGGTATTCAAGGATTTCCTGCCCCAACAGAGCAGGATCATCATGGCATCACATTTTAACCCCATCTCTGCTCCCTCTTTCCCTGGTATCCAAGGATCTCCTGCCCTGCTGGACTGGGATCACATTTTTACCCCAGTTTTCCTCCCTCATTCCCTAGATTCAGGGATATTCAAGGATTTCCTGCCCCAACAGAGCAGGATCACCATGGGATCACATTTTAACCCCATCTCTACTCCCTCTTTCCCTGGTGTCCAAAGATCTGCCCCCATGCAGCAGGATCTCCATGGGATGAAATTTTTACCCCGGTTTTCCTCCCTCATTCCCTAGATTCAGAGATATTCAAGGATTTCCTGCCCCAACAGAGCAGCATCTCCACAGGATCCCATTTTAACCCCACTCCTGCCGGGATGGAGCAGCATCTCCAAGCATTTCTCCTCCACCTTTCCCCCCTGACAGAGCAGGGTGAGGCAGAGCGAGCAGGGAGCACCACCCCAGCCCTGTGCCACTCCCGGTGTCCCTTTTGTGTCCCCTCCCTCCCCGCAGCCCCTGCCCACTCACATCGATGCCATCAGCTCCAGGCACTCCCGGGGGGCCGGGGGGCCCTCGAGGGCCGGGCTCTCCTGGCGGCCCCCGCTGCAGAAAAAGGGAAGGATCCACATCAGAGGAGTGTGGAATGCGCCAGGAATCCTCTCCCAGGGGGCTGGGATGGAGAGGGGTCAGAGGATCCCCCGGCACAGATGGGGGCGTTTCTCACATGGAGCCTCCAGTTCCTCCTTGCCCGCCCAGGTTTTGTCCCATTTATCCCATTCCCTGTTCTGGGGTCCGTGACTGGGGGATCCATGGGGTGATGGCAGCATTTTTACCACTCCTTCCTATTTCCATGGTATCCAAGGGTTTTCTGCCCCAACAGAACAAGGATCTCCATGGGATCACGTTTTAACCCCATCTCTGCTCCCTCTTTCCCTGATGTCCAAGGATTTCCTGTCCCCACGGAGCAGGATCTCCATGGAATGACATTTTTACTCCAATTTTGCTCCCTCTTTCCCTGGTATCCAAGAGTTTCCTGCCCCTGTGCAACAGGTTCTTCATGAAACATTTTTTACCCCTCTTTTCTCTTTCCCTGGTGTCCAAGGATCTCCTGCCCTGACGGAGTGAGATCTCCATGGGATGAAATTTTTACCCCATTTTTGCTCCCTCTTTCCCTGGTATTCAAGGATTTTCTGCCCTGCTGGACTGGGATCACATTTTTACCCCGGTTTTCCTCCCTCTTTCCCTGGATTCGGGGATATTCAAGGATTTCCTGCCCCAACAGAGCAGGATCTCCACGGGATCCCATTTTAACCCCCCTCCTGCCTGGATGGATGGAGCAGCACCTCCAAGCATTTCTCCCCCACCTCTCCCCTCCCTGACAGAGCAGGGTGCCCATGGGGTGAGGCAGAATTTCCAAAGACCCTTTTTAGCTCAGAATGGGATTTCTGGGAGCACTGGCAGGATTCAGGTGCCCAAAACCCCAGGATGAGGTGGGGGACCCCCCAGCCCCTCCGTGTGAGCTCTCCCTGGGCTGAGCTGGCTCCACTCCCAGGCTCTGCACAAAAGCTCCATTCAGGGAAGCTCCTGGAGCTCGGTCCTGGCTTTGAGGTTTGCACAGAAGTCGGCAAAGAAACCTCTGTTATCCTAACAGGGAGTTCAGAGGGGAAAGATTCCAGTCCTGGAGACTGGAGCCCCGGTGTTCCTGCACTCCTGCAGCTCCTCCAGCACCCCGGGATGGATTCATTAAAAAATAAATATGAATGCAAGGAATAAATATAGGAATAAAGGTAAAAACGGGGAGGAGAGGTGCTGCAGGACAGGAGAGCCCCAGCTCCACCCTGGATTCGGGGAGGGGGCGAGTCCCCATCCCTGGGATCACCCTGAATGGCACCTTTGTGCTGCCCCGGGAACGGATTCCAAAGGGTTCCTTGTTCCCGAATTTCCCACATCCCCCTTGCTCGGCCCCCACAAACCCGTGGGGATCCCGGGGGGGGGTTAGGAAGGAGTTGTGCCCCAGTTTCCAACAGGCAGCTCACACGGAAAAAATTCCCAAAACTTTTAAAATCTGATTTTTTTTATAGTTGTAAGGCAAGGAGAGTTTTTCCAGGTGGAATCCCGCTGTCTGCCCCTCTCCATGCCTCACTCTGTTTTTCCAGATCCATTTTCTTCTGCCCCTGGGTGAGTCTGGAGACCCCTCAATGGTGCCCACAGAGCCCTGGGGGTCTCAGAGCCCCCCTAGCTCTCTCAGGAGCAAATTTCCCACAAAATCCAGTGGCAAAGACAGACCCCCCCACTGCCACTCCAGGGGGAAAAGCAAATTAAATTTGTTTAGCCAACAATTCCTGAATTTCCAATCTGCACAGAGAGGTCTGTGGGGCTGTTCCCACCCTGCCAGGGGGGAATTCCTGGGAAAAGCAAGGGAAAGGTGCTGGGGGAATAAAAAACCCAAAATGCTCAGGACTGCAAGGGAGAGAAGATGGGAAATGTCCCTTCTTCATTCCCTCTCCATCCCTTTTCTATCCCCTCTCCATCCTCTCTCAATCCCTTCTCCCTCCTCTCTCCATCCTCTCTCAATCCCTTCTCCATCTATTCTCCATCTCCTTTCCACCCTCTCTCCATCCCCTCTGTCTGTCCCTTCTCCATTCTCTATCTCTCCTCCATCTCCTTTCCATCCCCTCTCTATCCTTTCTTCATCCCTTCTCTATCCCCTCTCCATTCCCTGTCCATCCTTTCTCTATCCCGTCTTTATCCCTTCTCCATTCCCTCTATGTCCCTTCTCTATCCCCTCTCCATCCTCTCTCCATTCCTGCTCCATCCTCTCTCTATCCCCTCTTTATCCTCTCTCTATTTTCTCTCCATCCCCTCTCTATCCCCTCTCCATCCCCTCTCTATCCCCTCTCCATCCCCTCTCCATCCCCTCTCCATCCCGTCTCCATCCCCTCTCCATCCCCTCTCCATCCCGTTCCAGCCCGGAGCAGAGCAGGATCGGGTGCTGCACTCACCAGCTGCGCCAGGCAGAGGCAGCAGCCTTGGAGCAGGAGCCAGAGCGGCGACACGAGGGTGACACGGGCCATGGCGAGCGGGCTGGCACCGAGCGGGGCTGGCACCGAGCGGGGCTGGCACCGAGCACCGACTCGCAGCGCTCCGGGACACCGGGGAGAGGAGGAGGAGCAGGAGGAGGAGCAGGAGGAGGAGGAAGGGGCTCATTAATATGGAGCAGGGGGATCGGGGCAGGTCCCCGCCCCTCTCAGGTGAGCCCGTGGCTGCTGCGGGCTGGGTGGGGACAGAATTTGGCACGGTGGGGACGGGATTTGGCACGGTGGGGACGGGATTTGGCACAGTGGGGACAGAATTTGGCACCGTGGGGACAGAATTTGGCATGGTGGGGACGGGATTTGACACGGTGGGGACGGGATTTGGCACAGTGGGGACAGGATTTGGCACAGTGGGGACAGAATTTGGCACGGTGGGGACAGGATTTGGCACGGTGGGGACGGGATTTGGCACAGTGAGGACGGGATTTGGCACGGTGGGGACGGGATTTGGCACCGTGGGGACAGAATTTGGCACGGTGGGGACAGGATTTGGCACCGTGGGGACAGAATCCCGTTCCCATTTCCAGTTCCTATTCCCATTCCCATTCCTGTTCCCATTCCCATTCCCATCCCCATTCCCAGTTTTCATTCCCATCCCCATCCCCATTCCCATTCCCATTCCCAGTTTTCATCCCCATTCCCATTCCCAGTTTTCATTCCCATTCCCATTCCCATCCCCATTCCCATTCCCAGTTTTCATTCCCATTCCCATCCCCATTCCCATTCCCAGTTTTCATTCCCATTCCCATCCCCATTCCCAGTTTTCATTCCCATTCCCATCCCCATTCCCATTCCCCATCCCCATTCCCAGTTTTCATTCCCATCCCCATTCCCAGTTTTCATTCCCATTCCCATCCCCATCCCCATTCCCAGTTTTCATTCCCATCCCCTTTTCCATCCCCACCTTCCCCAGCAGCCGCCCCCCATTCCCAGGGAACAGGGGATGATTCATCCTGGCCATTTCCTCCTCCTCCTCCTCCTCCTCCTTTAATTTTTTTAACTCTTTGATATCATAATGCAAGATGGGCTCCCATTATTCCTTTCATACCGAACTGGCATCACAAATGACTTTTTATACGGTGAAGAAAATCTTTATCTTTCATGTTTTTACATCTTATTTCAATTCAATCAGTCAGACTTTTTAATTATTTCCCAAATTAAAAGAAGGTAAACCAAACTCTTTTTTTTTTTTTTTTTTTTTTTTTTTTTTTTGTGTGTGTGTGTGTGTATGTTTTTTTGTTTTTGTGGAACTGGTTTGTGAAAGTGTCCCAGCACTGTCCCTTTGTGGGACACGAGTGTCACTTTGAGCAGGGTTATGTAATTCTGGCTGTTTCTCAGAGTCCTTCAGTGGCAGATTTTTGTCTGCTGTCGGTGCCATTGCTCGTTTTATCGCAGATTTTCGGGTCCTGAAATTCTCTCCTACGCCCCCAGCTCCCTGCACCGCCAGGTCCCCCTCCAGCCCAAGGGACAGCACCCCAGGGTCCCCCAAAATCCCTCACCCAGCACCCCAGGCTCCCCCAAAATCCCCTGTCCAGCACCCCAAAAACCCTGCAGCATCCCTGTACCCCCACCAAACATCCCATAGCCCCCCATAAACCTCCCACCCAGCACACCTGAGCCCCCCAAAATCCCCCACCCAGTACCCGTGAGCCCCCCAAACCCCCATCCAGCATCCCTGTACCCCCACCCATCTCCCCATAGCTCCCACAAACCTCCCACCCAGAACTCCAGGGACCCCCAAAATCCCCCACCCAGCATCCCTGTACCCCCACCCAGCACTCCTAGCACCCCGGAACCCCCCAAAATCCCCCACCCAGCACCCGTGAGCCCCCCAAAATCCCCCACCCAGCATCCCTGGACCCCACCCATCGCCCCATAGCTCCCACAAACCTCCCACCCAGAACTCCAGGGACCCCCAAAATCCCCCACCCAGCATCCCTGTACCCCCACCCAGCACTCCTAGCACCCCGGAACCCCCCAAAATCCCCCACCCAGCATCCCTGTACCCCACCCATCTCCCCATAGCTCCCACAAACCTCCCTCCCATCACCCCTGTGTGCCCCCGGCCATCACCCCCGCTCCCCTGTGTCCCCCATTCCCTGCCTGTCCCCCCCCCCCCCATTGTCCCCCCATTCACACCACGTGACCCTCCCCATTCATACCCCGCTGACCCCGCCCCTCTCTCCCCATTGGCTCCCGCACGCGCGCCGCAGCCAATCATCGCTCAGCGCTGCCGCATCTCCGTGGGGGCGTTGCCGCGCTGGGCCGGCTCTGATTGGCTCCTCCCCCTGGCGGAGCCCCGCCCATAGCGGAAGCAGGAAGCGGGCGGGCCGGCCGTGACCCGCGGGCGGGCAGCGCCGGCCGCGCCATGACGGGAAAATCGGTGCGGGACGTGGAGCGCTACCAGGCGGTGCTGGCCGGGCTGCTGGCCGAGGACGAGAACAAGTTCTGCGCCGACTGCCAGGCCAAAGGTAGCGCGGATGGGCGGCGGGGCCTGCGGCGGCGGATGCGCCCCCCCATCACCGGCCTCGCCGCTCGGTGCTCCCGGTGCCGCCGCTCCCCCGAGGCTCGGGCAGCCCCGGTTGGGTTTTGTGGGTTGGGTTTGTGCCGGGAGGAGCGGGGGGATAACGGTGCTGACCCGGCGGTTACGGGGTTTGTGCGGGGAGGCGGAGGCGGCGGGGATTGGGGGCGAGAACGGGGGATTGGGGGCGAGAACGGGGGATTGGGGGGGGACGGGGGGATTGGGGGGGGACGGGGGATTGGGGGCGAGAACGGGGGGATTGGGGCAGAGAACGGGGGGATTGGGGAGGAGAACGGGGGATTGGGGCAGAGAAGGGGGGGATTGGGGGGGGACGGGGGGATTGGGGCGAGAACGGGGAATTGGGGCAGAGAACGGGGGGATTGGGGCGAGAACGGGGAATTGGGGAAGAGAACGGGGGGATTGGGGAGGAGAACGGGGGATTGGGGGCGAGAACGGGGGATTGGGGAGGAACGGGGGGATTGGGGGGGGACGGGGGGATTGGGGAAGGGAACGGGGGGATTGGGGCACAGAACGGGGGGATTGTAGGCGAGAGAACGGGGGGATTGGGGGCGAGAATAGGATGGGTTTTGGGGCAGAGAATAGGGGGGGGTTGGGGGCGAGAAGGGGGTGGGTTTGGGGTACAGAACGGGGGGGTTTGGGGTACAGAACGGGGTGGGTTTGGGGCAGAGAACAAGGTGAGTTTGGGACGAGAATAGGGTGATTTTGATGGAAAGACCCCGGTGATTTTAGGGGAAAAGAGCTCCATGTTTTGGGGGAAAGAACGCCGTGGTTTGGGGTCAAGAACGGGGTGGGTTTGGGGTCAAGAGCAGGGTGAGTTTTGGGGGGCAAGAACAGGGTGGTTTTGGGATCGAGAGCAGGGTGAGTTTGGGGTCAGGAGCAGGATGGCTTTTAGGGCGAGAATAGAGAATAGTTTTAGGGGAAGAAGCTCCGTGGTTTGGGAGGCAGAACGGGGTATATTCGTGAGAGAGAACCCGGTGGTTTTGGGGGAAAGAACCCGGTGGTTTTGGGGGAAAGAACCCGGTGGTTTTGGGGGAAAGAACGCCGTGGTTTGGGGCAGACAGCAGGCTGGTTTTGGAGGAAGGAACACGGTATTTTTGGGGGAAAACCCCCAGATGTTTGGCTGCAGCACAGCTGGATTTGGTGCGAGTCACTCTGGGGGTGGGGGGGAGATGGGCAGGGAACGACCCCAAATCCCCCCGAGGGAATCCCAGGAAACCCCCCAGGGTGGGGGGAATCTCCTGGAGGAGGAAGAAGAGGAACCTGGAAAGGCTGTGGAGTTAATTGAGGGAATTCCAGCTGGGGAGTCACATCCTGTCCCCAGGGCTGGAATGTGAGCACAGGACAGGGCAGGGGCTGGAACCTCGCTGGAGAAATTCCAGATTTTTGCCCTCTTCTTCCTTTCCCACTGTTTTTTTTCCCCCCATCACACCACAGGAATTTTTGGCTGCCCCATCCCTGGAATCACCCAAGGCCACCCTGGGATGGTGGAAGGGACAGGAGGAGCTTTAAGGTCTCTCCCAACCCAAACCATTCCATGTTTTTCTGATTCCCAGGCATGCTGTGACCCTGATCTATCTGAGAAAAGGAAATGTTTGAATTCCAGACGATAAAACAAAGGAATCCAGTTGTTCCTTGTCCCCTGTGGTTGCTGCTTTGTTTTCCTGCAGCAGAAGAGTTAAAAGTTGCCCAAAAATCTCATTTTAATGAGTTGCTGTAATCACTTGGAGATCTGGACTTGAGCCTTGTTGCCCAAGAACTGCTGGAAATGAACTTGGGGAAGGGATTGGCCAAATCCATCTGTAAACAAAAAAAAAAATTGATCACCTCAGTGTGACCTCAAAAACCCTCTTGAACAACTTTAAAAATCAGATAATTATGATTCCTTTTCACCCCTAAAAACCCCTAAACCACAATAACCTCATCCATCCCACCTGCCTGGAGCACGGGGATGGAGATCAGGATATTTCCCCTCCAATCCTTTATTTCTTGTGCCCTAAAGGCACAAAATAATTTCCTTTATTTCAATTTCCCAACCCAAATTCCACCAAAATGGGAATAAATTCAAGCCCACAGGCTTTGGGTGATGGAGTTGGTGCAGCTCCTCCTGGTCACAGCACGTGCTGGAAATGCAGAATTAATTAATAATTATCATCATAATGAACTTGTAGGTGAAGTTCAGCCTTTCCAAAAATGGATTGCAGCAGTCCTGGAGAGCAACTGGGGTTATCTGATCCACTAATTACCCCCTGCACTAATGAGATTCCTGAATTTGAAATCTCCACCTGCAGGGCATGTGTGGCCAGGGGAGCCCTGACTGCCTGCAGCTCCAGGGAATTGGGGAAATTTTGGGGCAATTTTGGGATTTTTGGTGAATGGAGTTCCAAGGAATTGCTGCAATTTTGAGGCAATTTGAGGGCAATTTTGGGATTTTTGGGGCAGGTTTTGGGACAGTTTGGGATTTTTGGGAGCAGGTTTTAGGACAGTTTTGGCATTTTTGGGGCAGTTTTGGGATTTTTTGGGGGCAGGTTTTGGGACAGTTTTGGCATTTTTGGGGCAGTTTTTGGGGCAGTTTTTGGGATTTTTGGGGGCAGGTTTTGGGGCAGTTTTGGGATTTTTGGGGCAGGTTTTGGGGCAGTTTTGGGATTTTTAGGGCAGGTTTTAGGACAGTTTTGATATTTTTGGGGCAGGTTTTGGGATTTTTGGGGCAGGTTTTGGGGCAGTTTTGGGATTTTTGGGGCGGGTTTTGGGGCAGTTTTGGGATTTTTAGGGCAGATTTTGGGGCAGTTTTGGGATTTTTAGGGCAGGTTTTGGGGCAGTTTTGGGATTTTTGGGGGGCAGGTTTTGGGACAGTTTTGGCATTTTTGGTGAATGGAGCCCTGTCTGCCTGGAGCTCCAGGGAACTGGGGCAATTTTGGGGCAATTTAGGGACATTTTTGGTATTTTTTTTTTTTGGTGAATAGAGCTGTCACTGCCTGGAGCTCCAAGGAATTTGGGCAATTTTGGGATAGTTTTGGGGCAATTTTAATATTTTTGGTGAATGAAGCTGTGTCTGCTTAGACCACCAAGGATTTGCTGCAGTTTTGGGGCAGTTTTGGTATTTTTGGTGAATTTTTGGGCTCTAGCAATAACCACAACATCCCACTGTGCCTGGGGAAAGGAGCTCTGGATATCTGGAAACAAAACTTATTTTTTCTGCAATGACTGGAACAACCTGGGTGGTGGGAATGCCCATGGCAGAGGTGGAAATTTCTATTCAGAGATGGTTTATTTCTAATTTTTTATATATATATAAATATTTTTTTCTATTTATTTATATATATATAAATAAATAAATGAGTTTTAAGGTCCTGCCCACCCAAACCCAGCTTTTCTGTGAAATCTCAGGGTGTTTTTGCTGCTTCTTGTTTTGCAGGAAATTGAGTAAAATTTTTTTCACTGCTTCTTCCTCTTTTTATTACCAGCTTGGTGTCTGGGGGAAATAAGAGATTTTTCTGAGTTAAAATCCACTCCTGGGAGATTTTTGCTGGAAAAAAAAAACCAAGATAGGTGGTGATATTTTTATTTGTGTGAGATAACAGAGCTGAGCATCCAACATCAAATTCCCTGCCTGGAGCTGGGATGGTTTAGGGAGGGAAAAATGTGATTAAACAAAAAAAAATTATAAAATTCCCTCAAAGTGGATTAATTGCTGCCTGTCCACCTAATTTGGTTTTCTCCTTGTCCCAAATTTTCCCCTCCTGGCTCCTGCAGCTTCCATGGATCCCGTGGTGACTTTGGAGTGGGACAAACTCCAGCAGGTTCAGGTTGCCCTGTGCTCCCCTTTGGGGTTTTTTTGGGTTTTTTTGGGTTTTTCCCTTCATCCCTTTGTCTTGTGAGATCCGTGGGTGCCAGCCCTAAATCCATCCCTGGTGGGAGAAGTGCTGCTGAATTCATAAATCAAAATTTTCAGCCAAAAAAATTGCTGAGAAATGGATAAATATGGATAAAAATGGGATAAATGGGATATGGATAAATAAGGACAAAAATGGGATAAATGGGATATGGATAAAAATGGGATAAATGGGATATGGATAAATAAGGACAAAAATGGGATAAATGGGATATGGATAAAAATGGGATAAATGGGATATGGATAAATATGGGATATGGATAAATATGGATACAAATGGGGTATGGATAAATATGGGATATGGATAAAAATGGGATAAATGGGATATGGATAAATATGGATAAAAATGGATAAATGGGATATGGATAAAAATGGATAAATATGGGATAAGGATAAAAATGGGATAAATGGGATATGGATAAATATGGATACAAATGGGATATGGATAAATATGGATAAAAATGGATAAATATGGGATATGGATAAAAATGGATACATATGGGATAAATTGGATATGGATAAATATGGTTACAAATGGGATAAATGGGATATGGATAAATATGGATAAATATGGATACAAATGGGATATGGATAAAAATGGATAAATATGGGAAGGGGGATGCTGACAAATGGATAAATATGGGATGGAAAAGGGGAAAATCTTGGGGCTGCTTTAGGTGGTGTGAGGAAGTTGATTTCCAGTAAATTTGGGAATTATCTTCTGCTTTACTCCAGCCTAATTCTTGTTAATCCAAAGCAAAAATTCCCTGAAAATTAGTGTGACCAACTGAATTTCCTTTGCAGTCAGAGCAATTCCAGGAGGAAATGTTTAAATTGCTGAATGGGACAAGGATCCCATGGGTGGCAGGGCAGGTGCAGCTTTAAAAAAAAATCAAAATTGAGGCTGGAACTGCTGAGTTTGGCTCAGGGAATGTGGGATGGGGAGGAAGCTCAGCCTTGTCTGTGGATTGGGATTCTCAGCTATCCCATAATATTTGGGATTTTTCTGCTTTTCTGATCTCAGGGGTTGGTGCATGAAGTGGAAATGTTTTAAAATTCACTTTGTTCCTCTGGGAGTTTCATCTCAATAAGGTTGAGTCCTCAGAGCAGCAGCACCTGGGCTGCCTGTGACCCACCTGGGCAGTGGAGAAAAAATAAAATTTAAATTAAATAAAATTAAATATAAAATAAAATATAAAATAAAATAAAATCAAGTAAAATGCAATTTAAATAAAATAAATAAAAATAAAATAAAGTAAAATAAAATACAATTAAGATAAAAGAAAATAAAAAATTAAGAAAGCTCCCCCATAAATAAAAATAAAATTAAAATTAAAGAGAAAAATAAAATAAAATTTATTTCTATTTTTTATATATTATGTATATATAATTTTCTATTTTATATATATCTATTTTTATTTCTATTATATATATTTATTTCTATTTCATATATATATACCTATTTTATTTCTATTTTACATATATTATATATATAAATTTCTATTTTATATATCTATTTTTATTTCTATTATATATATTTATTTCTATTTCATACCCATATATCTATATATTTTTTTATCTTTTATGTATTATATAATGCATATTATATATATAATTATAATATATATTATATACATTATGTATATACTATATATATTATCTTATATAATATATATTTTTTATATATAATATATATTTTTATATATTTATCTATCTAAAGATAATTTAGAGATCCTGAGGCTGATTCAAGCAGATTTTTTAGAATTTCCTTTGGTTCCCCAAAATCCTGGAAATGCAGAATTGACATTTCCAGCTCAGAGCAGAGGAAATTTTGCAAGAGAATTTTTGTCACAGTTCTGGGCAGGAAATCCTTGAGCAATTTTATTCCAGAACAGGGAAACCACAAAGCAGAGGAACCTCTTGAAATTTGGATTTTTTTTTTTTTCCTTCATTTGGCAAAAAAAAAAAAAAAAAAAAAAAAAATTTAGTTTTGATTTTATTTTTTCCCATTTATTTATTTATTTATTTATTTATCAATTCCTTTTCTTTTTTTTTTCTATTTTTTATTACTTAATTTTATTTTTAATGCTTTCTATATTTTCAAATTTAACCTTTTTAAACACTTTCTGCAGAATTATTACTACTAAAAAAAAAAAATAAAAAAAAAAAACCCTAAAAATCTCCTCAGCAACTTGGGGCCAGAATTTGGTGCCTGATTAAAGGGTGAGGAGTGAATCCACTAAAACCATTCCAGGCTGGGAGTTGAAAATTAGGAATTAATTAGGGGTTTTAAATGGAATTAGGATTTTTTTTCTTTCAATTATTCAGATTGTTCAGCTGCCCTTGGAGCATTAATGAGGGTTGGGAATGGAGCTGGATTGGGGTGTGGGATTTATTTTGGAAAGAAAAATAAAATTCTGGAATTATCTCCTGAACCCCTTGGGAATGCACCCAAATATTAAAAAAAAAAATGGAAATAAAAATTCAGTGAGCAAGGGATGCTCTGGAGCTCATCCTGCAGCCAGGCTGGAAATTAAAAATTAGGAATTAATTGGGGGTTTTAAATGGAATTAGGATTTTTTTTTTGTCAATTATTCAGATTGTTCAGCAGCCCTTGGGGCATTAATGAAGGTGGGCACTGGTGGGTTTATTTTGGAAAGAAATAAAAATTCTCAATTGTCTCCTGAACCCCTTGGGAATGCACCCAAATATTCAGGAAAAAATGGAAATAAAAATTCAGTGAGCAAGGGATCCCTGCAGGCTGGGAATGATCCCAGGGGGTCTGAGCCAACCTAAATCCTGGGCCAGAGCTCTGAAAAATGAGAAATTTTGGGATTCTTATTCCAAATTGATGCTCCCCTCAATCCAGGAGGTGAAATCAGGATTTCAGAGCAGGGCAGGGTTGGTGCCAGGTGGTTTTGTTTTCCTTAGATGATTTATTTCCATAAAATTATCCATAAAACTGAGATTAAAGTGGAGGCACTGGAGCAAATTCTCAGATTTCCATCATTCCAAATTCCCAGATTTCCATCATTCCAAATTCCCAGATTTCCATAAATCCAAATTTCCATGATTCCAAATTCCCAAATTTCCATGATTCCAAATTCCCAAATTTCCATCATTCCAAATTCCCAGATTTCCATAAATCCAAATTTCCATGATTCCAAATTCCCAAATTTCCATCATTCCAAATTCCCAGATTTCCATAAATCCAACTTTCCATGATTCCAAATTTCCATCATTCCAAATTCCCAGATTTCCATAAATCCAAATTTCCATGATTCCAAATTCCCAAATTTCCATCATTCCAAATTCCCAGATTTCCATAAATCCAACTTTCCATGATTCCAAATTTCCATCATTCCAAATTCCCAGATTTCCATAAATCCAAATTTCCATGATTCCAAATTTCCATCATTCCAAATTCCCAGATTTCCATAAATCCAACTTTCCATGATTCCAAATTTCCATCATTCCAAATTCCCAGATTTCCATAAATCCAAATTTCCATGATTCCAAACTCCCAAATTTCCATAATTCCAAATTCCCAGATTTCCATAATTCCAAATTTCCATAATTCCAAATTCCCAAATTTCAGCCTGGTGGCTCTGAGGCTTCTCAGCCTCAGGGGAATTGATTTTAAAACATCAACCAGAGGATTTATGCAAGAAACAATTAATTTCTTTTTTCTTTTTAATGGTTTAAGGTGCTGAATTTTTTTCTGGCCTTGTCCTCAACCCTTTTTTTTTTTTTTTAGGGGGAGAAAAATCCATAATTTTCTGAGCCAGGAGGGTGAAGTGCTGGGTGATTTATCAGGGTGTGCCCAATTTTTGGGAGGTGTGATAATTATTCCAGGCAGCTCAGCAGAGCTGATTAAACTACCCTGTTATTTATTGAGATAAACTCATTTTTCTCAGAAAAACAAATTATTTTAAACTCCAACCCAGGCTTTTTTTGTTATTTTTTTATTTTTATTTTATGCAGAGTCTGAGCTGAGGTTGGGTTTTTTTTTGGGGAAGTGAGAAACAGCAGCACAGGGTGAAATCACATCTGGAGATGCCACCTGGGGGTTTTTTGATTTCACCTTGAGCTGTGAAACCCTCAGGAAATTCCTGCAAAAAAATAAACCTAAAACCCCCCAAAAAAAGCCAAATTTGAGCTGCAGGGAGATTTTTTTAGTGGGAGATGTTTCAGTGTGGAGAAGAGGGAAGTGGGAGGTTGTTTACATCTGCACCAAACCCTTCCCCCTCCCACAAATTCAGAGATTTAGGAGACAGTTTAAAAGATTTTTTTTTTTTTTTTTAGAAGGCATTTGGAGGTTAAAATGTTGGTTTGGTTAATCTGGGTGTTTGGGATTTTGAATCCAACCTGACCCCACCAGGCTTTGCTGTGGCTGCAGGAAATATTTTGGAAAATCCAGATTTTTTTTTTCCCCTGTATAACTCTGGAATCCCTCCTGAAGTTCTGGGGTCACAATTTGTGAAAATCTCTGAATAAAACCAACCCCACATCCTCTATTCCCTGCAGCACCTTCTTAAAATGAAATATCTTTTTAAAACCCTTTCCACAAACTCAGGGCTTTAGGAGACATTTTAAAAGATTTTTTTAGAAGGCATTTGGAGGTTAAAATGTTGGTTTGGTTAATCTGGGTATTTGAGATGTTGGATTCAACCTGACCCCACCAGGGTTTGCTGTGGCTGCAGGGAATATTTTGGAAAATCCAGATTTTTTTCCCTGTGGAACTCTGAACTTTTGGAGTCACAATTTGTGAAAATCTCTGGAATAAAACCAACCCCACACCCCCCAACTCCTCTATTCCCTTCTGACACCCAAATCCCAGCTGGAATCTCCCCAGGGAAGAGCTCACCCCTGGTTGTATAATGTGTTTATTGCTGGGAGGAATTAAAAAAAAACCACCTAAATATTCATTTTAATTTTCAATATAACAAAGCTGCTCCACTCTGGCTCTCCCAAAAATTGAATTTAGGAGTTGCAGCAGATTCCAGCTGGGATTTCCCAGACCCCAGAGGGGACACTGGAGCAGCAGGAGGATGTGACACCATCCCTGAGTCATGTTTTAGTGGGAGGTTGTGGTGGCTTGAGCTGGTCCATGTGACAAACCCAGTGAGCTGATTACCCCCTTAAATCCTTTTAGTCCTATCAGGGGCTAAATTTATCTGGAGTTTAAATCTAACCTTGAATCTCATGATAATCCTTGCAGCAGTCTCACGTTAGAGCCCTGGGGGTGGGTCTGGGACAGAATTCTGGGTAAAAAAAAAAATCACAGGAAGGATCCTGGTTAAAAGGTTTTATTCTCAGTTTGGTTTTTTTTTTTGGGGGGGTGTTTTTAGGTGGTGCTGTTGTGGGGTTTGATTTGATAATCAAGGAGGTAATAAAATAAATTATCATTCCCAAAGGTCATTCCTGGAGAGGGGGGGAAAGCAGGAAAATGACAAATAGGAATTTAATAAAATCAGTTTTGCAGTGAGTTCCCTGTCAGAGGATACCTGTGCTCTGATTATCAGCCCCAAATCCCTCAGGATGCTCCAGGCTTTGCCCAGGAATGGGAATTAAATTGTTAACAGCATCTCAAATGCAGCTCTGCTTTTTTAGGGCTTTGAAATTGCACTTTCCCCCTCTTCCCCCTCCCACCTCCCTCTCATTAACTCGAGGCTCTGCTATTTTAGCTGTGGCAAGAAAAGCAGGATAACTCTTCATCATCCAGAGAAATGTGTGGGAAAAGGCTGGTGGAGGCTGTTTGATCCCTAATTCTGTGTTTTCCCAGTTCCCCCATGCACTGGGACACCAGTTTGTGCTGGGAGCTGAGAGGTTTAATTTTAAAATATTCCTAAAAGATTCAGCAGGATTGAGGGTCTGGCCTGGCTGGGAGAGGGGTGGGAATTCCTGTGGATCTCTGGGGAATTCCCTGGATGCACTGAGTCCATCTGAGCTCCTTGATATCTTTCCCTTTTGGGTATTTATTTAGTTTTTATTTTTTAATCCCTGGCATGATCTCCCATCCACACCTTGGAGCTGTCCTGCATGACAAACCAGGAATTTCCATCAGAGCTGTGGAAACTGTGGAGTGAACTGATCATTCCTTGGGCTGGGATTGGTTTTGGGTTGAAATCCTGGGCTCAGCTGGGAATTCCTGCCCAGCACTGAAGATGCTGAGTGGGTTTTTGCTGTAGGGAATCTTCAGGTTATCCAGAAAAAAAATTTTAAAAAGCAAAAAAAAAAAAAAAATCAGGATCACACAGCAGAGCTCTGGGAGTTGTTTTTTGGGTGGTTTAAATTCCTCTTTTCCTGCCTCTTCCTCTTGGAGCTGGTTTGTGTGGGTGGAAGAGGGAGGCAATAATTCCTCAAGGATAATGACTTGGAACATCCGGATGTGAAATTCCAATTTCCAGCCTGGATGGGAATCCAAAGGCCTCAATCCCAGTTCACTTGGTGCAGTTTCCCAGTTGCTCCAAGCAAAAAAAAAATTTTAAAAAAAGGTTGGACTGGTGGGAAACACTTTTCTGTCTGTTGCCAGGGCCACGATGGGCATCCTGGAATATTGGGGTGTTCATCTGCATCCGCTGTGCTGGGATCCACAGGAACCTGGGGGTTCACATATCCAGGGTCAAATCTGTCAACCTCGACCAGTGGACACAGGAACAGATTCAGGTGAGGGCTGGAATAACACTGGGAGGATTTGGGGTTTTTTTATGGTTTTTTTGTTTGTTTTTTTAAATTTGGTTTGGGGGTTTTTTGTTGTTTTTCGTGGAGTTTCTTGTGGTTTTGTTGTTGTTGTTTTGGGGGGTTTGTTGGTTTTGGGGTTTGGGTTGGTTGGGTTTAATTTGGTTTAGTTGGGTTTGGTTGGGTTGGTTTTGTTGGGTTTGGATTGGTTTGATTCTCTTTTGGTTTTGTTTGGTTGGGTTGGGCTTGGTTTTGGTTGGGATTGGTTGGGTTGGATTTGCTTTGGTTGGGTTTGGTTTGGTTGGGTTGGGTTTAGTTGGACTGGGTTGGGTTTGGTTTGGTTGGGTTGGTCTGCGTTTAGTTGGATTGGGTTGGGTTTGGTTGGGTTGGGTTTAGTTGGATTGGGTTGGGTTTGGTTTGGTTGGGTTTGGTTTAGTTGGGTTTAGTTGGATTGGGTTGGGTTTGGTTGGATTGGTTTTGTTGGTTTGGATTCGTTTGATTCTGATTCGGTTTTTGGTTTTGTTGGGTTGGGTTTGGTTTTGGTTGGGTTTGGTTTGGTTGGTTTGGGTTTGATTTTGTTGGGTTAGGTTGGGTTTGGTTGGGTTTGGTTGGATTGGGTTTGGTTTGATTTTGTTGGGTTCTGTTGAGTTAGGTTGGGTTTGGTTGGGTTTTTGTTGGATCTGGTTGGGTTGGGTTTGGTTGGGTTCTGTTGGGTTTGGTTTGGATTGGTTTGGTTCTATCTTGGTTTTTGGTTTTGTTGGGTTGAGTTGGGTTTGGGTTTGATTTTGTTGGGTTGGGTTGGGTTTGGTTTGATTTGGTTGGGTTGGTTTGGTTGCGTTTCGGTTGGATTTTGTTGGATTTGGTTGGGTTTGGGTTGGTTTTGATTTGGTTTGGTTTTGGTTTTTGGTTTTGTTGGGTTGGGTTTGGTTTTGGTTGGGCTTGGTTTGGTTGGATTTGATTGGGTTTGGTTGGGTTTAGTTGGATTGGGTTGGGTTTGATTTTGTTGGATTTCGTTGGGTTGGGTTGGGTTGGGTTGGGTTTGAGTTGGTTTTGGTTTGGTTTGGTTTTGGTTTTTGGTTTTGTTGGGTTGGGTTTGGTTTTGTTTTGGTTTTTTTGTTAGTGGAGCTTCATAAATTTCAAACTAAACCAAGCCAGGATAACCCAAAAAAATGCAGGAAATGGAGGAGAAAGAGGAATTCCAGTTGGGACAAGTTGGGAGGGAAAACATCCTCCACAAACAGCAGAGAGTAAAACTGGAGGAGCTGCAGGATCAATCACCAGTCCCTGCCTGGAGCTGCTTCCCAGGGATTTCCAGAGGCTAAATTGATTTCTCTTCTCTGGGATGCTTTTATATCCAGGAAAAGGAAAATTTCAAGGAATTTTTTTGGATTTCAGTGCGTGCAGGAGATGGGGAATGGCAAAGCCAATCGTCTGTATGAAGCTTACCTGCCTGAGAACTTCAGGAGGCCCCAGACAGACCAGCATCCTTTTTTATTTCCTGGAAAAAAAACATGGAATTTTCCATCCTGGAGCTGTGTGGTTGAGGAGGAGTTCCCTGGGAATGAAGGAATTGCTGCAGAGTTTGGAGGGTGGAGAACTGGGACAATCCACCTCAAGAGGATGCTGCAGGTTTTGGAAACCTGGAGGGTTGAATTAAAAAAAACAAAAAAACATCTGAATATTCCAAAGGCTTGGATTTTCCAAAAAAAAAAAAATCTGAATATTCCAAAGGTTCCATGGAGACCTAATTGTGGCCTTCCAGGACCTGAAGGAGCTACAAGAAAGATGATTTTCAAAGGACAGGATCAAGGGGCTGGGTTCCCACTGAAGGGGCAGGAATATGGGATTTTGGGGCAGGAATTCCTCCTGGAATAGGATTTCCCAGAAAATTTGTGGTTCCCCCATCCTTGGAAGTGTTTCCTAAACTGGATGGAGCTTGGAACAACCTGGGATTTTGGGATTTAAGGTGTCCCTCCCAACCCAAACCAGGCTGGGATGCTCTGATGGAATTTTTAACTCCCACCTTGCAGGAATGTTGAGTAAACAGGGATATCATGATGTGAACCTTAAAAAAAAAAACAACAAAAACACCTTTCCATCATAATTTTTGGAGTTTTAATCTAAGGTGCAGGATGCTCAATGTGCTTGGGGCAAATAAAAAGAAAAATAAATGAAGAAAACACAACAAGAGCCTAAATCCTGATTTAATTCCCTTTTTGTAGCACTGAAATAACCTGGAATAACCCACAGGCAAAAAAAAAAAAAAAAAAAAAAAAAAAAAAAAAAAAAAGAGTTGAGATCCAGCAGTAAATTATTTTAAGAAAGTTACTGCTGGAAATGCTCTTTAAACAATGATTTAATTTAGTTACAGCCTGTACCTTGTTCCTCCCTGTCAAATAAGGTTTCTATTCTGGAATCCTTTGTCCTTAACCAGCTGCTGTAGAGCTGTGGAGAGTTTTATCCGAGATAAATATGAGAAGAAAAAATACATGGACAGAAGCATCGACATCAACACCTTCAGGGTGAGTCTGGAGGTGGGAATGAGTGATGAAAAATAAATTAAATCAGCTGAAATTGCAATTAAATCGACTAAATAAATGAATTAATAAGTTAAATAAATTTCAATTAATAAATTGCCCCTTTTTTTTTGGGTCAAGGGCAATCTCTTCTCCAGGGCTGCCTGAACTTCATGGAGGGAATTTTTGCCCAGAATTGAGATTTGAAGATGCTGAGTGGGTTTTTTTTTATAGGGAATCTTCCAGGTTATCCAGGAAAAAAATAAATTAAAAAGAAAAATCAGGGTCACAGACATGGCAGAGCTCCAGGGGTTGGAGGTTTTTTTTTGTGGTTTAAATTTCTGATTTCTTCTGATTGGTTTGTGTGGATGGAGATCTCCAAGGATAATGATTGGAGGAAATATTGGAAGATTTTTATCCCATTCCTTGCTCAGGGCAGGAAAAGTTCAAATTTTACCTCAAAATCAGCTGTTTCTGAAGGATTTTAGATCAGTAACATCATCACCTTTTTCTTGGTCTAATCAGAATTTTTCTCTCATATCAGTGATTTTTTTTTTTTTTTTTTTTTTTTTTTAAGGACAACAAAATTGTTTAAATTCCTACTTTCTTCCCTCTTGGATCTTTTTGATTTGTGTGGATGGAAGACAGGAAATAAATGTGCAGGGATAATGATTGGATGGAATAATGCAAGATTTTTATCCCATTCCTTGCTCAGAGCAGGAAAAGTTCAAATTTTACCTCAAAATCAGCTGTTTCTGAGGGATTTGAAATCTGAAGGATTTTAGATCATTAACAGCACTGGGTGTGATCTTTTTCTTGCTGTAATCAGAATTCTTTCATATCAATGATTTTATTTTTTTTCCCTCCCAGAAAGAAAAAGACGACAAATGGAAAAGGAGCAACGAGTCAGAAAGAAAACTGGAGCCCATCATCTTTGAGAAGGTGAAAATGGTAAGGTCAGGAAGGAATTGATGGAGCAGTTGTGGATCCAGAGCTGAGGGATTCCAGGAGCATTTTTGTGGCCTCAGTCACAGCCTGGGTGTTTGGAGTCCCTGCTGGGAGCTTGTTTTGCTCTGCTCCCCAGACACTGAGCAGATGTGTAGGTTGGAATTCAGCTTTTTCCCTGCTGATTTTTTTTTTTTCCACCTCCAGCAGCTGCTTTTAGAGCCTGTTTGGATTTCACAACCCACTGGGATAAAAAAACTTGGGAATGTTCGCTCTGAAATTCTCATTTTGGAAGAGCGAAGAGAATTTTGCTTTTATTTTTGATTTAAATCCATTGGGAAAAAATTATTTAGAATTTATTTTTAAATTAATCTTGTTAAAACTTTTGACATATCACAAAGCTGCACAAGATTTGTGTTGTTTCTTTTTTCCCCCAGCCTCAAAAGAAAGATGAAACACAGCAATCCAGGAAAAGTTCCCCCAAATCTGAGCCAGTCATGGATTTGCTGGGTCTGGGTAAGAGAAATTGGTGTAGAAATTGTGGGGATTTGAGGAGTTTTAATGCTAATTTTGAATAATTCCAGGAAACCTGCAGTAATGTTCCTGTAAAAAAAAAAAAAAAATAAAGAGGGGGTTAAAGTGTTTAAGAAAAAGATGCTTTGCCCCAAGGGAAAGGAAATTTCTGTTCTGGAGAATGAAGTATGAACAGAGAGATTTGGAAAAAAAAAAAAAAAAAGAGATAAAGAAAACTTTTATGTTTAAACAGCTTCCCATTAAAAGTAATACTTAAAAATAAGTTTAACATGGCCCACAAGCACAGCTCTGGGAAGGTGGGAGGAGTTTCACAATTTGAAGATTTTCACAATGCAAATTATGAATGTGAAAAATCGAGAGAATTTTGTTCTTCTCTTGGAAAAGATTCCTGTGTGCAAAACAAGAAAAAAAAACTTCTCTAAAGTAAACTGAAATAATAATTTGAGTGAAAAACTAACTAAAGTATCTCTGTGTGTTGTTAAGAAATGTGGGAAGTGGAGGGGGAAGAGGGAATAATCTGGAAATTTTATTTCAGATTTCTAATTTTCTTTATGTCGTTAATAAATCTCTTCTTTTATACCCTTTTAAATTTTAAACCTGCCTTGTTTTTACTCCTAATCCTATCATCCTATCCCACAACAGAAAATTAAGTATATGGCCTGCTTTGAAGGACAGGTGTCTGCCAAAAAAGGCAGGAGCTTCTCTTTGAAATGGAGAATGCAAACCCCCTCCCTCCAAATTATTATCATTTTGAAATAAAGGAGCTCTCAGGCAAAGATATGGGAATAGGAATAACAGTTCTTTACTAGGAAAATTAAAATAGAAATACAGTATTACAAAGAACAATCCCAAAACACTGCCAGAGTCAGAATCCAAGCTGACACAGTCAGTCAGTCAGGGTGGTGGCACAGTCCCATTCCATGGTGGCTGCATCCTCCTGCAGGGGCAGATGTGGTTCAGCTGGAGCAGTGCTCCTGGAGAAGGTGCAGTTTCCTCTGAAGGTGCAGGGATGATGTGGAAAGGTCTGGCTTTGCTCTGGAATCCAGTGGAAAAAACTGCTCTGGTGTTCAAAATCTCAGTTTTAATCTGAGTAGGAAATGTTTGTCTCCTCCCCTGGGTGGAGCATCTCCCAGTGGGATGATGGAATTTTATCAGTCATGCACTGGGACTCAATGGCCATGAACAGGAGATATCTCCTGGAGGGAGGATGGGCTGTGGGAAGATAAAGATGATTGCCCAGCTGGTTTAAAGATGGCCCATTAGCAGATAATGTGTGCCAGGAGATAAAGATCACTGCCACACCCAGTTTTAAACAATAGCCCATTAACAGGAGATAATTCCCACAGGGATAAGAATCACTGCCACACCCAGTTTTAAACAATGGCCCATTAACAGGAGATATCTCCTGGAGGGAGGATGGGCTGTGGGAAGATAAAGATGATTGCCCAGCTGGTTTAAAGATGGCCCATTAGCAGAGGATATCTCCATGGAGATAAGGGTCACTGCCACACCTGGTTTAACAGATGGTGACAGAATCCACAAACTTTTGGTCACATCCTGTATTGCAACCCAAGGCAGAATATTAAAATGAACAAACCTAAACTAAGCCAAGATGCTGAGGAGGGTGTGGTGGTGCTGGTGGCACAGGGGTGTCCCCAGGCTGGGGACAGGGACAGCAGGACGTGTCTGTGTGTCCCTGCAGATGCTCCAGTGACCACGCCTGTCACCAACGGCCGGCCCAGCAGCCTGGAGAAGGACCTGGACCTGTTTGCATCCATGGGATCCAGCTCAGACTCCAGGAAGGTGAGCTGGGAGTGCTGGTGCTTGGGAAAGCCTGGCTGGGTGGTGGAACCACGGGATGATTTGGGATGGAGGGGGTGGTAAAGAGCAGGAGCATCTTGCACTGTGCAGGTGCTCCAGCCTTGGACACCTGCAGGGATTCCCATCTGGGAATGCTGTGCCACTCTTTCAATTGTCTGCCCTAAACCTTTCTGCATCTAAATTCCCCTTAATTAAATCCCAAAATCCTCCCTGTTGAAACCATCACCCCCAGGACATCCCTGGATATGGGTGGATATTCCCCATTTTCCCTGGTGCTGGATTTTGCCCTGTTCCTCTCCCTTTGTCCCAGGTATTGGCTCCATCCTGACCCACTCCAGCACATCCCTGGATGTCTGTGGGTGTTCCCCTTTTTCCCCTGATCCTGTCCCTTTGTCCCAGGATGTGGTGGGTGTTCCCTATTTTCCCCTGATCCTGTCCCTTTGTCCCAGGTCCCTGGATGTGATAGATATTCCCCATTTTCCCCTGATCCTGTCCCTTTGTCCCAGGTCCCTGGATGTGGTGGGTGTTCCCTATTTTCCCCTGATCCTGTCCCTTTGTCCCAGGTCCCTGGATGTGGTAGGTGTTCCCCATTTTCCCCTGATCCTGTCCCTTTTTCCCAGGTCCCTGGATGTGGTGGGTGTTCCCCATTTTCCCCTGATCCTGTCCCTTTGTCCCAGGTCCCTGGATGTGATAGATATTCCCCATTTTCCCCTGATCCTGTCCCTTTGTCCCAGGTCCCTGGATGTGATAGATATTCCCCATTTTCCCCTGATCCTGTCCCTTTGTCCCAGGTCCCTGGATGTGATGGGTGTTCCCTATTTTCCCCTGATCCTGTCCCTTTGTCCCAGGTCCCTGGATGTGATAGATATTCCCCATTTTCCCCTGATCCTGTCCCTTTGTCCCAGGTCCCTGGATGTGGTGGGTGTTCCCCATTTTCCCCTGATCCTGTCCCTTTGTCCCAGGTCCCTGGATGTGATAGATATTCCCCATTTTCCCCTGATCCTGTCCCTTTGTCCCAGGTCCCTGGATGTGGTGGGTGTTCCCCATTTTCCCCTGATCCTGTCCCTTTGTCCCAGGTCGTTGGCTCCATGCCAACCTCTGGAAGTGCTGGCTCTGTTCCTGAAAACCTGAACCTGTTCCCGGAGCCTGGAGGCAAAGGGGAGGAGGTGGGGAAGAAGCAGCTCTCCAAAGACTCCATCCTGTCCCTCTATGGCTCCCAAACATCCCAGGTGCCAGCACAAGGTAACCCTGGCTGGGCTGGCACCTGCAGGGCACCAGGGGAGGGTGGGTGGGGTGTCCTGGGAGCTGAGAAACTTCCAGAAGTGGGAATGTGTGGGTGGGAGAATCCCAGAATGGGGTGGGTGGGAAGGGACTGTTCCAGACCTGTACTGGGAATCAGGGAAAGAGAATTCCTTCCCAATATCCAGCCCAATCCTCTCCTCTGGAACTGGGAGTCAGGAAGGAAGAATTCCTCCCCAGTATCCAACCCAGCCCTGCACTGGGATCAGGGAATTCCTCCCCAGTATCCAATCCAACCCTGCAGTAGGATCAGGGAATTCCTCCCCAGTATCCAATCCAACCCTGCAGTAGGATCAGGGAATTCCTCCCCAATATCCAACCCAACCCTTCATTAGGAATCAGGGAATTCCTCCCCAATATCCAACCCAACCCTGCACTGGGATCAGGGAATTCCTCCCCAGTATCCAACCCACCTCTTCATTAGGAATCAGGGAATTCCTCCCCAATATCCAACCCAACCCTTCATCAGGAATCAGGGAATTCCTCCCCAATATCCAACCCACCTCTTCATTAGGAATCAGGGAATTCCTCCCCACTATCCAACCCAGCCCTGCACTGGGATCAGGGAATTCCTCCCCACTATCCAACCCAACCCTCCCCTCTGGCGCCAGGAACCCATTCCCACACCTCCCTTCCCAAATTCCCTCTCCATCTTTGTTGAGAGCCGTGAGCAGCCCAAGGAGCATCTCAGGCTGTGTCTCCCAGGCAGGCTGTGCCTGGAGCTGTGCCCCTGCAGCCCCTGTGCTGATTCTTTCTCCCGTTCCTCCTCCCCAGGGCCGATGTTCATGGGTTATCCCGCCGCTCCCTACCCCTCCTTCCCGGCCGTTCCTCCCTCCAGCAGCCTGATGGGGGGCATGGTGGCCCCATCCGTGGGCATGCTGGCCCAGCCTGGGGCTGCAGGCATGGTGGCCCCTGTGGCCATCCCTGCAGGCTACGTGGGCAGCGTGCTGGGGGTGGCCAGCGGGGTGCTGGGGGCGCAGCCGCCGGGCTACGCCGTGCCCCCGCCCGTCTTCGGGGTGCAGCCAGCACAGCAGCTGCACTGGAACCTGGCCCAGGTGAGGGGGAGGCAGGTGGAGGCTTGCCTTGGCTTTTCCTGGGAAGGGGTTTGGGGGGTGAGGGGGCAGGGTGTGGTGGGAGAGGCTGGGGATGGTGGGATCCCTGGTTGGAAAAGAATTCTGAGTCCCGTCCCAACTTCATCTGCCAGCCCAGAGCACTGAGCACCTGCAGGGGTGGGGATTCCAAATTTGGGTAATTCTCAAGCCTGGCCAATTCCTGCCACACCAAACTTCCAAATTTTTCTGGGTAATTCCAAAGTCTGGCCACACTTTCCATGCAGGAATTCCTGCTGATCTCCAGCCTGCCTTGAAATCCTCCCATACCTGGGGTCTCCAAATTTCCCTTGGGTAATTCCAAGGCCTGGCCAATTCCTGCCTGTTGGGAAATCCTCCCACACCAAACTTCCAAATTTTTCTGGGTAGTTCCAAAGTCTGGCCACACTTTCCATGCAGGAATTCCTGCTGATCTCCAGCCTGCCTTGAAATCCTCCCATACCTGGGGTCTCCAAATTTCCCTTGGGTAATTCCAAGGCCTGGCCAATTCCTGCCTGTTGTGAAATCCTCCCACACCAAACTTCCAGATTTTTCTGGGTAATTCCAAAGTCTGGCCACACTTTCCATGCAGGAATTCCTGCTGATCTCCAGCCTGCCTTGAAATCCTCCCATACCTGGGGACTCCAAATTTCCCTTGGGTAATTCCAAGGCCTGACCAATTCCTGCTGATCTCCAGCCTGCCCTGAAATCCTCCCACACCAAACTTCCAAATTTTTCTGGGTAATTCCAAGTTCTGGCCACTATTTCCATGCAGAAATCCCTGCTGATGTCCATCCTGCCCTGAAATCCTCCCACACCAAATTTCCAAATTTTCTGGGTAATTCCAAGGTCTGGCCACTCTTTCCATGCAAGAATTCCTGCTGGTTTCCATCCTGCCCTGAAATCCTCCCACACCTGAGGGTTCCAAACTTTTCTGGGTGATTCCAGAGCTTCACCACCCTTTCCATGCAGGAATTCCTGCTGATCTCCATCCTGCCCTGAAATCCTCCCATACCTGGGAACTCCAAATTTCCCTGGGTAATTCTCAAGCCTGACCAATTCCTGCCTGTTGGGAAATCCTCCCACACCAAACTTCTAAACTTTACTGGGTAATTCCAAGGTCTGGCCACCCTTTCCATGCAGAAATTCCTGCTGGTTTCCATCCTGCCCTGAAATCCTCCCATGCTGGGTTGTTGCCACCCCCTGCTCCCCTTTAGGGCTCTGCTATTTTTGGGAGCCACAAACCAGCCCTGACCATCTCCTGTCCTGTTTGCAGGTGACCCAGCAGATGGCTGGGATGAACTTCTATGGATCCAATGGGATGCTGGGCTATGGCCAGTCCATGGGAGGAGGAGGAGGAGCAGCCCAGGGCAGCAACCCCTCTCTGTGGAAATGAGCCCATGACCATTTCTGCCTTTCTTCTGTTCTCCAAACCTGCTCCATCAGACATTCAGGGCTTTTCTTTTTGTTTTTTTTTCCCTTTTCAGGTTTGGAGAGCCAACCCCCCTCTCTCCACCCTCCAACCTGAAACTGATATTTTTATTATTTTTTTTTTTCATCCCTGAGCTCCATCTCTGCCTTCCCACTGTCACAGGCACGGGGACAGCTGTGTCCCCAGCACAGTCAATGCACATGGGGAGGGAGGGGATCCCTCCCTGCACTGAGCTCCCCCTGAGCTCCTGGGTAGCACTTGATGCCCTGCTGGGCACCTGGGCACAGGTGGCAAATCTGCAACAGAACCTGGAAATCTGGATTCAACCCTGCCCAGAGAATTCCTCACTTCAATGCCAGTGTTAGATTTATTTTTGTTGTTGTTTTTTTGGGGTGGGGGAACCTCGTTTGGTGCTGAGGAACTGGATTTAGGATTTAAGCTGAGCCCAGGGGCAAGCAAGACTTGCTACCTCCTCCCTGCCCCCACCCTCCTTGGAACCAAAGCCCTGTCCCACCCCCCTGAGCAAGCAGGAATCTCGCCCAGAGTGGGGGCACAGCCCATGGAATGTGACAAACTTGCACTGCACAGAGGGAATTTTCTGGCTGCTGTTGGGATTTGATGGGGAATTTTCACTTCTAACAATCTAAACCAGAGTTCATTCTCCAGGGCTCAGAGCCCTGTGCAAGTTTTCTTACACTTTTAATAATGATTCTGACATCCTAATTTATACTTTTTTTTTTTTTTCCATGTATTTTTTGTTTTGTTTTGTTCTTGTTGTCGTTGCTCCTGTGTAAAATCCTGGTTCCCCTCCTTTCCTGGCTCGCTTGGGACATTTTAATCTTAGGCAGATTTCTTTTCTCATCTCCAGTAGAACCCAAAACTGCTTCAAAAATTCAGCAAGAAGTCGGACTTGTGGTCTGCTCTCTCCTGTGGATATGTAAATTCCCAAATAAAATATTGCAGTGGACTCCTCTGGTGCTGGTGGTCACTCCAGGTGTGGGAATTTAGGGAATTTCATCCCAAAAATCAGCCTGGATTCCCTCTGGTTCAGGCTCTGTCCCAAATGCCAGGGAGCTGAGGGAGCACAGCCAGGTCTGGAAGAATCCAAAGTTTGACACTTTTATATACAAAGCCCTCAGCTTTGGCATGGGGGGAAGGTGGAGCAGAATTCCTGCAGCTCCTGGGACTCAATTCTTTCATCCCAGCTTTAATTCCATTATTTGAAACTCAGGTTTAACAAAACCTTGTTTAGGCTCATCCAAAAATGTGAAAGAACAGGGGAAAAAACCAGAGAATTTTGGAATTCCAGGATGGTTTGGGTGCAATTCCAGATTTCCAGCAGCCACAGCTTCCCTGGGAATTCCATCCCAAAATAAATCCCACTCCCCATTTTCCTGCCCCTTCCCATTTTTCTTTTTGGGATTTGCAAACCAGGGTGTGCTTTTATTCATTATAGGATTTATTTCCTCTAATCAAACCTGCTATTTCCAGGGGGGAAAAAAAAGAATTTTTATCCCATTTCCCTTTTTCAGATTATCCATGAGAAGTTGTGGATTTTTTTTTTTTTTTGTGGGGGAAAAAAATTCAACTCAAGCACAAAAAAAAATGTTTCAAGCTGGCTTTAATCATCTCCACTTGCTGCCCCAATTACTGTACATGCAAAGCCAATTAAAAGGTGAATAATTCAACTTTTCCTCCCTTTTTTTTTTTATTTTTTAATTTATTTTTGGGGGGGGAAGGAAAAACATCAGGAATATTTTACAAAACAACGTGCGCCCTCAGAGCCATCAGTCCTGCAGATAGAAACCACAAAAATACAAGTTTGACATTTAAGAAAGGACCACACACATAGAAAACAGGACAGGACACAGGTAGAAAATTCCATTTTTTTCGGTTTTGGTTTTTTTTTTTTTTTTTTTAAATATTCTCATTTTTCTGTAGCCATCCCAAACCCATCCCCTTCTCTTGGAGCTGCTCCAGTTCTCCCCTTCCCTGGGGATTTTTTGGGGAGGGTGGAGTTGTGGAATGGGAGGAATCTGTCATTAAATTGAGTTTAGCATTGATTGGGAATCCCAAAAATCCTAAAATATCCAATAAAATTCTTCCCCTGGTTCTGGTTTTCCCCCTCAGCTCTCACTTCTCATTTAGTGCCAATTAACTGGTGGTTAATTAAGTTCTGATGATTCCCCACCTCTCTTGGTGATCCCTTTCCATGCAGATTTTGGGGGATTTGAGGAAAATGTGAGGGATTTTTGGGGTTTTGCATTTTCACCCCTTTCAGCCTCAGCTTCCAAAGGTTTGGAATTTTTTGCCTTTAACTCCTCATCATTCCCACCCTTTTATTCCCTTTTATTTTATTTTTAATAGACTCAAACCAGTCTGGAATTCCACAATTCACTTTTATTCCCTCTCAAACATTTGAGGGGGAAGCTGGATTGAAAAATTCCTTATTATACATAAAATCCCTCCATTTGGAATGGAAATCCAGATTTTTTTTTTTTTTTTTTTTTTATGGGCTCAACATTCCCAAACTTCATTTTTGCCTTCTCCTAAAAACCCCTCAGGGGTTTTTATTTTATTTTACTTTTATTTCCAACCCAAATTCCAGGAGAAATTCCCAATTTTGCTTTTTAGGTGTAAACTCTTAATGACAGATTCCAGAGTCCTGGATCATCCTGAACATTCCAGGGATGAATTCTGAGCTGGGGATGATGATGATGATGATGATGATGGGATGGGGAAGATTCTCTGCTTTCAGGAAAAGATCAAAGCCCTTTAAGAAAACAAGGCCACCAACTTCAAAGTGCTCTGAACATTCAGGGGCTTCCCCTGGGATTGGGAATTCCTTTGGGATCAGGAATTCCTTTGGGATTGGGGAATTCCTTCAGGGGAAAGAGGAAAATTCCCTTTTGGGGTCCTGTAGGGAATGGGATCAGCATTGTCCTCCCAGGGGAGGGGAACTTTGCTCCAGAGGCTCCTTGGCCATCCAGGAACTTTGGAAAAGGATTTGTGCCCCTCCAAGGATTTGGAAAATTATTTGGAGAGGGATCTGTGCCCCTCCAAGGGTTTTGGAAAACAATTTGGAAAAGGATCTGTGCCCCTCTAAGGGATTTGGAGAGGGATCTGTGTCCTCCCAAGGATGAGAGCAGAGCTGGAATTTTGGAATTGAGCCCCACTCCCACCCCTGGGAGGGTTTTTGGGGGTTCAGGGCAGCCCTGGAGGGGCAGGGAGGATGGAAAAGGGGAACAGGGATCCCTCTGGATCATCCCTCCAACTCTGAGATCCGTCTGGATCATCCCCCCAACCCTGGATCCTTTGGGATCATCCCTCCAGCCCCTGGATCCCTCTGGATCATCCCCCCTGGATCCCTCTGGATCATCCCCCCTGGATCCCTCTGGATCATCCCCCTTGGATCCCTCTGGATCATCCCCCCTGGATCCCTCTGGATCATCCCCCCTGGATCCCTCTGGATCATCCCCCTTGGATCCCTCTGGATCATCCCTCCAGCTCTGGATCCCTCTGGATCATCCCCCGAGCTCTGGATCCCTCTGGATCATCCTCCCAACCCTGGATCCCTCTGGATCATCCATCCAGATCTGGGATCCCTCTGGATCATCCCCCCAACCCTGGATCCCTCTGGATCATCCCTCCAGCCCTGGATCCCTCTGGATCATCCCTCCAGTTCTGGGATCCCTCTGGATCATCCCTCCAACCCTGGATCCCTCTGGATCATCCCCCCAACCCTGGATCCCTCTGGATCATCCCTCCAGTTCTGAATCCCTCTGGATCATCCCCCCTGGATCCCTCTGGATCATCCCCCCAACCCTGGATCCCTCTGGATCATCCCCCCTGGATCCCTCTGGATCATCCCCCCAACCCTGGATCCCTCTGGATCATCCCCCCTGGATCCTTCTGGATCATCCCTCCAGCCCTGGATCCCTCTGGATCATCCATCCAGATCTGGGATCCCTCTGGATCATCCCTCCAGTTCTGAATCCCTCTGGATCATCCCCCCAACCCTGAGATCCCTCTGGATCATCCCTCCAGCCCTGGATCCCTTTCCTTGGGCTCAGATCCCAAAGGGAGCAGGATTGGGAATTGCCCACCCCAATCATGGATTGCTTTTCATTCCACAGGGAAACAAAACAAAACAAAAAATTAAAAAAAAATAAAATAACCTGGATGTGGTCGAGTGCACAAGCTCTGGGTCCTGAAGGGATGGAAAATTGGGGAAAGGGAAGGATGCAGGAAAGGATGAGGTATAGCAACAAGCAGAGCACTGGGAGCTCCTGGATTCTCCTGGAGTCCATCCCGGTGTTCCTGAGGGATTCTCAGGGGTCCCACAACCTGCAGGTTCCTCAGACACCCAGACCAACATTTGGACACTTTTCCAAATCTTTTAAAACCCAAAATGTTCCTCAGGTGAGCGGGGTTTTCCCACACCCAAAATTCCAACCCTGTTTTTTTTTTTTTTATTTTCCCTTTTTTTTTTTTCCTCCCTTAAAAAGTCTTTTCAACTCCTAAAAGTGATTTTCACACCTTTAACCAACCAGCCAAGGATTGGGAAGGGTTTCTCCATAAAAAATAAATCCTGTCCTGCCCCTGGGAGTGTCCCAGGATGGGGCTTGGAGCAGGGGCAGGAATTCGAGGGAATTTTAAGGTTTTTCCCAGCCTGGGATTTTGTGGAGCAGAGGGAAAACTTCCAGTTGAAACAGCTTTGCTACAAAAAAAAAAAAAAAAATAAAAACAACATTGGAAACCTTGCAGGGAATTCTCCAGATCCATCTGCAGCCAAAAAATCCTCAGGGAGAGCAGGGAGAGCTCTTCCCATCCATGAGGAAAAACACATCCAGGGTGGATAAAGATTCCTTAATCACAATTCTGTGATTTTCCAAACCAATCCCACAACTTCCAGAGGTTTCCCACATCCAGGAATTTCCCATTTATCCAGAAAAAAAAACCAAAAAAACATCTGAGTCAACTGGAAAGAAAAATTCCTGCCTGGAAAAGCATCCCTGGTGCAGATTTTTGGGATGATTTCCCTTCCTGCCCTGCTGGGCTTTGTGGGAATTGTGGAATCCAGGCTGGATTTCCTAAATTGTGGTTTCAGGCAGTGAACAGAAGAGATTCCCTGTTAGCCAAGGGAATCCTGATCCCATTCCTGAGGAATTCCTGGATTGTTTGGAGAAAAGGTTGGCAGAGCTGGGAAAGGTGAAGGGAATTTTTTTTCCCCCCTCTCTGGCAGTAAGTTCAGGGAATTTCTGCTTCATTCCACTGGATTTTGGGAAATTTCCATCCAAATCTCCTCTCCCAGGGTTTCAGCATGTCCTGGTGGTGATGAAACAGGAGCTGGAATTCTGACTGATCCCAAATTTCTTGGAAATTTTCACTTTTTTTTGGCAGATCTGGCCCATTCCAGGCTGGTGGAAAACCAGGGATAACTCAGCCCTGGAATCTTGGAGTGTTTTCTGTGCTTTGTGTGAATTTTGTCAGGTTTTTTTTTTTTTTTTGTCAGTTTTTTCAGCATCATTCTGATATTTTTTTGGGTTTTTTTTTTTTTTATCAAATCCATCCTCGTGATTGCAGCTGGGGGTTTGGATTTCAGCTCTGGCAGTGTCAGGTGGAGGCTGCTCCTCTCTGCTGGGGGCTGGGTGTCAAATGGGTTGAAAAACTGATTTAATTCCATATTAATTCCTTTTTTTCCAGAGGGGAAAAAAAAAAAAAAATCTCCGGCAAATCCAACAGATTTGAATTTCTTTTCTTGATAGAAAATTGAGGAAAGCATCAAACTCAAAATTCCTTCCAGGGAATTTTGCAACTGGAATTGCACATCAAAAAAAATGCCCTTTGTGAGCAAATATTCCCCCAGAAAAAAAACAAAAAAACAAAACAAAAAAAAAAGTTGGAGTGCAGGAATTTATCCTGGGATGGAGTTCATTTCCTCAGGAGCTGGCACTTTGAGATTTTGAGATTTTTGGGTGTCTTGGTTGTTTTTCTTGTTGTTTGAGGAAGGAAAACATCTGACACAAGGTCTTGGGGGTTGAGAAATGAGGAGCTGATGTTGCTCAATCCCAGCTCTTCCCCCAGTTTGGCTTCCCCACACCAGTTTAAGGGGGGGTTAATTCCTGCTGGGAAATGAGTGAGAAATTCTGGGGGGGGCTGGAAAGGAAGGAGGGAATATTTTCCTGGATTTTGATGTTTCCACTTCTCCAGGAGCAGGAGGAACCCCTCCCATGCAGAGCTCCCAACTCACCCTCAGGAGCCAAAAATCTTTTTGTTTCCTCGTTCCCAAGTGGAATTTCACTGGGATTTTTCCAGCAGAAAGCCAGGGATGCTGCTCATCCCCCAGCCCTGCTCCTGCCACGGCACTGTGGGATGTTCTGGGATGTTCCTGGCACCGTGGGATGTTCCTGGCAGGGCTGGAGCAGGGAAGGAATTCAGGAATGCAGAGGGGGTGGGAAGCTGTGCCCACGCCAGCAGCAGGAGCAGAACGTCCCTGCTCAGCCCACGCTCCTCTCCCAGCTGGGACAATCCCAGATTTTGGAGTTTTCCCATCAGAATGGAGCAGCAGCTTGAAGGAGAGGAAAGTTTTCCCTTTTGGGATGTTTTCCCTTCGTGGAGAGTCAAAATTCCAGCACATTGAGGCTCGTGGAATTCTGTTTGGAGAGGGAACACCGAGTCCATGGTTTGTTCCTGTCCCAGCACTCAGGTTGTTCCCCAAATCAGGTTCAGGACATCCCAATTCTCCATCCTGGAGGATTTCATCCTTCATCCTGCACTTTTCCCCATCCCAGCTCAGCAGGATCCAACCAATTCCCTTCTTGGTGTTTGGAGTTGGCAAAGTCAGGGCAGCAGCTCCGAGTCCCCGTGGGGGTGTCCAGGCACAGACGAGTCCTGCTGGCCACAGTTTCACCCCAAAAATGGGTTTGTAGACCCCAAAGTTTGGGTTCACACACCCCAAAGTTTGGGTTCATACACCCCAAAATTGTTCGAGTTCATACACCCCAAATTTTGAGTTTGTAGAACCCAAAGTTGTGAGTTCATAGACACCAAAATTTGGGTTTGTAGACTCCAAAGTTGTTTGAGTTTGTGGACTCCAAATTTGAGTTCCTAGACCCCAAATTTGAGTTTGTGGACCCCAAAGTTGTTTGGATTTGTAGACCCCAAAGTCTGAATTCACACACCCCAAAGTTTGGGTTCATAGACCCCAAATGTTGAGTTTGTAGAACCCAAAGTTGTTTGAGTTCATAGACTCCAAGGTTTGCATTTGTAGACCCCAAATTTGAGTTCCTAGACCCCAAATTTGGGTTTGTAGACCCCAAAGTTTGGGTTCATACACCCCAAAGTTTGGGTTCATACACCCCAAAATTGTTCGAGTTCATACACCCCAAATTTTGAGTTTGTAGAACCCAAAGTTGTGAGTTCATAGACACCAAAATTTGGGTTTGTAGACCCCGAAGTTGTTTGAGTTTGTGGACTCCAAATTTGAGTTCCTAGACTCCAAATTTGAGTTCCTAGACCCCAAATTTGAGTTTGTAGACCCCAAAGTTTGGATTCATACACCCCAAAGTTGTTTGAGTTCATACACCCCAAATTTTGAGTTTGTAGAACCCAAAGTTGTGAGTTCATAGACACCAAAATTTGGGTTTGTAGACCCCGAAGTTGTTTGAGTTTGTGGACTCCAAATTTGAGTTCCTAGACCCCAAATTTGAGTTTGTGGACCCCAAAGTTGTTTGGATTTGTAGACCCCAAAGTCTGAATTCACACACCCCAAAGTTTGGGTTCATAGACCCCAAATGTTGAGTTTGTAGAACCCAAAGTTGTTTGAGTTCATAGACTCCAAGGTTTGCATTTGTAGACCCCAAATTTGAGTTCCTAGACCCCAAATTTGGGTTTGTAGACCCCAAAGTTTGGATTCATACACCCCAAAGTTGTTTGAGTTCATACACCCCAAATTTTGAGTTTGTTGACCCCAAATCTGAGTTTATGGACCTCAAATTTTGAGCTCACAGACTCCAAATTTCGAATTTATAGACACCAAAATTTGGCTTTGTAGACCCACAGATCTGGTTTGCAGACTCCCAAGTTTGGGGATTTGCAAACCCCAAGATTTTGGCTTGAGGAAATTTGGGGTTGGTGGAACCCCAGATTTGGGGTCATGGAACACCAATCTTGGGGTTTTGAGCCCCCAGATTTGGGGTTGTTGACTTCAAGGTTTGGGTTTTTGAACCCTCAAGTTTGGGTTTATGATTCCCCAGATTTGGGGTTATTGACTCCCAAATTTGGGGTTGTTGACTCCCAGATTTGCGGTTGTTGACTCCAAAATTTGGGGTTGTTGACTCCCAGATTTGGGGTTGTTGACTTCAAGGTTTGGATTTGTGAACCCTCAGTTTGGGTTTATGATTCCCCAGATTTGGGGTTGTTGACTCCGAAATTTGGGGTTGTTGACTCCCAGATTTGGGGTTGTAGACTCTCAGGTTTGGGTTGGTGGAACCCCAAATTTGGGGCTGTGAGCCCCAAAGTCTGGATTTGTGAACCCCAAAGTCTGGATTTGTGAACCCCAAAATCTGCATTTGTGAACCCTCAGGTTTGGATTTATAAACTCTTAGGACTGGATTCATGATTCCAACCCCAGATCTGAATTTGTGGAGCCCAGATTTGAGCTTGAGGACCCCCAAATTTGGGTTTATGGACCCCCCCCCCATGTTTGGGGTTGTGTTTGTGGATGGAACAGCTTCATCCCAAAAAGCCTTTTCCTTCAGCTTTGGGTTTGTTCCTCTGTGGCTGAGCTGGTTCTTCGTTGCCAGGAGGGTTTTTTGTGCTCTGTGCATCGTGGAATTCTGTGTTTTGCCAAGAAACAATCCTAGAAAAACCCCAGCTGTGCTGTGGGGTGGAGACTGAAGGGTCAGAGCCAGCCCCATGAAATTCCCCATGAACCTCTTGTCCTCTTCCAGCCTCCTCATCTCTTGGTGTGTTGGGATTTTGTTCCTTCTCTCTTGGGAACTGCTCCTTCAGGACAGTCATTGGATTTAGGAAATATTTGATGAAGAAACCAAGAGTTTCTAGTGGTGTCTCCCCTGAGTAATTTCAGCAAATTTCAATAGGCACCTTCAAAAAAAGCTTCCCTAATTCCTGGGTTTGCTACAAGAACTGGATCCCTCGGAGGGAACCAAAATGCTGCTTGGAAAAACAAACAAAACAAACAAAAAAAACCACCCCAAAATGCTCATCCCACTGAGGAACTCCTGCTCCTTTGTCCCCCAGAATTCCAGAGCTGCTCTTGAGATGTTCCCCTGGAGAGAACCAGCCTTGGGATCCACTCCTGCTTGGAATTCAAGTGTCCAGGAGGGAATCCCAGCTCTCCAAAGGGTGTCCCAGCCCCAAGGATGGAGCAGAACTCGAGGGGAGCGTGGTGGAGCCTGGGGAGGGGATTCCAGAGCCTGGGGAGGGAATTCCAAAGCTCAGAAAAAGAATTCCAGAGCCTGGGGAGGGAATCCCAGAGCTCAGAAAGGGAATCCCAGAGCTCAGGAAAGGAATTCCAGAACCCAGGGAGGGAATTCCAGAACCTGGGGAGGGAATTCCAGAGCTCAGAAAGGGAATCCCAGAGCTCAGAATGGGAATTCCAGAACCCAGGAAGGGAATCCCAGAGCTCAGGAGGGAATCCCAGAGCTCAGGAAAGGAATTCCAGAACCCAGGGAGGGAATTCCAGAACCTGGGGAGGGAATTCCAGAGCTCAGAAAGGGAATCCCAGAGCTCAGGAGGGAATTCCAGAACCCAGGGAGGGAATCCCAGAGCTCAGAAAGGGAAACCCAGAGCTCAGAAAGGGAATCCCAGAGCTCAGGAGGGAATCCCAGAGCTCAGGAAAGGAATTCTAGAACCCAGGAAGGGAATCCCAGAGCTCAGAAAGGGAATTCCAGAGCTCAGGAGGGAATCCCAGAGCTCAGGAAAGGAATTCCAGAACCCAGGAAGGGAATTCCAGAACCTGGGGAGGGAATCCCAGAGCTCAGAAAGGGAATCCCAGAGCTCAGAATGGGAATTCCAGAACCCAGGGAGGGAATCCCAGAGCTCAGAAAGGGAATTCCAGAGCTCAAAAAGGAAATCCCAGAGCTCAAAAAGGAAATCCCAGAGCTCAGAAAGAAAATCCCAGAACCCAGAAAGGGAATCCCACACCTTGAGGAGGATGGCCCAGTCTGGAGGAGGAGATCCCAGCTCCAAGGAGGGGATCCAAGAACTTGGGAAGGTCATCCCAGCCCTCAGGGAGGGAATCCCAACCCCTGAAGGGGGAATCCCAACCTCTGAAGAGGAATTCCAGGCTTTAGGGACAGCATCCTACTCCAAGGGGGATATCCCAGACCCCAAGAAGGGCATCCCAAGCCCTGAGGAGGGAATCCCAACCCCAAGGAGGGACAGGCAGACCTCAAGGAGAACATCTGAGATCCAAGGAGAGCATTCCAGACCTCGAGGAGAACATCCCAGCCCTCCAGCTGGGGCTGGGAGGCAGGATCCCAATATTCCCACTCCTTTTCCTGCCTCCCACGAGGCATTCCCAGAGTTTTGGGTGAGCTCCCTTTCCCCTGTCCCCTTCTTGCTTTGGCAATGGTCACAGGCTACATGCTCCCGGGAAAACAACAAAAAAAAAGATATAAAAATTGGGGAAAAACAACAAAAAAAAAAAGTGCTGGGAAAGCCACCAAACAGGATGAGACTGGCAGATGCTCCTGGTCCATCCAGAGTTCTCTGGGATATTGCAGTGAGTGTGTTGTCAGCACGTGGCAAAGCTACATAAGAGAAGATGCTACATTCCTTGGAAAACAAAAAAATAGTGCTGAGTTGGATTTGTTCTGAGTTCAGGGGGGTTCTCCCCGTGTTTCTCATAGGCAGGGAAAGGGGATGGGGGGGGAAAGGAGCCTCATCCTCAGGAGAAGCTGGGAGCTTCCAGGACGAGCTCTGGGAACAGTCTGGGATCGTTGGCAGCCCTCAGAGGGAATTTTTGCCTCTCCTTCGCCCCTCTCCCTTCCTGGGGAGAGCATCCAGGGCTGATTTTTTTTTTCTTCTTTTTGTTTTTGGAGGGGAGAAAGAGATTGAAAATTTCAAAAAAAAAGAAAAAAAGAAAAAAATATATATTTACAGCTCTCCACGACCAGTTCTGTAAGATCTCCTCGGGTGTGTCCTAGGGGCAGGAGGGGCTGGTGGAGCTCTCCAGGGAGGACTGGGAGAGGCGGCGGGTCAGGGGTCCGATGCTGGAGTCAGCCAGGGACGAGGTTGGGAAGAGTTTGTACCAGCCCGAGACGGGGCTGGAGAGATCCAGCTCCTCCAGGATGATCTGCGCCATCCCCATGAAGCACTTGTGGTCCATGCGCCCGTAATCGCCCCACACGATCACCTGGGGCAGGGAGGGAGGGGAAGGGAAAGGGGGAAATTGTGGGGAAATCCAGCCCGGATGGGGGAACCCCGCTGGGGTCGGGCTGGGGAGGGGGTCTGGCGGATCCCGGGCTGGGGAGGGGCTCGGGGGGATCCTGAGTTGGGGAGGGGGTCGGGGGGATCTTGGGCTGGGGAGGGGCTCGGGGGGATCCCGAGCTGGGGAGGGGCTCGGGGGGATCCCGGGCTGGGGAGGGGGTCGGGGGGATCCTGGGCTTGCTTCCCTCAGCCTGTGACGGGGGGGAGATTCTGGCACTGGGCATGGCAGATCCCAAACTGGGCATGGCAGATCCCAAACTGGGCATCCCAGATCCCAAACAGGGCATCCCAAACTCGAGGAAAAGATCCCAACCCCAAACAGGGAATTCCAGACATCAAGGAAAACATCCCAACCCCAAGGAGAACATCCCAACCCTGAGGAGAACATTCCAGCCCCAAGAACATCCCAGCTCCAAGGGCATCCCAGCCCAGAGCAGCTGTGACTGTCCCACCCCTGGCAGTGCCCCAGGAAAGGCTGGGTGGGGCTCAGAGCCACCTGGGACAGGTGTCTCTGCCCACCTGGGACAGGTGTCTCTGCCCACCTGGGACAGGTGTCCCTGCCCACCTGGGACAGGTGTCTCTGCCCACCTGCAGGACTTTGCCCTGGGGACTCTCCTCGAAGAGCAGGGGCTGCTGGAACGAGGGGTCACAGGTTTTCTTCACCACCTTGGTTTTCTTCTTGGCCAGGCAGACGCCGTTCTCCAGCAGGTAAACCTTCACATAGGTGGCTGCAGGGGGAAAAGGGACACCCGGGGATCCTGGGGTGATCCGGGGTGACCCTGGGGTGATCCACCCCCTCCCCCCTCGCTCCACAGCCCCTACCAGGGATGCACTTGGAGCCCATCTTCGGGATGAGCCCCCTGGCCTGGATCACGTCCACCTCCAGCTGCCCGCTGCGCTCGGCCACGCCCACGTGGACATCACCTGCAGGGGGGACACGGATTCAGGGATGTCACCTCCCCCTGGGACAGCCCACCCCCGTGTCCCCGTCACTGGGGGAATTTGGGACACCCCCGTGCCCACTGGGTGCTGATTTGTTGGGAATGGGAAGGAGCTGGGATTGAGCAGGGAGGAGGGATTTGGGTGGGAGCCTCTCCTCCCCCTGGGCTCCATCCCTGTCACTGGGGTTTTATCACTAATGATGGGAATAAGGCTGGGCTTTACCAGGCTGGGATTTACCAGGCTGGGCCTTGGTGGGTGATTCCCCAAGAAAAGGGAGGTTGGGACAGGAGGGATCAGGAGCCAGGAGCTTGGAGGGGTCCAACCACCTCATTTCCCCTTCCCTTTTCCCTTTTCCCTTTTCCCTTTTCCCATTCCCCTTTTCCCTTCCTTCCCCTTTCCCCTTCCCCTTCCCCTTTCTCCTTCCCCCTTTCCTTTTCCCTTCCTTTTCCCTTTCCCTTCCTTTTCCCTTTCCCCTTCCCCTTTCTCCTTCCCTTTTCACTTTTCCCTTTTCCCTTTTCCCCTTCCCTTCCCTTCCCTTCCCTTCCCTTCCCTTCCCTTCCCTTCCCTTCCCTTCCCTTCCCTTCCCTTCCCTTCCCTTCCCTTCCCTTCCCTTCCCTTCCCTTCCCTTCCCTTCCCTTCCCTTCCCTTCCCCAGCCGGGAATTCAGACTTAGGGCACAACTTTCAATCCCCATTTAGGATTTCAGAGGGAAAAACGGGACAAAAGGTGAGTTTGGTTCCAGGACGCTCAAAAAGGAAACCCCAGGAAAAAGCAGAGCAGCTGCTTCTCAGGGATTCCCAAACATTCCCGGGGTGGGATGTGCTGGGACACGCGGTCCCCGCTCACCCATGGGGGGGGTCGCCAGGGTCTGCCGCCCCACCAGCTGCCCCGGCCCCAGCCCGTCCAGGAAATCGCTGAACTGGCTCTCCGCTCCCAGCCGCGTGGTGGGGAAGATGAACCTGCAAAACATTTCCGTGGAAAATGAACGATTTTTCCCCCCTCTGCCCGCTGCCGGGAGGGACCCCCGAGCCCTGCCCCGCTCCTTACGTGCCGTCCGAGCTGTTGCTGTTGGTGCTGCCGTCCGTGGATTCCCGGCTGCCCTGCCGGGTCACCCTGGTCCGCATCTCCACGGCGATGCCGGTCTCGGTGCTCCTGCGGATGGTGCTGCGCAGCTTTTTGGGGCCTCCCTCTGTAATCGGAGAGGGGTCAGCTCCCAGCCCGTCCCTGTTCTCATCATTCCCATTATTCCATTGTTATCTGGGTGAATTGCCCCGGGATTCTGCATGGACACAGCCCCGTGTCTCCGTCCGGCTGCCACAGCCTGGCTCTGTCCCAGTGTCACCGTGCCTGGCTCAGAGTCCCCTCTGCAGCTGAGACCTGCCCCACTCACCCCACCAGTGCCAGAGGGGACAGGGACCCGCACTGCCACAGCCCCAGCGCTCCTGATGTCCCATTGCTCCACCCTCCGTGTGACCCTGTCCCCGTGCCAGAGGGGACAAGAACCTGCAGGTGTGGGAGCAACCCCAAAGCTGCCCGATGTCCCCTTGTCCCCTAAACCTCCCCTGTCCCCGTGCCAGAGGGGACAACCTGCAATGCCACAGGTGTGGGCACAGACCCCTGATGTCCCCCGGCCTCCAAAATCACTGTGTCCCTGTCCCCGTGCCAGAGGGGACAGCAACCCACAATGTCAGAGCCTCAATGTTCCTGATGTCCATTTTATCCATCTCCTTGTCCTCCAAAATCCCTGTCCCCATGCTGCAGGGGACAGCAAACCACAGGTATGGGAAGAACCCCAAAGCTGCCTGATGTCCCCTTGTCCCCTAAACCTCCCCTGTCCCTATACCAGAGGGGACAGGAACCCTCAGGTGTGGGAACAGCCCCAAAGTTGCCCGATGTCCCCTTGGCATCCAAAATCACTGTGTCCCCGTGCCAGAGGGGACAACCTGCACTGCCACAGGTGTGGGCACAGCCCCCTGATGTCCCCTTGGCCTCCAAAATCTCTGTGTCTGTCCCTGTGCCAGAGGGGACAGCAACCCACAGGTGTGGGCACAGACCCCTGATGTCCCCTTTCCTCCAAAACCCCTCTGTGTCCCTGTCCCCATGCCAGAGGGGAACAACCTGCAGTGCCACAGGTGCGGGCACAGCCCCAAAGCCACCCCATGTCCCCTAAACCTCCCTGTCCCCATGCCAGGGGGACAACCTGCAGTGCCACAGGTGTGGGCACAGCCCCAAAACTGCCCAATGTCCCCTTGGCCTCCAAATCTCCCCTGTCCCCGTGCCAGAGGGGACAACCTGCAGTGCCACAGGTGTGGGCACAGCCCCAAAGCCACCCCATGTCCCCTAAACCTCGCGTGTCCCCCGCGGGGGCAGATGGCAGCAGGAGGAGCAGCAGGGTGGCACCAGCGGCCACGCCTGGCACTGTCCCCGAGCCCCGCGGTGTCACCGTGTGTGACACATCACCGCCAGCTCTGTCCCCGCTCACATTCCAGGCTCAGTTCTGCTTTTGGGAGAAATTTGGGAGGAATTTAACCCCTTCAGAGCCGCCCCGGATGGCGGGAGGACTGTGGATTAACTCTTCCTTTCCCAAATCGTGCGACGGCAGCAATGGGGTGAAAAAAGATTAAAAAAAGAGGCACTAAAAGGAGCTCGGTGCTTCCCTCACCCCCATGAAAAATTATTTTTAAGCATTTAAATATTTCCCTGAAATATTTAATCCTGCCCACAGCCGGGACTGGGAGTTACTGGTGAAGGGGACACTGGGATTGTGCAGAGCTCCAGTGACATCCTTACCTGCAAATTCACACCTGGAGAGCTGCCAGGGGGGTTAAAATGTGATTTTTTTTAGGTGTCATGTTTTAGGTGTATTTTTTTGGGTTGTCATTTTTTAAGTGTCATTTTTTTCAGGTGTATTTTGGGGGGGGGGGTTGTCTTTTTTAAGTGTCTTTTTTTTTTTAGGTGTAGTTTTTTTGAGTGTCATTTTTTTGGTGTCTTTTTTTTAGGTGTCATTTTTAGGAGCCATTTTTGTGGTGTCAATTTTGGGTGTCGTTTTTTAGGTGCCACTTTCGTGGTGTCATTTTTAGGTGTCATTTTTGTGTGTCATTTTTGTGTGTCATTTTTGAAGTGTCATTCATTTGGTGCTATTTTTGTGGTGTCATTTTTGGGGTGCAGTTTTTTAGGTGTCACTTTTTAGGCGCCACTTTTTAGGCACCACTTTTTAGGTGCCACTTATGTGACGTCACTTTTGTGTGCCACTTTTTAGGCGCCACTTTTTGGGTGTCACGTTTTAGGCACCACTTTATCGGTGCCACTTTTTGGGCACCTCTTTTTAGGCACCACTTTTTGAACACCACTTATTTGACGTAACTTTTGTGGTGTCACTTTTTAGGCGCCATTTTTTAGGTGCCACTTTTTAGGCGCCACTTTTTAGGTGCCTCTTTTTAGTCACAACATTTTAGGTGCCACATTTTAGGCGCCACTTTTTATGTGCCACATTTTAGGCGCCACTTTTTAGGTGCCATTCTTTAGGCACCACTTTTTACGAGCCACTTTTTAGGCACCACTTTTTAGGTGCCACTTATGTGGTGCCACATTTTAGGTGCCACTTATGTGATGCCACTTTTTATGTGCCACTTTTTAGGCGCCACTTTTTAGGCGCCACATTTTAGGCACCACTTTTTAGGTACCACTTATGTGGTGCCACTATTTAGGCGCCACTTTTTAGGCACCACTTTTTAGGCGCCACTTTTTAGGCGCCACTTTTTAGGCGCCACTTTTTAGGCACCACTTTTTAGGCACCACTTTTTAGGTACTACTTATGTGGTGCCACTATTTAGGCGCCACTTTTTAGGCACCACTTTTTAGGTGCCACATTTTAGGTGCCACTTTTTAGGTGCCATTCTTTAGGTGCCACCTTTTAGGCACCACCTTTTAGGCACCACCTTTTAGGCACCACTTCTGTGCCTCCACCCTCACCGTGCCACATTTTTTGAGGAGGTGTGTGTCATCATTTCCAAGCACCGCTTCTCCAGCTCCACCTCCCACGCACGCGGGCCACCAAAACCCGAGCTGTGGCCACCTCCAACCCCTCGTGGGGAACGAGGGCGGCCTCTCACCAGTCTGGTTGAGCTGCAGGGTGCTCTTGCTCCACTGGGACAGCCCCACGATCGCCACCATCTTTGCGCCCAGGCTGGAGCGCCGCTTCTTGCTGGCGGTGCCGGTGCCGGGGTCGGCGCCGCCGCGGGCGCTCCTCTCCAGGCTGTACATCTCGCCGCTGATGCTGGAGCTGCGCACCACGCTCCTGCCCGACGACGAGCTGCCATCCCCGTTGAACATGGTCAGAGCGCCCGCCCGGCACCGGCGCCGCCGCTGCTGCCCGCGATCAGCTGCGGGGACAGGGCGGGGACATCAGGGGTGGCAGCGGTGGGTGGGGGATGGCATCAAAGTGTTGGGAATTTGGGTTGGGATGGGAATCTGGGAAAGGTTTTCCCCCCATCCCTGGGCTGGGAATGCCCAGGATCAGCTGCAGGGACGTCAGGGGTGGCAGGTGTGGGTGGGGGATGGCATCAAAGTGTTGGGGAATTCAGGATGGAATGGGAATCAGGGAAAGGTTTTCCCCCTATCTCTGGGCTGGGAATGCCCAGGATCAACTGCGGGGACGTCAGGGGTGGCAGAGGTGGGTGGGGGATGGCATCAAAGTGTTGGGGAATTCAGGATGGAATGGGAATCAGGGAAAGGTTTTCCCCCCATCCCTGGGCTGGGAATGCCCAGGATCAGCTGCGGGGACGTCAGGGGTGGCAGAGGTGGGTGGGGGATGGCATCAAAGTGTTGGGAATTCGGGTTGGGATGGGAATCTGGGAAATGTTTTCCCCCCATCCCTGGGCTGGGAATGCCCAGGATCAGCTGCAGGGACGTCAGGGGTGGCAGAGGTGGGTGGGGGGTGTCAAAGTGTTGGGAATTCGGGTTGGGATGGGAATCAGGGGAAGGTTTACCCCCTATCCCTGGGCTGGGAATGCCCGGGATCAGCTGCGGGGACAAGGTGGGGACATGAGGGGTGGCAGCGGTGGGTGGGGGATGGCATCAAAGTGTTGGGAATTTGGGTTGGGATGGGAATCTGGGAAAGGTTTTCCCCCCATCCCTGGGCTGGGAGTGCCCAGGATCAAACTGCAGGGACGTCAGGGGTGGCAGCGGTGGGTGGGGGATGGCATCAAAGTGTTGGGAATTCGGGTTGGGATGGGAATCTGGGAAAGGTTTTCCCCCATCCCTGGGCTGGGGGAAATTCCCGGGATCAGCTGCTCACATGGGGACATGAGCAGTGGCAGTGGTGGATGGGTGGAGTCAAAATGTTGGCAAATCCAGGGAATTCGGGTTGGAATGGGAATCAGGGAAAGGTTTACCCCCATCCCTGGGCTGGGAACTGCTGTGGGGACACGGTGGGGACATGAGGGGTGGCAGAGGTGGGTGGGGGGTGTCAAAGTGTTGGGAATTCAGGATGGAATGGGAATCAGGGAAAGGTTTTCCCCCATCCCTGGGCTGGGAGTGCCTGGGATGAGCTGCAGGGACAGGGTGGGGACATGAGGGGTGGCAGCAGTGGGAAGGGGGTGTCAAAGTGTTGGGAAATCCAGGGAATTCGGGTTGGGATGGGAATCAGGGAAAGGTTTTCCCCCAGGAGGTTTCCCCCCACCCCATCCCTGGACTGGGAACTGCCCAGGATCAGCTGCAGGGACAAGTTGGGGACACTGAGGGATGGCAGCAGTTGTGGCACCATTGTGGCATTCCACAGGGATTGGTAGTGGTCAAAATGTTGGGAAATCCAGGGAATTCGGGTTGGAATGGGAATAAGGGAAAGGTTTTCCCCCCACCCCTGGGCTGGGAACTGCCCAGGCTCCCCAGGGAATGGAACATTCCCGAGGCTGCCAGAGCTCCAGGAGTGTTTGGACACCAGGGATGCACAAGGTGAGATTTTGGGGTGTCTGTGCAGAGCCAGGGGTTGGATTGGATGATCCTTGTGGATTCCTTTCATCTCAGTATATTCCAGGATTTTTCCCCACCCTGGGAGCAGCAGGAGGGGATCAGGTCACTCCTGGGGTGAACATCCAGCCCTGCAGGACCGGGACACCCCCAAAATGCAGGAGACACCTGGGTGGGTGGGCAGAAGTGTCACCAACCTTGGGTACAGCCCCACCCACCCCTGAGAACATCCAAAATCCCATCCAGCCACGTTTTCCCTGCACATCCCCTTGTCCAAACAGGGATGGGAATCCCAGACCTCCCACACTGCCCTGCCCCCTCCCCTGGCCCATGAATATTTAAACTCCAGCAGGATGGAGCATCCATCTTCCAGGGAAAGCTGGATTATTAACTGCAGCCCAAGTGAAGCCACTTTGTGCTAATGGATGGAGGCAGGGCCTGGGAAAATGTTTCCCTTCCAGGAGAGAGGGATGGATGGGGGAGGGATGGGGAGTGGGGCAGGGTGGGGGCTCTGCTGCTCCACAGGGTGAGACCTGATGGGAATCAGGATGGGAGCTGGCAGGAGCTGTGGGATCAGCTCCAGCACCGCTGAACTCGTGGATTTATCAATTCCAGGGGTCACTGGGTGATTAGTCATTAATATCATTAATGAGCTCCCTCCTGCACGGGGTTTTCTCTCTTGGCTCTGCCTAGGCATTGACCCACGGCCTCCCCCCACTCCTCATGCCAGGGGGGGCTCAGCACTGACCCCCAGCTCCAGAGGGATGGATTATTTGGATAAAGCTGTTTATTGTGGGGTGAGCCCACTCCAGAGGGATGGAGCCACTGGCACCAGGTGATCCCAGCTCTGGAGCTGCCCCATCACAGCTCCAATGTCCAGCACCTCCTGGAGGAGGGTCAGGGCTGATTCTCTGCCTTGGGGACTTTTGGGGTGACACTTTCCAATGCCACCCGCCCCTCTCAGGCTCCAAACCTGCTGCAATCTCTGAGTTCTCCCTTAGGATGCTCCTGACACAGGGAATGGATCCCAAACACTTCCCCAACCACAGTGTTCCCGTGCCTCAGTTTCCCCTTTGGCAAACCTGGCTCAGGCAGTGCCTGAACAAACACAAATCCCTCAGCCTGGCCCAGCCCAGGCTTCTCCACGTTCCAGGTGAGAAATCCCCAAAACAACCCAACCCTGCAGGGCCAGGAGGACACAAAAGGCTCCTGTTGCTGCTCCCCACTCGCTGCTGTTCCCAGAGAGCTCTGGTGGGAGCAAATTAGATCAGGAGAGCAGAGAGCTAATGGGATCATTTCCAATGCAGCACACACAGGGATAATCCACCACAAAGGAAGCAGAGCTTGCTCCTCAGCCTGAAGGGAGGATTTGCTTTCCCTGCCCGTGATTTTACCCCTTATCTCTCTGCACAATCTGCTTCTGCCCCGAGCTGAGTGGAGGGTTCAGGTTCCTGGTGCTGGGATGAGCTGGGCTGGAGAGTGGGTTTGAGTGCTGGAGCCTGTGGCTGCTACAGCTGAGCCTTGGCAGGGCCACAGCATCCTTGGCAGGGCCACAGCATCCTCAGTGTCACCAGAGCATCCTCAGTATGGCCACAGCATCCTCAGGATCACCACAGCATCCTCAGGATCACCAGAGCATCCTCAGGATGGCCACAACATCCTCAGGATGGCCACAGCACCCTCAGGATGGCCACAGCATCATCAGTATGGCCACAGCAACCTCAGGATCACCAGAGCATCCTCAGGATGGCCACAACATCCTCAGGATGGCCACAGCACCCTCAGGATGGCCACAGCATCATCAGTATGGCCACAGCATCCTCAGGATCACCAGAGCATCCTCAGGATGGCCACAGCACCCTCAGGATGGTCACAGCATCATCAGTATGGCCACAGCATCCTCAGGATCACCAGAGCATCCTCAGTATCACCACAGCATCCTCAGTATCACCACAGCACCCTCAGTATCACCACAGCATCCTCAGGATGGCCACAGCATCCTTAGTATGGCCACAGCACCCTCAGTATCACCACAGCATCCTCAGTATCACCACAGCACCCTCAGTATCACCACAGCATCCTCAGGATGGCCACAGCATCCTCAGTATAACCATAACATCCTGAGTATCACCACAGCATCATCAGAATGGTCACAACATCCTCAAGATCACCACAGTGCCCTCAGCACAGCCACAGCATCCTCAGGATCACCACAGGATCTTTGGTACCCCCATAACATCCTCAGCATGGCCACAGCATCCTCAGCACAGCCACACACCCCTTGTGCCACCACGGCATCCTCAGGATGGCCACAGCACCCTTGGCATGGCAACAGCATCCTTGGTGCCACCACAGTGTCCTCAGCATGGCCACAGCACCCTCAATGCCACCACAGCACCTGTGATGCCACCACAGCATCCTCAATGCCACCACAGCATCCTCAATGCCACCACAGCACCCATGACATGGCCACAGCACCCTCAGTGTCACCAAAGCATCTTTGGCATGGCCACAGCCCCCTCGATGTCACCACAGCACCCTCGATGTCACCACAGCATCCTCAGCAGAGCTACAGCATCCTTGGTGCTACCACAGCATCTTTGGTACCATCACAGTACCCATGACATGGCCACAGCACCCTCAGTGTGACCACAGCATCCTTGATGCCACCACAGCACCCCTGGTGCCACCACAGCACCCTCAATGCCACCACAGCACCCCTGGTGCCACCACAGCATCCTTGGCATGTCCACAGCAACCCTGATGCACCCACAGCACTTCTGATATCACTACAGCATCCTTGGTGCCACCACAGCACCCTCGATGCCACCACAGCACCCTCAGTGTCACCACAGCACCCATGGCATGGCCACAGCCCCCCTGGTGCCACCCCAGCCCCCCCAGCCCCGCTGCTGCCCCAGCCCCCGCTCCCCCTTCCCGGCAGGTTTTCCCGGCACCACTTTTCCCTCCCCACACCCATTTCCCCATTTCCCCTCCGTGCATTTATTCCCTGTATCCCGACCCGCCGTGACGCCGCAGCCGAGCCGCTCCTGTCGCGATACGGGAACATTCCCGAGCCCCGCAGCGCTCACCGCCCGTCCCTGCGGGAAGCAACGAGCGCCGGCAACTTCCCCGCCGAGCCAAAGCCGCGTCCCCAGGGATGCACGGAGCTCCAGCCGTGTCATGGCTGGAGCATCCTCCATGCATGAGCACAAAAAAATAAAAAACGGGATCGCTTGTTTGGATGCCGAGCTCGGCCCCTCCCCGCTGGTGGCACCCCCAAAAAAAAAAAAAATAAATTAAAAGGATAAAGGAGATGGGGGTGTCTTACCAGCGCTGCAGCGGGGAGGAGGAGGAGGCTGAGCTCAGCTCGCCAGCCCCATCCCGGCCGGATCTGGGGGATCTTTCCAGGGTTCTGAAGAGCCGGGGCTGTGCTGGCGCTGCTTCAGCATCTCCCTCAGCATCTCCATGGTTACAGGCTGACCCAGTTCTCCCAGCCCCGAGCAGGGGCACAGTGGTCCAGCGGGGTGGGATGTGCTGGGAGCATCCCCAGGTGAGGCTGGTGACCCCCCCCTTGGATCCTTACAGACAGATCCTCTGGGGGTTTGAAAAGTGGGGCTCTGAGGGTCACAGGTGACCCCTAAAGTGGGGATGGATCCTGGTGACAGGACAGTGACAGGAGTGGGAAGGAAAATCCCAGGTCTGGGAGGCAGTGCTGGCCCCAAATATGGCACAGAAACAAAAATGAGAGGCAAAATATTGATGGGGGAAATGGATGGTTTGAGAAAAGCTCTGGAGAAGGAGGGAGAAGCCCTGCAGGTGCCCCCACACAGGTGGGAAAGCAGGAGGAGGAGGAAGGTGCTAAATGAACACAGTGGGGGTGGCTGGGAATGTTGCCTTGCCAGGGGAAAAAAGCAGAGGGAATTTGGGAGCTGTTTGCTCCCTCAAAATCATCAAGGTAGAATGAAAATGTTCCCAGGGAAAAACAGGGCTGGAAAACCCCAGAAGTGAAGCAGGAGGATCTTCTTGTCCCCCGTGCTTGAGCCTGGAGGGAAAGCACTGAAAACTGTGGATGTCTGGAGCAGATAGGTCCTAAAATCAGCTTTTTTTGGAAACAAAAAGGTTGCCAAAGCTGCCACCCCGAGGCCCTGCCAGTCCTGGGCAACAACACACCAGGACAAGCTGCAGCATCTCAGCTCCCACGCACATGCTCCTCCAAGAATTTGGGAATAAGGCAAGGCTTATTTCCCCTAAAAGTATTTCATTCTAATTAATTGCTTCGGCTTTGATAGGCAGCTGCTTGTATAATTTTAATTGGCCTACAAGGGGTATAATTGGGTGCAAGTGAGGTGGGAATTTGGAAGGAACTCCAGGTCCTGGAATTCAGCTTCTCCTGGCTCAGGCAGGTTAGCAAAGTTCTGTCCTGGCTGGAATTTGCTGCAGCTTGACATTAAAGAATGAGTCCAAATGTGTTCAATTTCTTGGAAAAGTTTGGATGGGGCTGTGCTCAGGGATCCCACAGGAGCAGCTGGGAAAAACCCTGGCTGGTGGATGAGTGAGGATGAGGAAGAGGAGGAGGAAGGGGCTGAGCAAATCCCACAGGTTGGCTCAGGTCAGGATGGTTTTCCAGTTCTGGTGCTGGGATGGGAGCCTGGACTGGGATTCCATCAGGATGGGAAGTGCTGGTGGAGAGCTCAGGGTGTGAGGAGAGGTGGTGACAGTGACCAGGGATGTCCCCAAGGGCTCAGCTCTTCAGAGACCTGGGAATGGCTCCTGTGGGATGACATTCTGCAGCTGGGGCTGCTCCAGGAGATCTCCATGCTTCCATCTGCTCCCACACGTGGGATGGACTGGGAGCAGCAGTGGGATTCAGACTGGGAAAAGAATCACTGGGACCCAGACTGAGAGCACCAGTGGGATCCAGACTGGGAGCAGCTCTGGGATCCAGACTGGGAGCACCAGTGGGATCCAAACTGGGAGCATCATCACTGGGATCCAGACTGGGAGCATCATCACTGGGATCCAGACTGGGAGCATTATCACTGGGATCCAGACTGGGAGAAGAATCACTGGGATCCAGACTGGGAGCATTATCACTGGGATCCACACTGGGAGAAGAATCACCGGGACCCAGACCAGGAGCTGCAGTGGGACCCAGACCGGGAGCACCAGTGGGATCCAGACTGGGAGCAGCTCTGGGATCCAGACTGGGAGCATCATCAGTGGGATCCAGACTGGGAGCACCAGTGGGATCCAGACTGGGAGCTGCAGTGGGATCCAAACTGGGAGCATCATCACTGGGATCCAAACTGGGAGCATCATCACTGGGATCCAGATTGGGAGCATCATCACTGGGATCCAGACTGGGAGAATCATCACTGGGATCCAGACTGGAGCCACAGCCCAACGGGGTCTCCAGGCAGCAGTGGCACAGCAGAAATTTCCCTTGGGAATCCCGAGTCCCACTGTATCCAGCAGTGGTGGCCATTCCCTTTCCATCCCCGTTCCCAAAGGATGTGTCCATCTCCAGATGCCACAGCTCCAGCAGGATCTATCCCAGAGCACCTGCAGCGTTCTCCTGCACCCACTTTGTGCCCATTTCCCACTGGGAGGGTGGGACAGGTGTGGAATTCCAGCACAGCCATGCCCGGCGGGGAAGGGGCTGCAGGACAGCAGAGCCCCCGCCCTGACCACGCTGTCCCTGTCCCCCGTGTCCCTGCGTGACGTCCGCGCCCGGTTCAATCAGATCCGAGCTGAATCCCAGCGTTTCCTTGGCAACATCAAGGAATCCGAGGAGCAAAAGCCACCAGGCAGGGCCAGGCTGGGGGACAGCCAGCGCCCGCCGAGCCCAACTGGCCACCCGAGCCACGGGGACACTGCGGCAGTGCCACCAGGCATCGGGGCTCCAGCTCAGCCTGGAGAGAATCCAGCACAGAGCGTGGAAAATCTGCTCCGGTGGCACTCGGTGGCACTGTGGCAATGGGGACACGAAGGAGGTGGCACCCAGCAGCCACCGTGGGCAGCGGCCCCAAAAAGTGGGGCGGCTCCGTGGGGATGCAGGAATGCAGCTTGGGGTGGGATTGGAATGGGATTGCCACGCTCAGATCGCGACCCTTGTGCTGGTGGCACCGAGGGCAGTGCCAGGCTGAGCTCCCTGGCACGGGGGGATGTGGAGAGCAGCTTTTCCCTTCCTGGATTTTTTTCCCTTCCCGGATTTTCCCTTCCCGGCTGCTCGGCTCCCAGCTCTGCAATGCAGCTCGCTCGGCTCGGCTGCTGTGTGTGAATCCCATCAATATTTCATGGAGCTGCTTCCTCCAGGGGAAGGGCTGCTCTCAGCTCCGGCTTTCTGCCGCTCCTACCAGCAGGGAACATCTGATTTCCTTCCACCAGCACCTAGCAGATCCTCCTCGTCCTTCTCATTCCACATTGGCAAATATCCCTGTGCCTTCCAGGGGCTCCGGATCCTGAAATCCCTCAGGTTCCTGGAACTACCCAGCGCTCCTGGGCTCTTCAGGGACAAGCCACCAGCTCTAGGATGGGTCACTAAACTCACCCACACCCCCAAATCCACATCCAGCAGCGGGATGTGCCAACAGCCTGGCTGGATCCGACATTCCCTGCCCAGCCGCATCCATCCCGCAGATCCCAGCTGCCTCCCGAGCCCAGCGGGAGTCGGGGGTGAGCAGCTTTGTTAGCAGGAAAAAAAAAAAAAAGTTGCTTTTTTAACTGCTAAGGCTGCACAATTATTCCCGAGCTTCTTCAGGGGATCAGCAGAAAACTTGGGAAGAGTTGTGGGAGCCGGAGCGTTGCCAGGAGGGGGCAGAGCCTGCGGCAACACCCCCGGCTGTGCACCGGGAGCTGCGGAGGCTCCCGCGGGCGGCAGCGGCTCCTGCATCCCTGGAGAGCAGCGGGATGGGATGGAGGGACACGGGATGATCCCACCGTGCTGCTCCCCAGAGCACCTGTGAGAAGATGAGGCCAAAAACTGGTGTTGCTTCATACCCAACAAGTCAAATCTGCACAATTCCCGATTTCCAGGGTGAAACTTGCGTCTCCAGGGGTGTGTGGAGAGGATGAGGAGATGGAGAGACTCCCAGCAGAGCATCCCAGGGCAGGGAAGCAGCTCCTGATCCTGGCAGGCAGCGGGAGGAGCTCTCAATCCCTTCCCAAGAATTCCTAACTGAGGCTCTCTCCCTGCTCGTGGAGATGTGGTGACAAAACATTTGAAATGCCTTGACAGGGACGCCAATAGTTGCTGCCACACAGCTCAGGTTTTAATCAGCAGGAAAATTAGGGATTTTCATCGCCTTAAACTGCATTTTGTATCCGTGTGAGGCTCCCAAAGGGCTGTGCTGCAGTGGGAGCCCACGGAGAGCTGAGCTCAGGGATGGCAGCAGCTCAGGGAGGAGGGAACGGGGGAGATTCACCCCCAAATTTGGGGCCAAGATGCCACAATGTCACCTCTGTCCCTGTCCCACAAAGGCTGGAATGGGGACAGAGCAAGAGGCAGGAGCACTGGGGATGTGGGAGGTGGCAGTTTGGCCTCACAAAGGGATGGAACAGAGAGAGAGGTGTGAGCACAGCAGGAGTGGCCTTGGGGAGGTGTTGGAGCAGCAGGAAACGAGCACACGGAGAACTGGGCTGGAGAGGAGAGCTGAGGAGCAGTGGGGGATGGAAACAGGGATGGATTGGGAATGAAAGCAGGGATGATTTGGGAATTAAATAGGGATGGTTTGGGAATGGCCAGGGAATGAAAACAGGGATGGTTTGGGGATGGCTGGGGAATGAAAACAGGGAGGGTTTGGGAACAGACAGGGGATGAAAACAGGGATGGTTTGGGAATGAAAACCATTCTGGGAATGGCCAGAGAATGGAATTAGGGATGGTTTAGGGATGACCAGGGTGATCAAGCAGGGATGGTTTGGAAACAGACAGAGGTTGAAAACAGGGATGATTTGGGAATGGCTGAGGATGAAATCAGGGATGTTTGGGAGCAGCCAGGGGATGAAATCAGGGATGTTTGGGAATGGCTGAGGATGAAATCAGGGGTGTTTGGGAGCAGCCAGGGGATGAAATCAGGGATGTTTGGGAATGGCTGGGGATGAAATCAGGGATGTTTGGGAGCAGCCAGGGGATCAGGCAGGGCTGCTCTGGGCAGGTCCCGTGTCCTGTGTTGGAAGAACAGCCCCAGGCTCCCGTGCCTGGCAGCAAAGCCCATCCCGTGCTCCCGGAGGATTCACAGCCTCCCACTCCCAGCTCACAACCAAAACAAGCAGCACAGCCCCGGGATGTTCCCTGGGCACCCAGGGGTGGGGTTCAGCCTCAGAAACCCCTTTCCCCTGGGTCCCAGACCCCCGGGAATGGGCACTGCCCACCACAGAGCCCCTCAGACCCCAGGAATGGGCACTGCCCACCACAGAGCCTGTGAGACCCCCAGAAATGGGCACTGCCCACCACAGAGCCCCTCAGACCCCCGGAAACGGGCACTGCCCACCACAGAGCCCCTCAGACCCCCGAGAATGGGCACTGCCCACCACAGAGCCCCTCAGACCCCCAGGAATGGGCACTGCCCACCACAGAGCCTGTGAGACCCCCAGAAACAGGAACAGAGCCCCTCAGACCCCCGAGAATGGGCACTGCCCACCACAGAGCCCCTCACAGCCACCACCTCCCGTGGGTGCCACCCTGAGCTCGATGCCAGCTCCCTCGCAGTGGCCCTGGGGACCATTTTGGGGCACAGAGGGGACCCTGTGCCCATTGGGGTGCCAGGGCGATGCCCACACCGCCCTCGGGCTGTCCCCACTTGTTGTCCCCCTGGCTGTGGCACCAGCAGCTCTGCCCACCCCAGGGCACCGTCTCACTCTTCCTCACCCTTTCCTCATCAATTTTCCCTCCAGATCCGCCCCCAGCACCTGCCCCAAACCCCGCGGAGGGCGGAGGAGGCTCAGCATGGAGGAAGAAGCAAATCCTCGCACAAACCGCAGCCTGGAGGCGCCGCCGGGAACCCGGGACGAGCCGAGCCCGGTGCGGTGCCCGGGCCGGAGCCTCCCCAGGACCCTCCCGGCTTCTCCCGGTCCCTCTCCCGGTTTTCCCGGCCTGGGACCGGCGTGCACGGGACGGGCTTGACGTCAATGGGCTTTCAGCGGGATGATGGATGGCACGGGAAGGCGCTGCCGGTGCCGAGCCGCCGGCCGGGAAGCGCTGCCCGCCCCGCACCGGGAAAGGCTCCGGGGAACCGGCCCGGGGACCCTCGGGAGCGGGGGGAGAGCGGCCGCACCGACCCGGTTTTCAGCGCAGCGATGATTTTGGGGGGTTCGCATCCCGCCTCAGAGCCTGCGGGATGATTTAGGGGTGCCGGGCACAGTTGCGGGGCACGGGGGGACCCCCGGTGTTATCCCCATGGGGGTCCAGACCCCTCCTCTCCCTCCATCCCTCCTCCCGCAGCTCCCGGGGCGCGCATCCCGCTGCTCCCCGATACCGCAGCCGCGCCGGGCATCCCCAAATTCACCTTCCCCGCTCCCCCGCCGCCGGCCCGGGATGCTCCGGGGCAGGTGCGGCCCCGCTCGGCCCGGTAGCCACGGAGCCGGGGGTTGTCGCCGCCGGTTGTCCCGGGCGCTCGGAGCGCCGCACCCCGCGGGCACTCACCGCCGCCGCCGCCGCCGCCGCCCGTGCCCGCTCCTCCCCCGGCCCCGGCGGGCTGCTGGGAGCGGCGGGCGGGGGAGCCCCGGGCCCGGCCCCGACGGTCCGGGAGGAGCGGGGAGGGAGCGGCAGCCCCGAGGGACAGGGAGCCCCTGAGGGAGCGGCACCCCCGAGGGATGAGCACAGGGAGCGGCACCTCCGAGGGACCCCCTAAGGGAGAGGAATCCCCCGAGGGATCGGCACCCCTTGAAGGATCGGCATTCCTCGAGGGACCGGGATCCCCGAGGGATCGGCACCCCCTGAAGGATCGGCACAGAGATCGACACCCCCGAGGGATCGGCACCCCCAAAGGAGCGGGACCCCCCAAGAGAGCGGCATCCCCTGATTGACCGGCACCCCCCGATTGACCGGTACCTCCGAGGGATCAGCACCCCCTGAAGAGCGGCACCCTTTGAGGGACCTGCACCCCCTGAAGAATCGGCAAAGAGATCGACACCCCCGAGGGAGCGGCACCCCCTGATTGACCGGTACCTCCGAGGGATCAGCACCCCCCGAGGGATCAGGACCCCCCGAGGGATCAGCACCCCCCCCGAGGGATCAGCACCCCCCCGAGGGTCAGCACAGGGATCGCCACCCCCCAGGGATCGGCCCGGCAGCTCCACGAGGGGAGGAGGCAGCCAGACCCCAAAAGGCAGCAGCAGGACCGTGCAGCCATCAGGTGGATCCTAAAAGATGATGGAAGCAGCAGCAGGTCCCCAGGAGCTCCCAGTTGGACCCTACAGCCTTCAAGTGGATCATACACTCAGCAGCTGGACCCCAAAAATCTCCAGCTCGATCCTACAGCCTTCAGCTGGAGTCTGGACCCACTAACCAGAGCTTGGGAGGCACCAGCTGGAGCCTACACCAGAAACTGAACCCCAGGAGGCACCAGGTAAATCTTACAACCAGAAATTGAACCCCAAGAAATACCAGATGGATCCTACATCCAGAAATTGAACCCCAAGAGATACCAGATGGATCCTACACCCAGAAATTGAACCCCAAGAGATACCAGATGGATCCTACACCCAGAAATTGAACCCCAAGAGATACCAGATGGATCCTACACCCAGAAACTGGACCCCAAGCTGTACCCTATACCCATCAACTGGACCCTACACCCATTAACCAAACCCCAAGAGCCTCCAGTTGGACCCTACACCCATCAGCTGGACCCCAAAAGCCTCAGGTTGAACCCTACACCCATCAATTGGACCCCAAGAGGCCCCAGCCAGACCCTACACCCACCAACGAGACCCCAAGAGCCTCTGGTTAGACCCCACACCCATCAAACGAACCCCAAAGCCCCCAGCCAGACCCCACACCCCCGGCTGGAGCTCACGACCCTCTGGCTGGACCTTCCAGCCACCAGCTGGACTCTGGAGCTGCCACCTGCCCCTTCTGTCCCAGCTGCCACCCCCCTGCTGTCACCTGCACCCCAAGAGTCCCCAGGCAGCCCCTGGGACCTCGGGAGGCTCCGGCTGATCCCGCTCAGCCTGGGCTGTGGGAATGCACAAACCCCGCAGCTCCGAGCCCGCTGGAACCCCCGGGGGGGACAGGGACACCTCGGGGACACCACGGGGACACCTCGGGGACACCACGGGGACACCTCGGGGACACGGCGGTGCCCTGGATCCCGCACAGGGAGGAGGTTTGGGAGGAGAGGCGGCGATTCCAGCGCTGCCCTTGGACTCACCTTGGCTGCCGGGATCCAAACACCGATTTCCCTGCGAGCAGCGTCTCCCCGCTCCCGGTGAATTCCTCCGGCGCTTTCCCTGCGATGCCTCTGCCGGCTGACATGGAGCCACGTGCCAGGAGGAAACCCTCCTTCCCCGCCTTTAACTCTGTCCCTCCCTAAAATCCCGCAATTCCCAGCTCCCCATCCCGCGGGCAGCACCTCGGGCTGCACGGAACGGCCCCGATCCCAATGTCGGGATTAGGGAGCGATTTGGGATTGGGATGGGTCAGCGAGTGCAAGCATCCATCAGCGCAGGGAGGATGTGGGATGATTTCCCCCCGTGGCAGCTGCTGGAGGGAAAAACTGGGATGCAGCAGGAAAGCTGCTTCAGGAACAGGAATAGCCGAAAGAACTAAATATGGAAACTTGGATAAACCAGCGCTGAAGGAGGGAGATGGTTTCCTAATGGGATTCAAAGCATATAAACAAACTCAGGGAGGAGGGAGGTTGTCCAGAGGGGCCTTGGTGAGGAAGAGTTTGGAAAACCAGCCGGAATTCTCCCAGCAGGGAAGGTTATTCCATGAAATTTCCAGTTTTGTGGAGAAATTGCTGCTCCTGGTGAGGGGAAGAGATAATGAAAACGACATCCCAAAAAGAGTCTCCAAAGGATTTTTTTTTTTCCCAGCTATTTTTTGCTTCTCAGTTCCATTGGAAGTTTTTTGCCTCCTTTGGTTTTTATTTCTGGGATCACCAACCTCAGGTTGGGAAAACCTTGACGCTGCAGATTCCAACCTGGGGCACCGATTTGCTGGGAATTTCTTTTCCTCTGGATGGACAAAGGCCAAGGCTCTGAGATCCCATCAGAGCTCTCCCATCTCTAATATCTGTTAATTCCTTAAGGAGCTCGGCTTTGGCGGCTCTCGGCACCTTCTCCTTTCCCCGCTGGGTGTGTGCCGGCTCCGCGGGCGCGGCTTAACGCGATTATCCCGCTCCAAGTGCCCTAAGAGGATTCCCGAGCTCTGCACGGGGATGATCCCTCCCGCTGGATGTGGGGGAGCCCAGCAGAGCTGTCCCTGCCAGGGTGACCTCGGCATTTTGTGCTTTAGGGACGGGAATTTATTGGGCACTGGGTGATGAAGGGATTGATTTCTCCTCTGGTTTGCTCAGGGTCTAGGTCAGAACTTGGCATCTCCTCCCCTCCTTCCATCCCATCTCCTCCTCCCTCCCCATCCTGGGGCATTTCTCTCTGTGTAAGCTCAGATGAAATTAAATTACACCCTGTCCTCCACATCCCACCAGAACAACCTTCTCTACAAACGCCTGAAAAGGTGAAAACCCTGCCTGGAAAAGGAGGGAATGTGCATTTCCTCAGGCTCTGTGTGCCCACCTGCTCTGGCTGTGTTCATTGACTGTTGTTTGCTTTTAGGACATAATTAAAGTGCACTTCAGTTTCCTGAGAGCCACTGATGTCTGGAAAACAGGGAATGGGGATGGAGCACAGGGAAAGGGTGGGAATTTGGGGTTCTGGGGCTCCTGGGGGTGTTTGGGATCTGCCTGAGGGATCCTGGAGTTGTCCTGGGGCTTCTCAGGAGATTTTGGGGCTTCCCAGGAGTTTCCTGAAGCTTTTCAGAGGACTGAGGCTGCCCAGGAGGATCCTGGAGCTGCCCTAGGAAGGTGTTGAGAATTTCCAGGAGGATCCTGGAGCATCTTGGAGCTTCCTAGGGACCTCCTGGGGCTGCCCAGAATGATCCTGGAACATCCTGAGGCTTTCCAGGAAACTGCTGGGGATTCTCAAGAGTTTCCTGGAGTTTTCCAGAGGATTCTCAGGGATGGATTCCCAGGATGGATTATCCAGGGATGGATTCCAGGGATGGATTCCCAGGGATGGATTATCCAGGGATGGATTCCCAGGGATGGATTATCCAGGATTGGATTCCCAGGATGGATTCCCAGGGATGGATTATCCAGGGATGGATTCCCAGGATGGATTATCCAGGGATGGATTCCCAGGGATGGATTCCCAGGGATGGATTCCCAGGATGGATTCCCAGGATGGATTATCCAGGGATGGATTATCCAGGGATGGATTCCCAGGGATGGATTCCCAGGGATGGATTCCCAGGATGGATTATCCAGGGATGGATTCCCAGGGATGGATTCCCAGGGTGGATTATCCAGGGATGGATTCCCAGGATGGATTATCCAGGGATGGATTCCCAGGATGGATTATCCAGGAATGGATTCCCAGGATGGATTCCCAGGGATGGATTCCCAGGATGGATTCCAGGGATGGATTCCCAGGGATGGATTATCCAGGGATGGATTCCCAGGGATGGATTCCCAGGGATGGATTCCCAGGATGGATTCCCAGGGATGGATTCCCAGGATGGATTCCCAGGGATGGATTCCCAGGGATGGATTATCCAGGGATGGATTCCCAGGATGGATTCCCAGGATGGATTCCCAGGATGGATTATCCAGGGATGGATTCCAGGGATGGATTCCAGGGATGGATTCCTAGGATGGATTATCCAGGGATGGATTCCAGGGATGGATTCCAGGGATGGATTCCCAGGGATGGATTATCCAGGGATGGATTCCCAGGATGGATTCCCAGGATGGATTATCCAGGGATGGATTCCCAGGATGGATTCCCAGGATGGATTCCCAGGATGGATTCCCAGGATGGATTCCCAGGATGGATTATCCAGGGATGGATTATCCAGGGATGGATTCCCAGGATGGATTATCCAGGGATGGATCCCCAGGGATGGATTATCCAGGGATGGATTCCCAGGATGGATTATCCAGGGATGGATTCCCAGCATGGATTCCCAGGATGGATTATCCAGGGATGGATTCCCAGGATGGATTCCCAGGGTGGATTCCCAGGGATGGATTATCCAGGGATGGATTCCCAGGGATGGATTATCCAGGGATGGATTCCAGGGATGGATTCCCAGGGATGGATTCCCAGGGATGGATTATCCAGGGATGGATTCCCAGGGTGGATTCCCAGGCTGGAATTCCCAGTTCAGTTCCAGGCTGGAACTGGGATAGTGGGAAGTGTCCCTGCCATGGCAGGAGGTGGAATTGGAGGCTCCTCAATCTCCTTCCAACCCAAACCCCTCTGTGATCCCAACTTTTATTTCCCTTGGCTGCCTTGCCAGTGCCCTCAGTCTCCAGGCTTGCAATAAAACTTGAGGAATTTTCCTGCCAGACATTCCCACTCCAGAGCCAGCTGAGCTCCCAACCCACCGAGGACACTGAAATTTGTCCCATTTCCTCCATTTCTTCCACAAAAAAAACTCCCCAAATCCCAAATTTTGTCCTCTGGCAGGGCAGACCCAGGCAGTAATTTTGGGAAGGGTGGCTGGAAGTGCAGCAGCCCTGTGGGATCTCCCTTTCCTTTCTCATCCCAAACACTATTTCAAGGGATTTCTTTTTATAACCTGAACAATGATATTTAAAAAAAAATTATTATTAAAAAAAGAAACTTGGCCAGGCTGCAAATTGGGCCGCCAGAAGGACGATGAGGAGGAAAAAAAAAAAATAAATAAAGGAAATATTTTATTGCTCTATTAATGAATCCATTAAAGAATTCCAGATATTCCTACCATGGATAATAACACACATCCAGCCAGGGGTGGGAATAAATTCCTTGGGTTCCTCCATGGAATTTTGAAAAAACTGGGGGAAAAAGGATCCTGGAGGATTTTTGGAATTCCCACACGAGGGGCTGGGAATGAGGCAGCAGCTCCAGCCCTCTGTGGCTTCAAGGAAAAATTTCAAATTAAAATTAAATTTCCATGAAAATACAAATCCCCTCGTTAATTTTCCTCATTATTCCCATTGGATGTTGTTCCAGAATTTGAATCCCTCCAGGATTTGAGGCAGCTCCTCCTTTTGGGGCTGTTTTTGTTTTTTTTTTTTAATTTTCTGATTATCAGCCTCAAGTCTTCACTCAGAAAGAAAATAGATCTTTAATTCCTTTATCTATTTAAGTGGATTTCAGGAATAATTTTTCTCCCACAATGTGAACACTCTGTGATCTCCCAGATATGTAAAATAGTTCTTTTATTTCTTTTGTGAGCAGATCTAGTTCAGCTACATAATGGGACTCTGCGAGTGAGTCAACTAATACTGGATGTATTTAAATCCCATTTTTCAAACCTATTATTTTTTAAAAATCACAGAAAATACCAAACCCTGCAACTCATCACACCCTGAACACTTTCATCCAACACCTCTTAGAAATTTATTTACCACCCAATTTATTACGAGGATATTTGACAGAGAAGCAAACATGCTTGGAAAACATCGCAGCATTCCTATTTTTAATTTTTTTTTTTAATATAAAGCATTAAAACATTGGAAGGCTCCTCACACGAGGCACATGTGAGGGTTTAGGCAGATCTGTCTCGGCACGGTCGGCACAGAGATCCCTCACGGTTTGTCGCGATTCCTCACGATTTGTCCCGGTTTATCCCGTTCCCTCACGGTTTGTCCCGGTTTGTCCCGCTCCCTCACGGTTTTTGTCCCGCTCCCTCACGGTTTGTCCCGCTCCCTCACGGTTTTTGTCCCGCTCCCTCACGGTTTATCCCGGTTTGTCCCGCTCCCTCACGGTTTGTCCCGGTTCGTCCCGCTCCCTCACGGTTTTTGTCCCGCTCCCTCACGGTTTATCCCGGTTTGTCCCGCTCCCTCACGGTTTTTGTCCCGCTCCCTCACGGTTTGTCCCGGTTCGTCCCGCTCCCTCACGGTTTTTGTCCCGCTCCCTCACGGTTTATCCCGGTTTGTCCCGCTCCCTCACGGTTTTTGTCCCGCTCCCTCACGGTTTTTGTCCCGCTCCCTCACGGTTTTTGTCCCGCTCCCTCACGGTTTGTCCCGGTTTGTCCCGCTCCCTCACGGTTTTTGTCCCGCTCCCTCACGGCCCCTCACGCTCCTCCCGCCCCCGCAAATCTCGCGAGATCTCCGCAGCCTCACGCGCCGCCGCGGCCCAGCCCGGCGAGGGGGAAAGGGAGGGAGGGGGGACACAAAAAAGGGCGGAGCCTCCGCCCCGCCGCCTCACGGCCCCGCCGCCATCTTGTTTCTCGGCCGCTCAGCGCTCACTCCGCTCCGGCCGCCCCCCTTTTCCCCCCCCCTCGCCGCCTCCCGCCGGCCGCACCGGAGGCAGCGCGGGCAGCGGGCGCAGCAGGCGGAGGTCGCGGCGCCGGCCGCCCCGGTGAGTGCGCGGGGAGCGCGGCGGGGGGGAGGCGGTGGCGGCAGCGGCCCGTGAGGGGGCGCGGGGCGGGGGCGGCCCGAGGGGTCGTTACGGGCCCCCCCCTTCACCAACGGCTGCGCTGCGATTGGCTGGGGCGCGGCGCGCGCGCTGATTGGTCCGCGCCGGGGAGGCGGGCGCGGGGCGGCGGGCGCTGATTGGCTGGCGGGGTGCGGACCGGGGAGAGGACAGCGAGCGGACCGTTGTACCGCGCGGGGTGGGGGGGGCGGCGGGACCGAGGCAGCACCGGGCGGGCTCGGGAACCCCGTTCTGAGAGCGGGGACTCGGGGCTAGAGGAGCCCGGGACCCCCTTTCTGAGAGTCGGGAATTGTGGCTGGAGGAGCCCGGGACGCCCGTTCTGAGAGCCGGGAATTGTGGCTGGAGGAGCCCGGGATCCCCGTTCTGGAACCGGGAATTTGGGCTGGTGGAGCCCGGGACCCCCGGCCTAAGAACCGGGAATTGTGGCTGGCAGATCCCGGGACCCCCGGCCTGAGAACCGGGACTCGGGGCTGGCGGAGCCCGGGACCCCCGTTCTGGAACCGGGACTCGGGTCCGGGATCCCCGTTCTGGAGCCGGGACTCGGGTCCAGCAGAGCCCGGGATCCCCGTTCTGGAACCGGGACTCGGGTCCAGCAGAGCCCGTGATCCCGGTTCTGGAGCCGGGACTCGGGTCCGGGATCCCCGTTCTGGAACCGGGACTCGGGTCCAGCAGAGCCCGGGATCCCCGTTCTGGAGCCGGGACTCGAGTCTGGGATCCCCGTTCTGGAGCCGGGACTCGGGTCCAGCAGAGCCCGGGATCCCCGTTCTGGAGGCGGGACTCGGGTCCGGGATCCCCGTTCTGGAACCGGGGCTCGGGTCCGGGATCCCCGTTCTGGAGCCGGGACTCTGGTCCGGGATCCCCGTTCTTGAACCGGGACTCGGGTCCGGGATCCCCGTTCTGGAACCGGGACTCGGGTCCGGGATCCCCGTTCTGGAGCCGGGGCTCGGGGAACGCGCTCCTCAGGGCCGGTGAGCCGCACAGAGCCCCGGGGTTACCGGAGGGATTTGCTGCGGTGCCTCATCCCCGGGAGGATCCAAAGCCACGCTGGATAAATCCTTGGGCGCCCTGGTTTAGTGGAAAGTTCCCTGCCCGTGGCAGGGCTGGAATGGGATAAGTTTGAAGGTTTCTTTTCATGTTTGTGGTTGTGCGATTCCAGGGCAGGTTCTGATCCTGATCCTGACAGAGGAGCTCGGATATTTGGGGTTAAGATGTGATTTTAAGAAGAAATTATTTGTTTTGAGATTGGTGAGGGACTAGAATGGATTTCCCAGAGAAGCTGTGGCTGCCCCTGGATCCCTGGAAGTGTCCAAGGCCAGCTTGGAGCAGCCTGGGACAGTGGAAGTGTCCCTGCCATGGCACTCAGTGATGTTTAAAATCCCTTCCAACCCTTAACATTTTATCATTCTGTGGTTCTCTTTTACCAATCTTTGGGATTTTTGCCATCCAAGCCTTGAGAAGCTTCTTCAGACTCCCACAGCATTTGGCAAGAACCATGACAAGGCAGCCAAGAGTTTCTGATATTCTCTTGGGCATTGTTTAATCTGTGCTCAAAAAGCAGCAAGAGCTGTGAGAACACCTAAATCCTGCTTTTTTTTTTTTCCTCAGTTGAAGGAATTGTTATTTATTCCACAAATAAAAATGCAGGTATTCCCAAAATTAATTTGGGGTTTTTATCACCCCATACATAAACCTTTTACTGTAGAACTTCCCCAAATTATCCAGTTTTTATTGTCAGGAGGAATTATTAACCACTCTGTGAGCATCAGCTATTCCTGTGGGTCATTCCCAAGCTCTGCAGAGCAGTTTTAGGTCCCTTGGGATGTGCCAGGGCAGGAGGGATTATGTTTGGCCACTCAGAACCCCTTGGAATTCCAGATTTCCACCCAGGCATTCCTCTGTTCTGCAGGAAAGGTGCTGGATTTGTTTTTCTTACCACCCAAAGCACCTCACATAATTCCAATAGTCAGAATTCCACAGCTTCCAGGCCTTGTTTTTTATCTGAGGAATGCCACAGGAAGAGAACACAATGTATTTATATTTTTTTTAAGGCTGTGTTTTAACCAATTCTATTCCATCAAATCATCAGGAAGATCTATTTTTAAATTAATCTCTCCTAGTTATCAGATTCATAGTGATTTAATCTGCAGGGCTGGTCAAGGCTTGGCTGTGCTTCCCAATATTTTTTTGCCCCTGGATAATCCCATCAGCAGGAAATTATATCTTGGAATTACAGCTCAAAATCTGTTGGTAAAAGTGGGATTTGTGCATCCAGAGGTTAAAACATCACCTGGTTTCCACAACTTCTGTATTGTGGATCATTCCCACAACATTCCCAAATTCCCATCCAAGTGCTGCTGAAAACAAAGGGAAATTATTGGTGTTGGATGTGAATTTAAGGGAATTTTACTGGGATTCATCCTGCCCAGGGTTTGGGGGCTGTGCCAGGGAGTTGGAAAAACCACCTCTACTTTTATTTTACTTTTTCTTTTTGGTTTTTTTTTTTGGAATGTTTGTGGGGCAGGGAGGGAATGTCCCTGTTCCAACAGGGAAACACCAGCCTGGGGTTGGAGGCACTAGGGATTTAAATTTTGGGATACTCGGGACAGAACAAGGAGCTGCTGGAGAGGATTTGGGGTCTCCCTGATCAGGAGCTGGGTTGGCTGTGGTGCTGGAATTAATTATTTATTAATTAATTATTCCTGAGAAACACCAGATTTGTCCAAGCTGGAGCTCTCACGGATCCTTACGAGGAAAAATTGGGAGAAGGGAAGGGTGGGAAAGAATCCCATCAATCCATAAAATGTCCCCAAGGTGTGTCAGAGGCTCACCCTGAGGAAGAGCTTCGTTCCTTGAGGGTGGCTCAGCCCTGGAACAGCTGGAGGATCCCTCTGGGGACATCCCTGTGTCACCTGGGGCTGGGTGATCTCCAGAAATCCCAAAATTTCTGCAATTCCGGGATCCGACCGCGCGCGCTCCCGCCGCGCCTCGCGCACGTGCGGCCCCGCGCCGCGCCGGGAAGGTGTGGCGGGAACCGCCGTGATTGACAGGCGCGCGGGCCAATCAGCGGCCGCCTCTTCCAGCCTCTTCAGGCGTTTGAATAGGAGGCGAAGCGGCCAATCGGGGCGGGGCCTGGGGGCGGGGCTTGCCTGACCCCTGCGGCCGCCGCTCAAGGTAACTTTAAAGCAGGAAGCGGCCGGCGAGGCTGCGCCGCGGCGCCGACCAATGGCAGCGCGGGGCCGCGGGGCGCGCAGCCAATGGCAGAGCGCGTCCGCGCGGCTCGCGGCCAATGGGCGCGGGCGCGGGGCGGGCCGGGCGCGCGCAGCGGGGCGCGCGGGGCCGCCGCCGTTAAAGGGGCCGCGGGCACGGCCCGGTCCGCGGGGGCTCCGCCGCCGTTGCCGGGGTCACTCCAAGACAAAGCCATGGCGGGGAAAGCGCGGCCGGCGGTGAGTCCAGCGCGGTGTCGGCGGCGGAGGGCGGCCCGGTTAGCGCGGACAGGCCGCGGCGGCAGCAGCAGCAGCAGCAGCAGCGGGGGATGCCGCGCGTCCCGCTGCGGGAGCGGGGAGGCGCGGCGGGGCGCGGGGTTGAACCCGCTCCGCCAACACCGTGAGGGCGGCGCGGCGGGGCGGGCGCGGCCATGAGGGCGCCCCTCACAAACAGCGGCGCTGCCCTTGCCCTCACAGCCCCGGGGGGGGCTCCGCGACACCCCCGAACCCCCCGCGGGTACCGGGGCCGCTCCCTGAGGGAACCCCCGGGGACGGTGCCGGGGCAGCGGCCGCAGCCCCGCCCGAGCCCCCCGAGCCCCCCTCACAACCCCGGGCCTGCTCCGGTGACCTTGAAATGCCGGCGCTCCCCGCAGCCGCAGTGAAGGACAAAGTTTGTTTGCGGCACTTTGGACAAAAAAAAAAAAAAAAAAAAAATTAAATAAATAAAATGAAAAGAGGGAGTTAAAAAAATGAAAAATGGAGGTGGCGGTTGTGTGAGGGCATCAAGGACACGGGGGGAGTTGGGATTTGGATTCGGCTCCTCCCAGATCTTCTTCCCTCACAAAATTTTATTTATTTATTTTTTTTAACCTCTAATTGCTGATTATTAAGAGTTGGAGAATTGAGGGTAATTAGCTGATTCAACTCCTTGAACCTGAGTTTCACCTCTTGATTTTAAGGTGTTGAAATTTCCATTTTTTTTTTTTAACTTCTCGGCGTTGTGGCGATATCAGTGGGAAAAATGAAATAAAAATATTTTCCAAAAAATCACTTTTGAATAATTGAAGAATTTTTGGAACGACTTCTGAAGCAGCGAGCGATGAAGGTCATGATCAACATCTTGAAGCAAAAAAAAAAGATATTTTAAGATATTTTCCTTGAAAATTAAAAAAAAAAATCAATTATAATTGAATTATTTGCAGCATTTAAGTGTTGGCAGAAGCAAAAATTAAAATAGAAATTTTGGTTCCACTCAATATTTAGAATATTTTAATTTTGCAAGAATAGGTCCTGCTTGATGTTTCTAGGTCAAGAGCTTGACAAATGTAAAAATCAATTTATTAACAAATTATTCCAATAATTTTAATTTTTTTTCAAGATTTGAAATAGCAGGAAAATCTCATTTTAAAAAATAAAATTTGAATGTCCTTTCTGCTCCAAAAATCTCAATTTTTTATCAAAATATCATATTTTTCCACAAAAAATTCAGATTTTTTTGGTTGTTTTATTCTCTAGAAATTGGATATTTTAATTTTGATTCTCTACATGAATTTGATTTTTTAGTTTTATTCTCCAAGAGTTTGATTTTCTAAGTTTTATTCCCTATTAATTTAATTATAAATTTTATTTCTTATAAGTGAGATTTTTTTTTTAAATTTATTCTTCAGGACTTTGATTTTTAAAATTTTATTCTCCATAAATTCAATTTTTAAATTCTATTCTCTATATATTTAATATTTAATTTTATTCCCTATGACTTTGATCTTTCAGCTTTATTTTTTAATAATTTCATTTTTCTACTTTTATTTTCCTACTTTGATTTTTTTTTCCTGTAAATTTGATTTTTTTTTTTTTACTTCCTCCTAAAATTTTAATTTAATTGTGGCTTTGGGCCACAAAATTTGGATTTTATTTCATTTAATCAAATTAATATCTTAGATTTATATAATGGGGGTGACATCTCTATTTAATTTTTTTAGTTAATTGTTTAAACTAAATAATGAATAATTAACCTTTTATTTCAGAGCATTAAAAGACCAAAATTCAAAATATTTCCAAACCATCCTATGAATTAAAAAATGAGATTTTTTGGGGGGAATTATTCCCAAAAATAATTTTATTTTTTTTCTGTTTATTTGGTCACTTCTTGCACAAATCAGAGCAGAAATTTTCCATTTTTATACCACAAAGGTGGAAAATTTACATCTTTATAACACCAAAATATTTTTATTTCAATTAAAAGATAATTAAAAAAGAGAATTAAAAAAAAAGAAATTAAACCATCCTGCCTGTTGGGCTGGATTCAAGAATTAGGAAAAATTTATATTAAAAAATATAATTAATTTTAATTTTTGTGTGATTTAATTTGAATGATTGAATTTCTAAAATTTGATTGAAGACAATAATAAAATATTGTATATTTAATGGAATAATAGGATTAAATATTTATCAACAGATACAGAAATAAATTAATTTATATAAATATACACAGAATTCTGCAACACAATAAAAAAAAATATTTATCCCAAATTTCTCTGGAATAAAAAAAAATTGAAATTTGAAATCCAGATTCTGCTGCTCAATCATAAATTCAAATTTTCATTCTTAAAATAACCTCTCAAAAATTTGATTTAAAAATCTTCAAAACATAATTTAAAATTTTAGTTTTTTTTAAATCAGAAATTCATCAGCACCTTAAAATCATTTATTTATCTCCAATTTCTCTGGAATAAAAAAAATTGAGGATCCAAATCTCTCAACCTCTTCAAAATTTAGTTTAAAATGTTTAAAATTTGAGAATTTTGGTTTTTTTTTTAAAGCAGAATTTCACCAGTTTTTGCTCCATCCCTTTTTCCAGATTTCTGTTGAATTTAAAACTTCATTTTATAGAATTTTTATTGATAAATAAATCAGTGTTAGATGTAAAAAGTCTTTAATTTTGATTTTCTTTTTTAAATTTAATTATTCCCATTGCTTTCAATATTATTTTTTATTTAATTATTCCCATTGGTTTAAATATTATTTTTTATTTAATTATTCCCATTGATTTCAATATTTTTTAAATTTAATTATTCCCATTGATTTCAATATTATTTTTTATTTAATTATTCCCATTGCTTTCAATATTTTTAAAATTTATTTATTCCCATTGGTTTAAATATTATTTTTTATTTAATTATTCCCATTGCTTTCAATATTTTTAAAATTTATTTATTCCCATTGCTTTCAATAGTTTTTTAAATTTAATTATTCCCATTGATTTCAATATTTTTTTAATTTAATTATTCCCATTGCTTTCAATAGTTTTTTATTTTTAAATTTAATTATCCCCATTGATTTTTATTGTTCTTTAATTTATTGTCTGTCCAAAGTTTCCTGGAGTTTTAATAATTACTAATTTAATTAATTTACTTATTTAGTAATTAAAGAATTAATTTGGATTTTGGGGTGGAATTTTGCAATTTTGGGGTGGGATTTTGGGATTTGGGGATGAAATTTTGGGATTTTGGGCTGAGATTTTGGGAAGGGACTGTTGGATTTTTGGGATTTTTGGGGTGGGATTGTTGGATTTTGGGATAATTGAATTTTTGGGGTGGGACTGTGGAATTTTGGGATGGAATTTTGGGATTTTTAGGAAGGAATTGTGGGATTTTGGGATGAGATTTTTGGGGTGAAATTGTTGGATTTTTGGAAGGGATTGTGGAATTTTGGGATTTTTGGGATGAAATTGTTTGATGGAATTGTTGGAATTTTGGGATGAGATTTTGGGATTTTTAGGAAGGAATTGTGGGATTTTGGGATGAGATTTTTGGGATGAAATTGTTGGATTTTGGGAAGGGATTGTGGGATTTTGGGAAGGGACTGTTGGATTTTGGAGTGGGATTGTGGAATTTTGGGATAATTGAATTTTTGGGGTGAGATTGTGGGATTTTGGGATGGAATTGTTGGATTTTGGGATAATTGAATTTTTGGGGTGGGACTGGAATTTTGGGATGGGATTGTTGGATTTTGGGATGGGATTTGGGATTTTGGGATGGGATTGTGGGATTTTGGGATGAGATTTTTGGGATGAAATTGTTGGATTTTGGGATGGGATTGTGGGATTTTGGGATGGGATTTGGGATTTTGGGATGGGATTGTGGGATTTTGGGATTTTTGGGATGGAATTGTTTGATGGAATTGTTGGATTTTGGGATGGGATTGTTGGATTTTTAGGAAGGAATTGTTGGAATTTTGGGATGAGATTTTGGGATTTTTAGGAAGGAATTGTGGGATTTTGGGGTGAGATTTTGGGATGAAATTGTTGGATTTTGGGAAGGGATTGTGGGATTTTGGGATTTTTGGGATGAAATTGTTGGATTTTTAGGAAGGAATTGTGGGATTTTCTTGGTTAGATTTTGGGAAGGGACTGTTGGATTTTGGAGTGGGATTGTGGAATTTTGGGATAATTGAATTTTTGGGATGGAATTGTGGGATTTTGGGGTGAGATTTTGGGATGAAATTGTTGGATTTTGGGAAGGGACTGTGGGATTAAATTGTTGGATTTGTGGGATTTTGGGATTTTTGGGATGGAATTGTTTGATGGAATTGTTGGATTTTGGAGTGGGATTGTTGGATTTTGGGATGGGATTTTGGGATTTTTAGGAAGGAATTGTTGGATTTTGGAGTGGGATTTTGGGATTTTTAGGAAGGAATTGTGGGATTTTGGGATGAGATTTTTGGGATGAAATTGTTGGATTTTGGGAAGGGATTGTGGGATTTTGGGATTTTTGGGATGGAATTGTTTGATGGAATTGTTGGATTTTGGGATGGGATTGTTGGAATTTTAGGAAGGAATTGTTGGAATTTTGGGATGAGATTTTGGGATTTTTAGGAAGGAATTGTGGGATTTTGGGATGAGATTTTGGGATGAAATTGTTGGATTTTGGGATGGAATTGTTGGATTTTTAGGAAGGAATTGTGGGATTTTGGGATGAGATTTTTGGGGTGGAATTGTTGGATTTTCGGAAGGGATTGTGGGATTTTGGGATTTTTGGGATGAAATTGTTTGATGGAATTGTTGGATTTTTGGGAAGGAATTGTGGGATTTTCTTGGTTAGATTTTGGGATGGGACTGTTGGATTTTTGGGGTGGGATTGTTGGATTTTGGGATAATTGAATTTTTGGGGTGGGACTGGAATTTTGGGATGGAATTTTGGGATTTTTAGGAAGGAATTGTGGGATTTTGGGATGAGATTTTTGGGATGAAATTGTTGGATTTTGGGAAGGAATTGTGGAATTTTGGGATAATTGAATTTTTGGGGTGGGACTGTGGAATTTTGGGATGAAATTGTTGGATTTTGGGATGGAATTGTTGGGATTTTGGGGTGAGATTTTGGGGATGAAATTGTTGGATTTTGGGATGGAATTGTTGGATTGTTGGATTTGGGGATTCTTGGATTTTTAAGAAGGAATTGTGGAATTTTGGGATGAAACTGTTGGAATTCTGGGATGGAATTGTTGGAATTTTTGGAAGGAATTGTTGGAATTTTGGGATTATTGGATTTGTGGGATTTTGGGGTGAAATTTTGGGATGGGACTGTTGGAATTTGGGATGGAATTGTTGGATTTTGGGATGGGATTGTTGGAATTTTGAGATGGGATTTTGGGATTTTGGGGATGGAATTGTGGAATTTTGAGATGGGATTTTGGGGATGGAATTGTGGAATTTTGGGATGGAATTTTGGGATTTTGGGGATGGAATTGCTGGATTTTTGAGATGGAATTTTGGGATTTTGGGGATGGAATTGTGGAATTTTGAGATGGAATTGTTGGATTTTGGGGATGGAATTGTTGGATTTTTGAGATGGAATTTTAGGATTTTGGGGATGGAATTGCTGGATTTTTGAGATGGAATTTTAGGATTTTGGGGATGGAATTGTGGAATTTTGAGATGGAATTTTGGGATTTTGGGGATGGAATTGTTGGATTTTTGAGATGGAATTTTGGGATTTTTGGGATGGAATTGTGGGATTTTTAGGAAGGAATTGTGGGATTTTGGGGTGAAATTTTGGGATTTTGGGCTGGGATTGAAGAATTCCTTGTCCCAAAATTTGATCCAGAGATAAATTTTGATGTCTGAAGCAGATCTGGAAAATCCTCCCACATTTATTTTCCATCCCTGAATATTTTGGGACTGTTTGATTTTGGTGACTCTCCCAGAATTCCCAATTTATTGGCAATTCCTGCTGTGCTCCTGTTAATATTTGAAGAAATTTTGGAATTATTTGAAGAAATTTTGGAATTATTTGAAGAAATTTTGGAATTATTTGAAGAAATTTTGGAATTATTTGAAGAAATTTTGGAATTATTTGAAGAAATTTTATCCCAAAATTTGATTTATTGAGGGGGCAAACCCAGAGCTGGACATGTCTACATTTTTTTTCCTTTTTTTTCCCACATTTTGTAGAATTCCCACTGCTTTCAATATTTTTTTAATTTAATTATTCCCATTGATTTCAATAGTTTTTTGAATTTAATTGTTCCCATTGGTTTCATTATTATTTTTTACTTAATTATTCCCATTGCTTTTAATTTTTTTTTAATTTATTCCCATTGCTTTCAATAGTTTTTTCATTTAATTATCCCCATTGGTTTCAATAGTTTTTTTATTTATTTATTCCCATTGCTTTCAATATTTTTTAATTTAATTATTCCCATTGCTTTCAATAGTTTTTTTATTTATTTATTCCCATTGGTTTCAATATTTTTTAATTTAATTATCCCCATTGGTTTCAATAGTTTTTTAATTTAATTATCCCCATTGGTTTCAATAGTTTTTTTATTTATTTATCCCCACTGCTTTCAATATTTTTTAAATTTAATTGTTCCCATTGCTTTCAATATTTTTTAATTTAATTATTCCCATTGGTTTTAATATTTTTATTAAATTTATTTAATTCCCATTGCTTTCAATATTTTTTAATTTAATTATCCCCATTGCTTTCACTATTTTTTAATTTAATTATTCCCATTGGTTTCAATAGTTTTTTTATTTATTTATTCCCATTGCTTTCACTATTTTTTAATTTAATTATCCCCATTGGTATTAATCATTTTTTAATGTATTTAATGAAATTTTTTTGTTTTTTTCTCTTTTTTTCCAGCTCTCAGGATGTCCACAGATGGTGGTTTTGGCACAGCTGGGAGCAGTGATGCTCAGCAGAGCCTCCAATCCTTCTGGCCAAGGGTGATGGAAGAAATCAGGAACCTCACTGTGGTGAGAAACCTCAGGGAATTCCCAAAAAAATAAAAATAATAATAAAAATATATATATATATATATCAGGGAAAAATTGGTGTCACAGCTCAGCTGCTGGGATGGAACGTGGGTTGGGGTGTGAGGAATAATCCCCTAAAAATGGGGTGAAAATTGAATTTTAATACAAATATAAAATCATGGAGTGATTGAGGAAAAGATAAATAATTCCCCTAAAAATGGGGTGGAAATGGAATTTTAATAGAGATATAAAATCATGGAATGGTTGAGGAAATGAGGAATAATTCCCTAAAAATTGGAGATAAAAATGGAATTTTAATAGAGATATAAAATCATGGAGTGGTTTAGAAAATGAGGAATAATCCCTCCAAAAAATAGGGATGAAAATGGGATTTTAATAGAGATATAAAGTCATGGAGTGGTTGAGGAAATGAGGAATAATCACCTAAAAATGGGGTGAAAATGGGATTTTAATAGAGATATAAAATCATGGAGTGGTTGAGGAAATGAGGAATAATCCCCAAAAATGGGGGTGGAAATGGAATTTTAACAGATATAAAAAATATAAAATCATGGAATGGTTGAGGAAAAGAGAAATAATTCCCAAAAAAATTGGGGGTGGAAATGGAATTTTAATAGAGATATAAAATCATGGAGTGGTTGAGGAAATGAGGAATAATCCCTCCAAAAATTGGAGATAAAAATGGAATTTTAATAGAGATATAAAATCATGGAGTGGTTTAGAAAATGAGGAATAATCCCTCAAAAATTTGGGATAAAAATGGAATTTTAATAGGGATATAAAATCATGGAGTGGTTGAGGAAATGAGGAATAATCACCTAAAAATGGGATTTTAATAGAGATATAAAATCATGGAGTGGTTTAGAAAATGAGGAATAATCCCCTAAAAATGAGGTGAAAATGGAATTTTAATACAAATATAAAATCATGGAGTGGTTTAGAAAATGAGGAATAATTCCATAAAAATGGGGTGAAAATGGGATTTTAATACAAATATAAAATCATGGAGTGGTTTAGAAAATGAGGAATAATTCCATAAAAATTGGAGATAAAAATGGAATTTTAATAGAGATATAAAATCATGGAATGGTTGAGGAAATGAGGAATAATTCCCAAAAAAATTGGGGGTGGAAATGGAATTGTGGCAGAGTGATAAAATTATGGAATGTTTAGGAAATGAGGAATAATCCCTCCAAGAAATAGGGATGGAAATGGGATTTTAATAGAGAAATAAAATCATGGAGTGGTTTAGGAAAAGAGAAATAATTCCCCTAAAAATGGGGTGGAAATGAAGTTTTAATAGAGATATAAAATCATGGAGTGGTTGAGGAAATGAGGAATAATCCCCTAAAAATTGGAGATAAAAATGGAATTTTAATAGAGATATAAAATCATGGAGTGGTTTAGAAAATGAGGAATAATCCCTCAAAAATTGGAGATAAAAATGGAATTTTAATACAAATATAAAATCATGGAGTGGTTTAGAAAATGAGGAATAATCACCTAAAAATGGGGTGAAAATGGGATTTTAATAGAGATATAAAATCATGGAGTGGTTTAGGAAATGAGGAATAATTCCCTAAAAATGGAATTTTAATAGAGATATAAAATCATGGAGTGGTTTAGAAAATGAGGAATATTTCCCTCCAAAAATTGGAGATAAAAATGGAATTTTAGTAGAGATATAAAATCATGGAGTGGTTGAGGAAATGAGGAATAATTCCCCTAAAAAATGAGGGTAGAAATGGAATTTTAATACAGATACAAAATCATGGAGTGGTTTAGAAAATGAGGAATAATTCCCTAAAAATGGGGTGAAAATGGGATTTTAATAGAGATATAAAATCATGGAATGATTTAGGATGTGAGAAATAAATTCCTCAAAAATTGAGAGTAGAAATGGAATTATAGCAGAGTGATAAAATCTGGATATTTTACTCTCAAAATGCACCTTAGATTTTTCTCTCCTCCCTAAATTCCCCATTAATTTCCATTTTCTGAATGAATTTTTGATTTAGTCCTGAACCCTGAAATGTTGCAGTGCCCAGTGTGTTTTATTAAATTAAAAATATTTGATTTCAAAAATCCAATCAGGGCTGACAATTTAAAAAAAAAATTTTAAAAATTCAGATTTTTTCCTCAGCAAAAACTGCCACAACAAAAAGAGAATAAATCTGATTTAACTGATTAAACATTGATTGATTAAATATTTTATTTCATTTTATTTTCAGTTCAATATCAATTAAAAAAAATTAATATTTTCAATTTTTCTGCAGAAAGATTTCAGAGTTCAGGAGCTGCCCCTGGCTCGGATTAAGAAAATCATGAAACTGGATGAAGATGTGAAGGTAAATTCAAATTATTTTTTACTTTGAATTTCTGATCCTGGAAAGGATTTATAATATTTTCCTGAATATTTATCATATATTTGTTTACATATATGTATTTATAATCATTCTATAAAATATATATTTATGTATTTTTTATATATGTTTATATGTATTTATACAAATATAAATTTAATTTCTGATCCTGGAAAGGATTTATAATATTTTCCTGAATATTTATCATATATTTGTGTACATATATGTATTTATAATCATTCTATAAAATATGTATTTATATATATATTTATATATATTTATATGTTTATATGTATTTATACAAATATAAATTTAATTTCTGATCCTGGAAAGGATTTATAATATTTTCCTGAATATTTATCATATATTTGTTTACATATATGTATTTATAATCATTCTATAAAATATATATTTATGTATTTTTTATATATGTTTATATGTATTTATACAAATATAAATTTAATTTCTGATCCTGGAAAGGATTTATAATATTTTCCTGAATATTTATCATATATTTGTTTACATATATGTATTTATAATCCTTCTATAAAATATGTATTTATATATATATTTATATATATTTATATGTTTATATGTATTTATACAAATATAAATTTAATTTCTGATCCTGGAAAGGATTTATAATATTTTCCTGAATATTTATAATATATTTGTTTACATATATGTATTTTTAATCCTTCTATAAAATATATATTTATGTATTTTTATATATATTTATATGTTTATATGTATTTATACAAATATAAATTTAATTTCTGATCCTGGAAAGGGTTTATAATATTTTCCTGAATATTTATAATACATTTATTTTATATATATATAGATAGATAGATATAATCCTTGTATATGTATTTATTTATACCTTTATATATATATTTGTATATATTTATATATATATTTATAATTGTTCTATAATATAAATATATATGTTTATATATTTATATATATTTTTACATTTATGTTTATTTATATATATATTTATAATTCTTCTCTTATATTTATTATATATATATAAAAATATATAATATAATATTTATAATATATTTATTTTTATATATGTATGTATTTATAATCCTTCTATAGTATGAATACATATATATTTTTTTACATATTTATAATCCTAAATTTTTAGAGTATATTTGTTTACATATATTTATAATCCTTCTATAATATATATATTTATATATATTTATAATCCTTCTCCTGTATATTTATAATATATTTATTTATATATATATATTTATAGTTCTTCTATAATATCAATATATATTTATATTTTTAATGTATTTATACGTATTATACATATATTTTATATATTTATTTATATACTTCTATTTATGTATATTTCTAATCCTTCTCCTTAATCTTTATAATGTATTTATTTACATATATATTTATATCTTTCTATAACATAATAATTTTAATATAATTAATAATATAATAAAATTATTTTTAATTATTTTAAACTGAATTTTCAGATGTTTTCTGGCCACTCCCAGAAACTCCTGATGGTGGAAAAAGAGCAAAAAATTGGGATAATTGAAGAAATTGGGAAGGAATTTATATTTATTTCAAATTATTTTAATATTAAAACAGCAAAGGAAGGGCTGGATTTAAAATAAATTTTCACTCTGTCCCCCTGAATTTTTAAATCTTTTTTTTTCCAATTCCTTAATTTTTTTGTTTTTCCATGATTTTAACTCAAGGAATCCTGAGGTGCAAATTCCCCCTAAATTCAAATATTTCACCCACCCTACAAAATTCCTTTTTGTCCTATCAGAATTTAGTATTCAAACCCTCCAAAAAAATTATAAAAAAATGAAAAATAATGCAATATAATTGAATTTTTGGCAGATGATCAGTGCAGAAGCTCCTGTGCTTTTTGCCAAAGCTGCTCAGATTTTTATCACTGAACTCACCCTGAGAGCCTGGATCCACACTGAGGACAACAAGAGGAGAACTCTGCAGGTAAAAAAACCCCAAAAAATCCTAAAATCCCAAAAAATCCTCATTTTCACACCACTCACATGTTATACACAACAAGGAACTGCACACTGAAAATCTTTATTTTAAATTTAATTAAAATAAAAACATCCACACTGAGGACAACAAGAGAAGGACCCTGCAGGTAAAGAACCCCCAAAAAATCCTAAAATCCCAAAAAATCCTCATTTCCACATCACACACATGTTATAAACTGGATAGTGAAAATATTTATTTTAAATTTAATTAAATTAAAAACATCCACACTGAGGACAACAAGAGGAGAACTCTGCAGGTAAAGAAACCCTAAAAACCCCAAAAAATCCTAAAATCCCAAAAAATCCTCATTTCCACACCACTCACATGTTATAAACTGGATAGTGAAAATGTTTATTTTAAATTTAATTAAATTAAAACATCCACACTGTGAGATTGGATCCACACTGAGGACAACAAGAGGAGAACTCTGCAGGTAAAAAAACCCCAAAAACCCCAAAAAATCCTAAAATCCCCAAAAATCCTCATTTCCACACCACTCACATGTTATAAACTGGATAGTGAAAATGTTTATTTAAATTTAATTAAATTAAAACATCCACACTGTGAGATTGGATCACACTGAGGACAACAAGAGGAGAACTCTGCAGGTAAAAAAACCCTAAAAACCCCAAAAAATCCTAAAATTCCCAAAAATCCTCATTTCCACACCACACACATGTTATAAACTGGATAGTGAAAAGATTTATTTAAATTTAATTAAAATAAAAACATCCACACTGAGAGCCTGGATCCACACTGAGGACAACAAGAGGAGAACTCTGCAGGTAAAGAAACCCCAAAAAATCCTAAAAATCCTAAAATCCAAAAAAATCCTCATTTCCATACAACACACATGTTATAAACTGGATAGTGAAAAGATTTATTTAAATTTAATTCAATTAAACAATTCACCCTGAGAGCCTGGATCCACACTGAGGACAACAAGAGGAGAACTCTGCAGGTAAAAAACCCTAAAAACCCCAAAAAATCCTAAAATCCCCAAAAATCCTCATTTCCACACCACTCACATGTTATAAACTGGATAGTGAAAATGTTTATTTTAAATTTAATTAAATTAAAAACATCCCCACTGTGAGATTGGATCCACACTAAAGACAACAAGAGGAGAACTCTGCAGGTAAAAAAACCCCAAAAACCCCAAAAAATCCTAAAATCCCAAAAAATCCTCATTTCCACACTACTCACATGTTATAAACTGGATAGTGAAAAGATTTATTTTAAATTTAATTAAATTAAAAACATCCACACTGAGGACAACAAGAGGAGAACTCTGCAGGTAAAAAAACCCTAAAAACCCCAAAAAATCCTAAAATTCCCAAAAATCCTCATTTCCACACTACTCACATGTTATACACAACAAGGAACTGCACACTGAAAATATTTATTTTAAATTTAATTAAAATAAAAACATCCACGCTGTGAGATTGGATCACACTGAGGACAACAAGAGGAGAACTCTGCAGGTAAAAAAACCCCAAAAAATCCTAAAATCCCCAAAAATCCTCATTTCCACACCACTCACATGTTATAAACTGGATAGTGAAAATGTTTATTTTAAATTTAATTAAATTAAAACATCCACACTGTGAGATTGGATCCACACTGAGGACAACAAGAGGAGAACTCTGCAGGTAAAAAAACCCCAAAAACCCCAAAAAATCCTAAAATCCCAAAAAATCCTCATTTCCACACCACTCACATGTTATAAACTGGATAGTGAAAATGTTTATTTTAAATTTAATTCAATTAAAACATCCACACTGAGAGATTGGATCTACACTAAAGACAACAAGAGGAGAACTCTGCAGGTAAAAAAAACCCAAAAAATCCTAAAATCCCAAAAAATCCTCATTTCCACACCACTCACATGTTATAAACTGGATAGTGAAAAGATTTATTTTAAATTTAATTCAATTAAAACATCCACACTGAGAGATTGGATCCACACTGAGGACAACAAGAGGAGAACTCTGCAGGTAAAAAAACCCTAAAAACCCCAAAAAATCCTAAAATCCCAAAAATCCTCATTTCCACATCACACACATGTTATAAACTGGATAGTGAAAATGTTTATTTTAAATTTAATTCAATTAAAACATCCATGCTGTGAGATTGGATCTACACTGAGGACAACAAGAGGAGAACTCTGCAGGTAAAGAAACCCTAAAAAATCCTAAAAATCCTAAAATCCAAAAAAATCCTCATTTCCACATCACACACATGTTATAAACTGGATAGTGAAAATGTTTATTTTAAATTTAATTAAATTAAAAACATCCACACTGAGGACAACAAGCACAGGACTCTGCAGGTAAAAAAACCCCAAAAACCCCAAAAAATCCTAAAATCCCAAAAAATCCTCATTTCCACACCACTCACATGTTATAAACTGAATAGTGAAAATTTTATTTAAATTTAATTAAATTAAAACATCCATGCTGTGAGACTGGATCACACTGAGGACAACAAGAGGAGAACTCTGCAGGTAAAAAAACCCTAAAAACCCCAAAAAATCCTAAAATCCCAAAAAATCCTCATTTCCACACCACTCACATGTTATAAACTGGATAGTGAAAATGTTTATTTTAAATTTAATTAAAATAAAAACATCCACACTGAGGACAACAAGCACAGGACCCTGCAGGTAAAGAAACCCTAAAAAAATCCTAAAATCCAAAAAATCCCAAAATCCCAAAAAAATCTTCATTTCCACACCCCAGACATGTCATACACAACATGCAACTGCACACTGCAAATCTTTATTTTTAAATTTAATTCAAATAAAACCATCCAAACACCAAATCTGCAAAACAACTCTGTGCAACTGTTGGATTTCTAAATTCTGAATTTTTACTTTTGTTGTTCTCAGTTGAGATCTGAACTTGCAAAAGTTTGAGGTGGTAAAAAGAGATGAAATTAAAAATTAATGAAATTAAAAATGAAAAGATTATTGCTTGAAAAACCCTCAATAATATTAATTATTTTAATAGCTGAAGAGAAAAATATAATTTTTTTAAGGATTTTTTTTTCTGGAGATAAAAAAATTTTTATTTTTAGTCTTACACATTAAGCAGAATTACTGGAAAATTCAACAATTATTAATTCAGACCTTGAAATCAGAGGAAAAAATTGGAATATTCAACCCCAGATAATTTCTGACTTATTTTGGGATGGACACCCCATGACTGACACTCATTAAACTGAGCTAAAATTGCTAAAAAAAATTCTTTTTTATTGCACATTTTATAGAATTTCCCCTCATTTTTAAACACCTCTAATTCAATTTATCCAGTGCCAAAACAGCTGATAAATATTTTTATTTCTTTTTTTTTTTTTTAATTGATATTTTTCTTTTTTATTTCAGAGGAATGATATTGCCATGGCAATTACCAAGTTTGATCAATTTGATTTCTTGATTGATATTGTCCCCAGGGATGAGCTGAAACCTCCAAAAAGGCAGGTGAGAGACAAAAAAAATATCAAATTTTTCTTCTTTTCCTCAAATTTTAACCTCTGAATAAAACCAGTGGTGAGGTGATCAAAAAAGAAAAAAATTAAATGTGAGATTTGTTTTATTTATTGTGATTTTTTATTTATTTTAGGTTCTTAAAATCTGAAATTTCAGCTTCTTAAATTCTTAAATCAAATTAAAAAACATATATTAAAATAACTTTTTTTTTTTCCCCAGTGGAAATAATTGAACTTGAAAAAAAATAGATATTTATGTGCATTTTATGAGTTTTGGGTTAAAAATTTCCTTCTCCTGGATTTTTTTTGGGGCAGTCAGTGCCTCTGTAAATTAAATTCTTAATTTTCAAATTCTTGAATTCTTAAATTTGAGGTTCTTCAATTCTTACATTTGAAATTCTTGAAATTTTAAATTTCAGATTCTTGAATTTTTATTAGATTTCTGATTATGGATTTCTTCAATTTCAGGTTCTTAAATTCTTAAGTAAAAATTAAAAATCATAAATAAAAAACTGATTTTTTTATGGAAATAGAAGTTGACCAACAAACCAACCAAACTTTTGATCCCAAATAGGAAAAAACTTGGGGAAAAAAACATATTTATGAACATTTGATGAATTTTGGGTTAAAAATTTCTTTCTCCTGGATGTTTTTGGGGCAGTCAGTGCCTCTGTAAATTAATCTTAAATTTCAGATTCTTGAATTCTTAAATTTCAGTTTTTTGAATTTTCTTAGATTTCAGGTTATGGATTTCTTAGATTTCAAATTCTTGAATTCCTAAATTTCAGGTTCTTCAATTTTCTTAGATTTCAGGTTATGGATTTCTTCAATTTCAGGTTCTTAAATTCTTTAATAAAAATTAAAATTCATAAATAAAAAATTGATTTTTTATGGAAATAGAAGTTGAGTGAAAATCCCCATAAGCGTCACCAACAAACCAACCAAACTTTTGATCCCAAATAGGAAAAAACTTGGGGGAAAAAAACATATTTATGTACATTTTATAAATTTTGGGTTAAAAATTTCTTTCTCCTGGATGTTTTTGGGGCAGTCAGTGCCTCTGTAAATTAATCTTAAATTTCAGATTCTTGAATTCTTAAATTTCACGGTTTTGAATTTTCTTAGATTTCAGGTTATGGATTTCTTAGATTTCAAATTCTTGAATTCCTAAATTTCAGGTTCTTCAATTTTCTTAGATTTCAGGTTATGGATTTCTTCCATTTCAGGTTCTTAAATTCTTTAATAAAAATTAAAAATCATAAATTAAAAATTGATTTTTTATGGAAATAGAAGTTGAGTGAAAATCCCCATAAGCGTCACCAACAAACCAACCAAACTTTTGATCCCAAATAGGAAAAAACTTGGGGAAAAAAATATATTTATGTACATTTGATGAATTTTGGGTTAAAATTTTCTTTCTCCTGGATGTTTTTGGGCAGTCAGTGCCTCTGTAAATTAATCTAAAATTTCAAATTCTTGAATTCTTAAATTTCACGGTTTTGAATTTTCTTAGATTTCAGGTTATGGATTTCTTAGATTTCAAATTCTTGAATTCCTAAATTTCAGGTTCTTGAATTTTATTAGATTTCTGGTTATGGATTTCTTCAATTTCAGGTTCTTAAATTCTTTATTAAAAACAAAAAATCATAAATAAAACATTGATTTTTTATGGAAATAGAAGTTGAGTGAAAATCCCCATAAGCGTCACCAACAAACCAACCAAACTTTTGATCCCAAATAGGAAAAAACTTGGGGAAAAAAACATATTTATGTACATTTGATGAATTTTGGGTTAAAAATTTCCTTCTCCTGGATGTTTTTGGGCAGTCAATGCCTCTGTAAATTAATCTTAAATTTCAAATTCTTGAATTCTTAAATTTCAGTTTTTTGAATTCTTAAATTTCACGGTTTTGAATTTTCTTAGATTTCAGGTTATGGATTTCTTAGATTTCAAGTTGTGGATTTCTTAAATTTCAAGTTCTTAAAGTCTTAAATTTCAAGTTCTTAAGTTCTTTATTAAAAATAAAAAATCATAAATAAAAAATTGATTTTTTTATGGAAATAGAAGTTGAGTGAAAATCCCCATAAGCGTCACCAACAAACCAACCAAACTTTTGATCCCAAATAGGAAAAAACTTGGGGAAAAAACCATATTTATGTACATTTGATGAATTTTGGGTTAAAAATTTCCTTCTCCTGGATGTTTTTGGGGCAGTCAGTGCCTCTGTAAATTAATCTTAAATTTCAGATTCTTGAATTCTTAAATTTCACGGTTTTGAATTTTCTTAGATTTCAGGTTATGGATTTCTTAGATTTCAAATTCTTGAATTCCTAAATTTCAGGTTCTTGAATTTTCTTAGATTTCTGGTTATGGATTTCTTCAATTTCAGGTTCTTAAATTCTTTAATAAAAATAAAAAATCATAAATAAAAAATTGATTTTTTTATGGAAATAGAAGTTGAGTGAAAATCCTCATAAGCGTCACCAACAAACCAACCAAACTTTTGATCCCAAATAGGAAAAAACTTGGGGAAAAAACCATATTTATGTACATTTGATGAATTTTGGGTTAAAAATTTCCTTCTCCTGGATGTTTTTGGGCAGTCAATGCCTCTGTAAACATCCTTGACTGGAAGCTGGAGGTGCAGAAGGAGCTTTCAGTCGGATGTTTACAGCAGCAGGCTGCTGCTCTCAGCTCAGCTCCAAACATTCCTCATCCCTTTGCCCTCAAAATTTCCCTGCTGGATATAAAAAAAAAACCAACTCTGAATAATTCTGCAATTAAAAAAAAAAAAATTTATTGTCAAAATAGGTTGGGAAATTCAAGTTGTGCCTAAAAATTGGGGAAGAACTTAGATTGAAAGTTTGTTTTTGATATGGATTTTTATTTTTATTTTTTTTTTTTTTCTCCTATTCTACACTAAATTTTGGATAACATGGAGAATTTTGTCTGCTCTGAGTGTCCCATGTGGAAGCTGTTCCTGGTTTTTGTCTCTGGAATGAAAATAAAGGAAATTTTCCCCCCTCTTCCTTTGGGATGCTGCTCTAAACTGGGTTTAACTTCCCATCCTGATTTCCACAAGATCTAGAAAATAAAACAAACATTTTTCCATGTCCCTGAAATCCATCCTGGTTCTCCAGGGGTTAAAAATCAGCATTCCAGGTGTGCTGAGAACTCAACCTAAAATAGAAATATCATCATAAATCCTCATGATCCATCCCAAACTCATTAATTTGCTGTTAATTAAAAGCCAAAACAACCCCCACAGCTGCTTTTCTTTAACTGGAGTTTCTTTTTTCAGCTGGAATCATTGAAATTTCCATTCTGGTATTGGAAATCCACTTTTTTTTTTGTTGTTTATTTATTTTTTCTTAGGTGCCTCATTCTTGTACTTTTCTATTTTTAGCAGTGCACCATGTTTGGGAGGGAAAACATTCCCTGAGTGTTCTCCTTGCTTGATTCAAATCAGGATTTTGTGATTACAGAACATCCAAAGCTCTGGAATCCCAGGAATTCCTGGAGCACTTCAGGGGTGTGTTACAAAATCTGATAGAATATCCTGCTGATCCATCCCAGCCAGGAAATTTGGGAATTTTGGTTGCAAATAAGGCTGGGAAAAAAATATAATGAAGAATTAGATTCCCCCTAGGAATGCAAGTTAAGGATTTACAGGGAAAATTCCTGTGGAGAAGTGGCTGCCTGTGCCTGGATTTTTAATTTTTTTTTATTTTTGGTTGGTGTTACAATCTGTATTTTTTATTTGACAAGGAATGTTGATTCTTGGAAAAGCTGGGAGTGAAATCCTGGTGTTGTGTTGCTCTGGGAAACTCCAGCAGTGGCTTGGAAATAAAAGATGGGATTGGAGGGAATGGGAACAAATTTGAATTTAAAACCATTCCTGAACCTGGAATAGATGCTCAGAGGACTGAGTTACTTTAAATATTTCAAGATTCTGCTGGAATTGAGGATTGGACTCCAAAAATAACCTTAAGGACTGGATTCAGTGCTTGTGGGGGTTGCTGGTTCACTACAAATATATTTTAATTTATTATTCCTCCTTCCTTCAGATAAATTAATGAGGACTAACAGGGAATTGCTGTGTTTGGTGCTGGTTATGAACCAGCTGGAATCTTTGAGATGTGATTTTTCTACTGGGAAACCTCCCCAAAAAAACCATCATCTAAACCAACAACCTCCTCTCAGCAACCCAAAACCCACTTAGACTTGCTGCTGTTGAATGTGAATTTTTTCCTTTTGTGCTGTTGAATGTGAATTTTTTCCTTTTGTGCTGTTAAATGTGAATTTTGCAGCTGGATGAGGGAATCCCAGAGGCATTGCAGCAGCACTGGAGGTGCCACTGTCCCATGTTGTAGCACGTGTAAACATCCTACACTCTCAGCTGTGAGCTCGAGGTGGCTGGGAGAGGATTGTTTACGCCTTCTGCCATGGAGTCAACGTCTGGGAGCTGCACCTGCCCTCACCCAGCTGCTCTGGGCAGATCAGCAGCTCTCATCCTGCTGGTTTTTACATCCCAGAATAGCTGGAAATGATGGAGAGCAGAGTTGTAGGTTGTTCACAATGTTTGATGAGCGTGGAGGGGGAAATGCAGCCTGGGGAAGTTGGGGTTGGGTCAAGCATCAAATTCATGGTTTTGTTCCTAAGATTGTGACAGCAGAGCTTGATGGAGGGTTGGGAGCAGAGCTCAGGAGAGGGGGTTGGTGACAGAGGAGCTCTGACAGTGTTCCTGGGACATTTGCTGGAATTCACCCATGAGGAAAAAAAAAACCAGCAGCAACTCCAGTTTATCCACACTGTGCTGGGAACACTCCTGATTCCCACATTGCTGAGCAAAGCAGCTCTCAGCAGGCTTGTTGTGCTGTTGGCAGTGAGGTGCTGGAGCCCCTTGCTGTGTTTTGGGGGGTCAGCTTGCCACCCCAGTGCCTGTCCCCACAGGAGGAGGTGCGCCAGGCTGTCACCCCCGCCGAGCCCGTGCAGTATTACTTCACCCTGGCCCAGCAGCCAGCAGCAGTGCAGGTGCAGGGCCAGCAGCAGGGCCAGCAGACCAGCACGGCCACCACCACCATCCAGCCTGGCCAGATCATCATTGCCCAGCCCCAGCAGGGCCAGGTGAGATGGGCTGGGGGATCCCAAGGGGGATTGCTCAGGAGCATCAGGAAATCGTGGGGTGGGGTGGGGTGGGTTTGGTTGGGTTGGGGTGAGTTGAGTTGGGGTGATTGGGTTGGGTTGAGTTGGGTTGGGTTGGGTTGAGTTGGTTGGGTTGGGGTGAGTTGGTTTGGTTTGGTTGGGTTGGGGTGAGTTGGGTTGGAGTGAGTTGAATTGGGTTGGGTTTGGTTGGAGTGAGTTGGGTTGGGTTTGGTTGGAGTGAGTTGGGTTGGGTTGGGTTTGGTTGGGTTGGGTTGAGGTGGTTGGGTTGGGTTTTGTTACGGTGAGTTGGTTGGGTTTGGTTGGGTTGGGGTGAGTTTGGTTGGAGTGAGTTGAATTGGGTTGGGTTTGGTTGGAGTGAGTTGAGTTGGGTTGAGTTGGTTGGGTTTTGTTGGGTTGGAGTGAGTTGAATTGGGTTGGGTTTGGTTTGGTTTTGTTGGGTTGAGTTGGTTGAGTTGGTTGGGTTGAGGTGAGTTGGTTGGGTTGAGTTGGTTGGGTTGGGTTTGGTTTGGTTGGGTTGAGTTGGTCGGGTTGAGGTGAGTTGGGTTGGGTTTTGTTGAGTTGGTTGAGTTGGGTTGAGTTGGTCGGGTTGAGGTGAGTTGGGTTGGGATCAGTTGAGTTGGGTTGTGTTGGGTTTGGTTTGGTTGGGTTGAGTTGGTTGGGTTGAGGTGAGTTGGGTTGGGTTTTGTTGAGTTGGTTGAGTTGGGTTGAGTTGGTCGGGTTGAGGTGAGTTGGGTTGGGATCAGTTGAGTTGGGTTGTGTTGGGTTTGGTTTGGTTGGGTTGAGTTGGTTGGGTTGAGGTGAGTTGGGTTGGGTTTTGTTGAGTTGGTTGAGTTGGGTTGAGTTGGTTGTGTTGGGTTTGGTTTTGTTGGGTTGAGTTGGAAGGAAAGATCTTAAATCTCACCCTAATCCATGATCAGGGATCTGCTTCTATCCCACATTGTTCCAATCCCTGTCCTGCCTCACCTGGGACATTCCTGGACTCAATTTTCAGTCCAGATGAGATTCCTGATCCTCCAGAATCCTCCCCCAGACTCTGTTTAACCCTCCCAATTCCTGCATTTCCCACTGAATCCTCATTGTTTTTTTGTTTCTTTTTTTAATTTTGTGCAGAGCACCCCTGTGACCATGCAGGTGGGGGAGGGGCAGCAGGTACAGATCGTTCAGGCTCAACCCCAGGGTCAGACCCAACAGGCTCAGAGTGGAACAAGCCAAACCATGCAAGTGATGCAGCAAATCATCACCAACACAGGAGAAATCCAGCAAATCCCGGTGAGATTCCAGCTGCAAAAGCTGAAAAACAACAAAAAAAATCCTCCTGAGCACATTTGTGAGCATGAGCTTTGTTCTGTTTGCTTTGTTTTAACTGCCAGAGGGAGTTTGGATTGAGTGCTGTGGTTCCTGCACTTAGGAAAACCAACCAAGTGTGACATGAAAAAAAAAAAAAAAAGAGAAATAAATCTTCATTTATTTAGTCCAGACTCATTGCCCAGCCCAAACAGCTTCCCCTGTGTGAAGTAGTTGTGATTAGGAAGCAATAAATCCAAATATTTCCTGGTTAAAACCTCAATTCTTCACCACAGTCTGCTTTGAATAAAAGAGAATTTATTTTTTTTTGCTTTTACTTGGTTGTGCCTGTGCAATCTGAAGTCATGACCTGGTAAGGCTGAGTGGGAAAGGTGCCATCTGGGAGTTATTAATAAATTTTGATGTTAGAAAAAAATATTTCTGCCCAAAATATTTGCAGGAATGGTTTTGCAGAAGCAGGAGATAGTTCCTCACTTTTATATCAGCTTAAAAATGAGATTTTGGGTGCCCAAAGTTTCTGAAATTTGTCCTAAATAAACACAATGATAAAAAAAAATAAATAAAAAAATCTCATTAACTTAGAATCACAATTTGGTTCCCAGCTGGAAAATATCACACCTGTTAGAGATAAAAATAAAATAAAATAAAATAAAATAAAATAAAATAAAATAAAATAAAATAAAAATCAGCCAGTTGTGTGCTCTGGATCCCAAAGGTCAGCCAGGGTCAGGCATTTCTCTTGGATTTCAGGTTTTTTTTGTGGAATCAGAGCTTTTCCCACAGGTTTTGTTTTTCCAACTTTGCTGTGCCAGATTTTTCATCTCAGCTGATTCCTGCTGCCTTGAGCTACAAGAAACTTTTCATTTTCTTACCCATTTCTCTTTTTTTTCTTTCTTTTCTCTTCTTTTTCCTCTTCTTTTCTTGGTGAAAATCTCTTTGAGGAAGTTGTTCCTCATCTCAGCAAGGAAAGAACAGCTCAAGATTTATTTCTGGGGAATTCTGGAACTACAGAAAAAGGCTTGGAAATCTCTTGGGTGAAAAAAAACCAATTTTGTTCAGGGCTAAAAGTTGAAGAAAATCCAGGGGGATCTTTGGGAAGTGATCCTGTGCTTTTGGAGGGATTTTAGAATCTGGTTTTGATCAAAAATTTCCTTTTTTCCTGCCTCTTTCCTGGGATTGTGGAAGAACAGGGAGCTGTGGCTGCTCCAGGGGAAATTTTTTTGGGGGAATTCCTAAATTTCTGCCAACTCCAAGACTTCAAATCATCAATACAGGAGCAGAAAAATCCAAATTTCCAACTCCCCACCCAGCAGAAATCCTGTTTGCCTGCAACCAGGAGGATTCTTCTATTGAAGAACCACATAAAGAAAAATAAAATAAAATAAAAACTTGGATTTGGCTGCACAAAATTCCAGTCCTTGATCCATTCTTCTCTTCCTGCTTTGCTTTTCTTAGTTTTTTTTTTTTTTCCTCTTTTTTTCATTTCTCTTTTGGCATCTTCTGACATCTCTGAGGGCTCAGCAGAAAAATCTTGGATCACCCAAAAAAAAATGGGAAATTCCTTCCTGAAACTGGAGTTGCCTCTGGAATGTTGGGAGCACTTTATTCCTATTTTTTTCCACCTGTTCCTGGTGCTCTTTATTCCAGAAATAAAGTGGAAAATTCAATTTTATTTTTAAACAGATTAAAACTGGGAGTGAATTTCAATGAAATGATAATTTTAATGTTTTAATTTAATCTTTGTCTCATTTTGGGCAGATTCTTTAAAGTTTCCTCTCCTTGCTGCAGGAATTTTTCCCAAATTTCTTCCACCATCATTTCATGATGGAATTCAAACCTGATTCCCCCCAGCATGGAAAAATTTGACTTCCTTGCAGATCTCAATGGAGAAACCAAATTTTTATTGAAATTTTATTACTCAGGAGGAGTTTATTTGCTCTTGAAATAATTTTGGAGCTTTTAGACACCAATGGGGAAGTTTTTGTGGAAATGCCAGGACCATATTCCAGGCATTTCTTTATCAGTTTTACTGTGTTCTTAACACTTCTTAAAAAGAAAAAAATAACTTTTTTTTGGGTATAAAATTACCCTTAAAACTATGTTGTAAATTTAAATAACAGCAGGAAAACCCTGTGACATTTTTATTGCTCCCAGGTGTTTATTAACAATGTTCCCTCCATTTCTTCATGTCCCAAATTCCCAAAATGAGATTTAGAGAACAAATTTAGGGTTGAAACTCTCAGATGAGAAAAAAAAAAAAAATAAAATCTGAGTCTTTGCCAGGTAGGGCTTGACAGGTGTTGGCAGAGAGCTGCCTTCAAAACTTCCAAAAATATCTTTGAGATTTGCCATTTCTGCTGGCTTTAATTTATAAAATTCCTGTTCATTCCTTAATTTTTGGCAGGATATGATGGATAAAGGTGCAGGATAAGATTTGGTGCTGCCAGCTCTAAATAACAAAATTCTTCCTCAAAGGAATAAAACAATTCTTGAAACCAAAATTTCTCCCAAATCCTTGAGAAACTGAGCCAATAATTTGCTTTTGCTACTAACTGACCCCTCCCAGCCTGGAATAAAAAATAGGAATGTGATGTCTTAGGGATACCCAGAGCTCTGTGCTTTTCTAAAAAAATTTTAGAATTTTTTGTGGTTCCTGCTGGGAACAATTCAGAATTCCCTGGAGCTGACCTCCAAAAATATCTTTGGGATTTGCCATCTCTGCTGGCTTTATCTTATAAAATTCCTGTTTATTTCTTAATTTTTGGCAGGATGTGATTGCTAGGGATGCAGGAGGGATTCAGGACATGATTTGGTGCTGCCAGCTCTAAATGTGAAATTCTTCCTCAAAGGAATAAAACAATTCTTGAGACCAAAATTCCTCCCAAATCCCTGAGAAACTGAACCATTAATTTATTTTAGCTCCCAGCCTGAAAATAAAAAAAAATAGGAATGTGATGTCTCAGGGATACCCAGAGCTCTGTGCCCTGGAGTTTTGCTTTTTAGGATTTTTTGTGGTTCCTGCTGGAAACCTCCAGAATTCCCTGGAGCTGACCTCCAAAAATATCTTTGGAATTTGCCATCTCTGCTGGCTTTATGTTACAAAATTCCTGTTTATTCCTTAATTTTTGGCAGGATGTGATTGCTAGGGATGCAGGAGGGATTCAGGACATGATTTGATGCTGCCAGCTCTAAATGTGAAATTCTTCCTCAAAGGAATAAAACAATTCTTGAGACCAAATTTCCTCCCAAATCCCTGAGAAACTGAACCATTAACTTACTTTAATAGGAATATCATGTCTCAGGGATACTCAGAGCTCTGTGCTTTCAAAATTTTGATTTCAGGATTATTTTTTTTTTTGTGATTCCTACCGACGACCTCCAAAACTCCTCGGAACCAAATCACCCCATCACCTCCAACTCTCCTACCAGACTCCAGCAGAGAATTGAGCTGTTTGTTGAGGGGTTCAGAGTGACCTGTTTGATTTTCTTTCCCTGCCCCTCCCTCCACCTGTCTCCAGGTCCAGTTGAATGCTGGCCAGCTGCAGTATATCCGCTTAGCCCAACCCGTGTCAGGCACCCAGGTAGTCCAGGGGCAGATCCAGACGCTTGCAGCCAATGCACAGCAGGTATGCACCCCCCAGGCCTGCCCCCTCCACCTCCTGCACTGCCAGGGCATTTGCAATCATTCTCTTGGGTTAGGATTCTTGCTTGGCTTTGCTTCTTGTTTGTTAGGTTTTTTTTTTTTTTCAACAAAAAAAATATAAAATTTCAAATGAGTGAAGGAGAGTAGCGGGAACGTCCTTTAGGTGTTGTGAGAGGTGCATGCAAAGCTTGTGTGTGTGTGTTTGTGTGTGGATTTGGGTGGAGATCCTGCTGCTCCTGAGCTGCTTGCAGGTAACTTTTTGGGCTCATCAACCTTCTCTTTTCCTTCTCCTTCTTGGCTGGGTGAGGGAGGAGCTGTGTAGGAAAGGCAGGAGTCGCCTTGAGCCTGAGGGATCCACCTTCTCCTCAGGGCAGGCACAGAGGGTGTGGTTTGGGGACTGGGAGGAGCTGGTTTGGTCTGGGAGGAGCTGATTTGGCTTGGAAGGAGCTGATTTGGGGTCTGGAAGGAGCTGATTTGGGGTCTGGAAGGAGCTGATTTGGTTTGGAAGGAGCTGATTTAGTCTGGAAGGAGCTGATTTGGTTTGGAAGGAGCTGATTTTGGTTTGGAAGGAGCTGATTTTGGTTTGGAAGGAGCTGATTTGGGGTCTAGGAAGGAGCTGATTTGGGGTCTAGGAAGGAGCTGGTTTGGGGTCTGGAAGGAGCTGATTTTGGTTTGGAAGGAGCTGATTTGGGGTCTAGGAAGGAGCTGGTTTGGGGTCTGGAAGGAGCTGATTTTGGTTTGGAAGAAGCTGATTTTGGTTTGGAAGGAGCTGATTTGGGGTCTGGAAGGACCTGGCTTTGGTCTGGAATGACCTGGCTTTGGTCTGGAAGGATCTTATTTGGTCTGGAATGACCTGGCTTTGGTCTGCAATGACCTAATGTTGATCTGGAAGGACCTGACCTTTGTCTGGAATGACCTGGTTTGGTCTGGAAGGTGTTTGCTCTGCAGGTGGGCTGGGGGCTGGAAAGGTGACCCAGGTTGAGAGTGTCCCCAGGCAGCAGCAGGATGGGGGGGGGTGTGACCCTCTGGGAAGGGCTGGCAGTGATCAGCTGCTCTTATCTCTGTAGATAACACAGACAGAGGTACAGCAGGGGCAGCAGCAGTTCAGCCAGTTCACAGATGGACAGGTAAGAACTGGGGGCACAGGGGGCACAGGGACTCTGCTCAATCTGCATTTTTCTCCTGATAAAACAGGATAAAGGAATGTTGTGCCAGTCTAAATTCAGGTGGATTCTTAATGTTCTGCTGCCTTTGCTCTGAATTAATCCAGTGCCTGACATTTAAATGCTGAGCAATAAAAATTTAAACATCTGGATGTTCCTTAAGTGTGATAAATGATGGGATGGTTTGGAAGCTGATCCACTTCCAGCCATGTGAGGGACACTTCCACTATCCCAGGGTGCTCCAAGCCTGGCCTTGGGCACCTCCAGGGATCCAGAGCAGCCACAGCTGGGAAAGCAGAGCCAGGAACACACACACAATTCCCAGGAGGGTTTTGGTGACAATTAGCAGCAGCTGATGGTGGGATTGGGGTTTGGGGATTGAATTTGGGGCTGTTCTGGGGGTGCTGAGCACTGACAGAGGTTTCTGTGTCCCCTTGTGTGTCTGCAGCAGCTGTACCAGATCCAGCAGGTGACAATGCCAGCAGGCCAGGACATCAGCCAGCCCATGTTCATCCAGTCCAGCAGCCAGAGCTCAGACAGCCAGCCCAGCCAGGTGACAGGGGACTGAGCCACTGTCCCAGCCTGAGCACTGAGCCACAGCCAGCACTGCCAGCACACTGCCAACAGTGCAACATTTCCATTTTCCAAACCAATCTCTGCCACCACCTGGCCATGGCAATACCAACAACACCCAGCAGTGCCAGCAGACTCTGCCAAGAATGCAAGATTTTGATTTTCCAAACCCTGAGACAACCCATCCCAAGGGATTTGGAGCATCTCATTGAACAAATGTGGGAAATGTTTTTATTTCTAGGAAAATGCTCCTGTCAGAGCTCTATTCCTGCTGTTTGTATTTTTTTTTTCCTCTGGATAGAGCTAGGTTTGGTCCTCCCATCTCAGTGGGTTTTAGGGATTTTATTTTTTTTTTGGGGGGGGTGAGTGTGTGTGGTTTAGATTTTCCCCTCCTGCCTCCTTTTTTTTTGGAGCATTTGCTGTATGCAGGGAATAGGAGGAGGAGGAATTGATGTAAAACTAAATAAATAAAAACATTCCTTGTATTATGATTGTATTTTCTAAGGGAAAAAAAAAAAGAAATCCTTGAATTTGGCTTCTGGATTCCAAAAAAACTGATGGAATCAGGACAAAAGCCCAGCCCTGCTGTTACCTGTTGGTCCATGCATGTAATATAAGCTTCATAAAAGGAAATAAATTTGCTTTTGTCAGAATCTGTGTGTGCTGTCCATGAGATCCAGGGCCAGGAGCTGCCTGAATCCCTGGAGATGTCACCCCTGGAGATGTCACCCCTGGAAATGTCACCCCTGGAGCAGGGAAATCAGGCACAGGATTCCTGGACAGGGGGTGTGTGAGGGGTTTGGGGTAAATATGTGAAATTTAGCACAAAAAGAATTTCCTGTGTTGCAGCAGAGCTCAGAGATTTTGGACAACTCAAAATCTCACCAGGAAGATTTGGGGGGAGGGGCAGGAAATCCTTCCAAGGTCCTTTGGGGTTTTCCTCCCAATCAGGTGGAATTTCTGCCCTCAGAATCATCAAGGTTGGAAAATCCTGAGGCAAAGAGTGCCCAACCCCCCCCTTGTCCCCAGTGCCACACCCAGGTGTCCCTGTCACCTCCAAACCTGGCACAGCCTGAGCCCATTCCCACCTGGCTCCAGCCTCATCCCCCTCCTGCTTTACCTGTGGCACCTTCTGGGCAGGGACAGCATGTCCCCTTTATCATGGCACAGGTGTGCCCTTTAATGGCACAGGTGTGCCCTTTAATGGCACAGGTGTCCCCTTTAATGGCACAGGTGTGCCCTTTAATGGCACAGGTGTCCCCTTTATTCTGGAACAGGTGTCCCCTCATCATGGCACAGGTGTCCCCTGTACGTGGCACAGGTGTCCCCTTTAATGCCACAGGTGTCCCCTCATCCTGTCACAGGTGTCCCCCTTGTCATGGCACAGTTGCCCCTTTATTATGTCACATGTGACCCTTTTGTCCCATCCCAGTTTCCCTTTATCCTGCCACAGTTTTCCCCCTTACCTGGGCACAGGTGCTCCCTTTACCTGGCACAGGTGTCCCTCTTATCCCAGGTGTCCCCATCACAATGTCCCCTTTACCTGGCACAGGTGTCCCTCTTATCCCAGCTGTTCCCATCACAATGTCCCCTTTACCTGGCACAGGTGTCCCTTGCCAGTCCCAGTTTGGGAATCCAAGCTCTGGCAGGATTCCCAGCCCCTCCCGGGCTTTGTAAATTAAATAAATGAATTAAAATGTCAATAAAAATGTTTTTTGCCGATTCCCGAAGCTTTCCCGGCCCCGCGGCTCCTGGGATCGGGCAGAGCGGGATGTGCCCGGCTGGAGCTGCATCTGCTGGGCTGGGAAAAGAGGGAATTGGGAGGGAAAAAAGGATTTTTGGGGAAAGCTCCGGGAGTGGGATCGGCCACGAGAGGGCCCCAGTGGGACGGGATGGGATAATGGGATGGGATGGGATGGGATGGGATGGGATAATGGGATGGGATGGGATGGGATAATGGGATGGGATGGGATAATGGGATGGGATGGGATGGGATGGGATGGGATGGGATGGGATGGGATGGGATGGGATGGGATGGGATGGGATGGGATGGGATGGGATGGGATGGGATGGGATGGGATGGGACGGGACGGGATGGGACGGGACGGGATTGGGATGGAACAGACGGGATGGGGGCTCGGAGCTGCCTTCCCTTCAATTGGGGTATCAGAGGTCTCTTTTCCCTGGAATTTGGGTCTTGAAGTCCCTTTCCCTGCATTTGGGGGCTCCGAGGTCCCTTTCCCTGGAACTGGAGGCTCAAATATCTTTTTCCCTGGATTTGGGGTCTCGGATATTCCTTCTCCCGGCAGCCGCATCCCTGTCGCTGCTCCAGGCTGACACGGGAAGGGCTGGAGCGGGATGGGAGAGCCGGGATGGGGGTTTGGGGATCCATTTTCCTGGATTTGGAGGCTCAGCGATCCCTTTTCCTGGATTTGGGGTCTCGGATATTCCTTCTCCCGGCAGCCGCATCCCTGTCTCTGCTCCAGGCTGGCACGGGAAGGGCTGGAGCGGGATGGGGGTACCGGGATGGGAGAACCGGGATGGGGATTTGGGGATCCGTTTTCCTGGATTTGGAGGCTCACAGATCCCTTTTCCTGGATTTGGGGTCTCGGCGGTCCCTTTCCCTGGAATTTGGGGGTTCGGAGATCCTTCGCCTGGAATTTGGGGTCGGGATGGAAGATCCAGGATGGAAGAACCGGGATGCGGGTTTGGATCTCCGATCCCACCCGGCGGGAGCTGCCCCAGGAGATGAGTGACCCCCCCCCAAACACCTCTGGAAAAACATTCCATGGCTTTGGAGAGCTGGGAATCCGCTGGCGGGGATGGAGAGGGACCTGAAGGAGGAGCTGGACTGCGCTGCTCGCCTTTATCAGCCCCCGGCAGCAGAAATCAGCGAGCTCTGCTGAGCAAAAAGCTCTTTACCCACAGCAGCCGGGTTTGCTGGAAATAGGTTAAATTTGAATGGGAATAAATCGTTTAAAGGACAGAAAATGGGAGGGAGATGCTGCTCCCCAAGGGGTTTCCAGCTGTTGCATGAAGTGAATGAAATTTCATTAATGTGAAATAAACTCTGTTGAGTTCTGAGGGATCAGAGGGGCGGCCGGGCTGATTATTTTAATTCATGATTGTGTCGAAATGTGGTCATGTTCAGTAAAAACCTTCTCGATCAGATGCACTTTTGTGAGTTTATTATATTAATAGGGTTTATTGAAGGCACAGAAACTTCAGAACGGAATCTCCTCCTCGGACACGGAGTAATAATCACGGATGTGATAGTGTGGACTTAATTAACCTCATTAGCATATACAAGATGTGGGTTTTAATATCGAAATAAACCTTAATCGGGCAGAAGTTTTTTATTTCGGTGATAATAAAGCTTTGCCTGCCTTTCCAGAAGACACCGGGACGGGACGGGTGTTTTGGGGACATCGTTTGTCACAGGGACAGGACCGCGGGCAGTGACAGGAGCCAGACCTGAGGAGGAGGAGGAGGAGGAGGAGGAGGAGGAGGAGGAGGAGGAGGAGGAGGAGGAAGATCCCGCTTCTCTCCGGGGTGATGAGCTCAGCACCGGCCGCTGACACTCGGGCAGTGCCGCGCTCGTTTTGCTGCGAGCTTGGCTGCTGACAGCTGTCCCTTCCAGGGTTTTGTCCCTTCAGGGTTTTGTCCCTTCTAGGGTTTCTGTCCCCCTCCGGCCACCCTTTCCCTTCACTGCGGTGAAGGTCGCGCTGCCGCTGTGGGTCCGGGATCCCAGAGGGACACAGGGACAGGGACAGGCGCTCCTGGCGAGGGCTCTGGAGTCACCACCTGCAGCCGGCGCCACCAAAGTCCCTCCCTTGGGATCAGCTCCGGCTCTGCTCCATCTCCAGGACCTGGCACGACTGGAGGGGTTTGGCGAGCCCGGGAGCTCTCGGTGTTCCCATCCTCCCATCCATCCGTCCATCCATCCATCCATCCATCCATCCATCCATCCATCCATCCATCCATCCATCCATCCATCCATCCATCCATCCTTTCCTTCCTTCCTCGCCTCCGGAGCTGCAGAGAGGAGCGGGGCCGCTCCCTGTTCCTCCCGGGCTGTGCTGGAGTCACTCCCAGCTCGGGGACGGGGCTGTGGGGTGGCTTTGGGGTGGCTGTGAGGTGGTTTTGGGGTGCCTGTAGGGCAGAGCAGCCCGCAGCCCCCTGCCCGAGGGTTCCCCATTCCGGGCTGTTCCCAGTGCTGCTTTGTCCCAGCGAGTAGTGCCAGGATTTAATTGCCTTGGGATGAGGCCAAGCGCAGGTGCTGCTCCGCCCTCCCCGTGCCGCTGTCACCGCTGTCACCGCTGTCACCAGCGACAATGCCACCCCCGAGGCCGCTGTCCCCAGCTCTGCCCATCCCAGCCACTCCCTCTCTCACAAAGTTTGGGTGAATCCTCCCCTCCACAGTGTCCCCCAAATATCCCCCATGAGAGGAGCCAAACTGGGACTTTGCTCAGGTCCCTGTGTCCCCGTGGGGGGTCCCGGCTGTCCCTGATCCCATGGCCCCTGTCCCCAGCCCCGCAGCCCTGCAGCTGCATTCCAAGCCTGCAAAACTTACTGGAAATCCTGTGGATGCAAATCCTGGCCGCCGCTCCGTGCCAGGAACTTGAGCTGCAATCCCGAGAGGGCAGCAGGCTCCGAGCACAGAGCCTCCCCCTCGGATTCCCGGCCTCTGGAATCCTTAAAGCCTCATCAGGGCGGGGGACACCAGTGACTCTGTGGGACCCACGAAGCCCGACAGGTTTGGGGCAAAATCAGCAAATCCTGGGATGCCTTCCCAAAACCCCCACGGTTTCTGACGGATGGGTTGGTGCCATGTTGATTCAGACTGCCTGGCTCCATTCCAAAACTCCTCAGCTCCCAGATCGATGGAGATTCCCAAGCTCCGGGCAGGTGATGAGGTGAGAATGGGACCTGCCCGCTGTGTGTGTGACCCCCAGCCCCAATTCCCACCCGGCCCCTCAACACCCAAATCCTTTCCAGGTCACCTCAACCCCTCCCTCTCCGCAGCCCCGAGGTTTTGATCAATCCCAGGTGAAACTTAAACCTCCAGCGAGGGGAATGTGCTGCTCTGGAGGCAGCGGGATGAAGGTCAGGCTGCTCCCGCTGGAGCCAGATGAGCTGGGGGGATGCTCCAGGCAGCACTTTTTGGGGGGATGCAGGAATTAGGGATGGATGGGGGGGGGGGGAGAATTTCGTTTGGATTTCCAGGATTTCAGCCTCCACGGCTCTTATCCCGTCTGCGAGGGGTTTTTGTGGCATCCTTGGAGGGGAACTGTGGGTTTAACCGCGCCATTTCCTCCGAGTAAATAAAACTGTCTATTTATTGTGCGTGATTCCCGAGACCTCCCAAATCCCGCAGTGCTCACGAGGGCCCGAGCTGTGCCAGGATCTCTGACTGCCACTAAATAATTCACTGCCCGAAGCCCTGAACTTCATCTCAGCTCTGGGAGAACCTGGAGGGGTGCGGGGGGAACTCTGGGATTCTCCAAAAGTGCGAGAGCCGATCCAGCTGGGATCCAGCTTGGGAAGGGAATTCCCAGCGCCCTGCTGTGCTGGTGGGAGGTTGAGAGATGGAAGAGCAAAGGGCTGCGAGTGCTGGTTTGGAAACATTTGAACAGGCAGGAGGATGAGTCTGCGGGGGATGGGTGGAGTGGGATGCTCCAAGCCCTCCAGGGATGCTCCAAAACCTCCAAGGATGCTCCAACCTCTCCAGGGATGCTTCAACCTCTCCAGGGATGCTCCATCTCCTCCAGGGATGCTCCAAAACCTCCAGGGATGCTCCAAAACCTCCAGGGATGCTCCATCTCCTCCAAGGATGCTCCAAACCCTCCAGGGATGCTCCATCTTCTCCAGGGATGCTCCAACCCCTCCAAGGATGCTCCATCTCCTCCAAGGATGCTCCAAACCCTCCAGGGATGCTCCATCTCCTCCAAGGATGCTCCAAAACCTCCAGGGATGCTCCATCTCCTCCAAGGATGCTCCAACCCCTCCAAGGATGCTCCATCTCCTCCAAGGATGCTCCAAACCCTCCAGGGATGCTCCAAACCCTCCAGGGATTCTCCAACCCCTCCAGGGATGCTCCATCTTTTCCAGGAATGCTCCAAACCCTCCAAGGATGCTCCAAACTCTCCAGGGATGCTCCATCCGGTGTCGACTGGAAGGGTCACTCTCACTTCAGAATGCGCCCCACTCTGTGTTTGGGATGTGGTGTGGGATCCAGTTTGGGATGTAATTTGGGATGCAGTTTAGCAGGCAGTGACGTGGTTTGGGATGTGATTCGGTTGGGGATGCAGTGCAGGGTGCAGTTTGGGATGAGATGTGGATTGGGATGCGGGGCAGGATCTGGATTGGGATGCGGGGCAGGGGGTGGATTGGGATGCGGGGCAGGGGGTGGATTGGGATGCGGGGCAGGATCTGGATTGGGATGCGGGGCAGGGGGTGGATTGGGATGCGGGGCAGGATCTGGATTGGGATGCGGGGCAGGGGGTGGATTGGGATGCGGGGCAGGATCTGGATTGGGATGCGGGGCAGGATCTGGATTGGGATGCGGGGCAGGGGTGGATTGGGATGCGGGGCAGGATCTGGATTGGGATGCGGGGCAGGGGTGGATTGGGATGCGGGGCAGGATCTGGATTGGGATGCGGGGCAGGGGGTGGATTGGGATGCAGCTGGGACCCGGTGCGGGATCCTCACTCTCGGGATGCCCCAGGACTCTCCCCGCCCCCAGCAGGGTCCCGTACCCAAACCGGCGGATACCCGCACCCCACCCACCACCCCACCCCATCCTCTCCACCCCCGCCCCGCCCGGCGCTTTCCCCGCCCGCCCCGTCCCGCGGAGCCCCGGGGGCGGGGGCCAGGTACGCGGGGCGGGCCGGGCCGGCGGCGGGGGAGGGCCGGGCTGCGGCGGGCGGCAGCTAAAGGCAGGTGGCCCCGGGAGCGGCCCCGGGCTGGCTCGGGGGTCCCGCTGCGGCCGGGGCCATGCGGCGGGGAGCGGCCTGAGCGGGGCGGCCATGGCCGGGGCGGCGGCGGGCGGGGAGCGGCGGGCGGCGCTGACGGCGGTGCGGACCGAGGGCGCGGGGACCCCCGGCTCCGCCAGCGGGACCCCCGAGCCGCCGCCGCCGCCCCCTCCCCGCCGCCGGGGGCTGCTGGCGGGGCCGCGCCCCGGGGCCGCCCCCCGCCCCGCCGGGGCCCCGCGCTGCTGCCGCCGCCGCCTGCAGAACTGGCTGTACAACGTGCTGGAGCGGCCCCGCGGCTGGGCTTTCATCTACCACGTCTTCATGTGAGTACCGGGCACCGGCGGGAGGGACCCGCAGCCCCCCGGGGCGGGATAAGGGCTCCGGTGGTACCGGGAGAGCCGCGGGGCTCTCAGCGAGCCCGGCCGGGCTCCACCGGGAACTTTGTCCCGGTTCGGCGGGGGGGACGCGCCGGTGCCGCTCCTGCCGCCGGTGCCGGTGCCGGTGTCGGGATCAGCCGCCGGCGGGGAGCGAGTCCCGCAGACTCGGTGCGAGGAGCCGAGCGCGTCCCCGGGGATGGGACTCAGTCCCCGCGGTGGCCCCGAGCCCCTTCCCGATGGCACCGCAGGGACCCGCTCTGCCGCGGCCTCTGAGCGCGGGGGGACCCTCAAAGGCAGGGGAGCCCCGCGGGGTGACAGGTGTGGGTGGCACCGGGGACCCTCTGCTGTCCCGTACCTGTGCTGGGACAAGGCAGGAGTGCCACCCCAGAGCCGTGCCCGGCTGGGATGGGGACAGCGGGGCTGATCTTGTCCCTGCTGTACCCCGAGAGCTCCGGGGTGGGAGGGATGCTCCCGGAGCGCACCTGCTCCTTTCCCTGCTCCCTGTGCCTTCCGAAGCTCTCAGGTGCTGCTCCAGCTTCCCTCGCTGGATCTGAGCATCCCACGGCTCTTGGCGTGCGGCTCATCAGGGCTCAGAACAGCATCACCCCCCCAGGGGGGCTGTAACAACGACTTGGGGGGTCCCCAACACACCTGGAGGCTGCAGGGACAGAGGGGGTTGTACCAAGCCAGGAGCTGGTGGCACTGCTGGGGACACTGCTGGGACATCCCAGCCACAGCCGTGGGGCAGGACGGGTTTTCCCTCTTTGCCTGGCGTGTGCCAGCTGTGGGCACAGACCTTCTGGGGGGGGCAAGAGCCAAAATTTGGCCTCGTCGCCTGTGGCCTGGAGCGGTGCCGAGGGGCTGCGGCGTTTCTGGGGTGCGGGAGCCGGAGCTCGTTAAGAGGCAGGAAAATGGGTCTTGCCTAAGTTAGCACATCGAGCTGGCAGCAGGAATTTGTCACTGGATGAAAGGGCACCTGAGCTCCCCAGGGAGCCGGGACACGAGCCCAGGGCCCGTTTGGAGCCACACCTCCACAGGCTCCCACGGGCAGAATCCCTGCGTGGAAAATCCCACCTTGGGAAGAGTTTCTCCCGCAGGGAAAGGAGCCAAACCCCCCGCCAGGGGAGGAATCGGGATTTATGGCACAGGCACCCACGGGATGTGGAATCCATCTGGGATATCCATCCCTGAGCGAACTCCACCAGCTCTTCCTCACAATCTGAGCCGTTTTACCCCAAAAACAACACATGGGACAAGCGACCCCATTTGCAGACTCCCCCCCCAAGCCCCCCCAGTCACCCCAGCGTGCCTGGCCCGCAGCTCCTGGGTGCTGGGCTTTGTTCCACAAGATGTGCAGCCGCCGGCAGCAGCAGCCAAACGTCTCCAGCCTTTGCTGGGGAGGTTTTTTGTTCACTTGCTCGCTTAATTTTAGGGCTGAGGCAGCTGCAGGGCAGAGTCCTGCCAGGGACCCCCCGAATCCTGTGGGAAGACGCCGCAGTGGGTGCAAGGTGCAGACATCTGTTCTGTGAAGCTTCTCTCGTAATGTTGCTCATTTCTGGCTTCTTTCAAGTTTCTTGTTGGTTTTTTTTTCTCTCTCTCTCTCTCTCTCGCAGCAGATGGGAGCTGCGAAGCTGTTGCAGCGGCTCTGGAGTTGTCGGGGATGATTTGTGTGCCGCAATCTCTGGGTTTTAACAAAAGAGGAGGAAGGTGTTACCCCCTCCCCTTGCCCCCTCCCGGGCCAGGGGAGGGCACGGAGCCCCCGGCCCGGGCTCGGGGCGGTGCTGCTGACCAGGAGCGCTGCCCTGAGCCCCGGCTGCGCTGCCTCCCCCGAGCGGGCTGGCTCCGAGACAGGGCTGAAAAATGCGAAAATGGAAATACCCGCTGAGAAGTGACGCGCTTCTCTCCCCGAGCCGCGGAGCGGGGCCGAGCCCATCGCGTTTTATTGACCAACTTCAGCCTCTTTCTGTCGGGAATTGATCCCAAATCTTATCCCAGCTCCTGCTCCGGGCTCAGTGGTTTGGTGGCTGCATCATTTCTGCTGCCCCTCCATCCCCGATGGGAGGACTCGGAGCCACTTTTGGGGTCTGGTGGATGTCCCTAAACGCTCCGGGAAGAGGATGGTGAGGACACTGAGCCCGTGCAGATGAAAATCCGAGGTCCGAGGTCTCCCTCAGCCCCTCCAGCCCCACGCCGGCCTCACCAACCGCGCCTCGCCCGCTTGGAATGAGAATTCCCAGCCCTGGAGCTTAGGGAGCAAATCCCAGAGCATTAAGCCAGAGGTTTTAGAGCCAGGAGGCAAAATGAGAACTTCCTTTTCCCAATCTCCTCCTCGTTAGCCGGCGGGAAGGCTCTTCCCTGCTGCCGGCAAAGCTGCTGCGGGCTTGGCACGGGCTTGGCACGGGTTTGGCACGGGCACAGCTGCGTGTCCCGAGGGCAGGGCTGCCCTGACTAGCGGCTCCTGCATCCCGGAGCTTCTCCACGCGCTTTTCCAGGTGTCCAATTCCAGTTATTCCCACTCTGGTTGGTCCCTGCCCGCCCCCCGCATCCCCAGCGGTGCCGATGGTTATGAAACGGCTGCTGGGTGCGCCGTGAGCTCAGCTCAGCACTTTTGCTGCTCCTGGAGGAACGTTTCCATCCAGAACAGTTTAACCTGGAGCAAATTAGGGAAGACTGAGCCAGCAGCACCAGAACAGCCGCAATTCCCCGCCTGGAGCAGCGTGCCCCGTGCCAGGCCGAGCTCCCGGCCTCTGCTGCTGGGGAAGAAATGTGGGAAGGAAATTTCCCCGAGGCAGGGAGGGGACTCGAGCATTGTCCCTGTATTTGGTGTCGTTGTGGGGACAAAGGGGTGGCAGCTCCCGGCAGAGTCTCAGGGCAATCCTGGCTCAGGATTGGCCTCCAGTGGGAAATCCCGGCCGCCTTGGGGCGCTGGCAGTGGGATGTGTCCCCATCCAGCCGGGGCCCGGGGGTGACAGCTCAGCATCCCTGTGCCTGGCTCCTGTCACCCCCGCCACTCCCCTGCCTCGTCACAGCCCTCCAGCGCTGCTTGGGGAGCCAGAAAACATTTCCCTGCCATGCTGGCACTGCCAGCTCTTGCCAACACCCCCAGGGCAACTCCCAGGCCTGGAGCCCTGGATGGGTTGCAGGAAAATCCCTCCATCCCTGCTCAGCGCTGACTCCACCGCTGGCTTGGAAAAACCTCCTGAATTTAACTCTTAAACTCAACTCCCAACTCTCCCACCTCTTTGAATTCAGCTCCTTGAAGGTTTTTAACTCGCTGCCAGCGGTGTGTCCCCCAGCTGGGGAGGGGGCATGGCCACCACAGAGGCACCGGCCGTGCCCTTCGAGCCGGGCTGTGCCCCCAGGGCTGAAACGGGAGCTGCTCCAGGGGCAGCGCCAGCGGCAGGAGAAGCCGGCGCAGCACTTTCCCCTGCCCGATGTGGTGTCACCAGGGCATAAAATTAAGCGACTTCGGCGCAACATGAAACGGTGCATTGATTTTTCCTTCTGGTTTTTTTGTTTTGTTTTGCTTTTTTTCCCTTTTCCCCTCTTTCTGCTCCTGCAGGACCACCCACCAGTTTGGGTGCCCCAGTGGTGCAGGGAGAGTTTTTGGTTGTTTGTCCTCCCCGGCAGCGATCCCAAACATCCCCTCCACTGTTTGATAGTCGCAGATTTGGGGCGACTTCTCGGGGTCACCCTGTGCCCCAAATGTCCCCATCCCAAGGTGCTGGAGGAAGGTGACAGCCCCGATCTCTCTGCTGGGGTGCCTCGGCAAACTCTCCAGTTCTTTCCCCCCCCCTTCAGCCCGTTCCTTGCCAGATGATCCAAGAGCAAAACTATCCCGGCTGCTCCGTGTGAGCGCCTTGGCAGCGGCCGCGGGAGCCTTGTGACCGCGCTCCCCGCGGGCACGGCGCGCCCGGGGGGTGCCACGGGGGTGCCACCGGCAACATTTGCCCCCCAAAACGTGAAGTTTTGGGGGCCGCGTGCTCTGTGGGATGTCACTGGATGTCACCCTGCCATGGGATGCGGGAGAGGCGCCGCATCCCAGCTTTGCTCCCATCCTTCCTCAGGCTGCTGGAGCATCCCGTGCTGAGGCTGGGGGGCTCCGGGAGCAGCCCCCTCCTTTCTGCCGGGTCAGGGCCGGGCTCTGAGCGTGTGCCGGTGCCTCTATCGGCTCCTGGCTCCGGCTGCGCTTTCCCTGCCCGTGGGGAAACACTCGGAGCTTTTCTGCTTCTCTTCTGGGCGGCGTGGGACGCTCCGTGCCATGGTTACGGGTGCAAACAGCCCCGCTACAGCCGGTTATTTATATCCCCTGCTCCAGCTCTCCTGAAGGGCTGCGGGGCCGAGGGCCGGGGATTTATGGGACACGCTGTTTATACAGCTGCAGACGGAGCCCAACCTGGCGGCGTGGGGAGCCCGGGGGGTGAAACACCATCGCCATCCCCGCTGGAGCCGCGCTCAGGCAGTTTTGGTCCAAATCGCAACTTTCCAGCGGTGGCACAGCTGGATTGTGCGGCCCGGGCGCTGTGATGCCGGCTGGGAAGGGATCCGTGCATTCCCAGAGCCTGTTTGGTTCGCTCATCCCACGGCTGAGCTGTTTATCCTGCGGCGTGTGGTGTTTTCCTTCCGCTGAGTTACCGCTGGCACCGCCCCTGCACCGGGACAGGGACAGCCCTGCCAGGGTCGGGGTCACACCCGTGCCAGTCCCGGGGTTCAGGAAAAGCGGGACCGGGACAGGTCTGCCAGTGCCACCCCAGTGCCAGTTCCGGGGTTCGGGAAAAGCAGAACCGGGACAGCCCTTCCAGTGCCACCCCCGTGCCAATCTCGGGGTTCGGGTAAAACGGGACCTGGACAACCAGGACAGTGCCGGGGTCACCCCAGTGCCAATCCCGGGGTTCGAGGAAAGCAGAACCGGGACAGTGCCCGAGCCACCCCCATGCCAGTTCTGGGGGTTCGGGAAAAGCAGAACCGGGACAGGTCTGCCAGTGCCACCCCAGTGCCAGTCCCGGGGTGCGGGAAAAACGGGACAGGGACAGTGCCAGTGTCACCCAGTGCCAACCACGAGGGTTCGGGAAAAACGGGACCGGGACAGGTCTGCCAGTGTCACCCCCGTGCCAATCCCGGGATTCGGGGAAAGCAGAACCGGGACAGCCCTGCCAGTGTCACCCCCGTGCCAGCCCCGGGGGCTGGGGACAGTTCCTGGGAGATCTGGGCTGTTCCATCCCCATCCTGCCCCACGAGTTCCGAGGATCCCGGTCCCTCAGCTCGTCCCAGGCTGGTTTTGGGGTGCAGCCTCTTTGCCCAGGGATGTTTGGGGGGCACTAGGAGCCAACTGGTGCCCGCCTGCCCATGCAGGGATGGATGGATCCAGACTTGGCCCTGCTTCCCCTGAGCTCAGCAGCTTTCCCGGCTCACCTGTTCCTCGGCCGGCTCGGGCGGCAGCAGATGGCAAAGCCCACCCTAATGAAGATTAATTGTGGAGATTTCGCCTTCCCCGCCGAGTTTTTATTATTGTTTTGGGGAGGTTTCATTACTGCTGGGGCCGAGCTCTGCTCCTGCTGGGTCCTTGCAGTGAAATGTGCTGGAAAAGGGGGGGGGACCCCTCTGGGACGGGGCTGGAAATGGGAATTTTATTCGGGAGACTTGAAGCACCAGCTCAGCCTCTGCTCCCTCCATCCCTCGGCTCCTGGAGCAGGGCGGTGAGGAAGCCCTGAAGCTCCTGTCCCACTCTCTCTGCCCCCTCCCCATTTCCCTGCCAGCGTTCCTCGCTTTTTCACCTCCTCTTGCTGGGTGGGAAGAGCAGCGAATTGGGATGGGAGCCTGGCGCTGCGGCTCCCCAGGGGTGTTTGATGGTAGAAAACCCCTCTGGGTGCTTGGTAGAGCGGCTGAGAGCAGAATTCCTGCCCGGGAGGAATGGAGGGATGCCGGTTCCTGGCTCCCCTCGCTGCCTGCAGGCATCTGACCCTTCCCTAAGCCGCTTAAGCGCTGCCGGCAGCCGCGACGAGGCGTTTGCCCAGAGCTTTACAAGTTAATTCCTAGCAGGTGATGTGTTCCCAGAAAGTTCCTTTCCCCTTGGAGCCTCTCATGCCTGTATCCTTCCCCAAATCCTAGGGGATGCCGGCTGGGAGGTTTCCCCACCCCGCAGGGAGGGCAGGTTTCCATCACGGTGGGTGATTCCAAAGTCAGGGCCACCCACAGCAGGTCCCCAGGCTCTGGGGACCCCCTCCCTGCTCTCTGGATGAGGCGAGGGGCACAAATCTTTGCTGGCTGCGAGATTTCTGCCTTCTCCTCTGCTTTGTGCTCCGCTGCCCGTGTAATTGCCTGCTAAATCCTGCTTGGATAATCTTTTATTGCTGCTGATGCACAAAGCTCCCAGCTCTGCCCTGGGCCGTGTTTTGCTCCTCAGCCCGTGCCGCGGGGGTGCCGCTGTTCCCACTGGGGGTTAATTCCAGAACTGCTGCGCCTGAGGAAAAAACCCCAATTAATAATTCAGAGGGAGAAGGAGCCGGCTCCAACCTTCTGCCTTGCGGGCGGGGAGTGCCCGGCAGAGCCGCGTCCTCTGCGGCGAGGGCAGGGTGGTGGCACGGCTGTGACACCCTGTGACACCCTGTGACACCCTGTGACACCCTGTGACACCCCTGGCCCCTTTCTGCCTCCAGATCTCCCCCCTCCACCTCTGCACCCAGCCCTTCTCCCATTCCCAGGGATGTTTTGCTGCAGCGTTTTGAGGGGAAGGGGACCCCGCTGTCCCCTTTAGGCTGTGCCACCCTCCCCCCGGGGTTTGACCCCACACGGGGCTGTGGGGTCAGTGGGGAGGGGTCCTGGATGGTCCCACTGAGGGACAGAGCATCGATTCCTCTCTGCTGTGTCCCACGGCTGCTGGGACAGTCGGGACAGCTGGGACAGGTTTCACCCCTCCCATGGCCCGAGCAGCTGCTTCTGCCCCAAAATTCCACATCAACGACACAAAGAGATGGGGACGTGTCCCCGAGCGGCCGCTGAGCTCCCCCACACCCCCCGGATCACCCCTGATGGCCCCTGGGCATTGTCACCATGTGCTGGGGGCAGATTGGTGCCACCAGCTCGAGGACAAGGTGCCGGTGCCACCAGGGCTCAGCCGGGCCGTGCCGGTGCCACCCAGCGCTGTGTGCCCGGAGCCCCCGGTGCCACCACGGACCCGCGGTGACATCAGGGAGGGCGAGTGGCCCTTTGCTCGCCGTCACGTGGGCCGGTGGCACGAGCCCTCCGCTTTCCTTTTTTAGAATCGCTGGATCAGGGGAAAAAAAAATGTATTTTTGGAGGTTTCATTTGCTTCAGCTACAGAGTCGACTTTCTTTTTTTATATATTCTTTTTTTCTTCTTTTTTTTTCTTTTCTTTTTTTTTTTTTTTAATTTTATTTTATTCCTCTCCTTGTTTTAAGTGGGCCAAAGCCCCTCGTGCCTGAGCGCAGCGCTCGGGGAGGAGCGGCCTCACAGCAGTTCCTGGAGACTTTTTCCCTGAGTTGTCACTTCCCAGCTGCTGCTGGCAGGTCCTCACGGTGTCAGGGATGCTGGGGACAGTTTGGAGGAGTTCTGGTCCCCTTCCTGCAGCACCAGAACCCCCCACAGTGCTGGACTCCCCTGCCTTTAATGAAGAAGCTGCAGGGCTGCGGCAGAGCTGGCACCGCGCCCCACGGCGGCTCCTGGGCTCCCCAAAGGCTCCATGCCACCATCTAGGGGCAAAACGTGTCCCCAGCGGCTCTGTGGGGGTCCTGACTGGGGGTTCAGGCTGCGGGCTGGGGTCCCCTGACTGTCCGTGTGTCCCCACTGACACTTTGTCCTTCCAGATTCCTCCTCGTCTTCAGCTGCCTGGTGCTGTCCGTGTTCTCCACCATCCAGGAGCACCAGAAACTGGCCAACCAGTGCCTCTTCATCCTGGTGAGCGACGCAGGAGCACGGCTGGCTCTCGGATTTCCTCTCCCCGCTTTTTATCCTCAAAGAATCACGGGCAGAACCGCTGTCACCATGTCACCAGCCGGGATGTCGCTGTCCATCCGATGGCGCTCTGGGGTGGCCCAGCCCACCATTGTCCCTCGGTGCCGCGGGGAGAAGCAGCAACCGCTGGAAAAGGCAGGGCAGCAGGGGCTAAAAAAGGCAACTTTCCCCCAAACTGTCAGAAAGAGCTGACGCAGGGACTTCTCCCGAGTGATGGAGACTAAATTGGGAAGGTCCTTGTGACTTTTCCTGCGAGTAAGCAGAACGGGGGCTTGTTTGTGAGAGAGAGAGAGAGAGGAGGACAATGCTGACGGCGGAGGAAAAGGACCCAGCTCGGGGCGAGGAGCAGAGCAGCGATTCCCAGCCCGCCCCGACGGCTCCGTCTCACCGCCCTGATCCCCCGGGGGTGGCTCTGGCTTTAGGGGGGGACACCACTCGCTGCGCTCTGCCAAGTTTCATTTTTCCCCTTCACATCTCAGCCTCTCCACTCTCCCTACCCCTCTTTTTTCCCCCCTTGGGCAGGAATTCGTGATGATCGTGGTGTTCGGCATGGAGTACATCATCCGCGTGTGGGCCGCCGGCTGCTGCTGCCGCTACCGCGGCTGGCGCGGCCGCTTTCGCTTCGCCAGGAAACCTTTCTGCGTGATAGGTACGGGGCACGGCGGGATTTGGGGTCACCCCAGCACCCCCTCAATCCCAGAGGGAGTCGGGATGGTTCGTTCGACCCCAGTGTGCAAAAGACAAAAAGCAGGAGACTCAGGTTTTATTCAGCAGAAAGCAGCAATGCGGTTTATTGGGTGAAAACAATTCAGTTTTGCGATAGAAGAGAGAGAAGGAGATAAAGGAAATGAAGTAAAAAAGAGGGAGAGAGAGAGAAGGGATGGGATGTAGCTACCAACAGAAGGGACATATTGTCATCCGACAATAGACATGTCTTCAATCCCTTGGGGAGAAAGAAATCTCAGAGTCTCTTTAGGAAAGTCACTTTTTATAGTCCTTTTCCAAAGTGAGTGGCCTCTGGCCCAAAGGTGGGGAGGTTTATGGACTGTTGTATGGGGAGATCATGCAAACAGCCCTGGGCCAGCACCGGGCACAGCTACAGACAGTCCTGGGTCAGCATCCACCTGGGTCAGGTCAGAACTCAGGTCAGAGCGGGCGGTGGGTCCCGGCTCCCAGTCTCTGATGATGGAGGCAAATCAGAGAAACTTCAGACCGACTCTTCCCCACCCCGAGCCTCTCTGTTCCCCCAGATTTCATCGTCTTCATCGCCTCGGTGGCCGTCATCGCCGCGGGCACGCAGGGCAACATCTTCGCCACGTCGGCGCTGCGCAGCATGCGCTTCCTGCAGATCCTGCGCATGGTGCGCATGGACCGCCGCGGCGGCACCTGGAAGCTGCTGGGCTCCGTGGTCTACGCCCACAGCAAGGTGAGAAAAAAAACATCCGGGTGAGAAAAAAAAAAGCATCGAGGTACATCCCTGAGCGCGTCTGAGCCGCCGTGCCCCGCAGGAGCTCATCACCGCCTGGTACATCGGATTCCTGGTGCTCATCTTCGCCTCCTTCCTCGTCTACTTGGCCGAGAAGGATGCCAACGTCCAGTTCGCCACCTACGCCGATTCTCTCTGGTGGGGCACGGTAAGCTCGGCCCCCCCGCGGCCCCCCGGCCCCGGGAGGGGAGCAGGAGGGTGGGACGGGGCCGTGGTGGGGGGAGCGCCCTGCAGGTCCCCCGCTGCTGTGTCCCCGGGCAGGTGACCCTGACCACCATCGGCTACGGGGACAAGGCGCCGCAGACGTGGCTGGGCAGGATGCTGGCGGCCGGATTCGCCCTGCTCGGCATCTCCTTCTTCGCCCTGCCCGCCGTGAGTAGCGCCGGGAGAGGGCAAAAATCGGGGGGAAAGAGGCAGAGATGCCTCTGTATGGGGTGTGCCCGCACTCACTCTGTCCCCTCCCGTCCCCAGGGGATCCTGGGATCCGGCTTCGCCCTCAAAGTGCAGGAGCAGCATCGGCAGAAGCACTTCGAGAAGAGGCGGACTCCGGCGGCCAACCTGATCCAGGTAGGGCAGGGCTGGCGTATCCCGCCCCACCTTTCCCAGGGAGTTCCCAGGAATGCTCTGCTGTCCTCTCATCGGCAAAACCCGTGAGCTTTGAGGTGTAGGGTCAGTGGGGAGGGTCCTGGATGGTCCCACTGAGGGACAGAGCATCGACTCCTCTCTGCATCCCCTGTGAGCGTCCCTGCCCTCCTGCCCTGCTCTGGCCGTGGGACAAATTCATCTTTCTGTCCCATCCTTAATTTTTCCAAAGGCGACGCTTTTGATGCAGGTAGGGCAGGGCTGGCGTGTCCCGCCCCACCTTTCCCAGGGAATTCCCAGGGAATTTCTGCTGTCCCCTCATCAGCAAAGCACCCAAACTCCCGGCCCCACATCCAGCACCGAAATCCTTCGGGATGGTCGCCGCCGCCTGTGGGGGCCAGGATGGATGGAGGGGTCGGGAGGGCGGATTCTCCCATCCCGGTGGATCCCGATTCCCGGGAATCTCGCTCCCTGCAGGCTGCCTGGCGCCTGTACTCCACGGATGCCAGCCGAGCGTACCTGTCGGCCACGTGGTGTTACTACGACAGCCTCCTGCCCGCCTTCAGGTAGGGGAGGGGGTGAGGGCTGGGGGGGCTCCCGGGGGGGATGAACAGCCTGGGCAACCACCAGGGACCTTGTGGAACCCCCGGGGGCTCGGTGGGGTCGAGCAGCAGCGACACCTTCCCAGGATGGGAGTGTGCTGAAGGAGCCTCCTTCATCCTCATCATCCTCACAGCGCCCATCCCACCCCATCCCATCCCCTCTCACCCCATCCAGAGCGTTCCTGCAGCACCACAGGGAACGGGATGGTGCCTCGGGGACCCCACGGCTGTGGTGGGGACAGGAGCTGGTTCCAGTGTGGACCCAGCTGGACACGGGGGGATCCAGTGGGAGCTCCATGTCCCGTTCCTGCAGCATTCCCTGGGATTTTGCCACTCAAAGGCTCCCCAAAGGTTTTCCAGATCTCTCTTGCAGATCCTGCGGTTTTTACACATCCCTGTGAGCATCTCTGCCCTCCTGCCCTGCTCTGGCCGTGTGACAAATTCATCCTTCTGTCCCATCCTTAATTTTCCGAAGGCGGGGCTTTTGACAGCCACATCCCCGAGTCCCAACTTCCCGAGCATCACCCCGGATCCTGGGAATCACCGAGGGCCCTGCTGCCCTCGCAGTGGAATTCACACCGAGTCAGATTCCATCCCTGCTGGATCTGAGTTTTCCCCTTCCGGCTGCTCCAGCAGCGCCCAGGATCTGATGGTGACAGGTCCCCATGTCCCCATCCCATCTTTGTCCTTGCCTGATCCATCCCTCTCAGATTCCTCCTGTGGAATCCTGTCCTAGGACCCTTCCCCAGCCCGATCTGCCTCAATTAACAAACCGTCTTTTGAACAAAAATGCTGATTTTTTTTTATTTTGTTTTGTTTTGTTTCGCTTTGGTTTTGCTGTGGTTCGTGCTGAAGAGGACCTGGCGCTGCTCAGCCGGTTTTGTTTGCTTCGGAAATTTTAATTTCTCCCCGTTTTTATTTCACCCCGACCTCAGAGAGCTGGTCCTTATATTTGAGCATTTGCACCGGGTTCGCAACGGAGGATTTAGGAATTCAGAGGTGAAAAAATGGCCTGACAGAGCCCCACCGCCCTATCACTCCTTCACCCTTGCCCAGAAAAGCTTCAGCCTGGCCGTGTGTTCAGGGGAAAGGTAGGAGGGGGCAGCCCCCGCGTTCTCCCTCCTCTCTGCTCTGTCTCCTCTGTGTCCTCCTGCGATGTCACTGTCACTGCCAGGCCACGCCCGAGGTGCCACCTCCCCAAACCAGCCCTGCTCCCCACTCGGGCATCCCTGCTGCTCCTGTGCTGCTCTGTTCCTGCTCCAGGAGGGGCAGATTTGATCCAGAGGGACACTCTGGGCTCTTGTACCTTCGTGAGGTCGCGTTTTACGTGGCCCTGAGCCCGGGATGTGGCACAGGGTAACCGAGTGTCCCTTGGCACGGGCAGTGGTGCCATCCCGGCGGGATGGAGCAAATCCCAGAGCCTGGGGCCGGGAAGGTGCTCATGAGGAGAGGAGAGAGGGTTTGAGGCTGCCCTGCTGCTGGTGGCAGCTGCTCTGCACCGTGTCCCTTGTCCCCTCTGCCTGAAGAGTGCCACCAACCCTGGCCACCCCGCCAGGACAACGGGCCAGCACCAGGGTTAGGTGGGGAGAGGCCTCGTGCCTCAGTTTCCCCCGCAGGGCTGAGGTGTGGGGCTGAACTCCCCCAGGTGAGTTCGGGGCTTGGGGGGCTCCTCCCTGGGCTCGGCAGGGGAAGGACCGAACCCCCCTCGGGGGCCTGAGCCCGCCCATCTCCCCCGCGAGCATCACCTCTCATAACATCTCATCTTCTCTCTCTCCTCCCCTCTCCCTCTCACCCTCCTCCTCCTCTCCATCCCTCCACCCTCCCCCCAAACCCGCCGTGCCCCCTTTTCCCCCCCCAAGCTGGAATGAGGAGGACGCGCAGCCCCACAAGTGTTTACGCCTCAGGTAACGCTCGCCCCCGCCCGCGGGGAGCCCCCCACCACAACCCTGGTGGGGTTTGCGGGGCCACCATGGTCCCTGCGCTCGGGGACTGTCCCCAAATCCTTCCGGCAGAGCCGAGGAACCTCACAGGCGTTCATGCAGGACCTACACAAACCTCCTGCGCTCCCGGCGGCGGCGGGGCTGTCGCACCCCCGGTGGCGCTGCGGGGCACGGGGACGCGGTGGCTCCGCTCCCTGCCGGCCCCGGCTGATTCTCTTTTCTCCTGTGTCTCTGCCCTGCCCCTCCAGCCCCATCTTTAGTGGTAAGAGGAGGCTCTTGCAGACGTGGGGCACGTGGAGACGGAGGTACCGTGTCCTGCCCCTCCCGCCGGAGAGCGGCACCGGCAACCTCGGGATGCATGGATGCACTCCCTGCCCGGTGCCTGCAGCATGGACGGGGCTGGGGGCTGAGGACGGGGGCTGGAGGCTGAAATGGGGGTCCCTCCGAGGGACAGGGAGGTTGTGCATGGCCTGGACTGAGCTGCCTGTCCCCACTGTCCCCTACTGCCTCAGTTTCCCCATTGCAAGGTGGATGAACTCGGGCTGCTGGCAACAATGTCCGGTACTTGAATAAATCCCATAAATCCCATCCCGCCGGTGTGCCGCAGCCTGATTCCCGGGACACAGCCCTTCCCACCCTCTGGCACGGCCGCTGGATGTCTGGGACGTGTGGCAACTCTCCCTGCCAGCAGGGGGAAGGGCTGGGAGCCCCGAACCCCTCCCGAACCCTGCTCGAATCCTTCCCGAACCCCTCCCGAACCCTGCCCGGACTCTGCTCGAACCCTGCTCAAACCCTGCCCGAATTCTTTCCGGACCCTGCTCAAATCCTGCCCGAACCCTGCCCGAACCCTGCCCGAATCCTGCCCCTATCTCTGCCTTGTTCTGCCTGAGGAAATCCAGGAATGTCCCCCAACTCCTGGGTTTTGTGGAGCCTGTCCTGCAGCGGGTGTGGGATTCACTCCGTGTCCTCCTCCTGTGTGTCCCCTTGAGCTGTTTTTGGGGTCTCTCATCATGGAAAATACGGGGGGTTTGTGTAGGTCCTGCATAAACAATGCCTGGTGTTTCCCTTCAACCCAAAATCGCAGCTGGGTTTGGGAGCAGAACTCGAGTTAGGGCAGGAGCAGAGCCTGGATGGAGGAGGATGAAGTAGGGTTGGGAATATCCCGTGCAGGGATGGAGCAGGAGCCGAGCTCTGCTCAGCTCAGAGGTGGCTCTGCCGCGTGTCCTCTGCTGCCACACCCCTCTGTCCCCTCTCCCCTTGCCTGTCACCTCCTTTCTCTGCTCTTGGGACCAACAAAAGGGGTTTAAAGGAGCAGCCACAGAGCCGCCCCTGCAGGAACCGCCTGCTGCTGGCCTGGCTCGTGCCATCACCTGCGGGGGGCTCTTTGTGAGCTCAGCCACCCCCCTTCACCCCAGGGACCACCCTGTCCTTGTCCCCACGCCCCTGACACCTCCCTCCCGCTGTCCCCAACGCAGCAACAAGATGGGCATCAAGGAGCGGATCCGGCTGAGCAGCTCCCAGCGCCAGGGCAGCCGCGGGCGGCAGCAGCACCTGGGGCCGCCCCTGCATCGCTCCCCCAGCACCGAGGACGTGGCCGAGGCCTCCAGCCCCACCAAGGTGCAGAAAAGTTGGAGTTTCAACGATCGCACCCGGTTCCGAGCATCCCTGAGGCTCAAACCGCGGCTCCCGGCTGAGGGTGAGCCCCTGGGTGAGGGGTCTGGGGGACACCGGGGGGCTGCAGGGTTGGGGACAATCCTCGGGTGTGCCATCCACCCGTTCTCGGCACCCACAGCCGATTGCCCGCCGGAGGACAGTGGCGAGGAGAGGAGCTCCCCCTGCGACCTGACCTTCGAGGACATCATGCCGGCGGTGAAGACCCTCATCCGGGCTGTCAGGTGAGGCTGTCCCCTCCCGTGTCCCCCATTGTGCACAGAATCCCCTCGGGCATCCGGTTCCTGCCTCCAGCCCGGCTGTTTCTGCAGGATTCTGAAATTCCTGGTGGCCAAGAGGAAGTTCAAGGAGACTTTGCGTCCCTACGACGTCAAGGATGTCATCGAGCAGTACTCGGCCGGACACCTGGACATGCTGGGCAGGATCAAGAGCCTGCAGACGCGGTGAGGTGCCCTGCAGGTGACCATGACATTCCTAGAGCTCCATCCCGAGCCCTCGGGAGTGATGGATGGGCTCTGCCCCTTCCCTCCCTGCAGCGTGGACCAGATCGTGGGCAGGGATCGGGCTCTCCCCGCGGACAGGAAGGTTCGGGAGAAAGGGGAGAAGCCGGCGCTGGAGGGGGAGCTGGTGGACGAGCTCAGCATGATGGGGCGTGTGGTCAAAGTGGAGCGGCAGGTGAGGAGGGGACACGGCGGGAATGTCACCGTCCCTTTGGAGGGCGAGCCGAGCCCCCCGCGACCCCTCCCACGGAGTTAAACCCGGCTCAGCCCCCTCCGCGACCCCTCCCGTGGGGTTAGACCCGGCTCAGCCCCCTCCGCGACCCCTCCCGCGGGGTTAGACCCGGCTCAGCCCCCTCCGCGACCCCTCCCGTGGGGTCAGACCCGGCTCAGCCCCCTCCGCGACCCCTCCCGTGGGGTCAGACCCGGCTCAACCCCCCCCCGCGCCCCTCGCAGGTACAATCCATCGAGCACAAGCTGGACCTGCTGCTCGGCCTCTACTCGCAGTGCCTCCGCAAGGGCTCCACGAACTCCTTCAGCCTGGCCGCGCTGCGGCCGCCGCCCGGCGAGCCCGACATCACCTCCGACTACCAGAGCCCCGCGGAGCATGAGGACATCTCCGCCTCCGCACAGACCCTCAGCATCTCCCGGTCGGCCAGCGCCAACATGGACTGAGCAAAGGGCAGCGGGATGGACCCTGCGCGGCGGGATGGGGCGCTGGGGCAGCGTGGCGTTGTCCCCTCGCTGTCACTCGCTGTCACTCGCTGTGTTACTTGAACCGAGTCTTCCTTCGCGGGGACACGGCTGCAGCGGGGTGCCTGTGGCACTGTGGCATGGCCTGGGATGTTCCTGGGATGTTCCTGGGGTGCTCCTGGGATCTGGGATGCTCCTGAGGTGTTTCTGGGATCTTGGATGCTCCTGGGATGCTCCTGGGACAACTGGGATGGTCCTGGGATGTTCCTGGGGTGCTCCTGGGATCTGGGATGCTCCTGGGGTGTCTCTGGGATCTTGGATACTCTGGGATGCTCCTGGAACGCTCCTGGGACACCCGGGATGTTCCTGGGGTGTTTCTGGGATGTTCCTGGGATATTCCTGAGGTGCTCCTGAGATGTTTCTGGGGAGCTCCTGGGATGTTCCTGGGATGCTCCTGGCATGATCTTGGCTTCCTGCGGGATGACACCCCCCCAGCTCCGGGGTCCAGCTATAGTGGGGATGCTCCGGGCTGGCCCCATCCCCTGGGGTTTGGTTTGAACCCCAGCCCCTCAGGACAGGTCCTGCCTGGTCCCCCAGAGCTGAGCCGAGGCCACCACCAGCTATGCAAGGTCCCATCTCCCTCCTGCTGTCAGTGCAGGGGTGTGGGGGCACGACCCAGGGTGGTTTTACCCGTGTCATTTGTGGTCCCCAGTGGGGGGAGCAGGGGACTGTCGCCCCTCACCAGGCTGCACCTCTCCAGAAGCACAGCAGAGCCTCCTGCCTGCCCGTGCATGCTCCCAGGGCAATATATATATAGAAGATATATATATATATATATATTTATGCAATAATGTCTTAATATGCAAATACCCCTGGGAAGAGCAACCCGAGGGGACATTGGCAATAAGGACCCCCCTGCCAGCTCCCAGGGCTGGGCTGTGCTGCCCAGGGGGAAAATCTGCACCGAGGGTGGCCCTGGGGACAGGAAGCTGAGCAGGGACTGTCCCCAAGGAGTGTCCGTCCCCCCGCGTCCCTGCCCCTCCCTCCCGGCCGGTCCCGCGGTGCTCAGTTTGTCCCTGCCCGTGTCCCTGTCCCCTCTGTGGTCCGGGCAGCACGGGCCGGGCCTGGATGGGGGGGTTTGCCTGGTGGGGACAGGGCGGTGTCCTTGCATGTCACCTACAGCAGATCCACGCTGCCACAACCCCCGCGCTGCCCCTCGCAGTCCCGGCGCTGGTTCCCAGTCCAGCAACACTGGGGTCGTGCCAAAGTGCCAGGCTGGGGCTCTGGAGCTGCAGCCGGGGCTCCGGAGGGGCTCGGCCGTGACCCCACAGTGCCGGGATCTGTCCTCGCTGCCAGCACCGCCCATCTCTGGGTTCGGGCCGTGCCATTCGCACCCCCTTTTCCCGTGCCTCTGCTCCGGGCAGAGCGGGGACCCCCGACCCTGCTCGTCTCCTCGCCCCCTTAGTGCATGTGGCCAGCGCGGGCCGTGCCAGAGCTGCTTGAACCCCCCCGGTCCCCTCCCCTCGCCCCGGGGGTGCGACACGAGGGGACAGCGCTGGGTGGGTGGCCGTGGGGCGAGGTGCATGTGACAGCTTTGCCCGCAGCCGCACGCAGGAATTAACCCTTAGGATCCCCCCTCCCCGGGCTGGCTGCTCCCCGCAGCCCCCTCCCCGAGCCAGCGGTAGTTACCTCACTTGATTAACTTATTAATTTATTTGTTTCATTAAAATTTGGAGTAGAGGCTGCCCGCCTGCTGCCGTTTGTCTCCCTGCGCTCCCGAGAGGTGGCACTCCAGCCCTGCGGCCGAGCCGCGGCCAGGGGACAGCAGCGTCCGGCCGGGGGACACAAATGTCCGGCCGGGGGACACAAATGTCCGGCCGCCTCTCTGACCCCCTAATCAGCAGAAACCCACCGAGATGAGATTGAGAGCCCAGCTCCAGTTCCTTCGCCCTCCCCAGCTCCATCCTGGGGGTGGAGGGGAAGGCGCAGCGTTGATGTCACTGCAGAAGGACCCGCGCGTCGTTTTTTTGGCACCTTGCAGGGAAGGGTCGTCGCCCCGATCCCCCCTGCCTGTTTGGTGTGTCTCGCCCTCCCCAAATTGCGACGCTGCGATGTCCACAAAACCATCCAAGGGAGGTGAGGGTGGAGTCCCCTCCCTCAGGGGTCCCCCCAACCCCTCTGGGGACAGCAAAGCTTCACCCCATGGCTGTGAGCTGGCACCCCCCGGGGACAACACGTCCTGCGACATCGCGGGGTGAGGTGGCCCCTTCCCGTGCCGCTGGCTCGGGAGGAAGCCGGGGTTGGCCTCGGGTCAGTCCCTGCCTTTCCTGGCTGCCTCCAGCCAAGAAACTCGCCCCAGGATGGTGTCGGAGCCGAGCGCTGCTGGAGCGGCACCTCCCTGCCCCGCTGCCCCCAGAGGTGCCCCAGAGAATGGGGGGCTCGTGGGGGCTCCAGCACCCCGGTGCCCGATGTGTGGGGTGGAGTCCTTGGGGGGGTTGGCTTGGAGGAGGATCCGTGAGGCTGCAGCCCCCCTAAATCCATAGGGGCACGGCACCGGCCTCTCCCGGTGTTCCCAGCGGGGTGGGCGGCGATCCCGGGTGGGTTTTGGGGGGGATTCATCCCCACCACATCCCTGCGCCCCACGGGGGGGGGGGGCAGCTCGGTGCTTTCAGCCCAGCTGGGTGTGGGGTCTTCCCACGTGTCTGAGCAGTGGGGACGGGGTCCTGGCACCTCGTCCCTCCCCCAGCAGGGCCGGGAGGGTGGCACAGGCACGGGGGGTGTGTGCCAGCCCGCGGCTCTGCCTCCCGCCGTCACACGGGCACAAGGTGCCCCGGCAGGACTTTGTCCCGCTCCACCTTGGCTGCCGCACGTGTGCCGAGGCTGCCACTCCCCGCGGAGGGGACACGAGCGGGGGGGGGACGCCGGCGTCAGAGTGACACAGAGGGAGCTGTGACCTCGCGGGGCCGGAGCCCAGCCGCAGGAACGGGGTGAGGGGATGCTCCAAACACTTGGATTGTCGCCGCTGCCGCCTCCGCGCAGCGCTGCTCTTATCAGCTGGCAGGGGGACAGGGTTGTTACGGGAATGGTCAGCTGTTCCCGCAGCACCCCACGGCGTCCTCTGAGCTGTCAGGGAGCTGGCGGGGGCACAAGGACACAGAGCAGCGGCCGGGGATGTCCTTTGTGCCAGTGGCTTTGCTTTGTTCCCCGAGGGTCTTGGGGGAATTCGTGACTCACTGTGGATTCCTACGAGTCCAGTCATGCTGGAGACAGTCGGACTCTGGGCTGGACTCAGTTCCTTCCTGCGCCACTCCGGCCTCCAGCTCCTCTGCCCAAGGACGCGCTCACAGGAAAAGGCCCTTCCAAGAGCGCTGGGGAGAGGGGCTCCGTGCGGATGGGGCTCCGCAGGACCCTCCTTCAGGCGCCCCGAGCACCCCGGGGTCCCGGGGAGCAGGCAGCACCGTGCCGGGCGGGGTTTGGTGCTCCCCACTTCCACTCGCCCCCGCAGTGAAGCCCACCCTGGCCGCAGGCTGAGCCCCCACCGAGGGCTCAGCCAGGAGCCCGTGGCCCGTGGCCCGTGGCCCGTGGCCCGTGGCTCGCGGCCGCCCAGGGAACCCCGCGGTGCTCCCGTCCTGGCTGCCGTGAGGCATCCTCGAGGAATCCTTTGGCAGCTCCCGGCGAGGCAGGGACAGCAGGAGCCCCGAGTGGGCGGCTGAGATCCCGCAGCAGGTGCTGGTGCCGCGGGGGGGCCGGAGCCTGGCGGGGGTGGCCAAGAACCCCCCGGTTCTGGTTCCTGTGCTCGTGGCTGGGCGCTGGCAGTGGGACAGGGGGCTGGATCCAAGTGACACCAACTGGGTGTCCCTGTCTCAGCTGTACCCAGCTGTCCACAACCCCTGGAAGGGGGAGGAACGCAGCCCCCTCCCCTCTCCATCCCTCCCTCCCCCTCCTCTCCACACACATAGGCAGTGGGGAACCCCCCAGCCCGGCTCCCCCCATAGCCGAGCCCCCCCATTTGGCGAGGGCAGTGCCGGGGGGGGCACCGGGAGGGGATGGGGGGAACCGGGGACACCCCGGCCCCGCGGGGACAGATGAGGGCGAGGGGAGCCACAAATTCGGGGCTCCGCTCTACAACCCCAGGCCCGACCCCCGCCCCTCTGCGCTCCGCCCCGGGCCGCTCGCTCTGCCCCGGCGCCTCCCCGCGCCCCCCCGGCCGGGGCGCGGCTATAAGGAGCGGCGGGGCCGGCGGCGGGCGCGGGGCGGCGGAGCGGCGGGCGCGGCAGGTACGGGGCAGACTCGGGGGGGGACGGGGAGGGGCTGGGGGGTGCCAGGCAGGAGGAGAGAGGGAAGGAGGTCCCGCCCCATGATTTCCGTGGGGTATCGCAACACCGGACTCCTCACTCCTCTCACGGGTGTCTGCGCGGCGGGCGCGGCAGGTACGGCCGGGAATGGGGAGGGGGTCGCACCGCTGGGGTCCCCGTGGGTGCCGCGTGGGTACCGGGGTCACCCTCTCCCCGCTTTACCGGGGTCCCGGGAGTCCCCACGGGGCACGGCAGGAGGGGTGTCCCCTGCCTGTTTCGGGGTCCCCATCGCCCCCCACTGCCCCGCGGGCTGATCGCACTGGGGGTGGCGGTGGGAACGGGACCCCTCCCCGAGGGGGTTCTGCTTTTAGAGCAGTTGTTAAGGGGTGGACTGGCACGGGGCCCCTCGGGGTGTGAGGAGCTGGAGGGAAAGTTTTTTGGGAGGGAGTTTTGGAGGTTGAGCTGCGTGGTCACAAGGAGAGTTACAAAACCGGAATGATTTGAGGAGCCTGGGGGGAGCAGGGTGGGAGCAGCACCCAGAGTGGGATGGGGAAAACCCACGGGACCTCCGTGACATCACTGCCCTCCCTCCGCAGGTGTGGGGACATGACTGGGGACATGCGGGCCCTGCTGTGCCTCTGGCTGGTGGCCCTGGTGGCCCAGGTGGCCCTGTCCTCCCGGGTCCGCACCCGCCGGGAGCTGAGCCCCGGGTTGTACCAGCACGGGGTCTACGACGCCGGGGGCTCCTACTGCCAGCGGGGGGACGTGTGCTGCCACGGCCGCGACGACGGCTGCACCGTGCCCTATCACGACACCCTCTGCTACTGCGACCTCTTCTGCAACCGCACTGTCTCCGACTGCTGCCCCGATTTCTGGGAATACTGCCTGGGCATCCCGGCCCCCTTCCCCAAAGCCGAAGGTGAGGCGCTGGGTGCTGGGGGGCTGCTGGTGCTCCTTGGGGTGATGGATGTGGCACTCCGCCACACCCTCACTGTAGGGCTGTTCAGGACCCCTCAAAGCTTTGGGAACTCGTATAGGATGGAATCTCAGAAAAAGAGGTGTGGGAGCAGCCCGTGATCCCACAGCCCGCTCGCTCCCGGGGGAAGCGGCGGCTCCAGCAGCGCCTGTGGGCAGAGCAGGGACGTGAGGGGACATGCGAGGGGACAGGCGGGGACGCCATCCCAGCTTGCCCGGTCGCGTCTGGGGCAGGCAGATGCTGGCCTTGGCTTAACCCTGCCGGCAGCTGGGGCGGGGAGGGGGCACGGGCAGCCCCCAGCGCACAGCACAAGGCGCTCTCAGAGTCCCCGCGGAGCAGCGCCAGCTCCTCCCGGGCACAACCGGCCCCTTTATCCCTGTCCCGCCAGCCTGAGCGCATTTAACCCTCCCGGCGCCGGGCCAGCCCCGCTCCCACCTTGTGCAGCACCCGCAGACCCCCGGCATAACTTTGGGGATGCCAAGGTGCAACCGGGATTGAAGAACCGCGTTGATTTTCCCTTTGGTTTGTACCCCCGGGAATATCGGGGTGCTGGTGGGACCCCCGGCACAGCCAGGCACTCACCGGGGGCTCTCCCGTTCCCATCCAGGCTGTTCCCGTGCCGGACGCGATTATCCCACAGGAGCCACGTACCGGGAGAACTGCAACCTGTGGTGAGTGAACGCTATGTGGGCACCTGTGGCATGTCACCAGCATGTCACCAGAGGAAGGTGTCGCCGTCCCGTAAATCTCAGAGCTCGGCGGAGAGCGGGGCCCGAGCTGGGTGGTGGGAGCTGCTGCCAAAATGCCTTTCCTGCCACAAATTCGGAGCCAAGAGCCTTGAGCCGCTCCCAAGTTTCAGCGCATGCCTGCGTGGGAGCCGCTCTCCCTGGCGGGACAAAGCGCTGCCCTGGGGGGATTTTGGGCACGCTGGTCGCAGTTCAGCTTGCCCAAGCCTGACGGGACGCTCGGGTAGCCGCGATGCTTTCGTGCCGCTCGGCAGCCCCCGGAGCTCGCCGTTGGAACAGCGCGGGGGTTATTTGGGAATACTGGGAATACTGGTATTACTGGCATGCGGAGGTGGGGGATAGGGCAACCTGCAGGCGCGGAGCTGCTGGAGACGAGGATTGAAGCCGCAGGGGCGATGCGGCAGATAAGCGGAAATCAAAGGCAGCGTCTGGGGCGTGTGCGAGGGCAGGGGCGCGTGTGAGAACATGTGCGTGCGGGTGAAAAGCCAGCCCGAGCCTCCCCACAGCTCTGGGGCAGCCTGCAGCTCCGCCGGGATCCCGAGCGGAGCGCTCAAGGCTGGAGGTGTCCCCATTCCCGGCGGAATGTCGCTGTCCCCAAGTCATACTGCTGGGGGAGCATCTCGGACCCACCAGCGCTGGGGAGGGGGGAAATCTCTTCCAAACTCCTCAATCAGCGCCTGGAAAACTGCCTGGAGAATTTCTGCAGCGCTTCACCCCCACCTCGGTCCCTGCCGGGGTCTGGCAGCGCCCGCGGGTGTGGCAGGGGACAGAAACCACGGCGGGGTGTCACGGAGCGTGGGCACCCAGCTGGTGGCACCCTGAGGTGCTCTCAGGTCCCCAAGTGTCACACGCAGCGCCAGAAGCGCTCAGGGATGGATGGGCGAGTGCTGGAATGCAGGTGCTGCCTGCGGGATCGGGATGGGGAATAAAAGGGAAATGTTCCGGCATCTGGGCAGCTCCATAAAAGGGAAATGTGCCGGGATCTGGCATGCCAAGCATTGCTCAGTGCACGGGGGGAGCACAGCCCGGGGCTCCCCGGGGGACCCGCCACACCCCCGCAGCCCCCCCAGGCCCGGCTGTCCCCGTGGGTGCCGCAGGAGTGACCTGGTGGCAGTGGGACACTCATGGGGACACCCAGCCCCGACCTCCCGCCCCGGGCTGCTGTCCAAGCCCCTCTCTGATGTGCAGCCCTGGCAGCTTTTCAGCTGATTTTCTGTCCCATGGCCTGTCTGCCCTCGGGGCTCCTGCCAGGGCTGGGGCGGGGGGGGGGGACAGGTCCCAGGGCCACCCAGAGGCCACGCAGGGTCACCCAGTGGCCACTCAGTGTCACCCAGTGGCCACTCAGTGTCACCCAGAGTGCTGCCCACGGCTTCACCCCGTTCTGAGGTGCCAAGCCCCGACAGAAATAGCCCTGAGCCCCTCACTGGCTGCCCAGTTCGGGAGGGGCAGCGCCCACTCGGGGTCCCCCTGGTGACCCTGGGGACATCATTTCTCAGCGGCTGTCCCCTCCGCAGCACCTGCGGGCCCGGCGGGCAGTGGCAGTGCGAGGACCACGCCTGCCTGATGGATGGGGAGCTGATCGACGCCGTCAACAGAGGCAATTTCGGGTAAGCACCGAGCACCGCGAGGATGGGGCAGCGATGCTTCACCCCTCGGTGCTTTTTTGGGGTGACACGTGTCCCCTCTTCCCACGCAGCTGGAGAGCCGCCAACTACAGCCAGTTCTGGGGGATGACCCTGGAGGACGGGATCCGCCACCGCCTGGGCACCTTCCGTCCCTCTCCCACCGTCATGAACATGAACGAGATGCACGTGAGTCCGGCCGGGAGGGAAACTGAGGCACGCCAGGGGTTGTCCCTGCCCATCCCAGTGATTCCCCACGGCTGGGAAGGGGCTCCCAGCGGGGAGGCAGGGCAGCCCTTGTGTTTGGAGACAGCAGCTCAGCAAATTCCCCCGGACAATCCCCGCGCTGCCAGTGTTGTTTTTTCCCCCTCTCCTCCGCGCTCGTTTCCCATCGGAACGCCGGCCCCGCCGCTGCTGACTCAGCAGAGCCGGCTGCTCCAGCGCTTTTCCACCCAAACCCGGGGTGGGCACCCCCGGGGGTCCCGGCAGAGCTCGGTGCACGCCCAGCCCCGGCTCCGGAGCCTGAGGTTTAATTTTAGAGGCGCTTCCTGCGCTGGGAGAAGCCGGGGAGTTGTGGCCGTGTCCTCTCCAGGAAGGGCCGGGGCGGGGGCACTGTCACCGCTCCAGGACGGAAAGGCTGGGCTAGGGGCCACCGTGAGGGGCTGTGTGACCACCGAGAGGGGCTGTGCGGCCACCGTGAGGGGCTGTGTGACCACCGAGAGGGGCTGTGTGACCACCGTAAGGGGCTGTGTGACCCAGGGTTGTGTGACCCTCAGTGGTCACCGAGGGCTTTGCTGGGCTCTGGGACAGGACACTGCTGATCTCCAAGGAGCTGCTGGGGCTGTGGAGCCCAATTTTAGGGAAAATTGAGGAGTGTGGGATAAAGGGACACCCAAATGTTTGTCACTTGTGATGTCCCTGTCCTGAGGAGTTTGCAGTTAGCCTGGGGGACACAAAACCTGGGTAGGGATGCTGCTTAGAGGATGGCTGGGGTGGCAGGAGGAGGACATGGGTCCCAGATGTGGCTTAGTGACAGTAAAGGTGGCTGTGGACCATCTCAGAGGATGTTTGGGATGGCAGGAAGAGCTGTGGGAATCCCAGACTGCAGCTGGGGGACACTGAAGGTGTCTAGGGACCATCTCAGAGGATGTTTGGGATGTTTGGGATGGCAGGAAGAGCTGTGGGAGTCACAGAGTGCAGCTGGGGGACACTAAAGGTGGCTGGAGATAATTTCAGGGGCTGTCTGGGATGGCAGGAGGAGCTGAGGTCCCACAGTGGGGCAGGGTGACACTGAAGGTATCTGGGGACCATCTCAGAGGAAGTTTGGGATGGTTGGGGTGTCAAGAGGAGCCGGGGGGTCCCTGTGGCCTGACCCCCCTCCCTGCTGTGCCCCACAGATGCACATGGACACCAACGAGGTGCTGCCCCGTCACTTCGATGCCGCTGCCAAGTGGCCGGGGATGATCCACGAGCCGCTGGACCAGGGGAACTGCGCCGGCTCCTGGGCCTTCTCCACGGCCGGTGAGGGACAGGGGGGACAGTGGGGACCGGGGGGGACAGAGACCAAACCCTGACCCCCCGCCCCTCCCCAGCCGTGGCCTCGGACCGCATCTCCATCCACTCCATGGGACACATGACCCCCGCGCTGTCCCCGCAAAACCTCCTGTCGTGCGACACCCGCAACCAGCGCGGCTGCAGCGGGGGGCGCCTGGACGGAGCCTGGTGGTACCTGCGCAGGAGAGGGTGAGCGGGGCGGGGTCACGGGGTGAGGGGACAATGGGGTGGGATGGTGGGATAATGGGGTGGGATAGTGGGATAATGGGGTGGGATGGTGGGATAATGGGGTGGGATAATGGGGTGGGATAGTGGGATAATGGGGTGGGATGATGGGACAATGGGGTGGGATAGTGGTATAATGGGGTGGGATAGTGGGGTGGGATAGTGGGATAATGGGGTGGGATAGTGGGGTGGGATAGTGGGATAATGGGGTGGGATAATGGGGTGGGATAATGGGATAATGGGGTGGGATAATGGGGTGGGATAATGGGATAATGGGACAGTGGGACAATGGGGTGGGACAGTGGGACAATGGGGTGGGACAGCGGGATAATGGGGTGCGATAGTGGGATAATGGGATGCGATAATGGGACAGTGGGATAATGGGGTGCGATAATGGGGTGCGATAATGCGACAGTGGGATAATGGGGTGCGATAATGGGGTGGGATAGTGGGATAGTGGGATAATGGGGTGCGATAATGCGACAGTGGGATAATGGGGTGAGATAATGGGGTGGGATAGTGGGATAATGGGATGGGATAATGGGGTGTGATAGTGGGATAATGGGGTGCGATAATGGAATGGGATCCACAGGATGGGATCGTGGGATAATAGGATCCCTGGGATGGGATCAATGGGATTGGGATTTGGATTGGATGGCATAATAGGGTGGGATAATGGGATGGGATGATGGGATAGGATGATGGGATGGGATAATGAAGAGGGCTAAGGAGATTATGGGATTTTGGAATGGGATAATGGGATGGGATAATGGGACGGGACAGGACAAGATGCATGGGATGGGATGATGGAATCAGATGGGATTTAGGGATGGGATTATGGGATGGGATAATGGGATGTGATTTTGCGATGGGATGGGGGACAGAGGCTGCTCTGGGATGGGGTGGGATGAAAGGGGTTTGAGGTTCTGATCACCTGAGGAGACCCCAAGAGATCCCCATGCTCATCCTGTCCCCTGGATAGATGGGCACTGGGGGCTGCCAGGGCAGGGTGGATAGTGGGGTTTGGGATCGGGATGGGAGTGGGGATTGGGGTGAAGGTGGAGATGGGAGTTGGGATGGGAGTGGGTTTTGGGATGGAAGAGGGATTTGGTGTGGGGATGGAGGGTGGGTTCGGTACGGGGATGGGGTTGGATGGGGATGAGATTGGGGTTCAGGGTGGGGATGGGAGTGGGATTTGGGATAGGCCTGGAAGTTCGGGGTTGGGATGGGAGTGGGATTTGGGATGAGGATGGAGCCGAGTGGTCCTTCCCCTCCTCCATCGCTGTCCCTGCGCAGGGTGGTGACAGACGAGTGCTACCCGTTCACGAGCCAGCAGAGCCAGCCCGCCGCTCCGCCCTGCATGATGCACAGCCGCTCCACGGGCCGCGGCAAGCGACAGGCGACAGCGCGGTGCCCCAACCCCCAGACCCATTCCAACGAGATCTACCAGTCCACCCCCGCCTACCGCCTCTCCTCCAGCGTGAGCGCCGGGCCGGGGGCGGAGCGGGAGCCCTTGGAAGCGGGAGGGGGCTTGGCTCGTGCTGCTTTACCTGGGAAAACCGAGTTTGGGAATGCGGCTGGGAAAACCCCGCTGCGGAGCCCGCGGGGAGCGGCTCCTCCACCCGGCACCTCCACAGCAGCCGCCTGTGGGTGCCGGAGCAGCTCTGCTGCATCCCTGAGGGTCGGGAGGCAGTGCCGGGGGTCCTGGCCCTGCTGGCACCCGGTGCCACCCAGTGCTGTGCTTGCAGGAGAAGGAGATCATGAAGGAGCTGCTGGAGAACGGCCCCGTGCAAGGTAAGGAGCTGGCGGGGGCTCCTCTCTGTGCACCCCAAAAAGTCGGGGGAACAAAGTGGAAGGGAAAACCCGCTCTGTCCGGGCTGGGCGAGCTGTCGTGGGGGCCAGAACCCCCCTCAGGTTCTCCCCCTGCGTGCCCGGGCAGCGCTGCCCCAGTGCCCGTCACGCTGCCCACCCCAGCGGGCACTGGGTTGCTCATTAACTCCTGAGATTTAATCACCGTCTTGGCAGCTGCGTTTGTTTAAGATTTCTTTTCTTTTTGAAACCTCCTCTGAGTGTTGTTGCATCGCCCCGGGGTTGAGCCGGCTGCCGCCTTCCCTCCCGCCGGGAACGCGATGCCCCCCGTGCCCCCACCCTGTGCCCGAATCCCCCACCCTGGGGACAGTGGCAGTGTCCCCAACCCCTGTCCCGCTCCCCGCAGCCATCCTGGAGGTGCACGAGGATTTCTTCATGTACAAGAGCGGGATCTATCGGCACACGCCGGTGGCCGAGGGGAAGGGGCCGAAGCACCAGAGACACGGGACCCACTCGGTCAAAATCACGGGGTGGGTGTGGGGGAGACCTGAGGGGCTCCAGGGGTTGCGGAGAGGCTTGTTCTGGGTGGGAGAAATGTTCCTTTAGCCAGGAAAGACCCCCGAGGAGGGAGGGAGATGCAGACCCCCGAGGAAGGAGGAGGGGTCGGGTTGGAGGTGTAGCCCCCCGGGAGGGGTCGGGTTAGAGGTGCAGACCCCCGGGAGGGGTCGGGTTGGAGGTGTAGCCCCCCGGGAGGGGTCGGGTTAGAGGTGCAGACCCCCGGGAAGGGCCGGGTTAGAGGTGCAGACCCCCGGGAGGGGTCGGGTTAGAGGTGCAGACCCCCGGGAGGGGTCGGGTTGGAGGTGTAGCCCCCCGGGAAGGGCCGGGTTAGAGGTGCAGACCCCCGGGAGGGATCGGGTTAGATGTGCAGACCCCCGGGAGGGCAGCAGGGCCGGCTGCCCTGTGCTGGAGTTTCCTTCCTCCTGCCCTCGCTAAATATTCCTGCCCCTATTCCGGGAGCGGATGTCAAAACCTCGGCTCGGCCCTGGGGGCAGGAAACCAGCAGGGTCAGCACCCCCCATCCCACCGCGGTGCTGGGTGGGGGCATCCCGCAGTCTGGGGGTGCTTGGGGACCCCCCTCACTATCCTGTCCCACCGCAGGTGGGGAGAGGAGCAGCTGCCTGATGGCCAGACCCAAAAATACTGGGTGAGTGTTCGGGGTGAGTTCGGGGGGCTCAGCTATGGGGTGCTGCCTCTTCCCGGCGCCCATGTGGGGTCCAATTTGGCTTTGGGGAGGGGGGGGGGGTTGTGGGGGTCGCCACGCTGAGCGTGTCCCGTGTCCCTTCTGCAGACGGCTGCTAACTCGTGGGGCACGGCGTGGGGCGAGGGCGGCCACTTTCGCATCGCCCGCGGCGTCAACGAGTGCGAGGTGGAAACTTTCGTGGTGGGGGTTGGGGTCCGCGTCAGCATGGAGGACATGCCCCACAAGTGAGCCCCCCGCTGCCCCCGATGTCCCTGTCCCCAGCGGCCCCTCAGTCCCGGCAGGGCGAGCGGGGGGTTGGCGCTGTCCCCTGGGTCCCCTGGGTCCCCTGCCCGGGGGGCTGCGTGTCCCCGCTGTGCTGACACAGCGGCTGGGTGCAGTGGGCCGTGCCTGGGGGGTGTCCCGGAGGCTGCTCCCGTCTCCCATGGGATTTACCCGCTAATCCCCCCGCCCCGGGCTCGGCTGGGCTGCGGTGGCGGCGGGGGGCTCTTCAAAGGCAGCTGCACCCCCCTCCTAAATCCCGGCTGGCGCTGCGGGATCTCCCCCTCCCCTCTTTTCCCCCATATTCCTGCCCTTCCCGTCCTGGCCCCACCCAGCAGGAGCTGGGGGTGTGAGATACCCCAAGGAGACCCCCAGGGCTGGGTGTCGCCAGGATGGGGTCCCCACCGTCCCCCCACCCCAGCCCATCCCTATGGTGCTATGGCCCTGCCACCCCCCTGGGGACAGCAGGGACAAGGGAGGGCTCAGCCCCGCGGTGTCCCCGTGCTGTTGGGGTCACAAGTGGGGTCCACGCAGCCAGCACAGCCCCCCCCCCCCCCCCCCCCCCCCCATATCCCAAGGGCTGTACTTTTAAGACATTTTTGTATTTATTTTGCTTTTTATTGTTTGTAAATAAAATTATGGAAGCCTCAGAGCTCAGAGGGTGGACTCAGTGCTGCGATGGGGACGCGTGGCCCCTGTCACCCCCTTCTGGGGGGCCCAGCGTGGCCTCGGGAAGGGCTGGGGGGGTGAGATAAGGTCCCGCTCATTGTCCTCCTTCCGGCCGCGCCGCTCCGGTCACCGCGGCCAGCGCAGCCACTCGGGCCACCAGCGTGGCCGGGGGGGCCACCAGGGCCAGCTGTGCCACCGCCCCCAGCTGTGCCACTGCCCCCAGCTGTTCCACCGTCCCCAGCAGTGCCACCAGGGCCAGCAGTGCCACCGCCCCCATCTGTGCCACCGCCCCCAGCAGTGGCACCGCATCCAGCTGTGCCACCGCATCCAGCTGTGCCACCGTCCCCAGCTGTGCCACCATGGCCAGCAGTGCCACCGCCCCCAGCTGTGCCACCGCCCCCAGCTGTGCCACCAAATATAGCTGTGCCACCAGGGCCAGCAGTGCCACCGCCCCCATCTGTGCCACCGCCCCCAGCAGTGGCACCGCCCCCAGCAGTGGCACCGCATCCAGCTGTGCCACCGCCCCCAGCTGTGCCACCATGGCCAGCAGTGCCACCGCTTCCAGCTGTGCCACCGCCCCCAGCTGTGCCACCGCCCCAGCTGTGCCACCGCATCCAAGCGTGTCCCCACAGCCCCCGTGTCCCCCGGGGTGGCGCTGGGGCTATTGTCGCCTTTTCCAAGGGTCCCTCTCCCTTTCCATGTCCCCTCCCTCGGGTCAGCCCCGCTGTGTGGAGTGCGGTGACACCTGGTGGTGGCATCGAGCAACTGCAGGGATGTGTGCATATATATATGTGTGTATATATATATACTACTTTTAAAAAAATATATATATGTAGATAGAGATATAGATGCAGATAGAAATGTCGGTATGTATATGTAGGTATATATTGATAATATATAAAGATATAGAAATAAATATATTAAAATGTCTATGTATCTATATATATATGTGTATATGTATAAGCAGGTGCCTGTTTTTGTTCAGACCCACCTTTATATATATATATCTCTATCTATATATATTTATATATATGTATATATATCTGTATATTTATATATATGCAAAACAAAAAAAGGACTGTATATATTTTTATATGTGTATATATGTACACATAACCACTGCCTTTTTATATATATATGTAATATATAACATATATATAAAATATGTAATATATATATGACATATTATATAATACACATAATAATATATAGTATATAATTAATCTATAACCATATATAAAGTATATATATACTTATATATAATGTATAGTATATATAATTTATTATATAATTTATCTATATAATATGCATAATATATAATATATACAATATATTATATATTGTATATATAATATATATAATATGTATATGTCAATTTACATTTATCTATATATAAACACTTAAAACATGTATATGTATATATATGTAAACACAATTTTTATATGTTTACGTGTATATATATGTACTGCATATATTACATGCAGGCATGTATTTTTATACATATGCATTATATGTATTTATATATATTTTACAGATATATATTTTATATTTTTATATATTTATACATTGCATATAAAATATATATAAAACACATATAAATCCATATATATGTGCATAAAACACATAAAATACATCTATAAAATATATATATATACATATCTACATCCCCCAACCCCTGTGCCTCATTCCCAGGCAGAGCTGAGCTGTGACTCAAGAAAATACTCGAAATTCTCCGGGGAGAAATATCCTGGGAATGCTCGGGGCTGGCTGGGAACAGCCAGTGCTGGGAGCACCGAGGTCACACCGAAATTGGGCTCCTCCCTCTGATCCCAGCCCTCCACACCTTTCATTCCCCAACAATTCCTCCCAGGCTCCTCAGGGAAATTCCAGGTTCATCCCCTGAGCAGGAAGGAAACTTCGGCATCCCTCGGATTTTTCTGTGCCTCAGGAGCTCCCCAGTCCTTTCTTTTCTCTATTTTTTCTCTCTTCTTTTCTCTGTTCTTTTCTCTATTCTTTTCTGGGTTTTTCTCTATTCTTTCCACCATTCTTTTCTCTATTCATTCCTCTATTCTTTTCCCCATTCTTTTCTTTATTATTTTCCCTATTCTTTCCTCTCTTCTTTCCTCCATTCTTTCCTCTATTCTTTTCCCCATTCTTTTCTTTATTGTTTTCCTTCTTTCCTCTATTATTCTATTTATTCCCTCTATTCTTTCCTCTATTCTTTTCTCTATTTCTTTTCATCATTCTTTTCTCTATTATTTCCTCTATTATTTCCTCGCTTCTTTCCTCTATTCTTTTCTCTATTTATTTCCTCCATTCTTTCCTCTATTCTTTTCTCCATTCTTTTCACAATTCTTTACTCTCTTCTCTTCTCTATTTCTATATTTCTTCCCTATTTTGACATGGAATTCTCAAGAATTGATTTCAAGGAATGGTGTCCAGCCCTGGGACAAAAGCCACCTGATGTCCCCTGGAGCCTCCCCTGCACACAGAGACCACAGAGCAGCCAGAGCACGACACCTTTTATTCCAAAGCTGGAAAAATTGAGCTCTAAACTTGGTCTGGATTTGGCTTCAGGATTGGCAGCAGCGAGGGGATCCTGTGGGGCTGCAGCAGCACATCCCATTCCCCCAGAAAAACAGGGATGAGACCCCCCAGGAAAACATTCCCAGGGTGGGATGTGCTCCCAGGGCACTCAGGGAGGGAAGGAAGGAGCTCTGTCCTCATTTTCCCCTTTCCTGCTGCTTCCAAACCCAAGGCTCTGCTTTTCCTCCCTGAATTTGGGATGTTCTGCTGCAGGCACCTCGGGGTGAAGCTGGAATTTGGGGCTGGCACGGGATCTAAGCTGGTTTGGCTGCCCCAGTTTGGCCACAAAGATCCAACCCAGCAGGATTTGGGGTGGATCAAGCTGGAAATTTGGCCCCGGGAGGGAACTCTCAGGCTTGGAGGGAGGCTCAGCCTCATCCCAGAGCGAAGATGAGGATGGCTGATGCTCCTGGAGAGCTCCAGAATTCCCAGCTTTTTGGAGTGGGGATGTCACAGCATCCTGGTCACCACCATGGCAAGGAAATCCTCGTAGCTGAGGCGGATGTTTCCCTGCAGAGCCGTGTCCTTCTCCCTGAAGGCATCAGTGAGGCTCTGCAGCTGCATGCAGATGTGGATGAACCTGTCCAGCTGGATACTGGGATTGGGGGAATGCTGGGCATACCGGGTCAGCAGTAGCTGGCTGAACTGGGGGCTCAGGTTGTAACCCATCTGGGAGAAAGCTGGGAGCAAGGAAAAGTCGGGTTAAAGCTTCCCAAAGGGATGGGGAGGGGTTGTGTCCTCTTCTGCCACTCCATTCCCCACTCCCACACCTCCCACTCAGGGTGTGCACGGGGCAGGGCTCTCCAGAGGAATCAAACCACAAATTCCAGGCATTTTTCCCTTTACACACACCCAAGAGCTCCTCCCAAAAATCCAGCCACTCATCGCTGAGGGGAAATTCTGGGTTTCCTGAAGGAAGTTTGTGCCCAAACCCTGCTGCACCTCATCACCTCCTGTCCCCTGAGAAGCTCCAGCTTGGTTTATCCAGTGGAAAATTCCCTCACCCACCTTGCTGGAGCTCGCTGAAGCTGATGGAGCCCGACTGATCCCTGTCATACTGCTGGAAGAGGCTCCTCCACTGCTGGATGAAGCGCAGCAGGGCGGAGAAGCCGTAGACATCGATTCGCCCCGTCCGTGTCTTGTCAAACATGTCTGGGCAGGAACAGGGCAGGGAGGAGGGGAAAAGCTGCAGGAATTTCCAGGGAGCTCCAGGATCCACGCCACAGCTCCCAGGAATCCTGCTCTGATCCCAAAAATCCCCCCCAAGGATTGGGATCGACCGGGAGCGTTCAGGCTGGTAAGAAACGGCACCAACAGCTGAGGTTGGGGCAAGCTCTGGGTCACTTTCTGCGTTTTTTGGGCTTTCCCTCTTTTTCCTCTCTGGCTTTGTGCGATCTGGGCTTGTGCAGAGCTGGGATTTTCTTTCCCAAGCAGAATTTTGGGCCATTCACTTGTGTCCTGGGAGATGCTTGGTGTGCCCAGCTCTGGTTCCAGCTGGGAAAAGGGGATGGGCTTCACCCCAAAATCCAAATAAACCAGATCACCACCAGGAAGAGGGGAAAGAAATCCCAAACTCACTGATCATGAGCAGACAGGTCTCATCGTTGAACGAGGACCAGTTGTTGTTGACCAGCGCCTGCTTCAGCTCCTTGACGGAGATGAACCCGCTGTGATCCGTGTCCACGGTCTGGAACCAGGAGAACGCCTCGGGATCCACCCCCGGGGGCGCATTCCCTGCGCGGGGAGAGGCCATGGGCGCTGTCACCGTCCCCTCGGACAGACACGGGGCAGGGCTGCCCCCGGGGATGGCTCCCACGGGATTTACTGCCCGGGAAAATAGGGCGGGAAGGGCTGGGAATGTCCCGGGAATCAGAGCCCGGTGCTCCGGGATGGAGAGGGACCCCCAAAAACGCGGCAGCACCGGGACACGGGTGTGGGTGTAAAGTTTTAGGGTTGCCCGGCACTTCCTTCTCCTCTCTCTCCTTTCCCTCCTCCTCTTCCTTCTCCTCCTCCTCCAGGATTTCAAAATAATAAACCGGGATGTTGAATTTCATTCTCGCGGTGGCTTCTGAGCTGGGGACTCGCTCAACCCCCAGCTCTCCCCCCGGGCACCGGACTGGGGACACCGCAGCCCCCCGACCCCGCACCGGGTGGGGACCCCATCGCTCCCGGGTACCCCGGACTCACCTCCCGGGGCCGCCCCGCCGTAGGGACCCCCCGGTGGGGGTTGCCCGTAGGGTCCCGGGGGTGGCCCCCCGCCGTAGGGACCCCCCGGTGGGGGTTGCCCGTAGGGTCCCGGGGGTGGCCCCCCGCCGTAGGGAGCCCCGGGGTAAGGCCCGACCGGGGGGGGCTGTCCTGCGCCGGGGAAACCCTGGGGAGGGGACAGAGCCGGTGTGAGACGGGCACCGGACACCGGGCACCGAGATGGGCACGGGGGGTGTCACCCACCCTGGACGCAGCCCCCGGTCCGATCCCCGCCCCCGGTCAGAGTCCCGGTCCCGGTCACAGTCCCGGTCCCGGTCACAGTCACAGTCCTGATGACGGTCCCGGTCATAGTCCCGGTCGCGGTCATAGTCCCGGCCCCTGTCCCCGGTGCTGCTCCGAGTTCCGGTCGCTCCTCCGGTCCCCAATTCCCGTTCCCCGGTTGCGGTCGGGCTCCTCGCCGCCGCTCCCACTCCTCCGATCCCGGTTCTGATCCCTGTCCCGATCCCGATCCCAGTCTCAGTCCCAGCGCCGATCCCGGTCCCATTTCCCTGCCGCCACTGCCGATCACGATTCCCGACCCCGGTTCCCGGTTCCCGGTTCCCGATCCCGGTTCCCGGTTCCCGTTCCCGTCTCGGCCCCGGTCCCTGTCCCGGTTCCCGATTCCGGTCCCGGTTCCCGTTCCCGGTTCCGGTCCCGGTACCGGACCTGCCCCGGGTACGCCATAGCGAGTGTTCCGCCCCGGCCGCGCCCTTATGACGTCACGGGGAAAAACCGCTCCCATTGGTTGCGCTGCATATGACCACGCCCCCTGGGCGGAGCGGAGGCAGAGCGGTGACGCGCGGGGAGCGCGCGCTCGACGGGAGCCTTAAAGCGGCAACGGCGGCTGGGAGAGGTGGGGCCCACCGGGAGGGAACAGAGCCGGGAGCTCCCCGGGAGCGGGGCTGGAATTTCCCGGGCGCTCATCCCGGGTCAGCCCGGTGGAAGGGTCGGTCCGAAGTTTCTATGATCTGCTCTCACGACTGAGAGCCAGAACCCACGACTCACTCTGACCTGAGTTCTGGCCTGGCCAAGTTGGATGCTGGCCCCATACAACCGTCCATAAATCTCCCCACCTTTTGGGCCAGAGGCCACTCACTTTGGAAAAGGACTATAAAAAGTGGCTTTCCTAAAGAGACTCTGAGATCTCTTTCTCTCCAATGGATTGAAGACATGTCCATCATGAGGATGTGTGCCTTCTGTTTGTAGCTACATCCCATCCTTTCTCTCTCTCTGTCTCACAAAACTGAATTGTTTTCACACAATAAACTGCATTGCTGCTTTCTGCTGAATAAATCCTGAGTCTCTTGCTTTTGTCTTTTGCACCTTGGGGTTGAATGAACCATCATGACTCCCGCTGGGGTTGAGTGGATTGTGACACCCGGGAATGTGGCCAGGATCAGCCTGGCAGTGGGGATGATCACCCCAAAAAATGAGGAGTGGGGTTCCCCTGACAGCAGGACCGAGATTCCCGTAGGAGCAGGGATGGGATGGTGGTTTGGGATTCCCAGGAATTCCAAGCAGGATCAGGCTCAGCCCAAGAGCAGGGTTGGGGTCAGCTGAGAGGAGAGTGAGAATCCCAAGCTGAGAGTTGGGATATCCACTGGAATTAGTTTGGGATTCCTCCAGAGGCAGGACTGGCATCCCACCAGCCCAGGGCTGGGATGTGACAGGGTGACAGGGCTGGGGACAATGCAGAGACCCACGGGCCACCAGCACAGGTGTATTTTTGGAGCAGGATCCACCTGCCCCTGCCATTGTACAACCCCCAAGCCCCCCACCACGGGCACGGCCCCGGCACAGCGGGGAGACAATATTAACAATATTAACAGCAAACTGGCGGGGCCGGGGGGGCGGCCCCCCCTCAGCCAAAGGGACCCTTGACGTTCTTGGGCTGGAAGAGGGGCTGCTCCATGGGCACGGCCCCCAGGCACTCGGCGGGGCTGCAGTGCCCGGTTTTGCCCGGCTGCCCCGTGGCACCGGGGGGCCCGGGGATGCCAGGGATGCCCTGCTGCCCCACGGGGCCCGGGGGACCCATCTTCCCATAGCCTGGTGGCCCTTGGGGACCTGGAAGAGAAGGAGAGAAAGAGGGGTGGGTGGGGTGATGGGGTGAGGGGGTGGCAGTAAAGCCCAGGTGGGGCTGGGGGGGGTCACGCAGAGGGTGGTGGGCTCACCTGGGGGTCCCGGGGGGCCGCTGTCCCCCATCAGCCCAACACCTTTCTCGCCTTTCTCTCCTTTGGCACCCGGCTCACCTGGGAGAGAGGCGGGTAGAGAGGGGTGAGATCCCAGCACAGCCACAGCATCCCACAGGCAGGGACACTGGGAATGTCCTGGGGAACACTGGGAATGTCCTGGGGACACTGGGGACATCCCCGGGACACTGGGAATGTCCTGGGGACACTGAGAATGTCCTGGGGAACACTGGGAATGTCCTGGGGACACTGGGGACATCCCCGGGACACTGGGAATGTCCTGGGGACACTGAGAATGTCCTGGGGAACACTGGGAATGTCCTGGGGACACTGGGGACATCCCCGGGACACTGGGAATGTCCTGGGGACACTGGGGAAATCCCCGGGATACTGGGAATGTCCTGGGGAACACTGGGAATGTCCTGGGGACACTGGGGACATCCCCGGGACACTGGGAATGTCCTGGGGACACTGGGGACATCCCCGGGACACTGGGAATGTCCTGGGGACACTGGGAACGTCCTGGGTACACTGGCGAGAGTGAGAATGTCCTGGGGGCACTGGGAACACCCTGGGACACCGGAAACACCCCGAGGGAAAACGGGAACACCCCGGGGACACCGGGAACACCCCGGGGACACCGGGAACACTCCGGGAACACCGGGAACACCCCGGGAACACCGGGAACACCTCGGGGACACAGGGAACACCCCGGGGACACCAGGAACACCCCGGGGACACTGGAAACACCCTGGGCACTCCGGGAACACCCCGGGGACACCGGGAACAACTCGGGAAACACCAGGAACACCTCGGGAACACCGGGAACACCTCAGGGGACACCGGGAACACCCCTGGGGACACCGGGAACACCTGGAACACCCCGGGGATACCGGGAACAACTCGGGAAACACCAGGAACACCTCGGGAACACCGGGAACACCTCAGGGGACACCGGGAACACCCCTGGGGACACCGGGAACACCTGGAACACCCCGGGGAAACCGGGAACACCCCGGGGATACCGGGAACACCCTGGGGAACACTGGGAACAACTCAGGGAACGCCGGTAACACCTCGGGGACACCAGGAACATCTCGGGTACACAGGTAACACCTCAGGAACAAAGGGAACACCCCAGGAACACCTCGGGGGACACCAGGAACATCTCGGGGGACACCGGGAACACCCCCGGGGAGACCGGGAACAACTCGGGAACACCGGGAACACCCTGGGGACACCGAGAACACCCCGGCGATACCGGGAACACCCTGGGGACAACGGGAACAGCTCGGGGACAATGGGAACACCCTGGGGATACCGTGAACACCCCGGGGAACACCGGGAACACCCTCGGGACACTGGGAACACCTCGGGGACACCGGGAATACCTCAGGGATACCGGGAACACTCCCGGGGACACCGGGAACACCCTGGGGATACCAAGAACACCCTGGGGATATAGGGAACACCTCGGGGAACACCGGGAATACCTCAGGGACACCGGGAACACCCCCGGGGACACCGGGAACACTTCGGGGAGCACCTGGAACACCACGGGGAAACCGGGAACACCCTGGGGAACACTGGGAACAACTCGGGGGACACTGGGAACACCCCGGGGACACCGAAAACACCCTGGGGACTCCGGGAACAACTCGGGGAACACCAGGAACACCTCGGGAACACCGGGAACACCTCAGGAACACCCCGGGGAAACCGGGAACACCCCGGGGACACCGGGAACACCCCGGGGAACACTGGGAACATCTCGGGGACACAGGTAACACCTCGGGGACACCGGTTAACACCTCAGGAACAAAGGGAACACCCCGGGAACACCTCGGGGGACACCGGTAACACCCCCGGGGAGACCGGGAACAACTCGGGAACACCGGGAACACCCTGGGGACACCGAGAACACCCCGGGGACACCGGGAACAACTCGGGGAACACTGGGAACACCTCGGGGAACACCGGGAATTCCCCGGGGGACAACAGGAACACCCTGGGGAACACTCGTAACACCCCGGGGATACCAGGAACACCTCGGGGGACACCGGGAACACTTCAGGGGACACCGGGAACACCCCGGCGATACCGGGAACACCCCGGGAGCAGCACGTACCCCGCATGCCCGGCACGCCCTGCCGACCCTCTCTGCCGATCTGGCCCGGCATCCCCGGGGAGCCGGGGGGTCCCGGGCGGCCGGGCAGCCCGTCCTTGCCGGGGGGACCGGGTCTGCCCGGGGACGCCACCATCTCCACCGGGAAATGCAGCCGCGAGGTGTAATAGGCCATGCGCTCTGCGGGGACACGGGCCGAGCTCAGGGGACACAGCGGGGACACCAGGAGGGTCCCCCCGCCTCGCCCCCACCCCCTCGATACCGTCAAACATCTTGTTCAGCTCCTGCCGGATGAATCGCTTGATCTCGTCGTAATTCACCACATCTCCCTGCGGGGGGACACGAGGGGACACGCGAGGGGCACAGGGGCAGGGAGAACCTTAAAAGATTTTTCTAGTCTGGCTTTCTCAGCCTCAGCTACGATTTTTCCCAAGCTAGGGGCTTATATGTATAATTATAACAAAAGATAAACACCTGCTGGGACAGGAGGTGTCTCTTTCTCTGACCAATGAACTATATTTTGTTTTTCACGAACTCTCTTATTTAAACAATGGCTTCCTTTGATAAATTCTTCTTTCTTGCACCGTGCAAGAGAGTTACTGTGTCCTGTCGCCGCTCTGTCACTCTTATAGAGTGACACCCGCCCCCCGCACGGCCCCCCGTCCTTACCATCATCCCCGGGGGTCCCGGGAGCCCGGGGGTCCCCGCGGGGCCCGGCGAGCCCGGGGGTCCCCTCTCTCCCGCGGGACCCCGGGGCCCCACGAGCCCCATGGAGCCGCTTTTCCCCGGACCCCCCGGCATTCCGGCTCTGCCCTTCTCCCCGGGGAACCCCCTCTCTCCGGGGGATCCGGCGTCACCCTGCAGACAGGAGAAGTTCAGTTCTGGATGCCGGGACAGCTGTGGGACACCGGGGTGGCACTGGTGGCACAGGCTCCCCTCACCTTCTGTCCAGCTGGTCCTGCCACACCTGGTTTTCCTGGGGGTCCCTGGAAAACGGGAGCAGCGTGACGGGGATGTCTCCACCCAGAGGATGCTGCAATCCCAGAAAAGTTGCAGAAATCCCGGCTCCTACCTCTTTCCCAACGGGTCCGTCCTGTCCCTGCTCTCCCTGCGAGGTCAAAGAAGGGCAGCGTGAGGAGGTGACACCATGGGGACAACCCCGAGAATGGGAATGTCCTGGGGACACCAGGAACATCCCGGGGATACTGAGAATGTTCCGGGGATACCTGGAACATCTCAGGGCCATCAAGAATGCCCCGGGGACAGTGGGAACACACCGGGAACACCAGGAACACCCCAGGGACAACAGGAACATCCCAGGGACAATAGGAATGCCCCAGGGACACTGAGAACATCCCGGGGATAACTGGAACATCTCAGAGACACTAGGAACTCCCCAGGGATATTGGGAAGGTACTGGGAACACTTCGAACACCTCAGGGACACTGGGAACATGATGGGGACACTGGGAGCACCCCAGGGACACCGAGAACACCCCAGGGATATCGAGAACATAATGGGGACACTGGGAACACCCCAGGGATATCGAGAACATGATGGGGACACTGGGAACACACCAGGGACACTGGGAGCACCCCAGGACACCAGAAAGATCCCGAGGACACCCGAGGTCCCCGCGGTCGTGCTGCACTCACCGGTGGTCCCGGGTGTCCCGGGGGTCCCGGCTGTCCCGGCATTCCAGGCAGACCCCGCTCGCCCACCGAGCCGCGCTCGCCCTTCAGCCCCTGCAGGAGTGTCGGGATCAGCAACGAGGATCCCAAACCCCAAACCCAAACCCCAAACACCAAATACCAAACCCCAAATCCCAAATCCCAAACCCCAAACACCAAACACCAAACACCAAATCCCAAACCCCAAACACCAAACACCAAATCCCAAACCCCAAATACCAAACCCTCAAACCCCAAACACCAAATCCCAAACCCCAAATACCAAACCCCAAACACCAAACACCAAACCCCAAATACCAAACCCCAAACATCAAACCCCAAATAACAAACCCCAAACCCCAAATAACAAACCCCAAACCCCAAATACCAAACCCCAAACAACAAACCCCAAACCCCAAACACCAAACCCCAAACCCAAACCCCAAACCCCAAATACCAAACCCCAAATACCAAACACCAAACCCCAAACCCCAAATCCCAAATAACAAACCCCAAACCCCAAACTCAAATCCCAAACCCCAAACTCCAAATACCAAATACCAAACCCCAAATACCAAACCCTCAAACCCCAAATACCAAATCCCAAACCCAAACCCCAAACACCAAACCCCAAACACCAAACCCCAAACACCAGACCCAAACCCCAAACACCAAATCCCAAACCCCAAATCCCAAACACCAAACCCCAAACACCAAACCCCAAACACCAAACCCAAACCCCAACCCCAAATCCTAAACCCCAAACCCCAAACCCCAAATCCCAAACACCAAACCCCAAACACCAAATCCAAACCCCAAATCCCAAACCCCAAATCCCAAACACCAAACCCCAAACCCCAAATCCCAAACCCCTACTCACCACTCCAGCGAGGCCGGCAGGACCCGGCTGGCCTGGGCTGCCAGGGGGGCCCTGGGGACAGAAAAAGGGGGATCAGCTGGGGATAATAATAATAATAATAATAATAATAATAATAATAATAATAATAATAATAATAATAATAATTAGTAGTAGTAGTAGTAGTAGTAGTAGTAGTATTAATATAAATATAATATAATTTATATTATATAGTATGTATTATTAATAATTAATATGTATTATATACAATAAGAATAAATATATTAATGTATAATTATATATAACAAATATCTATAATATACAATATATAATATAATATACTATATAGTATATAGTATATACTATATACTATATATAATAACTAATAATTAACATATTAATATTGTATGTAGAAGCTGATTTATTGTTTACTTTTTAGTTTTATATTAGTTTTATAGTTTCTAGTTTTATACATTTTAAGACCACTCAACGTGATTATGCATTTTTTGATTGGTGCTTTTATTCTATTTATGCATTTTATAAGAGTTTTTAAGGTACAATTATTTGATTTGGAACTGTTTAGAACTTTGTTGCTTACTTTTATTTTGGGTTTTTAATTTCGGTATTTTGGTTTATTAGTTGGGTTTTTTTTAAATTTAGTACAATTTATGTTTTAGTAGCTTTGAAGGGTTTTAAAAAGTTGCATAAAAACAATTAAAAATGGTTAATGCTGTGCACTTGTTATAAACATATAACAGCAATATAAACAACATATATAAACACTGGTTTAAACTAAGAAATATATAAAAAAAATATATGTAGAAAAACAACAAGTCAGCAAAATAGGGAGAAAACCAGCTAAATATAATTAAACACAGAGCACGGCTTGGGCTTGTTTAGATATTTAAAAATTGTTCACGGGGGCAACTCCCACTTACGATGAGCCCTGGGGGTCCCTGCCGGCCTTGGGGTCCCGCGGGTCCGGGGTCACCCTGAGGAAGGCAGGGGGAGTTGGTGGCAAAGGGTGACAAAGGGTGTCAAAGGGTGACAAGGGGTGACAAAGGGTGACAAGGGGTGACAAGGGGTGACAAAGGGTGACAAAGGGTGACAAGGGGTGACAAAGAGTGACAAAGGGTGACAAGGGGTGACAAGGGGTGACAAGGGGTGACAAGGGGTGACAAAGAGTGACAAGGGGTGACAAAGGGTGACAAGGGGTGACAAGTGGTGACAAAGGGTGACAAGGGGTGACAAAGAGTGACAAGGGGTGACAAGGGGTGACAAGGGGTGACAAAGGGTGACAAGGGGTGACAAGGGGTGACAAGGGGTGACAAAGGGTGACAAGGGGTGCCCACCCCCCCGGGGGTCGCCCAGCCCGCGCTCACCTCAGCTCCCGGCCGGCCCGTGCTGCCCGGGGGGCCGGGCTTGCCACAATCACCCTAAAAAGAGGAGGGGACATCACGGGCAGAGCGGTGAGTGGCATCTTCAGGGGCTGGGGGGTGTCACCAGCCAGTGTCACCACGGCTCACCTTCGGTCCTGGGAGCCCTGGGTGTCCTGTCTTGCCTTTGAAGCCCTGGAGAGGGGAAAGAGATGGGTGGGTGACAGCAGGTGACAGCAGGTGACAGCCAGCAGGTGACACCAGGTGCTGGTCCAGGGCCACCACCCGCAGCTCAGTGTCCCCATAAACACGTGTTGGGACAGTCCCCACTCAGGGGACCCCTCAGGTGCCAGACACGCAGCTCAAGGGAGGGGTGACAAGGAGGGCTGTCACTCGAAACACTGATCTTAGAAAATTGGGATTTTAGTTACCTTGTTGGAAATAATTAAAAGTTGGAAGGGAGTAGTTATTTGATGCTTAAATAATTGGTTGTCTGTCATTTTATGTTTGCTCAGCTGTGCTTGCAATGGGAAAAATGAAACCAGTGAAACATGGACAATGCAAGCAGAAACCCATTCTTTGGAAAACTGGATTATCCCCAGAAATTATTTGTATTGTCAGTGATAAAAAATGTCCTTTTAAGACCCCTCCCCATCAAAATGACCAAACTTAATTTAAGAAGTCATTCACACATTAGCTATTCCAGCTAATTACCACAACAAGTGAGGAATGGGAGGGGCTGTAATTATGAATATGGATTTGTTTGAATCCTTTGTCAATAAACAGACTTTGAGATCACCTGTGATTCTGTGTGTTAGAGGGTTACCTCACACTGAATAAACACACACTTTGAAACTTTTAATTGTTAGAGAGTCTTTTGTCCATCACAGTTGAGTGTCAGTATTAGACCAACACTCTTATTTTGGTAAATCACACTCACCGGAGGACCCATCATCCCTGGGGGACCGGGGGGGCCGGGGTCACCCTGGGGAGAAAGAGAAATGGCTTAGGGGTGTCCTGGGGGGGTTATGGGGTGGCTGCCCCCACCCCAAAACCCGGAGCCTCACCCTCAGCCCTGGCTTCCCATCCTTGCCATCCAGTCCTTCCAAGCCAGCGGGGCCCTGTGGGGACAAGGTGACAATGTGACATTGGGGAGCTCTGGGGGGTCCCAGAGGGAACAGGGTCCTGGGGATGGGAACAGGACCCTGGGAATGAGAACAAGGTCCTGGGGATGGGAACAGGTCCTGGGGATGGGAACAGGTCCTGGGGATGGGAACAGGACCCTGGGGTTGGGAACAGATCCTTGGGCATGGGAACAGATCCTTGGGAATGGGAACAGGGCCCTGGGAATGGGAACAGGATACTGGGAATGGGAACAGATCCTTGGGAATGGGAACAGGGCCCTGGGAATGGGAACAGGGCCCTGGGGATGGGAACAGATCTCTGGGAATGGGAACAGGTCCCTGGGAATGGGAACAGATCCCTGGGAATGGGAACAGATCTTTGGGAATGGGAACAGATCTTTGGGAATGGGAACAGGGCCCTGGCAATGGGAACAGGATACTGGGAATGGGAACAGATCCCTGGGAAGGGGAACAGATCCCTGGGAATGGGAACAGATCCTTGGGAATGGGAACAGATCCTTGGGAATGGGAACAGGGCCCTGGGAATGGGAACAGATCCTTGGGAATGGGAACAGATCCTTGGGAATGGGAACAGGGCCCTGGGAATGGGAACAGATCCCTGGGAATGGGAACAGGGCCCTGGGAATGGGAACAGGGCTCTGGGAATGGGAACAGATCTCTGGGAATGGGAACAGGGCCCTGGCAATGGGAACAGGATACTGGGAATGGGAACAGATCCCTGGGAAGGGGAACAGATCCTTGGGAATGGGAACAGGGACCTGGGAATGGGAACAGGGCCCTGGGAATGGGAACAGATCCTTGGGAATGGGAACAGATCCCTGGGTTGGGAACAGCCATTGGTGCTCCCAGGAGCACCCAAGGGTGACACCCAGAGGGGCTCTTACCTGGATTCCCGGGGGTCCAGGGGGCCCGGGGGGTCCTGGCATCCCCGTGGGGCCTCGCATGCCCTCGCTGCCCTACAGGAGCCACAGGGGGGTCACAGGCACAGCGGGGCTGGCACCAAACCCAGCACAGCCCGAGGGACAAGCGGTGACAGCACAGAGCCATCGCTGGTGGCACTCGTCCCTGGCACTCACCTTCTCGGCCACAGGCCCTGGTGGCCCGGCTGGACCCACCTTTCCTGGGAAACCAGGGGGACCCTAAAGAGAAGAGGGGTGTGGGGTGAAGGGGGGATCCCAACGGAAGAGCCCAGCCCATAAATCCGGCTCTTCCCTAGCTTATTTTAATGGGATTGATCTCATCCCACTTGTGTCCCCCCTGTAGAACCCCCTGTCCCCATCCCTGGCACTGTGGGGACATGGGGACTGTGTTGGGTTGATGTGTCAGAAATGTGGATTCTGTCACCATCTGTTAAACCAGGTGGGGCAGTGACCCTTATCTCCATGGGAGATATCCTCTGCTAATGGGCCATCTTTAAACCAGCTGGGACAATCAGCTTTATCTTTCCACAGCCCATCCTCCCTCCAGGAGATATCTCCTGTTAATGGGCCATTGTTTAAAACTGGGTGTGGCAGTGATTCTTATCTCTGTGGGAATGATCTCCTGTTAATGGGCCATTGTTTAAAACTGGGTGTGGCAGTGATCTTTATCTCCTGGCACACATTATCTGCTAATGGGCCATCTTTAAACCAGCTGGGCAATCATCTTTATCTTCCCACAGCCCATCCTCCCTCCAGGAGATATCTCCTGTTCATGGCCATTGAGTCCCAGGGCATGACTGATAAAATTCCATCATCCCACTGGGAGATGCTCCAGCCAGGGGGAGGAGACAAACATTTCCTACTCAGATAAAAACTGAGATTTTGAACACCAGAGCAGCCTTTTCCACTGGATTCCAGAGGAAAGCCAGACCTTTCCACATCATCCCTGGACCTTCAGAGGAAACTGCACCTTCTCCAGGAGCACTGCTCCAGCTGAACCACATCTGCCACTGCAGGAGGATGCAGCCACCATGGAATGGGACTGTGCCACCACCCTGACTGACTGACAGGTGTCAGCTTGGATTCTGACTCTGGCAGAGGTTGGGATTGTTCTTTGTAATACTGTATTTCTATTTTAATTTTCCTAGTAAAGAACTGTTATTCCTAATTCCCATATCTTTCCCTGAGAGCCCCTTAATTTCAAAATTATAATAATTTGGAGGGAGGGGGTTTACATTCTCCATTTCAAAGAGAAGCTCCTGCCTTTTTTGGCAGACACCTGTCCTCCAAACCAGGACAGGGACACACAACAGGAACACCACAGTGCTGGAATTCCCAGAGGGATGTACCCAAAATTCCCAGTGGGATTTACTCACCGGTGGTCCCGGGAAGCCAGGCTGGCCCTGGAAACCCTGTGGGGACAAAAGAGCTGAGCCAGACCCCACAGCCACACCCCGTGGGGGTCCTGTCCCCCTTTGGGGACACTCACCTGGTCCCCTTTCTCTCCAGCACTTCCTGGGAGTCCACGCTCACCCCTGGGACCCTGCAGAGAGATGGGATTGCTGGATCCCAGAAATTTGGGATTTTTTTTTTGGCTTTCTGCTCTTTCTGTCACTGACCCCGTTGGAGAAGGCTTCTAAATTTGAGTGATGGAGTTAAAATCACGGGTGTGTATTTAAATAGAAGTGTGTGATTTCACGTGGTGAAGGGTTTTAAACTTGAGGTTTTTACAATATAGCAATAAGTATGGGACAAGATGGAGGATTTTGGGTGGTGTCTCAGTGTTCATCTTCCTTCTTTTTCATGATTTCAGGTGATAGTTTCTGGTTGGTCAGTCAGTGTCACATTGTGGGTCATGAAAATTTAGTTATTAGATTAAAAGTATAAATAATATAAGTATTAATTCCCTTTTGGACTGTTTAGCTTTAAGAGAGCTTGTAGCAGCTGTATCTTCCTCCACTTTACTTGCTTCTTTTTGATAAGATTTAATAAACAACCAAACCCAAACACAAAAAAAAATCCATTTCCTTAGTATGTTTTTTAATCCTGGCTCTAAGTGAAAGCAGAAGAACCCATCACTGTTACAGGGATGAGATGATGGGGACACCCCACAGCTCCCCACAGCCCCCAAAGCCACCCCCTGCCACCCCACAGCCCCCAGGGTGGGCACCTACCGCTGGCCCCACAGGACCTGGCAGCCCATCCACGCCAGGGGGTCCCTGAAAGGATGGGAATAGGGTCAGGGAGATGTGGCTGGAAGGATCCCAGCCCCACTGCCCTCCCAGAGCAGGACCCTGAGGTTCTCACCAGCTCCCCTTTCTCTCCAGGGGGACCCACGTAGCCTCGCTCGCCCTTGATGCCCTGGGGAAGGAGGGTGACAAGGTGGGACAAGGGGCAGGGGTGGGATTTGGGGTATCAGTGGGATATAGGGTATGGGTGGGACATGGCACAGAGGTGGGATTTGGGGTATGGATGAGGTTTGGGGCATAGGTGGGGTATGGGATATGGATAGGACACGGCACAGGGATGGGATTTGAGGCAGGGATGTGGGGCACAGACAGGACAGTGGGCATGGGTGGGATTTGGGGCACAGGGATGGGATTTGGGGCATTGGAGGGACATGGCACAGGGATGGGACATGGGGCACAGATGGGATATGGGACATGGATGTGATGTGGGACGAGGATGTGGTTTGGGATGAGGATGGGATTTGAGGCATGGATGGGATATGGGGCAGGATTGGGGCATGGGGCATGGATGTGATTTGGGGCACGAATGGCTGTGGCATAGGGGGGTCTCAGGAGGGCCACAGGGGCCCCCAAGGGGGTTGGGGGCCAGCAGGGTCTGGCTGGTCCCCCCAGTACTCACGGGAAGGCCAGGGGGCCCCGTGGCCCCGGGGTAGCCAGGCTGTCCTGGAGGTCCCTGTGCATGAGGATGGTGACATTGCAGTGCCACCCAGGTGCCACCGATGTCCCCCTGTCCCCTCTCCCCACAGCACTCACCGGCTCCCCTTTGGCTCCAGCCAGCCCCGCAGGGCCACGCTCCCCTTGGAGACCCTTGGTGGGGAGAAGAGAGGAGATGCAGGGGGGTCCCCTACAGCCCCTCCTGGGGGTCTGTGGGACCTGCTGGGACCCTGCCTGGGCTCCCTCCACCCCTGGCACAGCCACAGGCACAGGGGGCAGTGCCCAGGTGTGGTGGGGACGCTCAAACCCTGGCACTGTCACCCTGAAAAGCTGAGCCCTGGGGGGGCTGAGTGGGGGCTCCATCATCCCAGGGTGACACGGGGACAGCCTGGAGCACCATGGGGACCTCCGGGGTGGGTGGGTTAGTGACATGGTGCCGAGGTGACAGAGAATGACAGGACACTGGCACACCGCAGAGCACGGCCCACAGAGAGCCCAGAGAGCCCGTGGGTGACGGTGACATTAGTGACACGACGAGGGGACACGAGCAGGAGTGAAGGATCCTCCGAGAGCCGCCGGCACAGCCCCACCACCAGCTCCTGTGGGCAGTGAGCGGGGTGGAGCAGGAGGGTGGAGAGGAGATGGAGATGAGGATGAGGATGATGGGGATGATGATGGAGATGATGAAGAGTGATGGAGATGATGGAGATGATGAAGGTGATGGGGATGATGGGGATGAGGATGAAGATGAGTATGGAGGAGATGATGGAGATGATGGAGATGGAGGATGGAGATTGGGGGATGGAGATTGGGAGATGGAGATGGAGTTGAGGATGAAGATGGAGATGATGGAGATGATGGGGATGATGGAGATGGTGGAGATGGTGGAGATGATGGAGATGATGGGGATGATGGGGATGATGGAGATGGAGGATGGAGATTGGGAGATGGAGATTGGGAGATGGAGATGGAGTTGAGGATGAAGATGGAGATGATGGAGATGATGGGGATGATGGGGATGGTGGGGATGATGGGGATGATGGGGATGATGGGGATGATGGGGATGGTGGGGATGATGGGGATGATGGGGATGATGGGGATGATGGGGATGATGGGGATGATGGAGATGATGGGGATGATGGGGATGATGGGGATGGTGGGGATGATGGGGATGATGGGGATGATGGGGATGATGGGGATGATGAAGATGATGGGGATGATGGGGATGATGAAGATGATGGAGATGATGGGGATGATGGGGATGATGGGGATGATGGGGATGATGGGGATGATGGAGCTGGAGGCTGAGTGACCACAGGAGGAGGAGGAGGATGAGCCCAGGCAGCACCGGTCACACACAGGATCCTCCTGGTCGCCACGAGGAGTGTCCCTGGTGACCATCCTCGGTGACAGGTCACCCAGCCCAGGTGGCAGGTCCCCGGCACACCTGGAGCAGGGGCAGCGTCGAAGGGACCCAGCAGGTGGCGAGTGCCAGCAGCAGCTCCCCGAGCTCAGGAAGATCATCGCGGGTCCGCCGGGACCCCCTGCTTTGGGATGGAGCGGTGGGAATGGCAGGATGGAGATGGAGCGGAAGGGGAGGGGAGGGGCAGCTGTGCCGCGGCTGCTCCCGGCGGGGACAGGGACAAGGGACACAGGCAAACCAAGCGACAGCGACACAGGGCACAGAGCGGAGCCGTGCTGCGTTCTTACGGGCAGTCCGGGGGCGCCCGGCGTTCCAGGGAAGCCCGGGGGGCCCTGAGGGGAGAAACAGGGAGGTCACAGCTTGGAAAAGGCGCTGGAGGAGCCTGGGCTGAGCCCCGGGGGTGCCACGGAGCTCCTGCTCCACCTCCGGGCTGGCAGCAGCGTCACCTCCTTCTCCAGCCTCCACGGGGACATCCGTGCCGTGCCGTGTCACACCCGTGCCTCTGTCACCACGGCCTCAGGGTGCCAGGCCCCTTTGGCCACCTGCTTTTAGGGGCTCTGAGCCCTCCAAAACCCCCCACCCCGAGCTGGGCTACTTACGATGGGTCCGGGTGGTCCTGGAGGTCCGCGCAGTCCTGGGGAGCCCTGGGGAGGGGTGGGGATGCCAGGGGTGACCACAGGGACCTGCCCGAGCCCCCAGGACGGGCTGGGATGGCAGGAGAGCGTCCGGGGATGGGTTGGATGGCACCCACCTGCTCTCCTCTCTCTCCTGGCATTCCTGGGGCACCCGGCAGCCCGGGGTCACCGGCACAGTCAGGGCTGTCAACCTGCGGGGAGTGGGGACACATCAGCAGCCCGGGGTGGCTCTGCCCACTGCCCACCACCCACTCCTGAGCCCCCACAAATGGGGGGCAGCCCTGGATGCCCATCAGGGACCAGCCCTGGGGACCAGGGGGTGTGACCAGGACACCAGCGTCACTCACCCGAGCCTCCTCCGCCCGCGGGAATTGGGCAAAACACTGGGAAAAAACCCGGAGTCACCCAGATGCGACAGAGGACGAGCCTGTCCCTCCCCGGGGATGTCCCCGCATTCCCAGAGTGTCCTTAAAGTGCGTCCAGAGCGCGGAGTTTCCCCCAATCCCCACAAAATCCAATTCCCCAGGACTTGGGAGTGTCTCTCCAACCTCACCCCCGCCCGGCCAGGGGACGTCAGGCAGCGAAATTCCCACCCAGAGTTTTGGGGACACTCACCCGGGCACAGCTCTCGCTGCCAGGGGCACCTGGCATGCCCAGATCCCCCCGAAATTCCCACCCAGAGTTTTGGGGACACTCACCCGGGCACAACTCTCACTGCCAGGGGCACCTGGCATGCCCAGATCCCCCCGAAATTCCCACCCAGAGTTTTGGGGACACTCACCCGGGCACAACTCTCACTGCCAGGGGCACCTGGCATGCCCAGATCCCCCCGAAATTCCCACCCAGAGTTTTGGGGACACTCACCCGGGCACAACTCTCGCTGCCAGGGGCACCTGGCATGCCCCCATCCCCCCGAAATTCCCACCCAGAGTTATGGGGACACTCACCCGGGCACAGCTCTCACTGCCAGGGGCACCTGGCATGCCCCCATCCCCCCAAAATTCCCACCCAGAGCTGTGGGGACACTCACCCGGGCACAGCTCTCACTGCCAGGGGCACCTGGCATGCCCCCATCCCCCTTCTCGCCCTCCACTCGCCCAGGAGCCTCCAGGGCTGCCTGCAGCTGGGCACAGTCCCCACAGAGAGTCTGGGGGCAAAAGGGGAGTCAGGGGAGCCCCGAGGGGTCCCCCAGGGCAGGAGGGTGACCCCATCCCCAGCCTCTCACCTTCAGCACCTCGATGTTCCTCTCAGCCACGACGGCCAGAGGTCCCTGGAAAAGAGGGAGGGATGGAGGGATGGAGGGATGGAGGGATGGAGGGATGGGGGGATGGAGGGATGGAGGGATGGAGGGAGGGATTGTCCCCGCCGTGGGGACATTGCCATGGCGATTGTCACCACCTACCAGGTCTCCAGCCGGTCCAGGCAGTCCGGGCAAGCCGTTGTGTCCTGGCATTCCCTAAATCCACCAATCCCAGGGAATATTCAAAGCTCAAAGATCAGGACGGGCCCCACTCCTCCCGCTGCTTCTCCCCCCTTAACCCATCGCTCACCTGGCGACCGGGGGCACCGGGGGGGCCAGGGGGGCCGGGAGCTCCGGGGGGGCCCTGCAAAACCCCAAAAAACAATCAGAGAGAGGCGAGGGGTGAAAAGGAGTGGGAGGGGCCCGGCAGGGGTGGCACCGACCTGCGGGCCAGGCTGGGGCTGCCAGGACATGCCCGTCCATAATCCTGGGGCTCCCTGGGGGTGAAAAACGGGGAGAGAATTTGGGAGGGTGGAACGGGGCGGGGGGGTGACACAGAGCCGGGAGGGGGTGACACTCACCGGCATCCCGTTGTAATTGGGGTCCTGTCGGGGGCTGGAGGGGCAGGAGCACTCACCGGGGTCTCCCTGCGGGCAGAGGGGGTGAGGGCAGGGCGGGCAGGGGGCGGCACGGGGGGGGAGGGATCAACCCGGACCCCCACTCACCTTCTCTCCCTGGGCGCCCTTCTCCCCCTGCCAGAGGAAAACGGAGATGGGAGTTAGGGCAGCCCCCAGTGCCCCCCGCCCACCGTGTGACCCCCTCCCGGTGCCCCCACCCACCGTGTGAACCCCCCAGTGCCCCCCACCCACCCTGTGACCCCCCAGTGCCCCCCACCCACCCTGTGACCCCCCGGTGCCCCCACCCACCGTGTGACCCCCCCAGCCCCCCGGTGTTGGAGTCAGTGAGTCAGGGGTCTCTCTGAATTCTTCAGACAGAAATCAGAGTGCAGGGATTGAATAAGTTTTAGGGTGAGTTCTGATGCTTTTAGTGAGTAAAAGGTTTCAAATGCCACAGCAGCAGTGAGTGTTCTAGTGAAGGTTGAAACACACTGATATCCTCAGGAAAAGCTCCAAGCCCACAGTTGTAGACAGGACTTAGACATGATAGAGTTACAGTAAGAATATTGTTACATTTCTTAGATAGAACACGATAGATTGTGTGTGTAGTTCTACATAACCTGGTGTGCTAAGAAACTGGAATTCTAACAGGTTAAGGAGTGCTGGTCTGAGTTTGTGTCTGAGCTTGCTAGAAAAAATCCTATATAAGAGTTTATACTGGGGAGAGTTGGTGCTTTTAGCCATTGTGGCTTTTATCCCCCTGCCTTTTGCATTTCTGCTTTGCTCCCATTGCTTGTCTGTGTACTGAGACTGATGTGCTTTGTAATAAATAACCTTTGTAACCATGAGCTGCTTTGCTTATTTAAGATACCCAACGAAGAAAGAGCCCAAGAGCTCAGAGCAGGAACCTAAGAGCTCCAGAACTTGGTGCCTGAAGAGGCTCAAAGAACCCCAAACCCTGGCACAGCCCCTCTGAAACATCCCCCATGGCACAGCCCCCCACACCTACCGGCTGCCCACTGGACCCGGGGAGCCCCCGCTGCCCCTCGGGGCCCTGTGAGGAAGAGGAGGGTGAGGAAAACTCCCTGGCTGGCCCAGGAGCAGGGTGACAGCAGGGTGGCAGCAGGGTGGCAGCAGGGTGACACCACCCATGCTGGAGGGCAGGACTTACAGGTGGCCCTGTGACGCTGCTCCCTGGTGGTCCAGGGGGTCCCGTGGCACCTTTGGGGCCCGGAGAGCCCTGCAGAGGAAGGACAGCAGGATTGGGGAGCAGGGGGGACACCGAGGGCTGGGGGACGCTGCCTTACCTTGGCACCTTTCTCTGCCGCCGTCCCCGGGGGTCCCTGCGGTCCGGGGGGGCCCTGGGGGGCAGCACAGGGTGTTGGTTCCTCCCAGTGAGGGGACAGTGCTGTCCCCAAAGTCACCACAGTGCGCACGGAGGGCTGGGAGAGGTGTGACCCCACCACTCACTGCCCCATCACCCAGAGCACCCCAAAATCCCAAACCAACTCACAGGGGGTCCGGGGGGTCCGGTGCTCCCGGGGTCTCCCTGGGAAAAGCAGAGTGTGGGAAAGGCACCAGAGCCACGTGGCAGGGGACAGCAGGGGACACAAAAACAGGCACCACAGGCACCCCAAAACCCACCTGTGGTCCTGGCTGGCCAATCCCCCGCGGGCCTGGCTCACCCTACAGGCACAGAGGGGCAGTGGGGTGTCCCCAGCACCCCACAACTGACACAGGGGGGCAGCGAGGTGTCCCCAGCACCCCACACCCCACAACTGACACAGAGGGGCAGTAGGGTGTCCCCAGGACCCCACACCCACACCCTGCACCCCACAACTGACACAGAGGAGCAGTGGGGTATCCCCTGCACCCCATAAATGACACAGGGGGGCAGTGGGGTGTCTCCAGAACCCCACTATGGACACAGAGGGGCAGTGAGGTGTCCCCTGCACCCCACAACTGACACAGAGGGGCACTAGGGTGACCCCAGGACTCCACACCCACACCCTGCACCCCACAACTGACACAGAGGGGCAGTAGGGTGTCCCCAGAATCCCGCAATGGACACAGAGGGGCAGTGGAGTGTCCCCTGCACCCCACACCCCACAAATGACACAGAGGGGCAGTGGGGTGTCCCCTGCACCCCACACCCCACTCACCTGCAGCCCTTTTGGCCCGGCGGGGCCCTGCACCCCCGGCAGCCCCGGCTTCCCCTAAAACACAGCAGGGTCACCCCGAGGACACGATGGCACCGGCGCGGTGGCCCTGGGGGGTGGCCCTGGGGAGTGGCCCTGGGGGGGTGGCCCTGGGGGTGGCACTCACGGGTTTGCCCGGCTGCCCGATGCCCGGCGGGCCCTGCTCCCCTCGGGGCCCGGGCTGTCCCGGGATTGTCGCCACGCCCGAAATGTCCCTGAGCACGGCGGGGCCGGGCTCGCAGGCGTCTCCCTGCGGGGAGAGGACAGCAGGGCTTGGTGACACGGCGGGGACGGCAAGCGGCTGCCCAAAATGTGTCACCATCTCACCTTGTCGCCTTTGGGGCCGGCTGGTCCCCTGATGCCAGGCTCACCCGACAGCCCAGGGACCCCGGCCATGCCCGGCGTGCCCGGGTCCCCGGGGCTGCCAGCGTCACCCTGGCGAAGAGAGGGGACAAGGCTGGCACGGGGAGGGAGGGGACACTGCGCGCGGGGGTGACAGAGCCCTGTGCCACCGCTGGGAGCCACCCCGAGCCCCTCTCACCTTCTGTCCCTTGTCGCCAGCGCCTCCGGGTCTGCCCTGGGGAAACGCAGGAATGGGTCAGGGTGGGGCTTCCCCCAAAAAAACGGGCACGGGGGGCACGGGGAGCACTCACCGCTCTGCCCGGGGGGCCAGCAGGACCCCTTTCTCCCGGTGGCCCCGGCACTGCCAGCACTGTCGCTGTCCCTTGGAGGGCTTGCGGGCTGGGAGGGCACTGCCCGCACTGCTCGCCCTGCGGAGGGACATCCCGGCTGGGTTTGGCTTTGGGGACCGCGACACGGCAGGGACAGGGCGGGGACAGGGCGGGGACAGGGGTGTCCCCAAGGCTGCGCTCACCTTCTCTCCCTTGAGCCCCCGCGCTCCTGGATCTCCCTTCTCTCCTGGGATTCCCTGCGCCGAGAATGCACAGCAGAGGTGACACCACGGTCCCCAAACTCGGCTCTGGCACCTCCAGACCCCTCCCTGTGTCCCCGCAGTGTCCCCACTCACCGGTCTGCCCGTGGGTCCCACATGGCCACTGTCCCCCTGAAACGGAGCAGGGCCAGGGCAGAATTAGGGTCAGGATCAGAATTAGGGTCAGGATCAGAATCAAGGTCAGGATCAGAATTAGGGTCAGGGTCAGAATTAGGGTCAGGATCAGAATTAGGGTCAGGTCAGAACCAAGGTCAGGATCAGAATTAGGGTCAGGATCAGAATAAGGGACAGGATCAGAAAAAGGGACAGGATCAGCCTGTCCCGACCCCATGGGATTATCCAGCCATTCCCACTCCTCCCAGGGATGTGAAAGGGGGCGGGGGAGGGTCACTCACCTTCTCGCCCTTGATCCCAGCCAGACTGGACAGCCCCACTTCACCCTGCTGGACACTCATATGGTCACTCACCGGCACCCACAGCACCCCACCAGGGGTCACCGGGCCGTGGGACAGGGGGGTCCCGCCCGGTACTCACCGGCAGCACCCCCGGCTCCCCCTCGAGCCCCTCGGCGGGGCCGCGGCGCAGCGCGGCGAGGACACGGAGGTCGCAGGACAGGCACGAGTCCCCCTGGCACGGCAGGAGGGGACAGCTCAGGGGCTGCAGCGGCCGAGCAGGGGGTGGCACGGAGGGTCACACACTCACCTTCTCCCCTTTCATGCCCTGGATGCCCGGATCTCCCTGGGAAGGGAAAGCAGGAGCTGGACGGTGCTCGGTGTCCTCAAGCTGGGGACAGCTCAGCCCTCCCCGTGTCACCTACCCTGTCCCCTTTGGGTCCTGCTGGGCCAGGTGCGTCCTGGGGAAACAGAGGGAACATCAGGGCTGTTGGGGTGACTCTGCCCTGCACCCCACGAATCCCCGGGTTCAGACTCACCGAGACCCCGTCCCTGCGGGCGCTCCGGGCTCCCCGCGGGGTCCCGGCTGGCCGGGAATTCCGATGGCCGCCGAGCATCCCCTCGGGGACAGTGGGACACACCTCGCACGGCTCGCCCTGAGCGGTGGGAGCAGTGAGACAGAGGCTGGGGGGTGGGGGTGACCCCCAGGATGTGCCCGTGACCACCCCAGGCCACCCCCACCCACCCTGTCACCGTCACTGTCACCGCACCCACCTTGTCTCCTTTCGGCCCCAGGACACCGGGGGAGACCCTGCGGGAGAAAATGGGGAGGGGGCTGTTTCAGGGAGTGCCACCAGCACCCTTCATGCCGGCCAACCAGCCGCATCACGGGACGATCCTGACCCCGAGCGATTTTTTTTTGCTTTTCCCAAAGCCCTCCCGGCTCCCGAGCTGGGATCCCGTCACCTCTCCGGCCAAGAGCAGCCCCGACCCCGAGCCAAGAAACCCGACCCTGACCCCGCCTGCTGCTACTCACGGGTGTCCCAGGCGATCCTCCGGCTCCAGGAGCTCCCGGGCTGCCCTGCAGCCAGAGATGGGAAAAACTGAGCTCAGCAAGGGGGAGCAGCACAACCCTGGGCCCCCCGTGACACCCTGTCCCCCCAAGCCGGTCTTTGGGCCACCCAGGCAGAGTTGATGGTTGATGGCTCCAGCTCAGCTGTGGATGGGATGGCAGAGCCCCCCTTGCCCTGCAGGCTGCTCTGGGCATGGGGTGTCAGAGTTGGTCTGAAGTTTCTCTGATCTGCCTCACCACCATCATCAGAGACCCAGGACCCACCGCCCGCTCTGACCTGAGTTCTGGCCTGGCCCAGGTGGATGCTGGCCCAGGGCTGTTTGCAGTGATCTCCCCATACAACAGTTCATAAATCTCCCCACCTTTTGGCCAGAGGCCACTCACTTTGGAAAAGGACTATAAAAAGTGACTTTCCTAAAGAGACTCTGAGATCTCTTTCTCTCCAAGGGATTGAAGACGTGTCCTTTGCTGGACAACCACAAGGATGTGTCCCTTCTGTTGGTACACATCCATCCTTTCCCTCTCTGTCCTTTTATCTCTCTCTCTCTGTCTCACAACACTGAATTGTTTTCACACAATAAACTGCATTGCTGCTTTCTGCTGAATAAATCCTGAGTCTCCTGCTTTTTGTCTTTTGCATCCTGAGGTCGAAATCAACTCCCACTGGGGTTGAGCGGATCATGACAAGGGGGGCAGCTGGGACCCCCTCCCCTCCACTCACCTTCTCTCCCTTGGCACCTGGAGGGCCACCGGGGTCACCCTGAAAGGGACAGAGGGTGGGGTCAGCCCTGCCTGTGGAGTGGCACCTCCCATGGCAGTGCCCACCGTGGGGACACCGCCCTGGCACGGGGGTCCTCACCGGCTTCCCTGGAATGCCAACCCCTGGAGAGCCTGGCTTGCCCGGGGGTCCTGGTTCTCCAGCCAAGCCCTCAGGTCCCACGAGGCCAGGGTCACCCTGGAGGGCAACAGGGGGTGTCAGCATTGGCAGTGCCACCAGGTGAGACCCACCTGTCACCCCCCAAACCCCCCAGGTACCTTCTGGCCCTTGGGCCCCACCACGCAGATCTCTCCAGGCCGGCCCTGCCAGGGGGGAAGTGGGATGTGAAGGGTCCTGGGGCTGGACCCCCCC